>NW_003852404.1:29952006-29958868 GCF_000181295.1 Otolemur garnettii | reverse complement strand
ATGTCATTTCCTTAGTTATTGGTTAAGACATTCATACTCTGCTTTTAGAAAGATTCACTTGTACCCTTGTAAGATAAACCAAAGAGGTGACCCCACCAATCACCCTCCCTCCCCCATCCACCCCTCACCTCCCCTCTCCCACCCCCTTCCCATATTCTAAGGCTATAATTAGGTTATGACATTCCTATAAAAGTTCTGAATTAGTTTCAAAATAGGGCTGTGTACATTGGATACTTTTTCTTCTATTCCTGAGATACTTTGCAGTGTCTTATATATTTAACATTCTCACATTGCAATAGTTTGCTATAATTATTTTACTCTATAGTTTGTATATTTATTTTATTGAGAAAGCTATATAGTTAAATAAAAGAATTATATAAAAAAATAAATAAAAGAATTATATTATTTCAAGTGATTCAAAACAAGCTAGATAAATTGCACAATCTATTATCTTCCTACGCTGAAAACATAAGAATAATCCTAAAGAAAAGCAAGTCACAAAATAAGATAAACAAAAATGAGAACCAGGGTTGTTCAATTTTCTCATCTATTCCACATTTATTTTGATTGCTTAAAATCTGAATTTGATTTTGTAAGATCGTGGGGTGGGGGACTTGCACCCTTGGGGCCACATGTGGCCTTCCAGATCCTTGAGTGTGGCCTTTGATGACATCCAAACTTCACAGAGCAAACCCTTATGTTCTAGGGAAGTTTGGACTTGGTTAAGGGGCTGCACTCTGGAGGGCTACACGTGGCCTTGAGGGCGCAGGTTCTTTAAGGAAAACATTTAACCACATTATTTAGTAACACTAATTCAGGCATTTTAAAGATCGACTGCATTTTAAAGCAGGCCTGTTGGCTTGCTAACCCTCTCTTTCATTCAGACTTTAAACTGTGGTGGCTGTGATAGTCACTTGTGTCTTTTTCTCTCACTCATATCTCTCTTTCCCTTTTCCTTAGAAAGGCACTCTAAAGAATATATCCTACCTCATTTAGTGTTTATTTAGAGAAGCTGAGAACCTGGGATGGTAAATGACCAGCTTAAAGGTCACACAACTTGCTCTTGGATGAGTCCTGTCTAGAATTCAGGGATCTTGTCTTCTACTTAGTGCCAAGTTGCCCCTTAATTCCTAAGTATAGTGCAATTTTCCAGCAATTTTAAATTATGAGCAGATGTTCAATGAGCTATGAACTATTAAACTGTATAAACATGAATAAAGTTTCGAGTGGTAATCAAATAAAACTTATAAACAAAGCACATTTGCCACACGCTTGATTGTGTGCACAAGCCGACTGCTTCTCAGCCTTTTGGCTAAAACCAAGTGTATGCACAATCTATATCGTACCACAAGGTAATTGGATATAAATAGTAAGCAGAGATAATAAAAGACTGCAATTAATCTCTTAAATGGACAATTGTATAGTTCTAGCTTCTTAATTTTTTAATGCCTAAGTCATTTGTTATTTCTCATCCTAGTTTACATTTAGCTGTGTTCAGCCAGACTGTGCTTAGAAAGATTTCGTGAGGTGAAGCACACACCCCTTCACAGGGACATTTTGAAGGCACACTATTGATAATTGAATAAAGCAATCTATTCAAAAGCACCGTGGGGATGGAAAGGCCTCTGAATATCTAGGACTCTACAGAGACTAAGACTTAGGGAGGAGTTAGAACGGTTTCCAGCAGCGAACTATTTTCATCGAAAAAATAATACAAAAAGTTCCCAGCTTTAAAGTAAATGTAGCTTTTTGCTTCAAGTAAGAGAGCTTTATCAACTGGGACTGCTGAGCTTAAGGTTAAGGAAAAAGTACAATGGTGATCAGGCTAAGAGCAAGAAATTGAACTTAGAAAGTGCTGGGGAAAAACAGGAGGCACACGGGAGGTGGGCTGAAGCAGTTGAAGCGTTTTGAATCACCGTTGCCCTGGCTGGCCAGGTGTCTGCCAGTCACAGCCAAAATACAGGCGATGCCTGTCTCACTCTTTATCCTGCTCAAGTTTATACCTCAGGAAAACCCAGATGGCAGCTTAAAGGAAGACCACTGCCTACAGCTTTCTTCCTATTACTTTTGCTAGTTTTCACATACTGAAAGAAGATATTGTTTTCTGAGAAGAAAAATACTTTCTTACAGGTTTTTTGTTGCACTTTAAATAATCTGTATACTTTTCAGCAAATGACCTTGGTTTAAGGAAACGTTTATCTGAAATGAACAGGAAACAGCAAGATAAATTATGATAGGATAACCAACTCTTAAGGACTTCATCAGGAGGAGAAGATTATTTAGGAGATTTTGACTCTGGTAATCAGAAATGTCAAAACGGAGAAGTATATGTTAAAGAATGATGATGAGTGTTTTAGCAAAATTTTTTTTTAATTTTTTTTTATTTTGGGGGATTCATTGAGGGTACAAAGAATCGGGTTATACTGATTGCATTTATTAGGGTAAAGTCCCATGGGCAGTTCTTTTGTGTTTTTAATCTGCTCATGAGTCATGAAATAAATTTAATGGGTCTCAACCAATGTTTAAATAGTATCTAGAAGGTTGGGCACAGTGGCTCACGACTGTAATCTTAGCGCTTTGGGAGGCCAAGCTGGGTGGATTGCCTGAGCTCAGGAGTTAGAAACCAGCCTGAGTAAGAGTGAGACATGTCTCTAAAAATGGCCAAGCATTATGGTGGTCATCTGTAGTGCCAGCTACTCCAGAAGCTGAGGCAAGAAGATCACTTGAGCCCAAGAGTCTGAGATTGCTGTGAGGTATGTTGCCACGGCACTGTACCAAGGACAAAAAAGTGAGACTCTGTCTCAATAGACTGGGCGCAGTGGCTCACACCTGTAATCCTAGCACTTTGGGAGGCTGAGGCAGGTGGATTGCCTTGAGCTCACAGGTTTGAGACCATCCTGGGCAAGACCTCGTCTCTAAAAATAGCTGGGCATTTTGGTGGGCCTGCTACGTGGGAGGCTAAGGCAAGAGAATTGCTTGAACCCAAGAGTTGGAGGTTGTTGTGAGCTCTGACACCATGGCATTCTACTAAGGATGACAAATTGAGACTCTGTCTCAAAAAAATTAAAAAAAAAAACATGCAAATAAATAAATAGTAACTAGAACACAATAAAAATATAATAGAAACTACCAATGCATAGTTAATAGTAAGAATGTTATTTGATGAAATGTATGTGCATATATTTTGGCCTATCACTATGGACAAAATATTTGTGCCCCCCCCCCCAATTAAAGTTCTAATCAGGAGAGTGATGGTATTTGAAGGTGAGGCCTTTGGGAGATAATTAGGTGTAAATAAGATCCTGAGGGTAGAGCCCCCATGATGGGATATGATGGGATTAATGTCTTTATAAAAAGAGGAAGAGGCAGGGACCTCACCCTCTTTCCCTCTGCCCGCAGGCACAGCAGGCCACGTGAGGACACAAGGAGGAAGGAGGGAGGACCCTCGCCCAGTACCTGCCTGGCACCTTCAAATTCTAGTCTCCAGAACCGCGAGAAATCAGTTTGTTGTTTTAGTTACCTAGTCTATGACAATTTATTACAGCAGCAGAACTGACTAAATGTCCTCTATGCTAAGGTAATTTTTATTCATGTCAAAGGAAAACCAACAAAAATCTCTACCTCCTCCCCCAAAATAGCCACATTGAGATTTATTTCCCCACTTCTCCATCCTCCAGTGCAAAACTAAAGAGACTAACATGGAGGAATGTGCCAACCATGTTTTGAAGTCACAATAACCCACCAAAACTTTACTTTTCAGTTTCACTTTCTTCTCTTCTTTTAAAAGCTGTCCCTTCCTAACTCAATTTCTATTTTGATATTCTTTGACAAACAGAGCACCACCGCACTCAGGGAAGCTCAGGCAAAGAGTAATCCTGTTGCACATCACACTTACAAATGCTAATTAGCTCAACTTTTTTAGCAGCTTGCTTTCTTTTATTCTCTTAATTATGTAAAATTGGTAAATCTTTTTTAACAGTTTTTCAGAATTAGGAATATATAACAACAATGGATGAGTTCCTTCCACTCACTTTTCTTATTTTATCTAAATATATCTGCATCAAACACACACACGTATACAGGTCCAACCACAAAATAACAGGAAACCTTTGGAAAATTATTATTATCATCAGGCTTTAGGCCCATCCCCCTCCTATTTGCTATTCACAGATAAATGGGCAAAATAGCAGCATTCCATCTGGTTTATCCCACTGGGTTTCGAATATGCCATCTGGACCATTTTCCATAATTCTATTCATCTCTTCCAACAACTAATAAGATTGCAAAAGAAATCTTGAATATACCTGATATCATGAAAAGTATATATTGAAGCATGATTCATTAAGGTCATGTTTGCATACAATTTCTTTTTTCTGAATTAGGGTTATTTTGGGATACACTTAACCCTGAATCCTTTGACTCCATGGAAAGAGAATGGCCACTATTCAACACACATGACATCAAAGAGGAGGCTGGCTCATGTTTCCATGTGATAAAAGACTGACCAGCATTACTGCTATTAGTGTGGAAACGTCCCCCTTTTCTCCTTAGGCTAAAAAATTAATATGCAAATCACCAAAATACAGCCATATCTCTGTTTAAAATAACTTATAACACAAAATTATTTTACAACAGTAATCAGTACTGGAAATTTTCTAAAGTTTCCAATATGCAGTGAACAACAACTTTACAATCTAGGCACTATTCAGTTTGGTTAATGTTGTTAGAATATTTTTTTTTTCTATCTATGTTTTATTGTCCTGGGTTAATGATTAAAAGCTATAGGGAAACTTAATAGGCCTTTTGCTAGGAGAGTTTTCTATCCAATTACTTACAGAGGAACAAGTATGTTATGTGAAAGAAATATTCGATGTTAAAAGTCGGAGAGTATAGCTCACAGAAACTTAAGTGATTCTGCATGACTCAAGATTGATGCAAGTAATAATATGGGTTAAGGGGCAGGTGGAGGTAGCCAAGAGGGCAAAGCATTTGTTTAATGGAATGTCTTTCTCTTATATTACTGATGAAAGGGAAGGGTGTTATCTGCTCGTACACACTTAACTTGATATGTTTCTTTGTTTCCTTATTCACAGAATTACAGTTTCTTAGAGAGTGTTCAATCACTAAAACCCTAACATCTCGGTCAATGTGTAAGTCCAATTTTTATTTCTAGATGCCTAAATACACTAATTCTTTTGAAGGACCAGTATAATAACAATGGATTATATGTCCATCTGAGATTCCTTAACCATTTCATGTCATGAGTTAAGATCTATCTACAGAACTATTTAGTTCTATTGTGGCAAATAACTATAAAGTGAATATTTTCAGTTTTATTCATTTTGTACATGTATAATTCAAGGACCACCACCACTGCCCGTGTCCTGAACATTTTTGGTCTTCTCAAATTGAAACTCCGTACTCATGAATACAGTAATTACCCATTTCTCCTCCCCCAGCAGCTGGTGTTTACCATTCTACTTTCTGTGTGTGGGAATTTGACTACTCTAAGTACCTCACTGAAATGAAATCATGCAGTGTCGGTCCTTCTGTGACTGGCGTAGTTCACTTAGTATAATGTGTTCAAGGTTCAACTGTATTGCAGAATGGTCAAAATTTCCTTTTTTGTAAGGCTGACTAATGTTCCCTTGTAGGTTAGGACCACATTTTGGTTATCCCTTCCTCTGCTGATGAACACTTGGGTTGCTTTCACCTTTTGACTCTTGTGAATAATATCACTAGGATCATGAGTGTGTAAATATCTGTTCACACCCCTGCTTTAGATGTTTTGGGGGATACACACTTAGAAATGGAATTGCTAAATCAAATGGTAATTCCATTTTTTGTAGAATGAACCAACAAAGGGAACCTGTTGGTTCCTGCAACAATTACTTCTTTGTTCAAGTACAGTGTATGTGTATAACGGCTATAAATTCTTCACCTACACCCAACAACGGAAAAGAAAGCCTTCTTATTTACCAGAATCAATGGTTTACAAGTACTTTTGCCTTTAAGCTTGTAGACCCCACTTATTTCCAGAGATACTTAGGTCATTATCTCTGTCTGCCATCTTTTTCCCCCTTTTTTTGAGACAGACTCACTTTGTCACCCTTGGTAGAGTGCTGTGGCATCACAGCTCACAGCAACCTCTAACTCTTGAGTTTAGGCGATTCTCTTGCCTCAGCCTCCCAAGTAGCTGGGACCACAGGCCCCCACCACAATGCATGGTTATTTTTGGTGCAGTTTGGCTGGGGTCAGGTTTGAACCCACCACCCTCAGTATATGGGGCTGGGTGCCCTACTCACTGAGCCACAGGTGCTGCCCCCTATCTGCCATCCTTTTCAGCAATGTTGTTTTGTACATTCACAGTATAGTCTGATCCTATTATTACATTTTGTGTTTTATCCTGACATCTCCAACCTCCAAAATTTTTTGTTTGAATTTATATACTTTAAAATTTATTCTTTGTACTGTAAAGTTTCAAAAGTTTTGACAAATGCTAAGTGTCATGCATTCAATATTCCAATATTTTATGTAATAGTTTCACTGCACTCAAACTCACACTTTGTTTCACCTGCCCTACGCTTCTTCCCAGAGTAAGGAAGCCACTGACCCCGTCACCATCTCTGTAATGTTGCCTTTTCCAGATATCATATAAATGGGAATATTGCGTGCAGCCATTTCAGACTACTTTCTTTCAATCAGCAATATCCACTTACAATTAATCACATCTGTTGCATGGTTTGATAGCTCATTCATTTTTATTGCTATATATTATCCCATTACATGGAGGTATCACATTTGCTTCTCCATTCACGTGTTAAAGGATGTCTTGGTTGCCCCTAGTTCTTGGAAATTATGA
>NW_003852404.1:29927518-29951681 GCF_000181295.1 Otolemur garnettii | reverse complement strand
CCCTCTGCAAATCACAGCACTGACTGCAAACCTCCTGAGTAGCTGTGATCTCAGGCTAAGGATCATCTTCTCTGTGCTTGAATTCATCTTCTGTGAGAAGATTACTATGGTAATTCTTGTCTAAGAATTTTGACAATTTAGAAGATGTTGTGTTGGCATCTCAAAAGTATTTTTTCCCACTGAAATCTGAGGCTAATCTCTCTTGACTTTTACTATCACTCTGCATTTCACTGACTTCATTTTCCACAGTGAACTTTTCTCAAAGAACTTTAATAATATTTTAACTACAAACATAATTCTACACTAGTAATTTTTGATAGATGGATTGAACTCTTACTTTAGCAGAGTAGACTAAAGAAATATGATGATGGAGAGAGACAGTGTGTGTGTATTTTACACCAGTAGTCTGGATAGGCTCTAGTAGAAACTATTGCATTTCTCCTGATACATATTTTTTCTTTACAGAAAGAAACCCAACCATCTATGCAGCCAGGAGGTGGGTGACACTCTCCAACTGAAGCTCCTTTTCTGTCCCTATGATTTAGTCTCTCTCTCTCTCTCTCTCTCTCATACACACACATACACATATGCACATACACAAAGCCCTTTGCTTTATTTCCTTGTAATTATTCTTTGTGTTTTGGGGTAATCTGGGACTCATTCAAAGAAATTAAGAAAACCTCTGTTTGTCTTTCCCAAGGGAGGTCTACTAAGCCAGGGTAGAGGTTTCTGAGGGAGGATCTGGCTTTCTGGTCTCCTGTCCTCTGCACTGTCCTCTCCTTGTCTCTCTGAGAACAATTCCCCTATAGTAGAAACAACTACTTTTTCCTTTTCCCCACACACCTGTGTCAGGCAAAGCTACCCTCAGAATTAGGAATCTCTATCCAGAACCCTGAGCTAGCTATCTTTGATTTATAAAAAATAAATGCCGAAAATGTTTTCCTTTTATCTTTTATTCAGTGAAATTTAATGTGCACCAAAAATGTGACAGAAAAATGGTTGACATATGTTACTGAAAAATACCTTCAATGTCATCATCATCATTGATTTCATGATTACAGTATCATCTTCATTCCACAGATAATGTATTAAAATGTGACTCTTACAGGAATTGGAATATAGTCCTGGGAAAGGCTGTTCTGATACTAAAAGGAATCCATAGTCTATTGGAATTATTGGAATAATAACAAAACTTTATGCAGGTTTACATTTAAAAATGCATTCAGTTACACCATGTATTTTGTTTTATAACAGCATTGTAAACTCAAAATTGCTAAACATTTAACTTCTTGTCTTCCTATCTTACAATAAAAATAATCAATTGGTTTAGCTCATCCAGCTGTTTGTACCATTGTAGCTGTCACTTAATCAGCTATTATTGCAGAGGGACCACTTTCAGGGACTGAATGCATGGAAAGGTTATTTGAGCTTTATGCAGTCCACATTTCAATAGAACATTTTGTTATAGTGCATGGGAGATTGGGCATAGCAGACAGGAGCTCGGGAGTGAGAGCTGGGCTGGGATTTGGGATTCATGACTTATGTTGTTGATAAATGAGGCCATGGATGAAAATCATCTGGGATGAGAGGAAAATGAGATGAGAACAGGGGACAGAACCCTAAGGACTTACATCTGAAGAACAGGTGGGGTTGATTAAAAAAGATACTTGCCCAGGAGACATGCAAGGCCAGCAGTGATGAATGACAGACTAGGAGGTTACATGATAGAAAGGAGCCTCTAAGACAGCGGTTCTCAACCTGTGGGTCCTGACCCCTTCTAATAATGAAAATACATTGCAGCATGAGGAAGGTTGAGAAGCACTGCTCTAAGAGGAGAGGGCAGTCACACATGATTAAGATACTGGACAAAAATTTCAGAGTGGTTTCTGCAATTAGGGGATTAATGATGACCCACAACATGTAGGCTCAGGGAGCTGGAATTGATTTTGTGTTTCAAGAGTGCATGTGGTCAGGAAGTGAAGACAGCCGGGTAGACGAAGACTATGTGATTGAACGTGTCAAAAGTGTATTTTTGTTTTGTTTAATTTCCTATTTTTATATCTACTCTTCAAAAACCAGATCTTGGCTCTGCCTTTCTGAAGCTCCCCTCCTCCCCACCCTTCTCCTCCTTCTCCTCCTCTCCCCCCGCTCTTGCATATTTGGTGCCCCAAGACACCTCACTACTCTCCTTCAGATAAAGGAATATTTTAATGACAATTTGGCTGAGAGAAAAAGTTTGAAGTTGTGTAGCCTCATATAAACATTATGTTTTACTTCTGTGACATTGACTTCAAGGTGTAGAGATGGGTATTTGCTTTGCATTTTTGATCCTCTGGTAGTCAGCCGAAACTGCAATTTGGTAAATGTCCCTGCTCTCTGGGGATCCTGAATGCTGGGATTGTCAACTAGTCCCACTGGGCTCTCTCTGAAGTGCTGCAAGAAAGAAAAATATGATTTTCTTTGGAAAATTTTCTTTAAAATCAGAAAGATCTACTGAGAAAAAAGTTCTTCATTAAAAACTGTATAGAACAAATTTCCTGATGTCAAATTCTGACATAGTCAAACAACCTAGGGAGAACTATACCTTTCTGCTAAGAAAACAGCATAATAATTTATTCCAAAACTATTCCCTCTGTGTTTAAAGCACAACTTGGAATATGTTCTAGAACATGAGTAAAGTGATTATTTCACCCTTCTCTGCATATTTGATGTAACGTTCTGAATCTCTTCTGACTCAACACACACAACATTGTGTGGAATTCTCCACACACAACAAAGCCTAGCACAGAAGAAACATTCATGAACTAGTAGGTATTTTTGTGATAGGCAGAGTTTATCCCTTTTTTAAAACTGGAAATCCCCTTCTACCTCCCTTTGCAACTAAGATGCAGACACGAAACTTAGATTTTTACAGCACAAACATCCACTGTGGTTTGTGAATTGAAATACACTGACAGAAGGACATTACAGAAACAGGAGCAGCAGAGAATGAGTTCTTACGGTCACCAGTGGCTGTGGGCAGACATGCAGATTTCTGGGGCAGCATATTTACGATCCGTCTGTGATGTTGAAAGAAGCCCTGTCTCTCGAGGAGGTAGGAGCCTGCTGTTTCTGTGGTATGGTTTTGGTTATACTCCCAATTGCAGTCCAGCATCTTTTCCCCCACTCTTTGTCTGTACTTGGTTCTCAGGGCTCCTAGTATTTTGTGATCTACCTATACATATTTTAAAAAAGATTCTCTGCTTAAATCAGTCAGAGTCAGACTAGTTAGCCTACAGCTAAGAACCCTGATAGATACGATTGCCGTACACATCAAAACTCAGACGCAGGCACCAGGGATCTTATCACATTCAAGGCTGACTATGCATGATTTATGCTTTAACAGTTCAAGTATGGTCTGTCTCTGTGAAAATAATCTGTTTGTTCTTCTGACCTGGTAATTAAGTAGATACTAAAGCTTAGTTACTTGAGCCATAAACTCGGTGACTGAGATCATCGAAGGTCATGTTCTGATTTCCCCCCTTAGAGATGTCTTACCTAGTTTAATACATAAAACTCCAAACTCCACGGGCCACATTCTAAATGATTTTTAGTAAAATATAGTTGATTTTTTCAAAACCTACTCAATAATGTCTCAAGTAATGGTTTTAGACTCTGAATTTCAAGGACCTTTATTAATGGTGGGAACCTAACATGACCTAATTGTTTATTTTCACAACTCTGTGATAATATTCCTTCCTGATGCACAATGGTCCCACTTCAATCTCTTTACTACCAAAGCAGAAATTTGCAAGTGAATTAGATACTCCACTGAAAAGGCATGCCATATTTTTTTCCTAGCATAGGCCAAAAGTCTGAGATTCTCTATAATTCTTTAAAAGGAAAGATATATTTCAAAGTTTGGCTCAAAATAAATCATCATGTTGGAATGATCACATAGAACACATGTCTTAATAAACTAAGATATATTCAGATTCAGAAGGATGTTCTCTTGATGGATTTATCGTAAAGGGTAAATCATAAAAGTGTTAGGGAATCCTATAATTTTGAAGTCTATCTTGATACTTTGATAGTATTTTTAAAGAAATAAAATTTTTATATTTCTGCAGGAAGAAGAGAAATGTCTTCCACTTTCTATATGCAAATAAAATTGTCTTATTTTGTTGAATTAGAAGGAATCTTACCTGAGAAAATGACCTTAATGCAAATTTGCTACCATAAAGAGGAATTCTATGATGATGATAATCCCCAACTTGTTTGTTGAAAAATAGATTCTTTAGAAATCTGACTTAGGTTATTCAACACCCTATGGATACAATTGAAAAAGTTATCTTCCAGTTATCAGCTGAGTTGACAAAGAATGCCATACCTTACCAATATTATTTAACTGGCAAGAAGAAACACTTCATAAAATCAAGTATTAATATTATGATGAGACTCACATAGCGATAACACATAACCTGGAGATTTGAACCATCAGAGTACAAATTAAACCAAGCTTGCTTTTAAATTTTAGGAAAATCTTGTTCCTATAAATGGATGTTCTTTTCATTTTGATCCTCCTCAACTTTTAAAGGGAGAGTGAAGTCTACCTTGAACTCAGCTGATTGTTCAAATGTATGTTTCCACTAATTTCTAGAGCAATGTAAGTTCTGTTTTCTAGTATATGGCAGAAATTCTATTCTTTACTATTAACCACTCATTAAAATTTGCCAGAAAATATTTAGAGTGGGGAAACTACCATTTATGACACCAAAATGGTGGCTATATGTCATCATAAATTGCTGCAAATGCAAAAGGATTTACGTCAAAAATAAACTTTAATGTGAATTATGGACTTTGGTGATAACAATATGCCCATGAGGTTCATCAGTTACAACAATGTACTATCTGGTGGGGGAAGCTGATAATGGGGAAGGCATCGTATAGATGGGGGGAAGACGTATAAGGGAAATTTGTACTTCCCAATTAATTTTCCTGTGAACCAAAAACTGCTCTAAAAAATAAAGTCTACTAAATAAAATAAAAATAAACGAAATACATAATTTCTCTGGAATTGTGTCTAAAAGTACTTTAAACATTCCATTAAATTATCAGTTGATGTATAGTAATGATTTTTTAGCTTCTTTTCAAAAGCTCTGGAACACTCTGTCCACACAGAGCCTTATATAAACAGTGACCTTGTAATAGAGAAGAAGTTGGAATGACCTTGAATGGATCTCAGCCATCAGAGCAAGTGGAGAGCTCTGATTCTAGTCAGGGAGACACTGAGATACCCTAGATCTGGAGAACACAGGGCAGAAAACAACACAGAGAATAATTTTATCTAGTTTTATATACTAAAGCATTCATCAGAGAGTGTAGACCAAGGTTATGCTGTTTCAAATCTACAGCCACCTAGAATTTAACTTATTTCATACATATACTTTATGGCAAAGGTCATAGGATAGCCTTCTGAAAAATGAAATATTTTGAAACTCATATTGAATTTATGTAATTACAAGGCTAAGATGTTTTCCATAACATTATACAATTTCTCTCTACTCACAGAGTTTATTTCACATATCACAACTAGGGATAATTATACCCATGTGAAAGGAGTTTGTTTTCATCTTGAGAACACTGAGGCACAACAAATAATTTTATTTACATTGGTTGCTAACGAGTTCCCTGACAAATTTATGTATAAAATCGATCAAATATATAGTGACTTTTGGCCATTCTCTGTGTGTTAATCATTAATTCTGTGTATTGTGGTTGTATCTGTAAGTTTGTTTGCTTTTTGCTTTTTCAGACTTTATCTCTAACATGCTCCATTTCTTAACAACAACAAAAAAATAAGTAAAATATGACTGTATTATTAGTATTTCTGAAAGTTGTCTGAAACCTGTTTTTTGGCACAAAAATACAACTTCATTAAAATAATAGAAAAACTTACATTCACATGAAGTCTTGAGTGTGTTCATTTCAATATGATAACTTCTGAAGCTTTCCGTTTCTTTTCTTATTTTTGTCTTCAGCAAATCCCATTCAGAAGCTGAGAAGACACTCCAAAGGGAGTGACTATTCATATACAGACAAAAGATATGCAAATTGGGTTGAACTTCGTTTGCATCTATCAATCTTTCCTCAATGAAGTTAACAAGGAATCTTATGAAGCTTTGCAATAGTAATTGGTAAAGCTACAATAGTAATATTTCTCCTAGGAATGGTCTGTCGAAAGCAACCACTTCAACATCAGGGAGAACAGAAATTTTTGTATCATTTCCAAACATATTTCAGAGCAATAGGCTAGTTTCTGTGGCATCAGTGAGTAACCAAATCAACAAGCAGTACTCACAGGTCCTAATACAGTTAAATAATTTTATTAGGAAATACTTTTCTTAGTGCATCAGGCTCAAAATAACTATCCAGTTGAAAATAAATATTTTCCAAAGTTAAAAAATTATCTGCTTAATAGTCAGAGTGCCTAGCAGATCCCCAGGGATAATTAGACAGAATCACACTATGGAAACCGGTAGGCACATCAAGCAGATAATTTCTAATACATTTTAAGCAGAGACTCTCCACTTTTGCCCTGTAATTATTTCTCACACAATATGATCCATCCCAGGGCAGAATTTTTGAATATAAACATAGCTTTCAGTGGGAACCGCTAATGAAGGAGCAATACTTAGCACTATCTAGCTAGCACAAGGACATGCATAAATCATAATCTCAAAATGCAAAAACAGAATGAATTTCTCTATTATTCAGGAGTTACAGTGGTGGATACATCAGTATCCCCCCAAACAAATGACATAAAGTAGACTTTTTTCCTAGCTAAAACTTTCTGACAAAAGCAATATGCGTAACTTTATTACTTTAAAGTTTCCTTGAGATATTTTCTGATTAACTGTATTGTTTTGGGCAACATGGTAATAGCATTTTTATCAAACAAAGCCAGTATTGTAATCAAACCAAATTTTCCAACATATCCGTTTATGCACTGAATATTTTTTTATAAATCAGTTTATGTTTCATAGTAATAATTCTTCTTGGACTTTCTTATGATTCTTCCACAAGATAAAATCTGTAGATGGATTTCACAGAGTTCAGATGATCTATCATAATATTTTAAAAGTTCACCATATAATTAATGATAAAAAAGAAAGCTAATTCTATTTTTATACTTCACATAGAGCCCTAGACCATGACAGGAAATGAAATACTCTATTGCCTTGTAGTTTTTTTCGGGGTTTACTAATTGAAGGAATCAAGGAACCTTGGCCACTTGGGAGACTGATGAAGAGGGTGGAGGTGTTTATACATGTGTTCAGAATAAAGGCATGATTTTAAGCTAACACCCTTAAATTTATAGCTGGTGCTATTAGAAGACAACGTGTGTGCTCTGCTCATGCTGGCTAGGTGTATCAGCCTCTAGGCAAATGGTGTTGAACAAATGCTGCTCAGGAAGCCCTCGCCCCTCAGGACTCTGCTTTTCTTTCCTGGCCTCCAATCACTTTCCTTATCTTCCCTCCCGTTAACCCACTTAAAACAAGAGCATGTCATATTTTCATGTTTTACTTACTAATTCTGGGGTTCTGAACTGAGAGAACCTGTTCTAAAAATTTTGCAAGCATAATTCCAAGAGCATTGTTTAAAATTTTATTTTTGTATTAATGTTTCATGTACTTTAGTCTTTTCCCTTTACTGAAAGGTTGGTGAGGCACAACACAGGCTGGGCCCATTTGTCCTCTCTAGTTAGAAATGTGTAGGCTGCGATTGTTCTATTTCCCTAAAAAGATGATGAGGTAAATGATATTGACAACATTTAAAGCTATCTTTTGTTTTACTGCTAAGTTCAGTTATTCCAATCAGCTACTAGCTCTGTGGAGGAAAACAAGACAACACAGAACAAACTCAAAATGATGAAGCTTTCTGTCAAGTTCATCCCACAAGAAAGGGGCCATTTTGATGAAATAATAAGCTTGTAATAGATAGTTTGATTTGTGTCCTTAAAGCACAATAAAGGAAGGCATTCTTATATATAAAGTGTGTCCATGAAGTTCGCGTGCAATTTAAAATTGTGAAATATGAACTTTATGGACACCCTGTAATAGGCATTCTTGTAAATATAGTTACAATTTGGTAATAATATATAGTTATAATATACTATATTAATTACTAGATAATAGTATATAGTTATAATAAACTATAATTATAATCCATAGTTATAATTTAGTAAACTAATCAGAGTCAGTGAGAATAATATCATTTTGGAAATATGGGAATGTACACATATTTTAACAATATTTTCAAAGGCATCTGAAAAACTTGTTATGTTCTGAGCAGAGTAATAGACTCTATTAAGGAATAGAAACATGAAAAAAATCCTAATTCTCCATTCCTTTCTGGAACTAAGCTCATCATACAAAGAATGTGTCTTCATATAGTTTGCTAAGCCTCTTAATCCATTTAACAATGAAATAAGGAAGACTACATTATCTACTCCATTTCATTGAATGATGAAACATTTGCAAAACTGTGGTTGGACTTGGTTGCCATAAGGCAGAATTGTTTTTTCTAAGCATATCTGGCTTTCTCTTTGCCCTTTACTCCTCTTGCCTCTGGATGTAGAATACACTGTTCTGTCTGTAAATTTATTAAAAAAATAACTAAAGCAAGAATAACTTGGCGGCTTTCTCCTGTTCTTCTTGGGAGGGCTTCTAGGTATCATGAGCTTGGGTTTGCAATTCTGCCCTGTTGCTTCCTGGTTTAAATCTTAACTGGTCAACCCGTTACCTGCCTGTAACCTGATGAGTTAAAATTCTAGATTTTACACATCATCAAACTGCCAAACAGTCCCTCACACCAAGTCATTTTCTCAATCAACCTCTATTAGAAATAAAAATTAAGTTTTGACTTTCACCTTTAACTTTCATTTTTCAAATGTCTTAGAAGAGTGCTAATTATATGAGGTCACCTTAGAGATACCAATAAAACACACGTAAACTATTTTCCATATAGTTTCTTATGGAATGTAAGTTCTTGATTGCTCTATTTTAAACATAATTAATGCAAATCCATCTCTACAAGAGTCATTTATAATAGAAGTGTAAAAACAATTAGCTGAGCTACTTAAGAGAAAAATCTTGAACTCTGCTGTGCTTTGTCAAGACATCCCTGCTGTTCACGAGGCTTATATTGGCTGACCAGTACCCTGTGATTGGCTGACCAGTACCCTGTGTTTGGCTGACCAGTACCCTGTGTTTGGCTGACTAGTACCCTGTGTTTCGATGCATTCAAAATATCCAATAAGCCGTCACATCACATCATTTCTTTTAATGACTTTGACTTTGTTTATTTTGAGATTACAAGTTCAGAAATGATGTTGAGAGTCCCCTACAGACTTGCTTTGTTTCCCAGTAGAAAGAAAGGACTGGAGACAGCTAACCAGAGACAGAGGCAAGATTATAATTCGATTCTTTCAAAAAAACAAACTCTTCAGACATTAAATCACTTATACAAAGAAGACAGTTACAATTGCTTAAATAATATGATTAAGACTTACATTTGTTGAATACTTACTATAGGCTAAACACTATACTTAATATTTTATATACATTATCTTATTTCCTATCACAACAGCCCTACCAGGTATATGTAGTATTATACTTATTTTCTAAATAGCACAAATAAGAATTTTAAAAGCTTAGGCAACTTGTCTAACTTCAGGGTGGGAAATTAAGGCAGTTAGGATGAAACCAGGCTTGACTAATGTAAAGCTTATACTTTACTCCACTGTGAAGCTGTTCTATTTCTTAACGTATAAATGATTATCAATTTTCATTTTAGATGTGCATTTATGTTTTAAATTTCCAAGTTCTTTGTTCCATCTTATTCTTCTGGGTAGAATATAATTTAAAATTTTATTATAAACAAAGGATATGCTAAAAATAAACATTCAAACACACACATTCGACAGTTATCCTTTTGCTTGTAACATATAAAAATATACCAAAAATCTCACACAAGAAAGAGAACTTGATTTCAATAATCAAATTGAAACTTTAATGACCACAACTTTGCATCATGCCTTCCATGTATGTGCGCAAAATACTTGACAACATAACACCTATTTTAGAGATATCTAAAGACAGCTATATATTGATTACATATGATACAAACAAATACACACCAAAGAAAACTTAATAACTGTTACCCCACAATGTAATTTTGCTTTAGGCATTTTGTAAATATACCTTTGTAATATAAAGTTGACTTACAAATTTAGTTCTAAGAGTTAGACCATATTCTTCTTCATACCAATATATTTTACAGACAAGAAAATTCAGAGAAATAAATATTATGTAAGTTGTCCAAGTTCACACAGGCAGAAAAGTGGATCTGAATCTAAGCAGCTGGGTTTCAGAGTCCATGCTGCTAACCACTACTGTTTACCTCCTCATGGCTCTGGGTCTTGCTATGCTTAAATAAAACACTGAAATTCCTTGAATAGGTCTACACTGCCTAATAGAACCAAATAAAACTATTGCTTAAAACTCCAGAGTTGCAAAATACAAACTCACCGCAAACTTTCTTAGTTTGGGGGCATTATTTGTTGTGTATAGATCACATATATAAAAAAATTAAAAAATAAAACGTTAGTTTGTTCCAGATCAGCACTGTTCCATAGAACTTTCTGCAATGATGAAAGCCTGGATCCATTTTGTCCAATGAAGTTGCTGCATATAATTATTGAGCACTTTAAAATGTGGTTGGTGTGGTGAAAAATTGATTTTGAAAATTTTATATAATTTATATCTATTTTATTTAAAATAAAATAGCCCTGATGTTGGATAGCTCAGTGTTAGAGAACGTCCTTAGTCCATAGTTTCTGGTCTTTTATGACTGTGACCAGAGTGAGAAAAATATGATACATCACAAGTCTATCCACATACCCTGAGTATGCAAGTGAATGTTCCTGTATATATATAACTGAAATAATATTTTTACAAAGTAATGCTTACTAACCAACATTCACTCTGATATTAGCTTTTCTATTCTGTTGTTTAGTGAAAATTTTTACTCTTTTGACTCACAAAATTTACTTTATGAAGTAGTAACAGTCTGAGATCTGCTGTGTGACAAATCTAGCAAAGGATCAGTGGGTGTGGACGTGTCACTTCTACTCTTTTGCATTATAAAGAGGATTGAATGCCACTACCAAGAGCAGGCACAAACTGTATTGAACTTTTGCTGGGACTAAGGAAAAAAATAGGGCTTTGATCCTTAGAAAAAGAAATAAAGTCAGTCGTGGACTTATTTTCTGTTTTCAGGAAGAGCTATTGCTAATGCTAAAGTATTCAAGATGGCTGAGGACAGAAGGTGGTATGTGGGGAAAGCAGGGATAGAATCCTTTCTTTTTCAAGCCAGAAGTGTGAAAGATGTACTTATGTGTATCAGCACTTGGAACACATTATAATTCTTCTCATGAAGAAGGCAAAGACAAGGCTCCACACTGGAAGGAAATCTGGGAAAGAAGACGGAGGCAGGGAACAAAGTCAAGTCAATCGTTTCTTTTGGGGATTTTGCAAGAACACGGTCCATGTCTCAAAACACTCCTATGCAGAGACACATGCACACATGCACTCCTACCTAGGGACTGAATGATCTGGTTTCGAAATAGTGATGGGTCATATAAAAAGTTTCAGTCACCATTAGTATACAAGAAATCATGTTGACTGATGATGCCTGCTAATTAAAGTTCATTCTAAAACAGCCTATAAAAGTATTTGCAAGTAGACTGTGTCAGCCTGCCTGATAATATCTCACATTTTGGCCAAAGCTGTAGACCTCTCTTTTCAATCTGAGACTTGAGGTCTGGCTTTTTAGTAGTCCTAAATATATTATAATAATTTGTCTTGAGGTACAAACAAAAATACATGCAATTTATTATTAAAACAATTTTCTAAGTTTTACCTTTGGTACAAGGAGTTTTTTTTTTTTTTTTTTTTTAGTTTTCTACACACACACACACACATATATATATATAGTGTTTAAATTGGGCTTACTATTACATGTGTATAAAATCTAATCTTTTAAATCTAAAGCTGGAGAAATTAAATCTAAACTAAATTTTACAATATTTTTCAAAATTGATGTTAATACTTTTCACTTTTCCATGTCTTTTAGGATTATCAAAACACTCCATCTTTTGCTTATTTATCTTCTTTGTTCTACTAAACTGTTATCTCTGTCATGGCTGTTAGGTGTGCGTACCTAAGATTTAAATTGACTTTGTGTCTGCATGCTTGACTTCCAAGCTCAATAAACTCAGTGAACTTTGTTCTTTCGTCATTATTCAGCTTTGTATTCAAATTATAGTCTTCTCAACCTTGCATAAAATAAATTCATATCTTGCCTATTCTCCCACAATCTTCCAAAAAATAACTTCTAAAATTATCATATGCAAATGAATAGTCATTATTTACCAAACAGCTCTGTATTCCGTGATTTCCATGTGTGAATATGTCTGTAAACATGTACATAAGTGCAGCAGTTCCTAGTCCTTCTACTTTGAATAACATGCATCAGTATCAATTATTAGAAACATGAACCTAATGATGTGAAGGCGTTCTGTTTTATTCCGCACACAAAGAGTCTACATTTCTTCACGAATGTTACCAGAGAAAACAAGATGCTTCAAAAATCACTTGACTTTAAGTTTATTATTAATCTTATTTTTCAAATACTTATAATCTTCTTCATCCTGTTAAATAATGTATTTTTCACTAAAGTATAGAAAAGAAATAATTTAAATGGTATGACTTTCTATATATTCTCATTATTTTGTTCTGATTTCAAAATGTGAGCAAATCTTAATTCATTATCAATTATAAAAGTGAGAATTTGTCTTACTCAAGGAAACCAAAATTTCTTCAAAGTAATAGAAATTTCCCTTTCTAAATTCTTACAAAGAATGCAAGACATAAACTCACATGTGTCATGAAAATCTCCAGTATTTAAAAGATTATATAAAGGGATATTTTCTGTATACACATCAATTTATTTTCGTTTCTAATGTGTTTGACCTTGATATAAATGGAAACTCCCAAGTGTATTTCCTTCCTGATTTTTCACTGTGGCAGAACTTAACTCAAGCACAGGTCTTTGTAAAGAACTCTGCCCTTTCCTTTCTATGGAAATATAAAACAAAATGAGGTACTTAGCAATTTAAGGTACTCTATAATGTGCACATTGTGCGTTTCAAAAAGTTGAAAAGAGGTAAAGAGTAACTATTGGTTTCTAGTCATCTTTACAGAGAAGAAACAGCTATGAAATCCTCTGGCCTGGAGTCTGAGTCTGAAAGTTTTGAGATAATGTACTGTTCCACATGTGACAGCTAATCAACCAGAAAAATAGAGATGCCTGGGTAGACAGTTCCCATTAGAATGAATTCCTACATGTGGTGACCTACCAGCATCATATTCTGAAGCTTCCCTTATTAGCATTTCATCTTTTATTTAATATTTCAACTCTATGGTTTCTGCCAGACCCTTGGTTTTGCTACATATGTTAATAAAAGTTTATGCAACATTACATTTACAAAATGATCTCTGTCATAAAAGAAACTGATAAAAAATTATGAATTCTCTAAGCTTTGTACAAACATTTTAAGCATAAATCTACAAATGAAAAAATCATGTGATAAGTAGAAAAAGTTAATTTGAGACAAAAGTTTCATTTTATTACATAAAAAGTTCTCATAATCAAAGTTTAGAAATTAAACAAAACAAAGGTAACACGTAGAAACACACAACTTACCCCCCCAAAAATGAAATTGGCAAACAATTGTTTGTAAAAAATTACTCTTACTGGTAATCAGTACAATGCAAAGAAAATTATTCATTGTTCTGTGTCTTCTCAAATTGGCAAAGATTCAAATACGTTCATATAATTAGAGATTTTAAAAGGGGGCAAGGGAAAAGAGGGGGCCTGAGAGAGAGAGAGAGAGAGAATGTACTCTGGGTTGGAACAGGTGCAGTGAAAAAATACAGCTGGAAGTCCATTTCTAGAAATTTACTAACACGTATTTGGTATCAGGATGGAAACACAATTTCTTGATGTATACACATAGTTAGCTTTATCATATGTGTGATAGATATAGCCTTGCCTTTATAAGCAAAAGAAATATTAAAAAAGAACAAAAGTTCAAGGAAAAGATTACTTAAATTATTTTGCGTCTGTGGGGAAATATTTACTTAACTTTTTCTGTACATTTCATATTCTATCTAAAATTATACTTTAAAAAATCTAAGAAAATTATGCTTATTATTTATATTAAAGAAAAAATCAATTTCAACTCTATACATGGTTAGATGGTACGATCCCACAGTTCATACAATAAATTTCTGAATGCTTTTTAAATTTCTAAATATTTTAAGTTTTCCAGTCTCTACAATTAATGTATTATTTTACTAACTAAAAGTAATAATATATTTTTATTCCTATTTAAAAGTAATAATATAACTTTGCTTACAGATCATTTGCTAATTATTTAGAATTTATGCTTCCACAATTTCAGAAATGAATTATTTAACTCTGGCAAAGTATTCTGTGATGTAAACTAATAGAGCTTATAACCAAATTATACAATTTGGAAATACTTTCTTTAATTTATAAGTTTATTTTCAGACAATGTCTTTAAATTTAATGTGATTACATCAGCTTTATAAAACTGTTCACTTACCTATAAAATACGTAGGCCATATAAATTTTGAAAGCTGGTTTTCTTAATTTAATTGAACAAATACTTCTGCGGATCCTACTAAGTAGTTAAAGGATGATATGCAAGATTAGTTCATTCAGTGTAATTGAAGCAAATTAGAGAGCAATTGTCTTCTTGAGCTCAAACATGAATTCATTAGATACTGGATTTTTTCCATCAAATAGTTATTCTGGATCATGTGTGTAAAATGACAATAAAAGATTGACTTTTAAAAAACTATTTGTTTTTCTTAAAGGATAGTACTACAAATTTCTACACTTAACTATTCTCTATTCTTTTAAAATTAAGAGAAGTTAATCTATTCCTGGGTTGGTGGGCATTTAGGCTGGATTAACAAGCTGTGGTAAACGTACACTATGGAATACTATTCAGCCATCAAAAAAATGGAGACTTTACAGCCTTTGTATTAACCTGTATGGAAGTGGAACACATTATTCTTAGTAAAGCATCACAAGAATGGAGAAGTATAAATTCTATGTACTCAATTTTGATATAAGGACAATTAATGACAATTAATGACATGGTAGGAGTAAGGGAAGGGGAGAGCAGAGAGAGAGAAGTGGAGGGAGGAGAGGGGAAAGGAAGAGCAGAGAGAGAGAAGAAGTGAGGGGGTGGGGTCTTGGTGTGTGCCACACCTTTTGGGGGCAAGAGAGGATTGTAAGAGGGTCTTTACCTAACAAATGCAATCAGTGTAACCTGGTTTCTTATACCTTCAATGAATCCCCAACAATGAAAAAAAAGAAAAGAAAAGAAAGTTTAAGATAAAACAGGTTAAAAAAAAATTAAGAGAAGTACAGCGTGGCTCAAAAGTTGCCCAGAAAGTCACCATACATAAGGAAAATTTAAAAATGTAGCTAAATGTACCTTTATGTACAAAATATTCATTGCAAAATTTTACAAAAATTTTTACAAGATATTCTCTACGCATCAGTCACGTTTTTATAGAATTTTGTAATGAATATTTTGCAAATCTGTTAAAAGACATCTTGTAACTTTGAAGCAGGTGTTTTCAGATTCATCCCTAACAAAGCATGAGTCAAACCAAGGAAAGACTTCTAGAGAGCCAAACTTAGCCTTCCTGACAGCTAGCTGGTCAAGAGAGTTGACTAGGCCCAGGTGAAATCAACAGAGGTTGTCCCAAATCAATACATCTGCCTAGATGACCAGTAGACTCATAAGAAATAGAAAATATTTTTTAAGTCATTAGGTTTTAGTGAGGATTGTCACAGAATACTAGCTAACTAATACTGCTGTGAATGAATCAAACAGGGCTAATTCACACCATCTTCCCACTAATGTGAACTAGGACTTCAGGCAAATGAAAACAAGAAAAGCCAGGCCATTTTCTTTCAACCCCTCATTCCCTTCCTGCCCTCAAAATTTATCTATTCTTTCCAGGCTAACAGATTTTCTCTTTAAGCACTGGATCCCAAATTCCATTTTCAATCCAGCAAATAAATATGTCCCATGTCCTTGCTATGATTTCACTGACCTTGCAAAATTATACTGACCACATATATAACAAGTAAACTATTAGGAGAGTAATACTCTTTTGTTTACACTATAACTAAAAAAATTATATATCCTCGACATTTTAAACCATCGTTAACATATGTTATAGATACCTTACCTCTTAATTATTAGATAAAAGCCTATTAATTTTATTCATTGAATGAAAGCAAATGGCCACAAATTAACTATTGAATTAGTTTTCAAATATTTAAATACTTTATCAGGAAAAGTTCTTGACGAGCATGTGTGGGGCCATCCTATTCATTAAGGCTGCGTTCTGGAAATGTGAATTTAGAAGCCCTCTTTGTAGGAGATGCCAAGAGCCAGATGACATTCAAGCAAGATGATCTGCGGCTGAAGCGTGGACCTCGGGCCATTCCTCCACAGGAGCTCCTTGTGGAGAAGGAGCCCGTGCCCTCAGCACGTAGTCATTGTTAATTACTCCCCTCACCTGTGTTGTTCTGGCTCAATAAAAGGCTGGGGTGAAGGTTGCTCGGGGCTACCCGGAAAGTAAGGGCTAGCCCGCCTTCCACAAGCTTGTACTTCTAATCTGCTTCTCGCCTGGTTCCTTCCTGTGCTAACCAAGACCAGGGCCGCAGGAGCCGGAGGGGTCACAACATGCCTTGGTAAAGCAGGTAAAGTGGATGACTGCACTGGGAAACAATGAAACCAGGGTTTGGGTGGAGCAGAGGGATCCCCAGGTATTTCAGAACGATGATTGCTTATCATAGCGCTCAACTCTCACCAGTCAGCCTACTACATGACTGGTAGGCTGAGTATTAAAGCAATTATCTGGTGCTAGTAAAAACTCATTAAAATGCAAATTTACTACTTGGGAAAGGTAACACATTAAGACACGGTACATATTAATAATTTAGCATGTATTATGATGTATTATGCTATCCTAAGGTTCCCATAATTGATCTGTTGACACAGCTTTTAGAAGACACAGTCACTTGCACTTTTAATAATAGGTTTCTTAAATTCAAGATGATTCTGTCTAAGTTCTTCACCTCCATTCTCTGTACGGGTTTTTCTGGAATATTTCCCATCTTTGATACTCATTTAGTTCCTCAAGAAAAGAAACTGGGAGTCTTCTTTCATTCCTCGTATTGAAGCCAACACCAAGTCCTGTAGATAGTTTTCTTACTATCCTCTGAGGAAACTTTTCCAGTGGATTCTAACGCAATCTAAGCTTCTTGCTTTAACACATCTACTTCTCTTACCCAACTCTTACCACTCCTCTCTTAGTTCAAACCATTCATTCACGCTAACTTTTCTGTTCCATACATCACTAAGTCTACTCTATGCATGGGTCTGGGCTTGCCCTTTCTGTGCCTGGAAAGCTGTTCTTCAGTAACTTCTTGTAGCAATTCCTTTCTTCTTATTCACACTCACACACAAAGAATCTTCCCTGACCATTCCATATGAAGTAGCCCCCCAAACTTGTCAAACTCTAGACTCTTTTATAATCTCCTGAGAATGTATCAATGTCTGAATAATAATTATTTTTGTTATTTTTATTTGTGTGTATATATTATTTCTGTCTTAATCTATAAAAATATATCCAAAAAGGTATCAATCTTTATCTTATCTATCACTATATCCCAAGCACATGTAACACATTAATATGTCAAAAATTATTCAGAAAGTTACTTAAAGAAACATACTAAAAATGTAGATACATTTAATTCTATTGTATAACCTAAAGAAACTTTGTTGACCAAATACATGTGTGGCATTCAATATAAAATCATAATTATTGTCAAATGTAGGAATTTTGAAAAACCTCAACTTTTCAATAAAATATAAGCAGATCATGACAGGATTTCTCTTAAAATGTATTTGTACATTTGTCAATCTCTTTGGTATTTTCTGAATAGGAACAAAGAAGGGGTAATATGCCTCCTAGGTGAAAATTAGCTGAATATATTTATATTTTTCAGTAAAACATGTTTACAAATGTAACTAACAAATTTAAAAAGGCAGAAATTATATTCACTAATATAATAAATCCTCCTCCCCACACAGAGATATTGGCAAGATATAGTCATTATTTAAATAGTATTTAAGTTTTCTAATTTTTCATTCATCTTAAAGTAGGTATGTGTATTATATAATAACTGTAAGTAAGGGGAAAGAGTGGATTTTATATCAGGAAGTAAAGATAGTTACACATGATATAGTCTCTATTCTCAAAGAAGTTAATCTAGGTATATAGATACAGACGTGAAATTAAATGACCAAAATACAATGGGGCTATGTTAAAGGCAGATGTGATATGTGCATAGCCTGACATGGAACACCATGGGGGTAAGTTTCCAACATGTGAAATGCAATGTGGGGAGGAAGGTAACAGGGGTGGTGAGGGCCTCATTATTGAGGAGGTGATTCCTGAGCTCAGTCCTAAAATTGCACTGGTTTTTACCAAAGCAAAGAAGTGAATGATTCTAAGTAGATGGTCAAGGTGGAGGCAAAAATACATAACAAAAAGATAAAAAGAGAAGAAAGAAAAGCAGGTGGGACCCTGATGAAGTGGTGTCTTACTTGCCTTGTTCACTTCTTGGTCTTTTTCCTCTATCTATTCCTTCATCAAATATTTGAGCAACTCATATGTGCCATGCAAGATGCTTCATAGTAAAGAATTTGGACTTTGTACTATTTGTGGGAACGACAGGTTTCATTTAGAGTGTTTCTTAGACATTTCTACCTAGGAAATGAAGTCTTTAAAATTGCAGGCAAGGAGAGAGGCTGTTGTAATAATCTATGTAGAGTTGATAACGGCTCACATTAGAGCAGTGGCAATAGAGAAGATGCGACAGATTAAAGAAATATCTGAGGCAAACATTAGTGGATTTTGTAAGTGAGAGAGAGAGAAGTAATTGTCAGTGGTATGAAGTGAGCAAGGAGAATTTATTAACCTTTGCCTTTTCTCAGTTTCTTAATAGCTTTAAAGGCAAAGGTTCTATAAAATGATCTATCAAGTCTAGGAGCTTCAGCTACATTCCCAGAGAGGGGAAGAAAAGAAGGTCACTTTTCTATCCCTTTCCATGTTGCCCTTGAACTGGTCTTAGAGCCCCACAGACCGTTCCCTGGAGGAAAGCTCTCTGACGCTTGCAGAGAACTTTTGATTATACATGTCTATGAGATACTTTGGTTCAAAAGAGGGCAAAAAAGAATTCCCGCCCCAATCCTGTTATATATCTCTGGTCTATAACCTCTCACAAGAAACATATCATGAGATTAACACACTGACTGCCATACTAGGAAAAAAAAAGACTTCCTTGAAGACACAGTGATTTTTTACATAAATACATGTAGAATAGCAACTTTTAAAATAAATCTTTTGTAGTTTTATTTCAACTTATTGAAAATTCATTTTTATTGTTTTCCATAACTGAATTATATGCAAATTATGCAGTGCTGAAATCAATTTCTACATTGCATGCCATGGGAGTAGCATACTCATGAGTAGCAACTCATGACAACATACTTATTGAATTTGTTTCTGAGAATTGAAGTTTTTTGGTCATTACACAATTATTTAGCTATATCTGAAGCAGACATTGGGTGCTCCTGCATCATAAAAATACATGCAACAATGTCGTGTCCACATACCATCCTACTGATTTTGCTCAGAGAGCTTCCAGAAAAACGTTCTGGAGGAAATGTGCAATAGTCAGTCATGATAACGGAAGAACACAGTCCAACACATTTGGCCACCTGAGCAGGCCTTTTAGAGAAGGGGGACAGGACATGGGGGGCACATGATGATTGACAGCCTAAACAGTGAGCAGAGGGTCCCCACTGCACAGTCATGCCACGGACCTTCCTGTCTATCCACCAGTTCTGTTTGCTTCATGAAGGCCTAGGCTTAAAACTAGGATAAGTTAAGTAAAACTCCCATGACAGGTAATGTGTTAAAGGACAGGAAAAGAGATATCTCAATATTTTGCATTTTCACAGCTGGGAATTTTTTGTAGGCCCTGCTAGTTTGACTGAATTTCAACCAAAGAAAGAATCCAAGACAGCCTAGATTTTTTTACATTTACAATCACCAAGACAGAAAACCGTATAACCACTGCATTATAAAGCAAATTTATTTACAGGCATATTTTTAATATTTATGTTAGCAAACTTTATTTTTGGAAGTAGACATAAAGTCTCAATGTATTACTTGAAATTTAAAAAAAAAGGCTTTTTTTTCCGGAAAATGTCAATAAAATGTTTTTACTATTTAAGATCTCACCAAATATCACAATGGCTTGGTCAATTTCCAATTAATGAATCACTGAATTCCACATCTTTTAAAATTCAGAGAAGATTATATTTTTGAATTCAAAAATATATCTATTTTATCCATAAATATAATGCTACTCTTACACACATTAATATATTTTAATTCCTAATGAAAATTTATTTCTAGATTAGGGAAATGAACATATTATAAAAATTCAAATCATGTGTAATTAGTATATTATACATTTTTCTCTTCTACCCTGATAACATTAAGTGTTAACTCTTTTTTAAACTTAAGACTACTCTGGAAAAATATTTTGTTTAAATCTAATTTAACTTTTTCCTTTCTAAAGGACATTAGTTATAGAACTAGAAGATCAGGGTATCTCTCTAATACGTTGTAGAGACCTTAGGTTAAAAACTTACAAATGAAATTTGAAAATGAAAACTTTGGCTAAAATGAAACAATAAATAAAACATTTGGATACTATGTCAATGTTTATGACTGATATTTCCTATAAATTTGATACTAAAATATTTTTTCTTAAATTATATTTAATCATATGATTGAGAGTTCAATTTGAGCTTTGAAACAACAGAGCAATTGGGATACATTTTGGCACTTTTATTTTTTTTAAATGCTAATTGAAGTTAACTTATTTTATTCTTCATGTGAAAAAGAAAGTGACAGAAATAGATAGTTCTAAAGCGAATTAAAATGTCAATAGCAAAGACTGTGACACCCCTAGGTCAGATGAAGGCTGTAGGCTATTTTTGACTTCATTACATTTAAAAATCAAACAGAATTAAGAATTTTTAGACTACGTTCCAACAGGATTTAAAATACAAATATATGCCATGAGAAAGAGAAAATGCAGAACAATTCTATTAATATTCTAAAAAGATACTTAAAAATCAGTTCTACTTATAGATATGAAAACCATCTCTACTAGGGAAATGTTATACATATCATGAAGAAAAGGAATAAGATGCAATTTACTTTAATACATATCTTTCCCATGAATATTGGCCCCCATACTTTTATAAGCTTTTCAATAACATTTCGGTATATCATACTTCCAATGAGGGAATTGTGGGGATGTAGAAGTCCATAACTAGACTTTCATTCTATCTTTTGTTTTAAATGTAAATATAATACTGGTATGCTAAAATCCATTTTACATCATTATTTTTTAATAACCCAAGCATTCAGCAACCACAAAAGTCCAGTATGTCACAGATTACTATGCAATAAAGAACAATATGATGTCCTAGGCAGTCTTTCTGTGTGTGGAGCTCCATTGATAATACATTTCAGAATACTGCAATATAAAAATGAACAAAGAAAGAAAATTCCATCATCATCTCTTGGGTATTGTACAATGCAAATTATATCAGTTCTTTTCGAAGACAAAACACAAACCTCTCACCTATTAAACATGATAAATTAACATAAAAGATACACTGGAGTCCAAAGGCAAAATGGCAGAGATATGTTCCTCAGTGGGAACTCCAAACACAATGGAAGAACTTGAATTATTTTTACTCTGTTATTCCTGTGCAGCCAAAGAACCATGAAAGACATCACAAATTCATCAGGCATACTCGTTCTATTTGTACTTTTGTCTGCTTAAGATAATTTTATTTCTTGATATATTGAATATATTTATAACCCCCCCCCAAATGGTAAAATCTTATATATGGTGTACAGTTGTTCTAATAATATAAAATTTAATTTGATTTCTTCTAGGAAAATGTTTCAAAATAGGAAAATTAGAAATTTATATCTAATTTCCCCAAAAAGAAATTAAAAAGAGGTCATAAATAACAATTAGAAGATAATGTTTAATACTAAAGGAGAGGAAAAGACGATTTCACAAGTAGAGCTACGGGCCAAAGGAGGGAAAAGCAGAGTTTCACATTAGGGAGAAATGTAGACAAATAAGGGTGTAAAATTTTTCTAACTTAAAATCTCAGCAAAGTGAATGCTCTATTTTAATCATCCCCTCTCAAAAGATCTCTCTGCAGAAGAGGCAATCATGTTTTTATTTTAAGCAGAATCGCAGACTACACATTGTACCACGGCTTTCCAATGTGGAACACAAACGTGCTGGATGGAATTCAAAAATTCATCCTTAAAAGCTGCATACTGCTAGACAAATTAGCAAATTATGATAATCCTCAAATCTATTTAAAAATTGCAATTCAAGAGACATAAGAAAGCATTAAATTGCTTTAGAAGTACCGGCTGGCCCTTAGTCTAAGGTGGCCAGAAAATTGTGTCTTACTGTCTATTATAAATAAGGAGAAGGCTGAACAGTGGGTTGGATCAGAAACATCTTCAAAAAGTTAAGACTCTAGGAAGGTTTCCCCTTCAGTTATGTGTATCTCAAAAAGTCACATATTCACTCGAGAATAAAAAACTCCATGTAAAACTTTCTGATATACAAATGGACTGAATTATCAGAACCAACCTCAAAAATATTACTTCTAGGCATAGCATTGGCAAAATCATTTTTAAAATCACTTGTAAGTTGAGAACATTACAAGATCAGAGAGAGAAAGAATGGTAAGGAAAAAATATGTGAAAGAAAATGGCAAAAAAAATTTAGAACTTATAAAATCTATCCAGTTAAAGAATCAAAAAGCCCAATTATTTTAAACAGGATGAATAAAATAAGAAAGAAATCCACAGAGAGACATGGTAATATTGCAGAAGGAAAAAGATGATGACAAATTCTTAAAAGGCACAGGAGTTGGGAGAAGACAGATCATCTTAAAGAGTTATATGGAGAGATGATTATTATTATTATTTTGGCGTGGGCCAAGTTGAATCCACCACCTTTGGTATAGGGGGCCAGTGCCCTACTCCTTTGAGCCAGAGATGCTGCCCTGGAGAGATTATTTTTTACCAGGAACAATGAAGGCTAAAAAAATATGGTAAAATGCTAAAAACAAAATAATTGCAATTCTAGAAAGTCATATCATATATCTAAAATTTTTTATCACTATCATGAACTCTTAGCTGTACTCTAGTGACACCATTAGGAAAAAAAAGATAAATAATAATCTATTAGACACACAAGCAACAATGGAGCCATTAAAAAAGGGCAGAAAATTAGATTGTCATTAGACTTGTTAAAATATTGGCTAAACTTTAGAAAGTGATTTCAAAAAGGGAATGCAAATCAAATACTCCATGACCTGCCAAACTCTCCTTCAAGCATAATGGCCATAAACATGTACAAATTAGGAATTATTTTTCCCGTAAAGACTTCTTAAGAAACTCATAGAGAATGATCTTCGGGCAAGAAAAAAAAAAGATTGGAGAAGATTCTGCATAAGGTTGTGGATCACCATTAAATATATTTAAATGTTGGACCTGGACTAAATAAATTCCAGAATAGTATGTAAGCATTATGTAATTGAACAAATGCACACTCCCCTCTGAACTATAAAAAAGCTGCAAGAACTCCAAAATCTTAAGTCCTTCTTTCACCCACACCAGACCTGAGATCACAAAATAACAATATAGATGGCCAAGGAGAGAAAATGGTAGACGTGACAACCGTCAAGTAGGTAAGAAGAAATCAACTGTAGAATATAGAGTTAATAGTGCGACGCCTAGGGACAGAGTAG
>NW_003852404.1:29903563-29927348 GCF_000181295.1 Otolemur garnettii | reverse complement strand
GTGCTGTATTTTCTCATGTCAGAGATTTCAATAAAAGCTAAGGAGGAACAACAACCTTGTCTCGCCTTGAGGAGTGCTTGCTAGTGTTGGTCTGCCTGAGTCCCTCAGCTCGAGCAAGGGTTAGCATGGCAATTTAGAATCTTTGGATGGGAGATACCTCCGGGGTGCAGGTATAAAAGACACGATCGTTCATGGCAGAAAAGATGAAACAAAAAAATGGGGAAAGAATGCAAACATATCTGCCTTTTTAAGTAGATTGAATTATTATTAACATTTATACTTCCTAAATTATCTGTGGTGAGGGTCAGAATTCTTTTCCAAAAACATTTATCCCCGCCCCCCATTTTTTTCCCGCAGTTTTCCGGGTTTGAACCCAACACCTCCAGTAAATGGGGCTGGGGCCCTACTCCTCTGACTCACAGGCGCTGCCCTATTCCCATTTTTTTTTTTTTTAGAGACAGATTGTCGCCCTTAGTAGAGTGCCATGGCGTCACAGTTCACAGCAACCTCCAACTCCTGGGCTTTAGGTGATTTTCTTGCCTCAGCCTCAGGAGTAGCTGGGACTACAGGTGCCTGTCACAACGCCCAGCTATTTTTTTGTTGCACTTTGGCTGGGGCCAGGTTCGAACCTGCCACCCTCAGTATATGGGGCCGGTGCCCTATCCATTGAGCCACAGGTGCTGCCCCTTATTCCCATTTTTTAACCAAATATAGTAATAATGCACTGAAATACTGTGACAATTATAAATTTCTATGAAAGATATATGTGCTTACTCTGAATATCTGCACATACTTCCTTGTGATGGAAAAGCCTCACTCTACATACAACCCACATATTTAGGAAGTTTACATTAATAAAAAAGTCTCTATAATTTATTTTTTTATTGAGACATTTAGCAGTCTCTAGTTATGAAAACAGGTCAATTCATTTCTCTTTTACTAACAGTCTAAAACTTTACTTAAAACACTTTTTATCACATGTTCAAAAATAGGCATTGTTTTGAAATAAATTAAAAATGTGCAAATGCTATATTGCAAGGAATTGAAGATTACATATCAGTGCTTAGGATTAGAAAACTGTCTTCTGAAAATACTGGCATTCTTGATTTTGGGATTCAGTCAATTTTTATCAGTTTTTAACTGGGTGTTTTGTGGAAGTTGGCAGGCAAATTCTAAGTTTTTAAATTCGGAAGAAAGTAGAGCTAAGAAAAATTTTTATGTAAGAGAAATGCAAGGTTGGAAAGGATATATTATCATTAAATAAAAGATATTTTACTAAAGTACAAATAATGGACTTTTGAAGATATGAAAGAGTTGGTACTGCAGATCATTTAGGAAATGTGGACTATTGTAATATTTCTGTTTCTAATGAAGAGTCAGCTCCCAGTCTTAATGTTACTCTTTTAATTCTTTAACAGCTTTAAAATTTTCCCCCCATTTGTGGTTTGGAACAGAATTACTACACTTGTCCTCCTCGTGACTTTCTTTATGTCCAGTTTTGAGTTAGTAGTACTGATGCTTGTTATTTCCAGCAAAACTTTAGAAAATTCTCAGCCATTAGGTATTCAAATATTGCTTCTGTTCCATCGTCTTATTAATACATTGCAATACAAACACGATTAACCTTTCACCATATCCTCCATGTCTCTGGCACATTTTCAATCCTTTCTTTCTCTTAACATACTCCTGGTTCATTCTGAGCATTTAGTCTGGCCTATATTCTCTCTCTGTTTTTTCCCAGCTCTGACTAATCTATTAATCTTACCCTTCAGGCTCTTAATTCTGGATATACATAATTTTCATCTCTAGATGAAAATCTGTTTGGTTTTTATTTTTGGAATGATTATATCTTCCAAAATTCTCAAACTCCTCTTATATTTTCTTCAACACATTCAGAATAGTTTTGTTTTTTAAACCCAGATCTAAAGTTTTTCTCATCTGGATTCCCTCTAAGTCTGTCTGTAATATCAATTCTTACTTGCTCCATATGCATGATTATTTCTGATTAAGTGCTGGGCATTATACAGAAGGCTAGTAGAAATAATTTGAGCTCTGGATGAAATTCATAGAGAACTTCTATTTTCTTCTTCCAGGTAGTTAAGCCCAATAGACATCCCAAATCAACTTAATCTACTTGTGAGATTATTTAAAGCCCTTGCTTCAGTCTTAGTAAATGTGGGTTTATCTTTTATCTTTTACACTTTGTTGTATCTGTTCCATGTCTGTCACTCCACTCCTTAGTAGGTTCTAAACCCCAGTTTTTGTGAATTTGTTCAAAGTTCTTCTAAAATTTTAAGCCTGTTAAATAAACTAGGGCCCCAACTGCTTAGACAAAATGTTTTGTTTGTTTTGTTTTTCCTCACAGGTTCTGACTTTCAAAGTTTTTATTACCTTGTAACTTAATGCCTTATAACATATACTTTTGATATATATTCTCCAGCTTTTCTATTTGTTTTCATTATGTGGATTTGTTCAAGTTACCTAATACGTGGTTACAGCAAAGTGAACTCCAATAACTTGTCTTTGTATCTAAAAAGAAGGTTAACTACTAACAGTTCAGTCTTTAAAGAAGTCTATTATTTATAACTATATTTTGAAACTTTAAATGTCTGCAGACTAACATTGTTCATATTTTAGTACAAATTAGTTTATTTTTGTTGTTGCACAGGCAGCCAAACAATATTACTGCTAATATAAATTGATGATTCAATTGAAGTAAGGACAAGTTCCACTAACTTTTACCATTGACATTGCTGTCCAAGTCTACTGATTGGTTTCAACAGAAAAAATGTGTGCTCCAACATCTTCTGCTGACCTCTTCATTTTCTAAAAAACCAATTTACTTGCAGATAGGGACCGAAAGGCAGGGTGTGCATAGTGGTGAGAATTATGAAACAAAGATTAATGAATGGTGCTTGTCAAAGATTTGCTGAAGTCAAGTATTTTACACAGACTGCTTAATATAGCAGTCATGCATTCATTCAGTCTATAGAGTTTGGACATAAAAATGGAATCCTGCCAGATGGGTGAGCTAAGGAAATATAAGTGCTTGAAGAGTAGCAATGCACCCCACATACTTCAACCTAATAAAGGCTGGCAATTCACCCTTCTTAGACCTCATTTTTCCCTTTGTCAGCTGAATATTGGTAACATTTTTCAAAGATAAATGATAGAAGTGGTATGCAAAATACTTTAGTCCTTAATTTACTTTTAAATCTTTGTTTGACTTTCCAAGCATGTTATCCATGTTGCCAACAGGCAATTTAGGATAGACTAATCTGCATTTTAAAAAAGATTAGCTGTAGATACATTTAAATAGTAACTTAAACTGTAGTTAAAATTCATAGCACCAATATAATAGACTTCAAGTATTTGTTGAAATTAGATGACTCATTTTAAGAACACAAGAAAGTAAGATTTTAAGTTTTCATTGTAATAGTCTGTTTTTGGTTTTATATACATGAGGAGAACTGTGTCCTAATTAGCTTCTAACTTAAATATTAGTGGGTTAGTTTGGATTTCAAGTCTGCACATACCTTGAAAATTCATAATTCCTCCAATTTTCAAGCTCTAAAAGATTCGTAATATATCCTTTATTCTGTTTCCATTTATTGGTAAAAAGGAAGAGCAAGAACATCAGGCAGTATGAAAACTCTTTCTTTGCAGAAAAAGACATTTATTTAGAGTAGGAAACACAGTTTTAACGTAAATCCAGTTCTCTGTGTAAGAATCACTCTGCTTTACGATTGTTCCATTTTAACATATGTACCTGCTATGTATAGATTATCACTCAATTTCTGTTTCTATGTTTTATTTAAATCAAAGAAACCAATCATACTTGTAAATAAAATTACACAGCTCATCATTTGGATGATAAACCAAGATTCTGTTTCACACTTTTATTTTACTAATTAAAGACAAATTTAAAGCAAGTTAAAAATATTTGGGAAAAGCTGAGAATAAAATTTTAATGGTCCCTAAAACCATTTTAAAGCATTTACAGACTTGCAAAATTAAATTTTTAATTTTATTCCATAGTTTGATGACATAATGACAAATTCAGTGAAGTTAGAATAAAAATTATTAAAAGTAAAAATAAAAAAAGAAATACTAAGATACTTTTTGGGTTGTAGCTTCTGGGGAATTAGATGCACAAAATTCTTTTGTCAATTATTTATTTATATTTTTGGATAATAAAAAAGACCTTTCATTTTGCCCCCTGAGAAGTAAATATCTCCATAATAATGATAATAACATAACCTACCTCCATTTTTTTTAACCACTCAATTGCTTCATAAAATACTAATATTACTTAGAGAAGAGAATTCAGGTCACCACTACCAACCAAGAAGATGACAAACCTTTTAACAAGTAAAGGAAACAAAAGAGTTGCAGTCACAAAGAAATCTCAGTTAATTTCTTTACTATGGAATTAATTAATTTCTTTCTTTCTTTCTTTCTTTCTTTCTTTTTTTTTTGAGATAGGGTCTCTCTCACTATGTCACCATTGGTAGAATGCCATGGCATCTCAGCTCACAGCAAACTCCAACTCTTGGGCTTAAGTGATTCTCTTGTCTCAGCCTCCTCCTTTAGCTGAGACTACAGGCGCCTGCCACAATGCCTGGCTACTTTTTCTGTTGTTTGGTTGTGGTTGTCATTGTTGTTTGTCAGGCCCAGGCTGGGTTTGAACCCACCAGCTCTGGTGCATGTTGTTGACACCCTAGCCACAGAGCTACAGACACTGAGCCTTTACCATAGAATTTCTTAGAGCATGAAATGTTTGGAAATAGAATCATTAAAAATATTGACAATAAAAAATCATGCAGTGAATTCAAGAATTCAGATTATGAATCTCCAGGGAAAGAGCATAGGATATGAACAATATTTAATAATTTTTTATGATTCGAATGTGGTAGGAAGATTTTTAAGATGGCCCTCAAGATTCCAGGCCTCATGTGTACATATACCTTCTTCCAATTTTTAAATCAAAAGCTGATCTAGGGACTACTGTAAAAGGTTTCTGCAGTTGCAATTAAGGTTTTAAATCAGTTGTTATTAAATTAGGGAGATCGTTTAGGAGTCCAAAACTAGTTAGATGAGGCTTTTAAACATACAGTTTTCTTCAGCTTTTTGTAGAAATGGAACTTAGGGATTTAAAGCACATGTAGGATATAGGAGTCACGGTCAACATGAAGTTGGAGGTAGCCATATGATAAAGAATGTGCACGGCTTCTGGGAGGTCAGACTGCTTCCTGGCTGAGAGCCAGAAGGTAATCAGGCACTGCAGTCCTTCAACCACAACAAACAGTTTTGGCACTCAGAATGAACTTACAAGCAAATTTTTCTTCTAGGGCTTCCACATGAGAACTCATACTGGCCAATGCTTTTGTTATGGTCTTTTATATAATAACCTGGGTGGAGAGCCCAGTTAAGCCATGTTGAACTTTTGGCCTACAGAACTATAAGCTAATAAATGAATGTTGCTTTCAGCACCCATTCTGTCCACAATAGTTTATTAAACAATAAAAGAAAACTAACACACACACACACACACACACACACACAAAACTTACTTCTGTTTAAATTGAGAAACTCATAACTTCTTCTATATTTTATTTTCCATAGCCTAATGTTTTATTACCTATTAAGAACCAGACATGTAATATTGCACAGCAACACTGGCACTTTGCAAAACCTATTAAAAAGACTCAAACTATCATTTAATTTGTATCAGTTGTCTTTTCTAGGTCTGTAGGGGTCTGGACACTTTATTTCTTCTTGGTCAGTCCTTACCAGTGCTCATGTCTTCTGGTTGATACTCTGTAAAGCTAAGCAGTAATCAGGAAACATCACCAACACTCTAGCTCATGTCTTCTGGTTGATATTCTGTAAAGCTAAGCAGTAATCAGGAAACATCACTAACACCCTATCTCATGTCTTCTAGTTGATACTCTGTACAGGTGAGCAGTAATCAGGAAACATCACCAACACTCTAGCTCATGTCTTCTGGTTGATACCCTGTACAGGTGAGCAGTAATCAGGAAACACCACCAACACCCTGGCTTTTTGCAGGTATTTTCCTTAGGCTGACAATTCAATAGGCACATGGTCTACCTTCCAGTTTATTATTAAAGACAGTTTTACAAAATGATTTACTAAATAATGACAGGTTTCTCCAGCGTCTCGACTTCCTTTTTTTTATTTTTATTTATTTTTTTTGAGACAGAGCCTCATGCTGTTGCCCTGGGTAGAGTGCCGTGGCGTCACAGCTCATACTCACAGCAACCTCCATCTCTTGGGCTTAAGTGATTCTCTTGCCTCAGACGTCCAAATAGCTGGGACTATAGGCACCTGCCACAACACCTGGCTATTTTTCGGTTGTAGTTGTCATTGTTTGGTGGGCCTGGGCTGGATTCAAACCCACCAGCTCTGGTGTATTTGGCTGGCACCTAAGCCGCTTGAACTACAACTTTCTATATTTTTTTCTTCTTTGCCCATCAACTAAGAGCTCATCCTATGGTATTTGTTTGGAATAAAGAGTTCATTTGTCTAAATATTTCTGTCTTCTTAGGCTGCTTTTCCTCTCTCCCTAGGTCCTTTGGTTAAAGAGCTTTTTGTTTTTTTAAATTTTAAATGTTAAAGCTTTTTTTTTTTCTTTTTTTTTTTTCATGTAATTATTGGCATTTCCAGGCTGTTAACTTCTTCAACACATAGTCTTAAAAACTCAGGTAAAAAGAAAAGCAGTGAACCTACCATGCTGTTCGTTGGGTCTCAAGGTTCTTACCTGGTCTGCCTCATTCTTTCTATGTTTCAGAGCCTTCTTAACAGTTTTATATATAACATTCAGAGTTTTTATTTATGTCTTGTGGGAGAAATATGAATAGGTACTTCTAGTCCATCTTTCCAGAAGAAGAAATGCTTGTAGGGTTTTAGAGAAAAAGAATAAATGAAATAAATTTTATCAAGGACTTAAAACACTAAGAATTATTTAAGAATATTTAATAATTGCTAATATCTTACTTGGAATCTGGACAAATACTCTGAAAATTAATCAAAAGAGTTATGATGTAAAATAAAGAATTGTTTCCTCATTGATGATATGATATGTACTAAGTTCATGCATTTGTTAATAATCTATCAATGATTTGTGTAGAGTTCATTGGAAAGCGAAGATTTTTAAGACTAAATATTCTAAATGAAAGTCATTTTCATCTGCTCAGAATTAGCATGAATTTTGGTTATTTTGAAATATGGGACATGCTCCCAACATATGACATAAAAGGAAGTGTATTACATCAATTGGTCTTATGGCCCTATTGCTTTTTCCTCTGTCTTTGACATTTAAATGGATTTTGTGAGGATGAGAGAACATAATAAAACAGAAAGAGAGTGATGAGAATATAAATAAAAATCAAGTACTAATTTTACTCTCCTGTTTAGTATCTCAGAACCTTAAATAAGATCCTCTCTAATTGCAGGTATACTTGGTAGTTAAGCTGTTTCACGTGAAGGTTTATTCATAATTGTACAAAATAAAGAACTGGAGGGTGCATAAAGCATGTCCAATTTAAGAAAGTTTCCTTTTTTTCTGTTTTTGTGGAGACTCACAGATTAGTGCTTCTACTACCTTTCAGGGACTTGGCACAAACACCACTGCCTGAGAATTTGCAAATTTGTTGTTACCTAGTTTTCCTACCGTTCCAATCCAATCCTCCTGCCCACACACCACCTTCTCATTTTTATCACATTAAATATTACCATTTCCAAAGCTTATGCACAGAGCTCTGTATTTTTAGAAGGAAAAGCATTATATAAATCTAACAAGCAAAGCCAAGATTGAAAACCAATAAAGGAGAATCTCTAGAAATTATTATAGACTCCACTGACAGAGACATTAAACCTTGATCTCCCATTTCCTCACCTTTTCCCTGCTAGAATCACTGAAATCGATACATCTGAAATGAACTGTATCCTGTGCATTCAGTAGAATGGCATCGGCCCAGAAGCCAGCCACTGTTAAGACTTGTCAAGACTGTTCATTCCTGGTAACAGTGTGCACAGAGTTTTAACATGTTTCTTTAAGAAAACTATCTAATTTGTGAAAATGAGCACCAGTGCTTTTGAAGGATCCAGGTATAGATGTGAATAAGCCCCAGTATTAAAAGATCTGAAAATCCTTCAACATAATCTTGGTAAAGTAAACGGTCATGGTTTTTCATTTGCAACTCAGGAGCATCAGGATAAAACAAGTGTTTATAGATGTAATAAATTATCCAATTTTTTGTTTGGAGTTTAGCTTGGAGGCACTCAAATCTAGTCTAGAAAGAGTATATAGAGAACATTGAGATCAGCTCGGCAGAGGATGTATACCATCCAAGACACTGTAGTAGACACGTATGTTTTTGGAGATTCTTTCATATTTCTTCTATTAGTGTTGCAATATTCTATTTGTTTAACCTAATATATTGTACATGTATCTGTCTATGTATGCCAGTCTAAAACTTAAGTTTGCAAACTCATCCTAGAAAAAGTGCTACATACCTTATTGCTGAATACACTATGGTCACCTTTAAAATACTCCCCTTGAAAGGCTGTGCACCTTATCCACTCTTCAAAGCAATTTTAGAACTCCTTTCCCTGAATGGTCATCAAAGAAGTTGTTGTATTACTCCTGATGTCCTGAATGCAATCAAAATGTCTTCCTTTCAATATTTCCTTTATCTTTGTAGAAAAAAAAGAAAAAGCATTTGTGGCCCAGATCAGGTGAGAAGTAAGGGTATTTCAACAGAGTTACTTGTTTCCTGGCTAACTAGTCTCTCACAGCCATGTGGGCAGATGAATTGTTCTGATCAAAGAGCCTTGAGTAGTTGGCCAAGATGTTCTGGTAAGATTTTCCTGACTGTTTCACTGCTAGTGCTGATTTGCTTTGCCACGCTTCTCATGTGTACTGATGATTTTCATCCCTGAGTCAATGAATGTTTGCCATGTTTTCATCAGTTGTGCTCATTACTGGCTGCCCTGACCAATCTTCATCAGTGACACTTTCTCTCCCTTCAGAAACACGTTTAATTCATTTTTACACTGCCGTTTTCTTCAACCACTTTCCCCATAAACTTGAACTTAACATGTCCCTGATTTTACCTCCACTCTTGCTGAATCTAACAAGAATTTTATGAATGTTTGTTCATTCCTCTGGTTCAAACTCTGACCTTCTCACAATAGTGCACAAAAATGGGCAATAGAAATGAACGTTACTCAGCAAGACATGATCCCATGTGGACATGAATATAGCTGTGAGACACAGATGTGCCAAGGTTACATAACCTTACCAAGTTGTTTGTACAGTGCTGCTGACATGAGTGCACTGCGGCAATTCCCCCAACTTAATTGTCAGATCTCATATCTATCTATGTATATTATCTATCTCATATCTATTTATAGTGATATAAATAGATTTATTTATATCTATCTATTTATAGATATAAAAACATATATGGGAGACAGTAGAGAGAGAAAATAAAAGATAAAAGAAAACAACAGAATTATATGCTAGACACAAAGCAGACACAATTTTGAATACCTAATCTCATTTAGTACCCAAATTTTGTTGAAGGTTGGAAATTAATAGTTTGTATTAAACCTATAGCTTTGAGTGTAATGAATTCCATTAGATGACTTTCACTGCATTACTCTTTGGTATATTTTATTTGTTCAGAATTCCAAAATGTAGGATACTAGTATTTTAAAATAATATTTTAGACCAAACAAATTCCTTTTTCCAGAGATTTTAACTGGCTGAATGGAAACAGTCTATCAGTAAGTGTCTATGTCATTCCAGGTCCAACCAGAAGATAGAAACCTATCAGATATTGGAATAAATAGAAATTAATACAGAAATTATTTACCTAATTGACCACGTACTCATAAAAAGAATTTCAAGTTGATCATTCCTAAAGCAAACTTCTATCTCTCCTAAGGCTGAAGAATGAAAGAAGTTCAAATTTCAAGACTTAGAAACTTGGACAAAAATCCCACAAAAGTAACAAGAAGTTTTTTGTTTTGTTTTTTGTTTTTTTGCAGTTTTTGGCCAGGGTCAGGTTTGAACCCGCCACCTCCAGTATATGGGGCCAGTGCCCTACTCCTTAAGCCACAGGTACTGCCCAAGAAAATTTTCAAAACTGACTTCTAGGGAGGAGGCCTTAGCCAACTGGTACTGACCTTTCTGATGCTGGACAAGGAGGCTATATTATGGTCTGGTATCTAGACTAAGAAGGAGATTCTTGCCTCTGTTATTAATGTCTCAGAGTAGGGCATAGGCAGGCTGGTACTGCATATACGAGGAAAAACTGCAAATTGTATTCACCATCTGCTGTAAGGACGAATCGTTGCCAATTGGGTTAAGCATTGCTAATTACTCTAGCTCACAGAATGAAGCAATAGGGAAAACAACTAAGAAGGCATTTCCTTCTTTTTCTGCTGGCCTCCTACTCTTCCTCTAACACCTTTTATGACAGTGGCCAACAGAGAGACAGGTGTCAAAACAGCTACATAACTTTTCAAATCCCAGCTTCAGTATCACAAAGCAAATTATAAAAGGATAAGCTTGGATCTGAGAGATAAAACCTTGCTGACTGTCACCTTCTGCTCATTTGAATATGCCCCTTTCTTACAACAACAGCTCTATGTTTACCCTTCATTAAATGCTGGTATTTCTCATTCAAATGAAGATGTTCTGACACTCTACTTAAATAAAAAGTATAGAATTCTCCGTATCATTGTATCTGACGTTGGGAGACTGTCTCATCACCCTCAAATTCAGTCTTAGCCACATGTATGTATTCTGTTCCATGAATTATAAATCCTATTACCATGTAGTAAATTCTTCACTAAATTATAAATTTAATCTTCCACAAAATTTGAATGAAATAATAAGGAGTGGAGAGAGATGGGGAAGAAAACCGTACCCATACATGCAAACACAGGCATCCCGCAAACAGTAAAGAATGTTTATAAATATATAAAGCAAAAATTATTCATTTTTGGGACTGGTCTTGAGGACATAGCTGATATTTATAACTTTGCAATTTTACATTATTTATTCAATTTTTAATTTGCCTTTAAGCCATAGATTTTAGGTCATAATTTATAACTTCCTTTCTTCAGAATGCCTTCCATGTTTCCTTTGCTTTCACCTGATCAGACCATGTATATTTTCTTAACGTGATACCCTGAAGCCTTCATTGTTGGAGGATCTGAACACTTAGTGGTCCCACTTTTTTTCTGTATTTTCCCATTAATTTGTAAGACACAGCAAGATGATGATAAACCTCAAACAATTCTCTGATTTCTTACATAATCCTCTCTGTCCCTATTTTATAACAACAACCAATATTCCCCTTGGTAATCTGAACCCATCATTCTAGCAGGAGAGTAACCACTGTGTTTACCTGTGAATTCAGCAACATGGACAGCAGGAAAAGCATAGGTGACATTCTCAATCAGCAATTTAACGGCCCATAGCTGTTTCTCAGGTGAAATCATTCCTATCTCAGGATGAGCACTTCCAAAACAGCAAAGATCACAGTGGAGAGGATGCAAAGCCATAACCCTGGTGTTGAATCTATTTATCAGTGAGAGGAGCTACATCCACTTCTGCTCTTTGATCCTCAGACCTTGTGTATCTTGGATATAAAAGGTCAAGTTCTGATCACTGATTATTAGCATTATGCTATACTGTATCAGATTTAAAAAAAATCTTTTAAAATGTTTCCCTCCCACCTCCAAAACTGGCCGTTTGACTGTCTTCAGTAAACTTGTCCATTAGTGGATTACAACAGCTGCTACTAAGACCAGTGGTTTCCATGGGCGGGAGTCCTCTGCTGCTCCTCTCTTGTCATGAAATAAGTTTCTTGACCAGAAATAAAAATTGAGCAAAATGTCATGATGATGAAAAAGGCATCCATAAATCCATGGATGGTGGTATTGGCTAAAGTATTAAGGCCAGAGAAGGCAAACCTATATTCACAATAGATGTCTATTCCAGCGAGGAGATACCTTTGTCTCCTTCAAGATAAGAGTAGTTAAATGTAATAAACCTGCCACTAATTGGCTATTTGGTCACCCCAGGAAATGCTTCCACACCGAGGTCAACTATTGGTCTCTGCTGTTGACAGAAAAAGCCTGAGCAGTAGCCAGCCAGTTTAGTGTAGTAAGGAACCCCCATGTGGATGAAGGGCCCACAGATAAGCATAACCCCAGAACTTCTGGCAAGCATGAAAAGTCAATTTCTTGAGCCAAACTTGGGTGACTGGGTAAAGATGATGACTGAATTTTATAGAAAGTGTCATTTTGTCAACCTAAGAATCTTTTCTACAGTGAAGGACCTCAGCATTCAAATAGGACACAATTTATTCAAACTCTGTCCTACTCTGATAGATCGCTGACACGGCTCTGATCCAGACTTCATTGTTACTTATTTTCCAGTCATATTCTTTACAAGCTTCTAAGTATCCAGGGAAACCATTACCAACTTCCCATGAATCAATGCAAACTTGTTCTTTTGGCCATTACTAAGTGTAAATAAAGTGAATAGCCTTCTAACCCTTAGAAGACTTTCCTTTAAAGTTTTCTGGAAGGCCACCCTGAGTGAGGGTATAATGAGTTGTTGGTAAAATAGGCCTGAACTATTTTACAAATTAATTGCCAACTGATAGCACAAAATCACCTCAAAAGACATAGTTATAGGTTGAAGAAAAGAGGAAGTGTAACAGAAATTATTTATTTATTTTGCAGTTTTTTGCCAGGGCCAGGTTTGAACCTGCCACTTCTGGTATATAGGGCTGGCGTCCTACTCCTTTAAGCCACAGGCACAACCCCATAACAGAAATTTTTATTAAAAAATTGTACCATATACTCATTCAATTTGCTTGTGCCTTTCACACTCCCTCAATGCCAAGCCTTTCTGTATAATTTCCTCCTACTGACTGCTTGCTGCTGCAAATGCCCAAATGTGTGGCTTGCTCAGCCAGGTAACATCAATAAGTGATAACTTTGAATCTGTAAAAAAAAGGAAGTATGTAAATAAAACTTGTGGTGTACCCCCTGAGATTCTGAAATTGAATAAGGAAATAAAAATGTAAAACTTTGCTAAATGAAAAATAAGAACAAGGAGCACCGTTCATATAGTCACATGCCCCATAGTCAGGTGCTCAGTGTCCTCTCAAGCTGACTAGCAAGCAGCAAGGTGTCTTGAAATGAGAATAATTCTTTGCAGAGGACGGCAACAATTTCTCAACAGTGAGATTGGATTTACTATGATTTTCCTATTGGTTCTTGCTAAAGCTCTGTCTGGCATCCCTGTTTGTCAGAGATGCATTGAGCACAATCGGATCATCTGGTTCATGAGGCAGAGCAGAAGAATAGCTGAACTTCAGCCCAGAATTATTGCTGACTGACCTCTTTCTCTGGTTCTTACTAAAAGCTGATAAACCTACAGGTTTCTTGTTAAAAAGGTTTGAAGTGGCACATTTAAGTTTTGTATATAATGTACCCCAATCCAGACAAGGTCCTTTAAGTATTGTGTTTCCTTTTTAATGGTAGCAGCTCAAGGTACAATAATTTGTCTTCAGGTGTGTAAAGATAATATGCTTTCAGGAACTTCCCCGAATTAGCAGGCCCTAAATATTCTGGGGGTTTAGATACCACCCTCTGCTCCATATATTTCTTACTCTGATATCTAAAGGACTTGCTCATTCCTGTTCATTAAGTCCAGTAAAGCCATAATGTCCATAGAACAATGTGAGGTTGTAGGAATTATCAAAACTAAGACGGTCTCCACAGACTGTATTGTTGAATTATTGCAGTAAACAGGGAAGTTACCATAGTCCTGAGGCAAGTTTTTGATGGTCCTATCAGGTTAAAGCAATGGCTTTTGATAATAGATTTTTCAAACTGATACGTAATCTGAATACGCAGTATTGGATTGAGAGCTACAAAAGATACTATGCCTGGAACCATGGGGACAATGGCAGCCCCTATTTCATAATATTACAATACTTTGTGTTCTCCAAGATTTACCTACCTTATGAACAGCCAAGAGAGACAAGTTAAATGATGGTGCAATATGAATGATCACACATCTTTCAGGATTTTATAATACCTTAGGAATGTGTTACTGCATCTGGTCTACAATGTTCTAGGGTCTTCCAAGTTACCTTTCACAAAATAATGGCTCTATTCCATTACTCAGAGAGCAGATGTGTGTGTGGGGAGGTGTGTAAGTTGCCAATTATTATTATTTTAATTATATATTCAGCAATTGTGCAGATAATCATAAGACCTCACCATGGTATTTTGGAGGCTATTTTTTAAAAGCTGTATTTTCGTAGTAAAACTATTACAGATAATGTTATTATAGGATTTTCAAACAACAATAAGCTTCTAATATTAGTGAAGAGAAGCTGTTTCCATTGGTGAGAGAAGTTCAGAGTAACTTGGAAGTTCAAGGTCTTCAGTTTAGGTTAAAATAAACTTCTCGATTCCATGGTTTACATACTCAGTCTTTCAGTTATTGTCCTAACACTCATGTGAAAGAATTGTTAGGTAGTGAATTCAACCTACATTGTAATTCTTTAACTGAAATAATTAAACTTTGTGTTTAGTTTTGCTATATCATCCCCGAAAGTTTTATGGTAGTCTGGAAAATCCATGTTTTTCCTCATGGTGACATAAGCTGAGAAATTAAAGATGTGAGCATGCCACATTGTTTCTCTGAGTATTTCAGTGTACTCAGAGAATCTGCCTCAGAGGCCTGATAGCTATCACTATTGCCACAGTTGCAAAATGCAGCAGTCACCTGGTCTGTGGGTTGCATTTGCTCTGGGAGGCATTTCGACATAAGGAATGTAGTAATTGATTTAACGATGATAATGATGTGTGTTAGAGGTTGCTAGCATTCTGTTTCCTGTTGCCAAAATAATTTGGCCCTGAATTAAAGGCCAAAACCCTGACCAATACAATTCCAAAATCATATCTGATCATTTCTTTGCTGCAATAAATTTCATTATCAGTCACAGTCCAGGCGGAAGACTGAAAACATGCCGGACATCTGAGGGAAAGAACTTAGCATAAAAAATTGTTAACTAGGAATAAAATCTTTAATTTGTTAACAAAAAAAAGGTATAAAAGCACTAAGTTCTCACAGAGGTTGCAATTGTGGGAAGTCACTATTGCTTCGGGACTGTAACAACAAAAGGAAGCGATTGCAGTTATTAAAGTTAGAAGAGAAGGCCCACGGAGCTGGGACTCCTTCTCTGAGGAGCTAACGCCAGCTACCTGGGTCCTCATGTCTTTGATGGGGAGCAATTAAACACCTCCTGGATGTGGGACACAACTACAACAGGAACTCTACCGGACAAATGCAAACACTGTGACCTAATTGTTTGTACCCTCACATTAATCAGAATATAAAAAAATAAATGAATGTGTGCCTCGAGTGTCGAAGAATCTGTACGCTGGATTCAGTAACTCCTAAAAGAAAGAACTAATGCTGACCAGGTGAACAAGTGTGAGAGGTAGGGTACCATTCACAGGTACAGCAGAAAGGAAGGAAATGGGAGACAAGGGAAGGAGAGAGTCTTTTCTTGCTCATCCAGCCTTGCCACATCGTTCCCTAGTCTCCTCCTGGCAGAACCTTTTAGGGAGCTAACTGGCAAAGAAAAGAAAAACGTGTTTTACCAAGTTTGAGCTTGAGATTCACAAGTCATAGACAGATACGAGTATTTGGAACTAAGAGACAATAAGCTGAAAAGTGGGACAGATGCTGAAGAGGGAAAAACAGTTATGAGAACCATAGCCAAATTAATGGCAGAGTTGATGGTGATCGCTATGATCAATAAGGTCTCTGGTTCATTTGTAGATATTTTGCTAATTTCACAGGCATGTGAATCTTTACAATAACTATTATGCTCATACATAAAGAAATGTGAGTAAACCTGCTCCTTTGTAACCAAATAAAATATATCTAAACAATCCTTCAGTGTAAAGATAACAAGAAAGACTATGTAAACGGCTCATAGCTCATTAGGCAAAATTAATGGTTTAATATAGGTCTAGATATTTAATTCTAGACATGGTACATCCACTCATTATTTTTAAAATTTTGTCACAAAATAGATCCTTTTGGTGGTCCTGGCATTTTTGATGCAATTAAGCCAGTAGTGGTCATGTTCTATTTCTGATTAAATTATTCACACATATAACAGTGTCACTATTTTTTTTTTCATTTTATTTCTAACATATGGAATGGAGATTTTGAGACCAAGACCTCATGACTAATCCAAAATAATTGTACCAGATTATTTCTTTTGGGAATTTGCATGTCCAATCCACTTAGTATTACATTTTACCTGAGGCAGGTGTAACTCTCACTAGAAATTAATTGACTTTAGCTGCAAAACTTTTTCTTGTGAATTCGTTTTCTTTAAGTGTGTCTGCCAGTGACTGATTATCTGAGGGATTTTTGGCAACTAAGCTTTTCACATTGCACAGGCGAGGAACCAAACCCTTGAAGAAGAAGTGATCAACCTGAGGCAGAAGGTTATTTATTCTAAATAACCCATCACTATTCCTGACAAGCAACTACAACTTTACTCTATTTTCAATAAAGTATTAATGTGGTAATAAGGCAGGATTTCAGATGCTTTAGTTTTAATATCTAACTATATTTATATTTTGTATTTGCTACAGTGAAATAATTGTAGATTCTATATACACCATTATGTGTTCAAATTTGAAAGAGCTAAAATGCATTTAATTGCATGCTAACATTACACAATATATTTTGATGTTAATACTACTAACTAAATATTTCTAGAGAAAATTAGAGTATTGTTTTTCTCATCAGTATCTATAATGCTTTATGTTAACATATCACTCTATTCTAACCCAAAAGGCAACCCCCATCATCATTTTAATAATTATATTTAAGCAGTTCATTTGCTTTACTCATCCTTCATACATTCATTCTCTCATTCTACCACAAAACATTCCTATAGATCATTAACTCTTCAAATCTAGAGGTCCCAAACTTTTCTAAAATACAATACACAGATGTGATTATTTCTTCACAATTCTTCAATTTTTAGGCTACAGACTTTAAAGTTAGCATTACACACAAGTGTAAATATGTTCTTTTAGTCTGTGTATATATGTGTCAAGGATCTCTAAGACTCGCCAGCTGCTCCAATTTACTCAACAGAACTATGGATTTGGGCTAAGTCAAAGTGAAAGTAAGGTTCAGGAAAGGCGGGAATAAAGCAGCTAGGACTCCAATACAACAGAAAAATGATGTAGTCTATTTAAAGCAAAATAGATAGGTATAGACTTCAAGCATACACTGTTAGACAAAGAAGAAAAGCCCCCCCCCCCTCAAAGCAAGAGGAGACGCCACCCAGAGGCGTCTAGTATACTTATAGTCCAGTATAAGTATCCCATCCTAGCTTCCCCTTATTGTCTATAAGATTTTTTCATTGGCTCCCCAAGGTCCTTAGGTATTCTTGTCTATTCCTTATTTGTTCCAGGTTACCTTAGTTACCACATGCATCCATTTTCCTTTATGTGTTAACAATAATTGCAACCTGCTAGTTTCCTGACAATTGTATGGTGGTGTCTATTAATCCTGTGATGTTTGTGATACTTGCTGGATGCAATGTTCTGTAACTGTGACCATTACTCAAACTTGTGTCACAAGCTGGAAACTGCATTTTGTGGAGAACAGGGCATTCTCCGTCAATTAAGTCACAGGGTTCCCAAAGCTGCTTGCTTCAGAAATCTTTCTTTAAGTTCCTTGTCGAGGAGGTCAGACTTTTCTCCTGCTTCCCCATAGCCCTTTTCTATCCCCAGTCAATATGTGTATAGTTACAAGTGATACATACAAATGAGTAGGTGTGTATCACAGATTCACAAATTATGAAACAATGGTCATTGATATTATCCTTCATAGTTTATTAAGAGTTAAAAAATGTTAATAGTGATATTGTAAATAATACAGGAAAGAATGTAATGCAGGCCTAAGGTCACTATATGTTTTACATAGGTAGCAATTAGTTAACCAATTTCACATATTATGTTGATTCTTGCTTTCTTGCTGCAAATAAAACCCAATAACACATGCACGTTTACAATAATAATTCTATGTCTGAATGATTCAGAAAGGAAGTAATTCCCTTCTTCCAGGAGATTATTCCTTACCATACTAATCTGGGGAAATTCCTTTAATGTTTCTATAAGTACAACAATCTAAACCACAGAGCAGCTAGAATTTTAACAGAGAGAACTCTGGAAAGAGAAAACTATGTACAACCCTTCTAGGGTTGGTTCAATTCTCAATGTCTGGTCTCAAAGACTCCTATTGCAAAGGGGAGGTGGTGGTGTCAGAATTTAATTGGATCAAACTATGATCAATTTACCCCCTGAGAGTTATGGAAAACAATAGAACAATTAAGTTAAAAATTAGTATTGGTTAACAGCTCAGTGTTATGTAAATAGATGCAGGCAATTTAAAAGAGATTGCAGAACACATGAAGAGAACCATGCTAAAATCATCATCATCACAAGGTGATTGGGAACAAGGGAAAAGCTGTGCCTTAGGAGAAATCACGACAAAGGCTGTATACTATGCAGAAAATAAACTTTACTGAAATAGTACAGTCAAGTAATTAACAAACAAACTAGCCAACTACAACAACAACATATGCTGAAGATGGAGGATGGATCAGTATCCAGGGTTATTACATCATTTAAAATAGCTGACTGTCAATAACAGTAAAAACATTAGACAAGCATGAAGAAAAGTTAGACAAGCAAGAAGTGTTGTGTTTCATACCCTAGAAAGGGGGAAAAGACAGGTGATTGAAACTGCTTCCAAGAGGCCTGAATATCAGACTTAGAAGACATAGACTTAAATCAGCTTTCTAAAAATGTTCAGAAAACTAGAATAAATCCTACTTAAATACATAGAAGGAGTTCAGTAACAAAGTTTTATCAGATATAGAATATCAGAAAGATACAGAAAGATTTTAAAAGAGTCAAATGGAAAGTATGGAATTGAAAAATATAACAACCAATGTGAAACATTCACTGAAGAATCTCAATAGTAGGTATGAGACGGCAGGAAAAAAATGAGGTTAACTGGAAGATAGACTGTTATAGATTATGCAATATAAAGAGCAGAGAACAAAACAGAATGAAGAAAAATGGGCAGCATCTTACAAGTCAGCGGGACACCATCAATGTAGCAACATACACATAATGAGTACACTATAAGAAGAACAAGAAAAGGGGGGAGCCTGAAGACATAATGCTGAAATTATAGTATCTGTTTTATCAAATGATGCTTGGAAATTAGATTTTCACATACAAAACAATGAAATTGAACCCATTTTTAACGTTATAGAAAATGTTACCTCCAGTTGGATCATGTATCAAAATATAATATTAAAGTTATAAAGATTTTAGAAGAAAATGAGTTAATTGTGACTTTGAGTTAGGTTTTCTTACATATAGCAAAGCACAAACAACAAATACAATATATTTGACTTCATCAAAAGCAAAAACCTATGTGATTGAAAAGATACCATCAAGAAAGGGAAAGGAAAACCCATTTATCCAAAGAAGATACAAATGACCTATAAACACATGAAAATACTCTCTCGTTAAGAAAGATGTTTTTATTAGTAAAGTACAATCAGTACTACAATAAATTATCACTTCACACTGACTAGGATGGATGGCTATCAAAAGGACAGATGATCCTAAGTGTTGGCAACGGATCAGAAAAGTTGGAACCCTTGTGCATTACAGGTTGGAATGAAAAATACTGCAGCTACTTTGGGGAAAAAAAAAAGAAAGCACTTCCTCAAAATATGAAGAATGGAGTTACCTTTTGACTCTGTAATTACACTTGTAGGTATATGCCCAAGAGAAATGAGAAAATAATACATTTACCCGTGTCTACACAAATGTTCATAGCACCATTATTCATAATAAACAAAATGTGGAGACAATTCAAGTGTCTATCAATTGATGAATGGGCAAATAAAAATGTGACATGTCCATACAATGTAATATTTATTATTTGGCAAATTAACAAATGAAAAATAGGTACATTCTACAGCATGAATGAACCTTACATATGCAAATGAATGAAGCCAGAAATAAAAGGCCACATGGCATATGATTCCATTTATATGAAATTTCTAGAATATACAAAGCTAGGGTCTGAAAGAAAATTTGTCATTTGTTGTGGGTGGAGATATAAGAAGAAATGAGAAAAAATGTTAATATAGAGAGTTTACATAATTAAATTATCCTAATTCTGAACATTTACCAAAAGGTGCTCAATTGTACATATTAAATAAATGAAATGTATGGTATATAAATTATATCTCAATTAAGCTGTTAAGAAAGTGCAGATGCCCTTCTAATTTTAGAGGAATAAAAATATCATTTCAACTTCAAATAATATAAATATTTAGTATATGTTCTAAAATATAAACTAATATATCAAATGTATTTCTATATTATTTTAGATTTTATGTTTTATGATAGCTGAATTATTTTTCTGCCTAAAAACAGATGAAAATGATTCTCTTATGAATCCTTCTTATCATTAAATTAACTTGTTCTGTTCTTTTATATATACGTATATATATAATATACTGATACTTTGATTCAGAAGTCTTGACTGCGATATTTTGAAGTATATTAAAATAAATTTTAAATTTTTACAGAATTTCAAAACACGAATTTCAAGACATGTCATCATGATGTCTAAATACCATAAACAATATTAGAAACAGATTATTAATGATAATTTAAATATGAAAAAGTTAAACTATATTTAATTCACGTTATCTTTCAAAAGTTACTGCAGTCCATATTAAGGTATTAAAACCATATAATTTTATTTGCTTTTAGAGAGATACAGTTGCTACTCTGAATGTCTTCTAACAATAATGCTATTCAAATTCATTTTAAAAAATTAAAAAGCAAAATGTTGAAAAATAATTGCTTGAAAGTTTAGAAACTAATTAATTAAATACCTTTATTTCATCAGAAGTAGAGACAAATGCTCTGACTCTTCCATTATCTTGAAAACATCCTATTCAACTCTTTTACAAATATTCAAAACTGGTTCACATGAGAAATGCCAGATGTTAAGATGATATTTCTTAAGTGCTACTTTTTAGTAATTAAAAGGAAAATTACATAATAAACTGGTTTACAGGTTATTATAAAGCATCAATAAAGACAATTATCTTCTTCCTTTGAATATTAACTTTAAAATTAAAGTTCATTTTAAATTCAAAGTTATTAAAGGAAATACATAGTGAAAACATTTTATTCTGCAAAGACAGTTATATTCAGAAATAGAACTCCATAAATCAATTGCCTAACTAGATTAATTCTTTTGAATCATTTTAATTCCCCTAAAGAAGAATTAGAATAGAATTTAAATAAAACCAATATGTTATACTTTCTACACCCACCAAAATAATTATTCGATAACAGTGACAGATTTTAGGATTCAATGTAAATCCATATTAGATTGTAAAAAGAGGGGGTCTTTCAAATCTGTGTAATTAATCAATAATTAGTCAATAATTAATTAGTCTATTGTTAAAAGTAATGTGTCCTGAAAAATTTTAAAAAGATTGACTTCACAAAATGTATATAAATAGACCAAAAAGAAATTATCTTACCAATGTCTTTCTAAAATCAAAATTTTTCAGTGTCTAAGTTTGTAATTAGAAAATAATATTCATAATTCAGTAATTGAGAAAATGATAATGGCATTAAAAATGTTTATACACAGGAATATGATATTTGTATTTAAAATGTAAAATGGATATATTAAAATGCATTGAAATCACATTTGGCAGCATTCCCTAAAGTTGAAAATCAGACTTTCAGATGTTGTATATGACAATACCCTGTTTTATATGTTACACATCCAAATTCTAAGCAATGTTATCGAAACTAAATGCATCCTTCCTCAATGAAAAAATAATTTAAACCATGCCATCTTGGTATTACATGCTAATAAATTTCAAATATTGCTATTTTTGCCTATATGAAGTATTTATGTAACTGTATTCATACTTTTTTAAAGTATAGCAATTCTATGATATTGATGCTAGTGATAAGAAATGTAGATCTGAAATTATTAATGCTGGATCACAACAAAGCTAGTGCAGACTTAGTATTTTTGGTGAACATTAAGACTTCTGAACCAAGACTTCTCTGAAAAAAATTTTTTGACTTCAAATGAACAAGCCACAAAATAATCAGCTCATCCACCTGCTTCCATAACAAAAGTTCACATTCTTTATAGGAAGGCATCAACAGAGAGATTCTCAATAACACAACATTCATGACATCCAGCACAAAATTATTAGACATGTGAAGAGTCAAGAGAACATGAGGTGGACAAAAAAAGCTGGCTGGACAAAAAAAGGCAGCTAATGGGGACTGGTCTAGAGGTGACAGAAATATGGACAAATATATCTAAATAAATAGTGGTTGTTTCTAATTTCGAAAATTATTTTAAAATCTACCCCTCAATCCTAAGAAACTCAACAAATTTTAAGCAAGATAAGTACAGAGAATCTATACATAAGAACATCACAGTTAAATTTTTAAAAGTAAGAGTGTGTGTTGGGGGAGAGAGAATATCTACAAATGATCCGCTGGGGTCACACTTGTATCCTAGCACTCTGGGAAGCCAAGGCAGGTGGATTGCTTGAGCTCATAAGTTCAAGACCACCCTAAGCAAAAGCTAGACTATATCTCTACTAAAAATAGAAAACTGGGTATTGCAACAGGCACCTGTAGTCCCAGTTACTGGGGAGGCTGAGGCAGGAGGATCACTTGAGCCCAGGAGTTTGAGGTTGGTGTGAGCTATGATGCCTCAGGGCAGAAGAGTGAGACCTTGTTACAAAAATAAATAAATAAATAAATAAAATGTATGCATAAAACAGTAAAACAATACTGACATTAGATCGGGGGAAAAAAACAATGGGGAGGTTAATGAAACATTTTTAAGAAGCTGAAAGAAAAGATTTGCAAACTAGAATTCTATCTTCAGAAAATAATCTTCTTGCAAAATACAGAATTACTAAGATAACGGAAAGCTAAAATAATCCACCAGCAGCATCTGTGTACTGAAAAAAAATGTTATTAGAGGTTCTTTGATCTCAAGAAATAAGAGTCTAGATGAAATTTGTGATGTCAGCTTGGTGAGGTTATGACATCCAGTTGTTCCATCAAACACTAACCAGGAGGTTGCTGTGAAGGTATTTGTAGCTGTTTGTACATGTGATTAACCTTTCTAATCAGTTGCTATTAAATAAAACAGATTGCCCTCTTGAAAATGGGTGAAACTCATCCAATTACATGAGAGTCTTAGGAGATTATCATAATACAGAAATCTTACCTGAGTAAGATTTACCTGGTAAGTAAATCTTACCAGAGTACCCAGCCTCTGACGGCCTGTCCCACCACTGTGGCAGGTTCTTTAACATTTCTATTTACTCGTGTGTGTGTGTGTGTGTGTGTGTGTGCGCGCGCCACATGCCATTGGCTCTGTTTCTCTAAAGAACCTTGACTGACAGAAAGCTCTTTTATGCATGAAGAAAATAAGAATGCCCTAAAATTATACATGGGTAGGCTCGGCGCCTATAGCTCAGCCGGCTAAGGCGCCAGCCACGTACACCTAAGGTGGCGG
>NW_003852404.1:29880886-29903381 GCF_000181295.1 Otolemur garnettii | reverse complement strand
AAAAAAAAAAAAAAAAAAAAAAATTATAAATGGGTAGATAAATGTGAAAGATTTCTCCTCTCTTCACAGATTTTAAAGACAATGCACTGTTGATTAGTTCTATTTCAGTTTTAACTGAAAAAGCTTCTAGAAGGCCAACATTTTCTCAAGTAATATTCATAACTCTAAGTAAAGTGGTAGTAAAAAAAAATAATAATAGTAACTACCTAAAGCCTGTGGAAAAATAAAAATACACATATAAATGTATGGATAAATGTAAAACACTTCTCTCCTTATAAATTTAAAAGGGATGCACTATTGACTAGTTCTGTTTCAGTTTTACCTGAGGAAGCTTTTAGAAGGCTGGTGGTTTTGTAAATAATAGTTGTAACTCTAAGTAAAATGCTAGCAAAAAAAAAAAAAAAAAATACTATCTGAAGCCTCCAGAAAAATAAAGAAAACCAGATTACACTCAGAAGACAAGACTTAGAGAAGTCTATACTATTCAGTATACCAAGAATTTGGAAAACGTGATTCATTCTCCAGAAAGTAAAACAATCTACAGATGCCAATCTCCAGATGTCCCAGATGTCAGATACAGAAGAGGAGGTCAATGAAGAGGTATTTATGCTACAGAAGTAAAGAAACATCTGCTCTTGTTGAATGAAAAGGTAGGAAAGACCAGCAGAAAAAAAATTAGAAACTACAAAGAGAAAGAAAGAAATTCTGCTTGGAATTCATAGCCAAATAGAGATGATAGGACAGCACCAATAACCTTAGAGATAGATCAACAGAAATTATCCGGAAAGGGGAGGGGAAGCATGAAAGTAACAAAACTTCAAGAACATATATGACAATATCAAAAAGTCCACAAAACATGTAATTTAACAGAAAAGGAGAGAAGAAGGGAGAAAGGCAAAAATTAGAAACAAAAATCAGACAGAAGTCCCCTCAAATTCTGCATGAACAAATTTATGAATTTAAACTTTAGGCATTTATACAAAAGAAATGAACATCTATGCTCTCAGGGAACAAATGTTTGAAACGAGTTTACTTATTTATATAATAGCCTGAAACCGAGAAGGACCAAACATATATTAACAGGAATACAGATACACAAAATGTGGTATGTCCATACAATGAAATAGAACTAGCAATAAAAAGGAACGATCTATATACACAACAGACGTAGCTGAATCTCTCAGGCATTCTGATAAGCAAAATGGCAGATATGAACAATATTTTATATGTTTCTATTCATATTATTTTCTAGATATACTATTCTGTGATAATAAAAATCAGAAGTGATTCCTGCTAGAAGGAAGTAGACAAGAAAATGTTTTTCATCTTGGTATGAATATTAACTACTTGAGTGAGTGCATTTGTCAAAAGTGATACAATTATAGCACTTTAAGTCTGTGGTGAATTTCTTCTTAGAAAAATTAACAGAAAAAAGTTGAAAAAATTACAAGTGAAAGTTAAAATAGTCACATTTGATTTTTGATTGGCCCAAATAATCAATGAAGAAGTAATAGCGTGTTAATAATTTTAATCACTTTGTAATCTACTTATTATGTTTCTTCAAAAAAGATTCTAGTAGGTTGGGCTGCAATTTCTTTTTTTTTTCTTTTTTATTCTTTGGGATTCATTGAGGGCACGAAGAATTAGATTACACTGCTTGCATTTGTTAGATAAAGGCCCTTATGTTACAATTTCTAAAATGATTCCGTTGAAAGTGGAAGAATTTCTTTGACAATTAGTTGAGGCATCGATGATAATGTTTCTCTGCTCCTTATAAATTGTAGAATCATGTACAAACTCTCAGTGACATAAACAAGTGCCAAACACTTCATTAATTTATTAAAAACAAATTTAAGTAGCTATCAAACACTTGACAAAAAGCTAAAGATCAGATCATAAGAATCTCCATCAACATTTGTCTCAATCTGTTCATGATGTTGTTACAGAATTGGCAGGGTTATAAACAAAAGAAATTTATTTCCCACAGTTTTGGAGGCTGGAAAGTCATGAACAAAGAGCTAGCAGGACTGATGTCTGGTGGGGTCTGTTCACTGGTTCATGAATGACAAATGTACTCAATAAATGTTAATTGCATACAGAACAAAATATTTTTACTTTTTAAATTTTTAATTATTATGGGTACATGTGATGTTTTGTTGATGCAGGCATATAATGTGAATTAATGAAATCAGGGTCACAGGAAAGAGTTTTACTTTTTTTGGTTTCCTAGAGAATTTCATGCCATAGGTATACATTCAACAAAAAAGATATATAGACATACAATATTTTCCTTATAATTTAAGGGGATAAATTGTATCCTAAAGTTGTTTTATGAAGTTCAACACCAGTGCTTAGAAATCTTTATTATATAGGCGACATGGAGATAAGTAACACATGTGTATAAACATTCTAAGGAAAGCTATGTGTTGGGCCCCATTAAGGAAGCATCTGATTATCATAAATACCTTCAAAAAGTGAAACGTCACTGCCAACCTGTATTGGATGGTCAAAATCATATTCAACTTCCTCATTGTCAAATTTGCAGTGACTCATATGGAATGTATTTTGTTGCACTCGAAACATTTAAGTTTATCATTTGTGTTAAAAATAGAAGTCTCCTTTGTCTTCTTTAAGAAGTAGCACGACGTATTGGATTCTGGAGTTAGACGTCTATGGTTTTAAATCCTGGCTTTCATAATTATTGGCTCAAAGTTTTAATTTTCTTTCTCTATAAAATGGGATCAATAATGGGACCTATTTTATGGTGATTTTTAAGGATTAAATTAGCTAAAAATGACAAATGGATATACTAAAGGGTATATAAATGATTATTAAACAAAATTTTAATATGTAATAGGTACAGTAGAGAAAGTAAGTATGCAGAGATCAATTGCACTCTGTTCCCGACCTGACGTGGCCTGAAGGCTAAAGGAAGAGAGACTCATATACCCAGAGAAACTGCAAAACTATACGCCAAGTTATAAACAAACTACCAGGAAGCAGAGAAGAAGCAAGTGCATATAATTGAAAGCAGAATCAGAAATAGGTTACTGCCAATTATCATTATTTGCTACATGTTTTTCTATTTATATATGTTTATAGTCTTTAAAAAATGTTCATGTTTTCCTCATTGGAATAATTTCTCCTTTTTATTATCTGTAGTATCCTATTACAGAACTTTTCTTCATTATTCTTTCTTATTTACCAAATTTTCCTTTCATCATTAAATTGTAACTCATGAATATGAATAGCTAAGGATTTTTCCTGCTTTCTACATGAAATTATCTTTAGTCTTGGGTAAAAATTTATTTCAACAGCATATAGGAAGCAGTTCACCTAGCTCCAGTTAAAACACTGGGTAGGGATATTTCCTATCTAAAAGTCACCAGAAGTAAAGTATAATTTATGTAAGATAAGGTTCTAAATAGACCATATGTCTCAAAGAGGCTTTTTTAGAATAATACATTTTGATGCATCCCTCTACATTTCAGGTGTTACAAAAAGAAGAGATAATAATCTTTTTTTCACCTGAATTCTTCTGATCTATTCAGACATACCCTATTCTATGCAGGCATACACACACACTTGAAAAAATTTGAAACCTAAATAGAATAGTGTGCATTCACCTTCTCTCTGCTCAGGTATGTTATTCACGTGTGAAGTCATTCTTCTGATATTTGGACTGTGTATTCATATTAGCTGTTCTTACACTTTGCCCATTTTAAAGTATGTATAAGAATTCTTAACTACTTCATATACATCATGAGGATTAATGGGTGTAAGAGGCTTTCAGGATGAAATTTCTTTCAAGTATGAAGGATCATTAATAATAAAGAAAAAGGAAATTAAATCTTAGCATAAATATCCTTGCCCATGATGACAAATTGACATTCTGATGAACATAATTGGCATTTTACATTTCTGACTTCAAGGCAGACTCTATAACACAGTATTATAATTCTAACCAGGTGCACAGATGATACATATAATGAAACTTACACCTTCCACCTAAATACACATGCATAGAACACACACACACAGGTTTTATGTGTTCTCCACAAGGCTTTCAATAAGAGAATTCAATCTCATGAACAAACTATAATTACTTTAAAAATGCTTCCAGATCTTCAAAATCAAAAAGCAACTTAAGTTGACCACAAATACTATACATACACTTTTTGATATCACTTATCTTTTAATGCCTCTCAAAAATCCTTGAAGTTTAACTTGCAACAAATATTCCGTAAACAGTCGAAATGTCACATGCTGATGTTATAGAATATCCTTTAGTACATGAAATTTTAAAAGTGATATCCTCAGAAAAACATGCAGTAATAGTTTTTCTAGCAATAGTTATCTTTTCAAATGATGCCCTGTTTCATCATCACTTATGATGAGGGTTTTTAATTCTTGCCAGTGCATAAGAAGCAATCTAATATGCAAAGACAGGTGGAGATATTTGTCTAAGAAACATAATTAATTTTGCCATGTTTAAATAAGATGGTATTTCAATCAAAACATCCATTTCAAAACAATCCTCTGTGATGCTTTTGATTCAGAAGCTTAGGAGTGATAACCCTGATGATAATGTGGGTAGTGAAATACCAGAACGGGCAGCACACAACCCCAATTTAGAAAAGAAATTAGATTTCCCTGCAAAATAGATTAGGAGAGGAAGTGGAGATAAAGTGCAGTGGAACACAAAGACAATTCAAGCAACCATTTGAAGACTGGTGAGGAGGAGTTGCATTTCTGCTTAATGAAGTGGATGATTCAGAGACTCACTCTAAGGTTTTAAATGGGAGGGGAAAGGACAGAAATGTAAAATAGTTTCTGGGCAACTTTCTTTGAGATTTAAAGTATTCTCGCTCAGCATCGTAAACTACAGTTGCATTTCTGCAGTTCTAGAACTTTAAAATATTTAATTCCCCTAAAAATGGAGAATAATTCAATTAAAAATTATAAAGACATATAATTAAGAGCTATTCCTGTTCTAAAAATAAAGACACTGCAACACTGCTAATCTAAATTGACTCTCCAGTGGAAGCAAAGCCTAACTCACACTTACATTTGTAATCATCTAATAAATATTCATTGAATTCCTATTAGTTGCCAAGACTTTTCTAGGCTATGGGGAAAACCTTCGCAGGTCTTATATCCTAGAGGAAGAAGATCGACAAGAAGGAACAAAAATAGAAACAGCAAGACAGTTACATATCATATGAGAAGGTGCTGGGTATTATGGAGAGAATAAAGCAGGGAAGGGAGCTGGGGGTCCCAGGTTGGGGCTGAGGTTGAAATATAAATAGATCATCCGTGAGGAACTCACTGAGAATGTGCTACGAATGAAGGATGTGTGAAGAGAGGAGGGTACAAGACTCAGGGTCCAGGAAAAGTTTTCCTGCTGAAGATTGTTAGTACAAACGTCCCGAGTGTCTCAGCCTCTCTTGGAACAACCCCAGAGTGGCTGGAGGACAGTGAGTGAGGGAGGAAGCTGTGGGAGATGGAGACAGGTCAGATAGAGCCGGCTGGGCTACTGGAAACTTGTTTTTACTCTGAGTGAAACAGTGGATCTGAATGCTTTTGAGCCTGTAACATGGCTTAACTGGAAAAGATCACAAAAGAGTGAATGTGTTTGCGTATTTGTCTATCATACCTACACTACATAGTGTTTATAGTTACCTAACTCACGCTTATTTCCTTGCTAATTTTAAAAGTGTGAGATCACTTCCATTATGTTTTCTGTAAAAGGACCCTAGTCTGTATAATAGGTATCTTGTCTTCTTTTTCATTAATATTATTTTTAACTGCCAATTCATAATTATACAGAGGTAGACAAGAGATCCCTTATCTTATTAATTTAATATTTTGTTCAAAACAATTCCAGTAGAACACACTATATGTAAAATTGGAGCACGAGGCTGTGGCAAACCCGCTAGTGTCTCTTAATCCACTCCACCTTTTGCCCATGGGTGTAGACTAGCTGGCTGGGCACATTGCCACCCAGAATAGGATTGTATTTTCCAGACTTCCTTGCAGGTAGGTGAGACCCTGTGAAAAATTTCTGGCCAATAACATATAAGCGTAGTGTTCTCTCATAGTTTTGGAGAGCCATTATAATGTTAAATTCCGGCATACATGATTTGTTCCTCTATGTCCCCCTGCTCTTCTGTTCTGTTAAGTGACAGCGACATTCCACAACTGGCCTTCAAGCTGACTAATGCATCTTTCTAGTTACTTAAAAGCGTTCTGACAATATTGCGGTTGAGAGTGTGGGCAGTGATGAATGAAGGCCTGGTTCAAATCTCAGCTTTGCTGTGACCTTGGCCATGTGATCTTTGCCAAGTTGTTTAACATCTCTCTGCTTCAGTTTTGTCGTCTGTAAAATGGGGTTGTTATAAAAATTAAATGACTTAATGTCTGACCATGCTATGCCCCCAATACTGTTTTACTTATTTTTACCAAACACTTTAAATTTAATATTACAAATTCGTCCCAAATGATACATGCTTTGAGAATCAAAGAGACCTAATTTCACATTTTCTTTTCTAAGAAGGGAGAAAGAGATTTACTTGAAATATTTTTTGTATTTGTTTTCAAGTCCAGAATGCTCAGATATACCTGTTTTTCCAACAGATTTGGTCCAATTTCTACTTTATAAACAAGTTTTCGAAAAGCTGCTGTTTGACCTTGTTCCCAAATGCTACAAATAGTCCATGTTAGGTGCTCAGTAAGCATGGTGTCAATATGTGAAAATGTGGAGAAGTTAGAATCATTAGAACCTCAGAGGGTGAGGTGCCTTGTCACCGTAAGAGTGACATCAGTCTCAAAAAGCCTCACACGGTTACAGTTTCCGTTTATACTTTGTGCCTTCAGACCACTGTAGAGAGCCTTTTCCAAAAGTCAGACCTAATAAAATTTAGATGGAACCACTTCTGGGAAGTGTCAGCATAAGAATCTTGTTCCTGAAATATCTGAAAAAATAAGTAAATACATAAATAAGTACAAAGAGAAAGAATAATGTTATTATATCTTCATCCAATGATTATTATTTTTAGCATCCTATGGTAAGGCTACCACCCAAACACAAAACCTTGGGGAAAAGTACTCCACAGCTCTTCTCCTAGTGCCTTTGGAGCATAAGCTTCAATTAATGTCCCAAACAATGGCATTGCTTGGGAAAGGCCAGCCTGGTGAAGCAGGACTTAGAAGACTCAATTTTTGTGTTTGCTTTTATTTGAGTTTCAATGCAGAGGAAAATGTGGCATCTGTTTTTATAAACTGTTCTTTTAGATAAAATCTGCATTTTTGAAGGAAAAAATTAAAGGCATTTTCTTTTACAAAAAAACTGAGAAGCACTACCTTGGCGTAAAATGGTATTATGTAGTCCTTTTCATTTGTTTTCTTTGTATAGTAGAATTATGGCCAATTTTTTAACCTTCTTTTTAAACTTTTATGTACCTTCCATAGTTTATATATGGACATTCATTTAAAAATATATGTATATATACTAAATGGGAAAGTGAGTAAGCAGAAATCAACATTTCCCTAATTTCTTAATTTATCTGAATTTACCTTAGCTAAGTAATATTCTCTGAAATAGACATAAGCAATTTTAAAATAATTTAAAAATAAATTGATGAAATAAATGGAGTGAGTTAGTGAAACTGAATTCGTATTGTAAATTCTGCAGAGGGATTATATATCCAGAAGGTAGATAGGATAGAGCTAAGAATTAATGATGAAGGCAAATCTTCACAGAAAAATAATATATATATATTGAGCCTGTGACATAAGATGTGGAGTTTCAGCTCATGGAGTAATAAATTACAGAGTTTCACATTGCAAATTAAAAGGATATTGAAAGTTCAAAAGTAACAAAGTATGTACAAGCAAGTTGTCCTCCAGCCAACTATGTGATATCAGCTACTATGTCTTTAAATAAGGATACCATACACTTCTAAGAGGTATACATCTAAGAGATGATTATATGAGATAGTACATGACAAACAATTCTCACCAAATGTGGTGGGGAAAGCAAGAAGCATAACAAACAAATTTCAATCTCTCTGAAAGAAAACAATTCCGGAATCATTTACTTAGCATAAGAAACCAATAGAGGAAAAATAAAAAGAGTTATGGTTTAAAATCTGTTTGTTTGGGTTTTTTTCCCCAAAAAACTGGTATACCACATGGTGCTATGGCTCACATCTGTAATCCCAGCATTTTGGCAGGCTCAGGTTGTTGGAATGACTGAGCTCAGGAGTTGAGACCAGCCTGATCAAGAGTGAGACCCTGTCTCTAAAAACAGCCAGGCGTTTTGGCCGGCACCTGTAGTCCCAGCTACTCAGGAGGGTGAGGACAGAGGATTTCTTCAGCTCAAGAGTTTGAGGTTGCTGTGAGCTACGACACCATGGTACTCTACTGAGGGCAATAAAGTGAGATTCTGTCTCGGAAAAAAAATGGTATATCATGTGTAATTATTATCTAACCTTAATAACTAACTTCTGATAAGCTACATTACTACATGAGTTCAAATAAATATAGAGATTAACAATAAACATAATTATTTACATAATTAAACAAAAACCTGCTGATCTGTAGGATGAAGCAATAAGACTAAAACTGTAGTGGGTATAAAATGTCATCTGAGTTTTAAACTTTAAAAGCAACATGTAGTGGATCCCAACTGAGATCACCAATGTCACCTTACAGAGAGAGAATGAAAATGAACAGGAATAAGTACCCTTTCCAGGTAAAAACAAGGAGTTTTTCATCTGGGAAGAGGGCACTCTGTGTGATGAAATCGGGTCTTCAGTCTTCAGGACAATCCATCTGCTGGCACAGATCTGAACGTTGGAGTCTGGAATCAGGAAACATTTAAATTATTAGGATGTGTGATCTTACTCTGATTTCTAGCTAAGAGCAAACTCCCCAGGGAACTTGCCTAACCGGAGAGATTGTGTTAGGTGTTGAATGAGACGTCAGGTCCCTGTGTTCTCAGATTCTTGGTTCCCAGAGCAGGAGAACGGTTACTGGAACAGAGTGATGGAATGAGTAAGCAGAACAAGCAGGTGCAAGCAGGCAAAGTGCCAAAGTTTTATTAAAAATTAAAGTTAGTACATTCCGGAGAAGGAAGAGGTCTGCCTCTCTCAGTGGAGGAGACACTGCATTTAGTAAGATTTCTCCTTTTGTGCTGACTCCCTAATTTATGTTAATTGGGAAGCAGAATATTCATGATTTTTCTTGGAAAAGGGTGGAACATTCCTGGAATTGGGAGCCTTCCCCTTTCCTAACCTCCTAAGGAAATTTCTGAGGTTGCCTGTTTTGGTGCGAGTGGGTCTGATTTTTACTATGTTAGTAAGGGTAATTGTTTAAGGACACAATTACCTCTACTACGGGCATGCTCTAAAGATCCATCTGTCTTGGACTTGATGATATCTCTTTTTTGTGGTTTCTCTACCTCTTTCTGATTGGTCAGTCCTTGGAGACTCTCTTGACATGTCATCTGTTCTTTCTTGGGAGTCCCCCAATCCCCAGGGCCCTCCTAAGGCTGTTCCCAAAATACCCCAAGTCATTATGACCACATTTGTCTGTCCATGTGTGAAAGTCCCCGGGACACTGATTAGCCTTTATGTCAAGGCAAGCTACCAGCAAGTTTTCACACCTGCAAGGTTTTGATTTGCCCACTCCCATGACAACTCAGGCCAGCCAGACTCAACTCAGTTCAAAACAGAGTCTGCCACCCACCCTGTTCCTGTCTAACTGCCTAATTTAACAATTCTTCTGGTCTTCAAGCCACGGCTATTTTTTTTTTAACAAAATGCTAGTTTCTTAGCTGAAATGACAAAAGGATCAAGGATCCTTTTGGCTAAAAAACTAGCATTTTGTTTTTCGAGGTTAGTCTCCTGTCACGTTTGCGGTGTTGATAGTAACCATTCAGGTAAACTGTGAGATAAAGGCGAGATCAGCTTTGAAACCCAGAAATTGGAAGCCTGGGCCCTTGATCATAGCAGACCATCTTCTCCAAGCTTCTCCCTCAACCTTTCACTTTTGTTTTAAAATCAGGTCCAATATATAAAAGCCTTGGTTATTGTATTCACACTATACATTACAACCAAAAGGCCAACTATATGCTTATTTGGTTCAAGTCAATTAAATAGCAAATAAAAGAATAAAAAATAAGAAAAACTACTGTTATAATTAAACCATATCATATTATAATTGTAACAGGTACATTAAATAAAAAGAAAATTTAAGTTTTCTAAGATGAGTTTTCTGTTTAGGAAATTCGCCAATGTAATACACTGGAGAAGAGTCTGATCATTGAGAGGAGACCAGTCAAGGCTGATTAAGAGCCATAAAGACTGATCATTATCAAGTTTGGAAAAAGGATTGTATTTAGGTACTTTAGTATGTAAGATGGAAGTACAAAAGCTGACTGTTAGAGTAAACAGAAAATGAGTTTATTAGAAGGATAATAAGCAGCTCAAGGAACAGTTTCTCAGCTGAGCTTCCAGAAAAGATGCTAAGAACTTGGCTACCAAGTGGACCTGATCAGAAAACACTCTCTCCCACTGCATCCCCCAAGTGGCAGGTGAGATGCAACAAGCAGTGCATCTGCTCAGGTTGACACCATCACTACCTCTGTGTCTGGAGTCGACCTTACCACCATCCCCAAGCTCCTCTGCCATCACCACTAACCAGTATAAAGGATTCTGCATGGGGCCTCCTAATTCAGTTTGCTTATTTCTGAATCAGACCCTCAAACAAGTCAATTTAATTATAACAAACAGGCCCAGACACAAAGAAGTTTGGAGAAGCTGGATTTTCTTGCTTCTGCATGATGGAGGGAGGATTCTAAGAATAGATGTTTTCCCATAGCAAATGTGTTCAAAAATGGTAAGTATTGAAGAATTGAATGGTCCATTCTATTATAAAGAGAGTTTTTAACATTGACTGGAAGTGGGTAGTAAGACATAGCAAAGGAGAAGGGTGTGAGAGTGCACAGAGTGGCTGTGTGACTGTGCATGGATGGTTCCGTTTCCTGTGCACAATGTACTGAGGATGGAGGTGGATTCATCTTGCATCAAACACATATTTGTGGGCTTGGCACCCGTAGCACAGTGGTTACAGTGCCAGCCACATGCATTGAGGCTGGCAGGTTTGAACCCAGCCTGAGCCAGCTAAACAACAATGACAACTGCAACAAAAAATAGCCAGGCATTGTGGTGGGCACCTGTAGTCCCAGCTACTGGGGAGGCTGAGGCAAGAGAATTGCTTAAGACCAAGAGTTGGAGGTTGCTGTGAGCTGTGACGCCATAGCACTCTACCAAAGGTGACATAGTGAAAGTCTATCTTAGAAAAAACAAAACAAAACAAAAACATATTTGTGGAGAATTCACCATATAACAGGAATTGCACAGGGCAAGAAGGATAGAGAAAAATAAAATGGGACCTGTGTTCTACAGTAACTCAAACCTGATAAATCACATGATATAATTAAATATTGTAGGATGAAAGGAAATAAAAAGCTGTCCATTACCAAAAAGTGATAAGAAAGAAAATCTCTGCAAAAAATAATATCCGAAGGACATTTTAAGAGGACATAACCAACTAGTAATGTTTTTGTTTTAATAAATATTGTTACTTTTGAACATTATTTTCTTTTTAAAAAATAGAGAAAATGGTAATACATTCACCAACTTTGTTTTTTTTCCTCAGGGCAACCAACCACAAGCATAGTTTTTTTTTTTTTCTATGAACTTGTAAGGAAAATATAAAACCAAAATTATAAGGCAATAAACTTAGATACAAGCTGCTATATAAGAATTGATACAATATACATGAATTGAATTAAAAGAGTGGCCTGTGATCAGACAGTGTGTATTGTCCTCCCAAATGCCTTAATTTTAAAGAAACAGAGAACAGCCTCAATATAATAACATTCAACAATATCTAGTAGTTATCAAATTAATGAATCTCATTATTTCATGATGCTTTTAAAAAACTTATTAATCACCCAGCAGTCCACCTCTCTTTCTCTGGAACGCCACAGGATCCGATCCCCTCACTCCTCTCCTCTCTCTCCCCGCCCCACATTCGCCACTCTCACTCCCTGCTCTCTGCTCTCTCTCCTTTCTCATCTTTTCACCCACTCTCTTTCCTTTCTCTAATATAAAATAAACTTATACTTTTAGATTCTAAAAATAAAGCTTGTTAATTATAGTAGTTACAAAATAAAATAGATTGACAAAACAACAAAAAGTCTTTTTTAATTTGTGAGCTTATTAATGTTTTCTCTTTCAATCTCAGAAGTCCTACTTTCTAACAATAATCCTTGCTTTTTAGAGAAGCTCAGTTAAAGTGTTCAGAAACTACACCGGAGAGTTTCTTTAGAGTCTTACTGCTGCACTTTCCACATGAAAATATTTTGATAATGCAAAAGTGGCATAGTAATCTCTTTTCCTCTGCAATCCCAGCCCTCCCCTTTATGGCTGCATCCTACCATTAATTGTGGTAATTAGGTGCTACTTGTCCCAGACACCTGGCTACCTTCACAGCTCTTTAAGGCTCTTTGGAAAGCAAGGTCTCTCATACTTGCCTGAGGTCAACCTAGGTCTGGACTTCAGATTACAAATAAATTAGTTAAAAAGCATTAACTTACTAGGTAAATTATTTCACAGCCTATGATATTTCAAGTTTACAACCTGAAAAATCTAAGAATTTAGGTCTTGAGAATTGCTTTTATCGGTTTTATAAGACTAAAACAGGCCACAAGACCTTCAATGCTAAAATGAAGATGCCAGAAGGTGATGGTAATTAATGGTCACCTTCTTGGAGTCAGACACTGAAAGAAGCGTTTTATTACAAGATGTTAAGAAGCAGAAGTCACATGGCAGATAGGGCACATTTTAAGAAAGGTATCTTGCAAAGCTCTTAGTTCTTAAATCATAAATTTCTAATGACATTGGTGGAAAAAATAAGCATATTGACTACGCTGCAATTTAAACCTAAAAAGATTAAATAATCAAATGCTAACCAAATACTTTGTGACCTGGGATATTTACATCAACTGTTGAAAAGCAATAATAGCATTTTAAGAGATCCAGTTTAAGGGAAAGGAACAGGGAAAAAAATTGTAAAACATACCAGTTTTAAGTATATTGAAATGCACTAGGCTAGCCAAAAAAAAAAAAGAATCTTCAAAAGAACAAATGCTATCTTTTATACTAGAAGTGAAGTCCTGTTTCCTATATTTTTAATTTTTTGTATTAATTAACATTCAAACTTATTATTATTATTATTTTTTATTGAATAGTAACTGTGTACATTGATGCACTTTGGGGGTACAGTGCGGTGTTTTCACACACAATCCATGACATTTCCATCAAACTGGTTAACATAGCCTTCATGTAACTTTCTTAGTTATTATGTCAAAACATTCATATTCTACTCATAGAAAGATTCACTTGTACCCTTGCAAGATGAACCACAGAAGTGAACCCTCGAATCCCTCTCCCTCCACCCTCTCCCCCCTCCCTCCCCCAAACTTATTATTTAAATATCATTCAGTACTATAAAGGTAACCCTGCTGTTATCTTCACAGAATTAGTTGAATTTCACTGCTGAGTTCAATACCCTATTCTCAAAATAGAGTGCATTTTCCTTCCCCACACATGGCTTACCTAGATTCCTCATTCCCTTCGAAATAGTTGATTTCAAAAGGATTGAATTTAGTTAACCTGAAAATGTGAATGACAGCTTCAAGGTGCAACTTCAGAATTAGTACAATTAACTAACTAATTTCAATTAATCATTGAAATAGTGGAGGTGTCCATCGAAAATCAATTAACCAATTTCTTTTTTTAAAAATGTTCCGTCTTCTTCTCAAAATACCAGTTGAAATGAATGGATTTAAGTCACTTTTAATCCACAGTTTAAAGTGATCATTAACTCATAAAAGGAGGAAAAGTAAGTTGATTTATCACATAAAAGACTACGATTTCTGCTTGAGTTTTTCTCCAGGAAACAAAGTAATTCTCACAATTTATCTGTTGTTATCCTGGTATTAGGAAGATAACAATCAGATTGAATCACTTTAAGAAGTTATTGGAAGACAGCCCCACCTTCTATATCCAAGAATTTTTACTTTTTCAGTGGGAAATATTAAACTGATGACTTTTCAGGGAATAAGACATAACAAAATGAAAAATAAAATCAAATTATGATAAGGAGACATTTTTGAGCTAGGACTCACTCTTAGATTGTGAAATCTCATTTAAGCATCTCAGATTCTATTTTTCACATTACCATCTTTGAAGGGGCTTTCTATATCTGTGTGCTTACTTAGGGCAAACTTGGTTTTAGAAAATTTTTCTGAAGTTACAGAGGATTTAAGAGAATGAAAGATGTCCTTCTACCATGAACAATTCATAGATTATTATTTGGGTTAATTTCTGCTTCTTTAAATAAAAGAGAAAAAATAATTAATTTTATTGAAGATCACTCTGTAATACTATTCATTTAAACATAGATATTTCATATCTTATTTAACTTGACAGTTACTCTGATGACTAAGTAAATGGAAATATTTTTTCTCTTTATCTCCTACACTTTCACTTCATTATGAGATACTGATGACATGCTTTTCACCTAGATTTCAGCTAGCAGGGTTGAGCATCGCCTGCCAGAAGTGATTAATACCAATCAGACAGAGTTTGTTCAGTTGGAAAGACTGGCAGAAAACATTTATCATCTTCTCAAGGAATTAGAGTTCCAGATTGGCTCTGTGCTTGAGATAAACGGGATATAAATGCCTTTGCTCCAAGGTTCCCCTTGTTATCACAGTTATTAAGCCTATTTTCCCATGCAATAGAAATAGTATACCCACCTTTCCTAATGGCTGCCATGCTTAAATCACAAACATTTAAATATTTACATAATAATATGTCCAAATCATAACATCAGGGAGAAACAAAGTGAAACCTAGTAGGACAAAACACTTCCCTCAATCTTTTTCTGAGCTCTCTCCTTAGATAATGAAATATAAAAGAGATAAAATCAGGTATTACCAAGAGCACATGCTGAGGCATATATTTCAATTTCTCTAATACTGCATTTTGTTGTAAAACAAGTAACTTTACTTTATTACTTGGGGTCTGTTCCAGTGAAAGAGGCTAGAAGAATTCCCACCAGTATTACCGTGGCCCTCCATTTCGAGGTGGTGAAAGTGGGTAGTTGAGACAGACCCAGAGAGGACAAAGTGAGAATAATGAAAAGCGTGATCATGTCACATTTGCTAATCTCTTTTTAAAACTGATGTATTGAAATGTAATTTTTCATGATATAATTTGCTCAAATTATAATTTATATTTTAATACATTCACAGAGTTGTTTAATTATCAGCATAAACTAATCTTAGAAAGCTTTTAGCACCAGAAAAAGAAACTCTATATTCATCATGAGTCACTCCTCATTTTCTCCCAGTTCTCCTCCTACCTACTTCTAGGAAAACACTAATCCACTATCTGTCTGTAGCAACCTGTGTAACAGGATATGTAGCAGCTTATTTAACAACATGTTTAGTGATCTATGTGGCAACCTATGTAGCAACCTATCTGCAGCAAGATTCAGGCTTGCAGAGACAAAGTGGCAGTTTTTTGAAACATACAAACAATCTCTAAAGGTTAATGAATAGACCTTGGCAGTTGAATATTGATCAGCTATGGAATTCCACTGTGGGGGTCGGACTCGGGGAAGGGGAGCTTGTTCTTAATAAATTGTAGCTGCGGAGGTTGCTGGGGCCTTTTCCCTGACACATTTGGGAAGGTCCATGTCCTGCAAGCTTTGAGCTTACAATCCACTGTCTGGCCTGCTTCTTTGGTGATGGCACAGACATTCTAGAGTAGTCGGCAGGATAGCAGATGTGGACCGAAGGGGAATATCACTCTGAATAAATGTACCCCTAGGCAATACAACAGGAGGGAGTTACAGGGAGGGAAAAGGGACTCTGTCCATGTTGGCCAAGGGACAATGTAGCCTTTGGCCACCATAGGCACCTACCAAGGGGGTAACGTCAATTAAAGTAAGACCTTTGGCAAATCATAGGCACCTAACAAAGGGATATTAAGATCTTTGGCAAAGAATAAGCAGATCCCTGTCTGTCCTATGAAGGGGAACAACAATTGTAGTGGGATAGAGCTTTTTAAATAACAAAAGGATTTACAGGAAAGCAATGGGTAGCTTCTGGTCCATGGAGTTGCAGCAGTTTCAGACTCATAAAGATGGTGATGAGGTGGTGCAGCAGGTTCAATTAGAACAGGACAAGGAAGAAACTGTGTCTTGGACTCTGAGTTCTCCCATCCATTGGCATTTTTGCACCTCAATAAAGCTAAGCTGAATCAAGCCCTAAAAGTTAGGACTAAGCAGTTACTTTGGGGATCTTTCCTGTTACAGTTACTGACTATTCATATAAAACTTCTAGCACTACCCTTGATACTCACTTATGATCCTCAAGGGGGCCAACACTTTAGTCATCATATGTTTACTTTTAAGATTCTAAAAGATTTAAAACAGTCTGTAACACAGGGACTTGTGCAAGAGCAATGACGTAGTCAATATAACTGGGACATCATGGCCAGAATTGTTCTCAAATCTGGTCAAAGATGTCAAATTTACTCTAGAGGTCACTGCTCCAATATATGCTTTCAGGTTATTTTGGAAGAGCGATAATCCAGTGTGGGTGGAACAGTGTCCATTAACAAAAGAAAAAGTGGATGCTTTACAATTTTTAATTCAGGAACGGTTAGAACAAGGACATATTGAACCCTTCTCCAGCCCCTATGATTCCCCCATCTTTACTATAAAAAAGAAATCAGGCAAATGGAGACTGCTCACCCATCTCCACGAAGTCAATGAAACTATTATTCCCATGGATTCCTTGCAAACTGGCCTTTCTTTGCTCTCTATGATTCCTTCTAATTGGTATTTGTATATAATGGATTTAAAAGATTGTTTTTTCACTATATATTTACATCTTGAGGATGAACCCATTTCAGATTATGTGCTACATTGGGGTCGAGGGTTTGCTCATATCATTACAGAACAACAAGAAAAGCAATGGCTGCCTGCTTGCTGGATCAATCCTTGACATGAACAGGAGAGATAAGCTTCCCTCATTTCAGCTTGAATAGGGAATCTCAATTTTTAGGCCTGAAATTTCATGAAAACATGCTACTCCAAACTTACCACCCAGATTGTCATTTACTGTGAACCCTAGATCAGCTTCCTCTAAGAACCTCTTACTGTCTCCCATATCATAGTCTATCCTCAGCAGGAAGTAGATTGGAGTGGTCAGCACCCTTTTTCCCATTGGCAGTTAGAGCTTCTGAGAGGAAGGATCAATACAGGGTTCCCTCACTTAAGAAACCTACCAATCTCTAGGCCTGGGTAAGCTCAGTCCCACACCCTCTAAGGTCTAATAAGGTTCTGAACAAAGCAGTTGGCTTTGGTAATGGAAATTCAAAGTCATAGCAAATGTGAGGGAATCTTTATTGGATATATATACTGACACTTTCCCACCTGACATTCTAGTCTGTACTATGCCTATTGCTGCTCATTTAATGGGTGCAATGGATAATGTGCAGAAGCAGGAAACTTTTGGTATTGATTAATACTTCCTATGGAAGCATCAAGAGCCCTATGGGTTAGCCCCCAAACAGTTAGGTGATGAAATATGTAAAATTAATATTACCTTTATTTGTTTAGAACACAAATCCCTTTTCTTTGGTGAAGACCCTCACTGACTCCTCTGAGGTAGTTTTATTAACTACTTTGCTTTTTTTTTCCTTTTTCTTTCTTTCTTTTCTAGGCATAGATAGAAGGAGTGCTATTTGACAAGAAAGGCAAATGAAATAAACAAATACAAGTTTTTCCTTCACCCTGCACAAGAATGTCTTAAACAAAAAGGGGGGGTATGTAGCAACCTATGTAACAAAATACATAGCAACTTATGGAATAGGATATGTAGCAGCTTATTTAAAAACATATTTAGTGATCTATGTGGCAACCTATGCAGCAAGATATGTAGGAACCTGGACAGCAGGCTTGCAGAGACAGTGGCAGTTTTCGAAACATACAAGCAATCTCTAGATATTAATGAACAGACCTTGGCAGTTGAATATTGATCACCTATGGAATTCCAGTGTGGGGGGTTCAGATTCAGGAGAGAGGAGTTTGTTCTCAATAAATAACAGCTGCAGAGGTTGCTGGGGCCTTTTCCCTGACACGTATGGGAAGGTCCATCTCCTGCAATCTTTGAGCTTACAATCCATTGTCCAGCCTGCTTCCTTGGTGAGGGCACTGACATTTGTCTTTGTAAATTTGCCTGTTCTAGACATTTCATATATAGTCAGTTCATGGGTTATGCATGAGATAAGTTCTGTAGGTTTGTTCTTAAATTGAAATGTTTGTAAGTTGGGACAGGTACATGTGCCTATTATTTGTAATAGCCTCCCTCTGTAAGTGGGAACAGTATATCAGTTGCAGAAGTCTTTAACTTGGGGACGGCCTGTAAGTGAAATTGTGATCATTATTCTTTTATGGTCTTCAGTGCTGGCTTCTTTCATGAAGCATAATGTTTTCCGGGTTCTTCCATGTTGTGGAGTGCATCAATGCTTCATTTCAACATTTACGAATCTCCTAATGTCAACTCTCTACAATGCCAATACTACCTGTGTCGCCATTGAACTTTTCAAGCTATGCCTTTCCCAATCCTAGCTCCACATTCCTCAAAGTTTACATCCTATCTTTCTTTTTTGTACCTTTCAATCCCAGCCCTGGTTACTTATAAAATGTCAACCCAGAGCCTGGGAGCAGTGTAGGTTATCCCTTTCTTTGATATCTTTCCAGTCTATTATTTTATTGTAAGCACTACCAGCCTTTCCTAAAAAAATTTCTCTTTATTTGTTTATCCATCTATTTATCAGTTTCCTAGAGGAAGCAGCATGACATTCGTGAGGGTCCTTAAAATCATGAGAACTCCAGAAAGTAATAAATCAGACAGAAGAAAAAATGCCTTTCACCGTAAAAGAGCATTAATTGCTCCAATTAAAATGACAGCCATTCCATTCATTTAGTGTCAAGGGAAAAGGATATCTCACAAAACCAAATATGAACAAAATATCTCAATCCCCTTTCTCCCCAGGCAACATATAGTGAGGTATGTGACAATGAAAAGCAATGGGTGATAAACATTCAGTTACAATATTCACCCAAGTAGGGAGATTGAAAATTCCTAACCTCCATTATACTCAAGGAAGAAGTGATAGTTGCAATTATCTTCTATTAATGGATAAAGATCTTAGATCATTTATTAAGAGTCTATGTTGAAGCTAAAAGTAAGCATTAAAATAAACATTTATACTACAATAATTTCAAAACTCTTGAAGGTAATGTGGTGGCTTCTCAGCGAGTAGGGGACGATCATGGAAAAGAACAGAACAGTGCACGAGAAGAGTGCACTGCTAACATCTCCTGGTGTATCATTCCTTCACTTAACAAACACTGATCCAGCATCTGCCATGCCTGGCTAGACCCTTGAGAAGCTCACTAACTGATGGGCTGGGAAAAATGCAAAATGCATCCTCACAATACAGAACTTCACAAGAAATGTGTGGGCCCACTGTAGGTCTTGCATATTTAGGAAGCCCATAGAGAGATTTGGAAAGACACTGGATTTGACTTAGAGAAGAATGATAGGAGGGAGTTTTATATAGAACATTAGTAACAAAGGTGCAGGTGCATGAATGAGCAAGGTAAACTTGGAGAAAGAAAAATGGTTTCATTTGTTCACATAACACAGACAGTGAGAGGGAGGAGGAGCAGAACTTAGATGAGGAAGGGTCTTGTTTGTCATGATAATCAGTTTGAACATTAGCCAGAGCTATTGAGGTCTTTATGAAATCTCAAAAAGATTTTAAACAAGAAGTAATACAACTAGATTTATAAATCCTGAGGTCTAAAGTTTAATGGTTTGGAGGGAAAAGAAACAGAGGACAGATGACTGCAGTTATCGAAGGGAGAAATTAGAAGAGCCTTAAGGCAATGGATGCAGAAATTTTCAATTTAGGTTTTCAATACAGAAAATCAATCAACCAATATTGATATCTGCTACTTTTTTATTCACTTAAATTACCTATTGCACAGACAAGTATGTTCAAAGTAATCACCATCAAATGATATTGTTCTCTTGAAATTTCTGCTCTGAGAGACAGAGTGGTTCCAGTTTGGGGTGACACCTTCTTTTCCCTGGAGAGAGGGTGGGAATGAAATGACATGTACTCAAGAATAAACCTAGAATTCCTGGAATTAGGTAAGAAATTCAATTTAATTCATATTTAACCTTTAATAGTAGGCCTAAAAATACCTAAAAGTTACCTTTACCTACCTTATCTTGCATCGAGTTGGTAAATACAGCTTTTTAAAACCCCATGAAACAGAGTAGACTATCTCTAGACTGGCTAGAGAGTGTTTATGTAATTCATCAAACCAGACACACAAAATAATTTTTAAAACTATACTATTCCCCTCCAATGAGCTTGAAATTTCTGTTTGTTGTAAAAGCCGTAAACAATTTCTTACTAATAAAATTTTAGAAAAGAGTCACTGGTAGGAAGCTGTGAATGTGAAAGGTTAGAGTTAGTACTTGAAGTACTTACTGAGAGGCATGCTTTGGCTGCCACGGTTTATCAAGTCAGAACCTTTATTAACTGCATTCTTTTCTTCTGGAAGATAGGATTCAACTGTAAATTATTTGGATAGGCCACAATCTCCACATTAATTTATCTGAGCTTTCATCCTCCTACACTGAATTGTATTTCTTAATACAGCTCAAAAGACATCAAGTACCTCATCCAACCTATTCGCCAGCTCTAAATGGGATTTGACATTACGAGGTCAGCATTGCTTTTCCTCTTAGATGACTAACAAATTTACGGAGACATAGGTTCACTGTTCTCACATGGATCACTGCGCAACAGACCAGTGGTTTTTGATCGTAACATTTAGGTTTCAGTTATTAAATGAAAGTAGAAACTCAGGCTGTGACAAATTGCTTGACACCTAAATAATGACCCAGAGAGATACCTAGAAGGAAGGCCAACATTCTTCCAGGTTTCAAGAGAGAAATATAAAATAATAAAATGACATCATTTAGTGGAATTTTTAAAAATTCAAATATTAAAGTAAATTAAAATGTTATTTACAGTTGTAACATCCCATTAATTTACATGAAATTCTTCTTTGAAATGATAATGCATTTCAATTTTTCTGCACATTTCTACAAAGCTAATATTTGTAGCATAAGAGCAAATAATTATAAAATTACAGTTGGCTTTGTCATGTACTAACCTTTTAATTAAATTCCACAACTTGAGAGCTTGGGAAACTAATTACTTTATTACTATAGAAATGGAGCAGGTGAAGAGAAAAAAAAATCAATGTGATTCTTTAGTGAAAAGTTGATGCACAGATTGGTCAAATGTTTGAATTTGTAAATTAGTTAGGTATTCTTATACTCCCTTTCTTCACTTGGATAAGTTTTCCAGGTTTGAAAATAGTAACCTCCCATTTCCTCACCCTTAATTTCCACTTCATTGTTCTGCCATCATCACTAATAGTCAGAAAAATGTTTTCTATATCCTTAATTATAAATTGGAAAGCGTTTTCTCCTTGAAAATATGGATTCTCATAGAAACAATGTTAAAAGGCTTGTTCCATAGAGATAGGAAAAATCTCTAACAAAATCCCTTCTAAAGTGCATAATTCATGTATCAATTTAATAAAAATGTGTTAAGAACACAGAATATGCCAGTTCCTAGAGATAAGAAAAGCAAGAAACCGAAGAAAGTTCCAAGTGTCTTGTCTAGCAGAGGACAAAGACAACTAAATCATTACAATACATTGAGTGCATACTGCAGGGACTGACTCAACATCCATTCTGTCCTCCTCCTTCTAGATTGCGCTCTACTTTTCTTCAGTTTTCCACAACTTCATCATGAAGCCCAGGCTCTGGAAGTTTGTCCTCATTGGTATCAGCCAGTGGTTATCAACTGGGAGTGTGCTGTCCTCCAGGAGACATCCGGCAATGTCTGAAGATATTACTCATTGTCACAGCTTACCGTCTAGTGAGGAAAGGGCAAGAATGATGCAAAATGTCCCATAATGCCCAGGACAAGCAGTAATCTGGCCCCAAAGGTCAATTTTGTCATCCTGAGTAACCTTGTCCAAGCCAGCTTTCATAACTCAATTTCTTCTTGATTTAGGAATGAATTCAGGCATGATCTTACAGCTTTATTTTGGCAACCAATTGGTCCATTTGGTCCATTTAAAATAATTAAAAGAAGGCTTTCTCTTTTACACTTTAGATTTAAATGAAGGGACATGCTTCTCTAATTATTTCTTGTAGTTACCTTGGACTTTTTTTTTTTTTTTT
>NW_003852404.1:29846093-29880819 GCF_000181295.1 Otolemur garnettii | reverse complement strand
TAGAGAGCAAAACCAGGGCTTTGATAATGGCATACTTTGTGGCCATGTGAAATAATTCATTTTCTCGTTGTTTAAGTCAGTTTGTATAGATTTTCTGTTACCTGAAAAGAAAAGTCTTTTACGGAAAGGTATTTCTAAGGTATACTCATGCTCTGGGACTAAGGGGAGGACAAAGAAGAGAGAACTGCTGAGCCTAGAAAAGACTGGAAGGGCTTTTCCCAGGAGGAGGTGTCTGAGCTGAGTCTCAGTCAGCTAGATGAAAAAGTAGTGGAAAAAGTATATTGCAGATGAAAGGCGTATTTTGTACAAAAGCCTGAAAAGAAGCATGGCATGCTGAAAGAACTATATGCAGTTCAGTGTGGCTGGTACAGAGTATGCGTGGGCAGTGGGTGGGAAAGAGTGACAAGAGCACGATCCCCAGGAGAGCCTGGCTGAGGACCGCTTCTGAAGGACCTTGTATCCCAAGGCAAAGAGCTCAAATATTTCATTGACATGGAGAACCAGCAAAAGATTATAAGTATTAGAATGACAGGATCATATTTGTGTTTATGAATGATCATTATATCCATGCTGTGAAGACCAGAATGCAGAGAAAAAAAGAAAAAAATGAAAAACAAACCCCCCAAAGGACTGACCTGTGAGGGGATGTTGCAGTTACCTAAAAACAAGGGTTGAAAGTGGATTTAAGGTGATGGCAGGAGTAGAGAGAAGAGAATAGCAGCAGTAAGCAATAAAATAGAGGTTAGATTTGTAGTTGTTAATTACATGTCCACATGAGAGAAAAACACAAGTTCAAGTGGAGGGAAGCAGGATGACTGGAGAGAGGGTGGAAGACTGGTCAGCTCTCACCCAGGGGCACTATGTAAGCATACATGCACACCTCCTGAGTGGAGGGCTCAACTACAACCTGGACTCCACCTAACAAATATAAACGATTATGTAACCTAATCGTCTGTACCCTCATATTAATATGAAATTTAACAAAATGAAAAAATATATATATATAAAAGAGATTAGATTTGGCAGGATTCACTGGTTAACTAGAGGTAGGGATGAAGGCCAGGGAATGAAAATCAATGATAATGAGATTCAAAGTCAAAACAAAACAAATACAAACCTTAATAAACACTGTGAAATGAAACAGCGCCAAGTTGTGGGTAAAGGTCATACACTAAGCTGTTGACCTAACGAGGCTGAGTAAGGGAAACTTCTGCCTGTGGTAATTCCTCAGAGATGGTAGATGGAAGGAGCTGGAAGATGATGAATAACTACTGATGTGTCTGAAAAACAGAAGAATGTTAAGGAAGAGAAAATAAAGCTAATCCCAGTGAGAATAGTCCATGTCACAAAGTTGCAGATGCTGGCGTGGATGTGGAGAGAAGGGAACACTTTTACACTGTTGGTGGGACTGCAAACTGGTAACAACCATTTTGGAAGGAAGTATGGAGAATCCTCAAAGAACTCAAATTAGACCTCCCATTTGGTCCTACAAGTCCATGACTAGGCATAGACATAGTAGGAAAAAAATCATTTTATCATAAGGACATTTGTACTAGATTGTTTATCAAAGCTCAATTTACAATCTCTAAGATGTGGAAACAGCCTACATACTCACTAACCCAGGAATGGATTAACAAACTTATAATATATGTATATCATTGAATACGATTCAGCCATAAAAAGGTGGAGACTTTACAACTTTGTATTAAGCTGGATGAAGTTTCTTCTCAGTAAAGTATCACAATAATGGAAAAGCAAGTATCTAATGTATTCAATACTAATATGAAGCAAGTAGACAATCTAATACACGCCAATGTAAGAGAAAAATTCAATTTAATTCAAGTTGGGGGGACGGGAAAAAGAGTGAAGGATTGTATGCTCTTGCTTAATGGGCAAACTATAAGGGTATATGGCATACCTCTCAGGTGTGGCACACAACTACAAGAGGAACTCTACCTAACAAAAGCAAACATTGTAACCTAGTTGTTTATACCCTCACATTAACTGAAATAAAAAAGAAAAACAAAAGGGCCGGCACCAGTGGCTCAAGGAGTAGGGTGCCGGCCCCATATACTAGAGGTAGCAGGGGTTCAAACCCGGCCCTGGCCAAAAACTGCAAAAAAAAAAAAAAAAAAAGAAAGAAAGAAAGAAAGAAAAACAAAAGAAAGCTACAGTCAAAACTGTTTGCATTCTAATACCTGGGATCTGTGAATATCACCTAACATTAAAAAAGGGAATTTTGTAGATTTAAGTTAGGATCTCGAGATATGGAGATTATCTTGGTAAATTCTTGTGAGAAGTTCAAGCAAGATAATCAAAGCCAGGGAGGAGAAAGGATAACAGAAGCAGGACTTGAGATGGTAGGCTTGGTACGTGGAGGCTACAAACCAAAGAATGAAGCTACGAGCCAAGGAATGAAGACAGCCTACTGAAGCCAAAAAAGGAAGGGAAAATATTATCTCCAAAAAGCCTCCAGAAGGAAATGGAAGAAGAAACACTTTTGATAACTTGATTTAAGACTTCCAAATTCCAGAACTGTAAAATAATAAATTGGTGTTAACTCACTAAATTTGCTGTCATTTTTTAGTCCAGAAATCCAAAATCAATGCAAGTATTAAACATTTGCATGAAATGGTCAACAAGAAAAAAAAATGCATCTTAATATTTACATTTGTTCAACTTATTTAATCATTTGATGATATCTTTGTTGAATGTCAAGGAAAATGGCTTCCTTGACAAAACAGCCATTGACAATACACAAACCAATGGGCCATATGTGTTTCAGTAAAACTACAAAAATGGGCTTCAGGACACACTTGTTCTGCTCGTTACAGTCCACCTACTCTTCATCTCAGGTAAGTTGAGAGGACAAACATTTTTAACTCGGGGCCTTTGCACAGATAAGGAAGTGGGTGGGAATGTGTTGCTCTGATAGTTGCTTACATGTCTCCTGAGTAGCCCCTGTTGTTTCTCTCCCTCATCTAATAGAAGGCAAAGAAAATGAATCAAGATATGAATAATAAATAAGGAAAATCATGAAAGGTGAATATATTTAAGAACCCTCAATATTAGTGGACTAATAAGGGTTTAGAAACGCCAAATTTAAAAAAAGAGATCTTCTTTTCACTTTATTTTCACTCAGTCTTGCCTGAATGATACTGCTCTATATTCCATATTACAAATTAGATTTTTTATTGCAATAACTAGGAGTTTAGAATGAATTTTTGTTTACCTTTCCTCCTAAGAAAAATGGCTAATACTCCACTGACCCGTAAGAGAGAAAGGAGAGAGCCCCATTCCACTTCATTCATTAGAACTAAAGTGCTAACTGTTCTGTTACACAATCACTCTACAATTGAGTTCTCAGCTGAATGGAACTGAAAAAATGTTGTTGGCTTTCTCTAGTATACAGCAGGATGAAAGGGCAGAAAAAATACACTGACAGTGAAACTCCTGTTGTATAATGGTATATCATTCCTCCAGTCCTTCCAGACTTCTATATTAAATATAAAACATGTGTGATTATTGGAGGCTATAAAAAAATCACTAAAAGAAGATGCAAAAATATGCAGTCTCAGCACCATCACTTGCAAGTGATTTCAGAAAACCATTTTGCTCTTCCTTTGTATATTTCTGTGACTAGAAAGTTGCAGCCCTGGCAGTCTTCCTAACCCACACGGAGAAATATTATATCCAGTATAATTGTAAATATAATTGATCATTATATAATTACGAAATAAACCAGTGATGCTTCTAAGAGAAAATACATGTAGAATGTATCCACAGTTTAAAAAGAAGGAAGGGGGGAAAAGGAAAGATTAATAGATACGTGCTCCCACAGAACGAGGGCTCTCATGCATTTAGCGTGAAATTGGTATCCTGCCATTAAAACAGGGAGACATTTTAGAGACCTTTTCAGTTATAAGGGAGGTAGTAAAAAAAATTTTTTGAGGGGAGTGAAGGAAATGATAACTATAACAAAGACTTATTGGATATCTTGCTATTCTCACCTGATTAAAAAAAACACATTACTATCTGTCAATGAATGTGATACAGAAACTTTAACAGAGGCACCTCTCATAAGCTTGCCATTCACAACTCCAGGAATCATTAGATCATGTTCCTTCCATTAATCACAGACCTCTTTTTATCAATTTTCCATTAAAAACGGTTTAGGAGAAAACTTTGTTATTAAGTAGCAGTTGGAATAACAAGCTTTAAAAATACTATGTACCTTTATCTGGTGGAGAATGTTTAATTCAGTGTTCAACAATATTCAATTTCCTGTAGAGAGACAGGCTATTCATGTCAACACTTGCCTAGGTGGAAGTCAGGACACATTCTTTCTCTGCCATGGTAGGGATTTATTAAAATCTATACATCTAAGATCTTCCTTTCGTTCTCAGAAAATAGGGTTTTTGTTGGACAGTCCTGGTAGTAGATGTTGCATTCCCTTCTTGTTCTTCTATAACTTCCCCACATTTGGAAAGCCCACTACTTGCTCGTCTTCAGGACAAGTTGCAAGTTTCTGCTTCACCTACCAGCCCTTGGGAAGACTTGGAGCTGAGCTGGGAAGTCAATGCATTTTACCAGTGGAATGAATTTACTGTTTAGAAATTTTCTTTGGAATTCTAGGACATTTCTCATGCATTTGCTCCTAGACAAATATGGCATGAATGTAGTAGTCAGTGATCTTGCAAACATAATGGGAAAATATGTTTGGAAATGGAATTAACACAAAATATGCACATTGCTGAGAGATGGGGCATAGTAGCCTGTGGGAGAAGGGAGAAGAAAGATCCTGTTAATACCATTTGATCTCAGGGTTTCAGCTGAACTCAGATATATCATATACCTCAATTGTTTTGCTATATATACAGACATATGTCTGTGTATATATATATATATATATTTAGCTAAAGCAAGTTTAAAATCTATTGTGTCATCTCTGACTAAAGATCTCTTAAAAGTTTTAACTTCTAACTACTGACCTGTGACAATATACATTAGTTTAATGCATAATGATCCTATATAATAAAATTGGAGCCTGAGGCAGGAGGATCACGTGAGCCTAGGAGCTTGAGGTTAAAGTGGCCTATAATCACGAACTCCTAGCAACAGAGAGACACGAGATCCTGTCTCAAACAAACAAACAAAAAGTGCTATATTGGTACTTCCAGTTAACAAGTAAATATGATGAACTCCTTTTACGTTCTTTGTGCCCATTTCTTCATATGTAAAATGGTATACTCACAGTGGTCTTCAATGAAGACATACTATCCACCATTTCTGGACCCCGTACCCCATTCAAATTTAATATTTTGAGAATCTTTCATTTCTTTACATTCAGTTGTACCCTTTCCTAGGTCATCTATTTCTTTAGCAAAGTTTTTTTATTTTTTTATTTTTCACTCATCTGAAATATTTTTGTCATCTTTGTATTGGTTTTCAACTTTCTCCTCAATCTCATTCATCTTATTTTCCATCCATATTGTAAATTACATTTCTAACATTTTGAAAATTTCCTTTTGATTGGGACCTGTATCTGAGGCTCTATGGAGATCCGTTTGGTTCTCAAACTACTTTTGTTCATGTTGCCAGAATTATTTTGCTGGTTTCTTCTTACCTGAAACCTCTTTTCTTAGTTCGGGGCTTATAGGTTTGTGGTATACCTGTTTTCCTTTGCAGGGAAATCTACTACTTAGTAAGAAGGAGGCGAGGTCCCTAGTTAGTGCTTCTGTGTTCTATCTGGAGGATTGATCCAGCAGGAGAGTGGTAGATGCACTGAGAGTCTCTCATGCAGCTGCATTTCCCTATGAACAGGGAACATCTCCCTGTTCCCCTATGATTGTCATTGTCTGAGTCTGAGACAACACTGAGGGTGTTCGTTAAGTGATGGGTTGTTCCCAGACAATTAGTTGTTGGAAACTTGGCTGGGGGTTGTCAAGTCTCTCTCCATAGAGGCTTACTGTGTAGTCTTGCCAGTGTCTGGGCACATTGTAGGAATTTGGTGGGTGCCTGGATGGTTTGGGAACTTAGATGGTCACACAGATGGGTTGACGGGCCTTGGCCAGTGCGTGGGTGTGTTCTGGGACCTTGGCAGGCACCTGTGCATCCTGTGGGACCTTGACATGTATGTGGTGCTTCACTGAACAGCAGCCCATGTGGGCATGACTACAGGACCTTCACAGGTTACCTTTGAGCATTGTAAGGCTACAGCCAGTGGTGGGAGGAGTCACAGTGCCTGTTAGGTCAGGGGTTCTTGGGTTGTGACTAGGAGAGTTGCAGGATGATGAGTGGTAGCTGATGGTGGTGGTGGTGACATGAATTGTTGGGCTGCAGTGGTTGGGCCACCAACAGATGGCAGAACTGGGGAGACATGCCCCACTGGGTAGTTTTGGTTGGTAGAGTTCTCCCTCTACCCAGGTTTGACTGTGGCAGCTCTGTGGTGTTACTACAGTGGCAGTGACAGTGCCAGTGCCATCTAGATGAGAAGGTGGTGACAGCAGATGCTGAGGGCCAGTGGGCATCTGCTCCCTTCAGATCTCTGGGAGGCAGCCAGTGGGGAGGGTTGGAGGGGACCTAGTATCCAGTCACAGTGGCCTGGCAGGGGTAACAGGGAAGTGGCAGCAGTGTAGCTGACTCCTGTGAAGACCAGGTATCCTGGGGCTGAGCGTGCAGAATTGTGTCCTTTGCAGCTACCTGGGACCCGAAGCTGTTTGACCCTATTGTGTCTGCTCTCCAGTGCAATGCTGCTGCACAATCTCTAAGCAGCTCCCTGATCAATTTGGAGGCCTCTTTCGGTAAGCAAGCCCCCTTGCTGATCAGGTTTTCACATCCATTGGAAGAATGTGGCTCCCTAGGACTCTGTACTCTGATGCATCCCATGGTACCTTCCAATCTTTCCAAATAGGTCACCCACCTTTCTTTCCTCCTCTTTGGGTGTCCCCATTCACTTCTCTGATGATTCAGAATACTCTCTGAGATGGTCCGTCTGTGGGTGATCTCTATCCACAGCCTTTGATCCGTGAGCATGACAAGCACAGTCTGATCCTTGAAGTTGTCCTTGAGAGTGACAAGCACAGTCTGCTTCTAGTCTGTCAGCTTGTCCTCCCTTCCTGGATACTATTTTAATCTTTTTTAACTGATTTGTTGGAATTAAAGTTTCTAAGACTAAAACACGGACCATATGTCAAATTTAACTTTCTCAGATTTAATTATCTAATTGTTCTTCACATGTTTGAATAGAAGTATATGGGAAGAGCACAAACGATTAAACATTATTTTCAGATTAGGATTTCTAGATGATCTCAATTTGTTCATTCTTGCTAATCATTCAGTTGCTTTTTTCTTCTTCTTTTTTTTTGGCTGGGGCTGGGTTTGAACCTGCACCTCTAGCATATGGGGCTGGCGTCCTATTCCTTTGACCCACAGGCGCCATCTGCTATTTTCTTTTAACATGTAAATTCCACATAAAGATATGACATATTAAGGAAATACTGACTTCATTTATCATAAAATAATAATAAATATCCATCATAAAATTATAACAAATATATATTCATTTAACTTGGTGATTTTTGAAGGAAAAATATAGTTTTCAAAAACTTAATGCAATGATGGGAACTTGGTACATCCCAAAATATTTTGTGGTATTCTTCCTTCTCTTTGGTGCTTGTCTTAAATCTTACACATTTTTCATTGAGGAAGTGCTTAGAGATAAAGATGTCACTAATTCCTGAACTATGAAATAAGAATTCAAGACATAAAAATCAAATAAGGGACTTTTAAGAAAGGATAATAAATCCAGCAATTCCAAAGAGGAGAATTCATAGATGGATACCTTGCACCAACTGAATTGCATTAATTTTCAAACTCTCATTGGGCCGTGAGGATGTTTTCGTTAGATTCTTAAATATCTCTACGAGGATTAAATTCCCTTACCTTGAAAGTATTTTAACACCCTTAAAATATTTGGAATGTTAACAGGGAGATCTAATCTGGAGCAGACTTTCTTCATATCTGATCTTCAGCACCCTTCCAACACAAATGATATATTAAGACAAATAGTATCTAGCAGGACAGCAACACAGGGACTTGTCAGGGCAGTGATTTTCAAGGAGAAATTTTCCTTCCCCTCTATTTTCTTACAGGGTTCTCATAGGTATATTCCCAACACCCGTGAAAACAATTGGAATGAAAAGTTTAGCACAGAAAAAAGAGATAAGAATAATTGAAAATGGAAAATCATAATGGCATAAATATATTTATAATCTATGTATGAAAGACTTAATAAAAAAAAAGAGAACCACTTTACTACATGTTTTGGATTGAGTTAAATGTCACTTTGCCATGACAACAATATATCCACAAAATATGTAGCATATAACCGAACCTTGCCAGTTTTAGTACCTTAGAAATAATGCATTGTTTTCCCAGAAAGATCACACAGCAATGCATACTAAAGATCCAATTTCTCTTTAAAGTTTCCTGAGAATTTCCATGGAAAAGTTAAGATCAGTCAAACAAACATACATTAAGAAAATACAGCAGACAATGTAAACATTTTTTGTATCACTTTTTAAAAAACCAGAACCTAGATACGGTGATCTCTCTAAACAAAGAAAATTCAAATGTGAGATAAGAAGGATGTCATTGCTTTTTTAAAATTTAAGTTCACGAGACTGTCTATAGATAAATTTAGATTGGAATTTGTAAATCATAAATATGAAATATGAAACATAAGTACACATTAAATATATTGTCCAACAATAGCATTTTATCCCAAAAGATGACTATGCCATTTGTCCTTTTCAGAAGTGTCCATAGTCAAATCTTTTTATTTCAATGCCCTAGTTCATTTCTTTCTCGAAGGCCAGGGAGCTATTAGTCACATACAATTAATACCTTAATGCTAATATAGGATTATAATCCTTGAATCCTTGATTGTATTTCGATAAGTAAATATAAACAATTACTTCCTTTGCAAAAGAAAATTAATTTTTTTTTGCTACATTTATTGTTGTTTTCCCACCTGAAATATTAACAAGGTACTTACTACACAAGGTTTAAAAATAAACATTTGGAGTAACAAATTCCAAATAGTGTATGCTTTCGTTCAAATATCTACTGTACGTTAGTAACATTTTCTTAAAAACAGAAAAGGAAGGTAAGGAAGGAAGGAAAGAAGGAGGGAGGGAGGGAGGGAGGGAGGAAGGAAGGAAGGAAGGGAGGAAGGAAGGAAGGAAGGAAGGGAGGGAGGGAAAAACAGCTAAGTATTTCTCCGGAAGCGCTGAAGATGCCTGAGGAATTGGAAATGATGTTGGTAATCTAATGGTCTGTGTAACCTCAAGAGCTGTCAAATCCTAGACTGCACAAGACTAATAGCTCTTTTATAAGGAGTTTCTTTTAGCACTGCTCCCCATACTCAAAGGCGCAGAACATAGCTATTTAAGGGCAAAGTGATAAAGACTCACTTACTTAGGTTGATAAGCTTTCTCAGGAGGAGCATTTTGATTCTAAATCAAGTCACAGAACTCATTAGCAGAACCAATGGCAATGATAATAGACTATGACTATCTTTAATTGTCCTTCTGTTGTGTTACGCATTTAAAGGCCACATTGGAAACCAAAACTTTGTCTGTGATTTAATGATAGGATTTGGCTTTCAAAGTAAGGTAATCTCACACCTATAACAAGATCAGTAATGCATTAGACACGTGTCCCAGATCACCTTCAGAAATCTTTGTTGATTACATAAAATGCAAACCCTTTAACCTATTTATTTTGAAAAATAATAGTTCAGGTCTACCAATTGTTTAATCTGCATAGACATTAACTTTACATTTCATGAAATAGGAATAAAATACTAGCTACAGACATGGCTTGCAAAACAAATGGCTATATAAAGTTTAAATCATCAACAAGTTTTATATAGGCAGTAACATTATATATTGCAGAAATTTTTGGATATAAGCATAAGGAAGAGAAATAGCTTAGCATCCTTAGAAGAGTATAAATAAGCATATTAATATAAAATATAATTTTATATTTTAATATGTATAAAAATAAACTATGGTTTTGTTTTTCACAGACTCCAGAAAGTAATTTCATAAAGAAAACTAGACTACATTGTACATTATTGATTCTTAAGGTAGGTTGAGATCTCCTGGGTAGGGAGATTTTTTTTTCAAAGAAGTGGAGTTTAGGTTATATAAGTTGGAGAACTTTCATCAAGAAGGACATATGCAATGGAAACTAAACTTGGTCCCTGGGAACTGGATTAGGGACCCTAGGGACCCTAGGGTCCCTAGGGTCCCTAATCTAGTCTGACTCCTGTACACGCCTTAGTAGTTTAGAGTACCAACTTTGGATCTGCATAGCTTTCAGCATAGTGGGTCTGCACACCATTACTTGCAGAGTAACAAGGCTCATATTAAATATCCATCTGTACCTTTTTTATTTTAATTATCTTACTTTATTTTATTTTTTATTTAAAATTAATATGAGGCTACAAATGATATGTTACATTGTTCTCACTTCCAGGGTAAAGTTCAAGTTGTAGGTAGCCTTTCAGCCAGGGGTGTGCTGACCACTCTCACATTGTACCCATTAGATGAGATCCTACAAGCTGCCCTCCCTCCTCTCACTGATCCTCCCTTCCTCCTCTTGCCTCTCCCATGCTAGACTATATTTTTGCTTTTTTTTTTTTTGTATAGGCATATAATTATTTACATATTGATTTCATATTAGTTTTGAGTACATTGGATTTGTTTTCCATTCTTGAGATACTTTACTAAGACGAATGTTTCAACTCCATCTAGGTAAACATAAAAGAAGCAAAGTCTCCATTTTTTCTTATGGCTGAATAGTACTCCATCATATCCATATAACACAGTTTGTTAATCCACTTATGGGCTGATGGGTGTTTGGGTTGCTTCCCTGACTTGTCAGTTATGAACTGAGGTGCAATAAACATTCTGGTCTAAATGTCTTTGTGGTAAAATGATTTTTGTTCTTCTGGGTAGATACTCAGTAATGAAATTGCTAGATACCTAGTAATGAAATAGTACTCCAATTGTAAAAAATGGAGTACTAATTTTTCCAGTTCTTCATTCATACCTAGTAATGAATTGTTATCAAATGAAAGATAAACTTTTAGTTCTTTAAGAATTCTCCATATATCTTTCCATAAAGGTTGCATTAATTTGCAATCCCACCAGCAGTCTAGAAGTACTCTCTTCTCTCCACATCCATGCCAGAATCTGCAGCTTTGGGATTTTGTAATTGGGCTAATCTTTCTGGAGGTAAGTGATATCGCAGAGTGGTTTTGATTTGCATTTCTCTGATGATTAAAGATGATGAACATTTTTTCATGTGTTTCTTGGCCATTTGCCTGTTATCTTCAGAGAAATTTCTGTTTAAGTCTCTTTCCCCCATAGAAATGAGGTTGTTTGCTCTTTCTCATTGATTAATTTGAGTTCTCTGTAGATTCTAGTAATCAGGCCTTGTCAGATTTATAACATGCAAAAATCTTCTTCCACTCCAAAGGTTGTCTTTGCTTTGGTTCTGGCATCCTTAGCTGTGCAGAAGATTTTGAGCTTGATCAAATCCCATTTTATTTATTTTTTGCTATTGTTATAATTGCCAGGAGATTCTTTCTCAAAAAATCTTTTCCTAGGCCAATATTTTCAAGCATTTTTCCCACACTCTCTTCTAGAATTTTTATTGTTTTATGTCTTAAATTTAAATCTTTTATCCAGTGAGAATCAATTTTTGTTAGTTATGAGAGGTGTAGGTCCAGTTTATTTTATCTACAGGTCCCTAGCCAGTTCTCCCAGCACTATTTGTTAAATAAGGATTCTTTTCCCCAATGGATACTTTTTGTTAAGCTTATCAAAGATCCAATGATGATATGTGGCTGGGCTTATCTCTAGATTCTCCGTTCTATTCCATATGTCCACATCTCTATTTTTGTGTAAGTACCACACTATTTTGATGACTGTAGACTTGTGATATAGGCAAAGTCTGGTAGAGTGATGCCTATGGTTTTGCTTTTATTACTAAGTATAGCCTTGACTAGACGAGGTTTTTTTCTGGTTTATAAAAAATGGAGTACTATTTTTTCCAGTTCTTCAAAGTATGATGTTGGTATTTTAATGGGGATTGCACTGAATCTGTAAATTGCTTTGGGTAGTAAGGACATTTTGACAATGTCAATTCTTCCCAGACATGAGCAAGGGATGTTCTTCCATTTGTTAATGTCTTCTGCTATTTCTTTTCTCATAGAGATCTTTCACATCCTTTGTTAGATATATTTTTTGTTAGGTATTTCATCTTCTTTGGAGTACTATGATAGGTATAGAGTCTTCGATTTTATTCCCAGCTCGATTGGGATATATGAAAGCTACTGATTTGGGGGCATTGATTTTGTATCTCAAGACACTGTTGTATTCCTTGATCACTTCTAAGAGCATTGTAGTTGAGTCCCTGGGGTTTTCCAGGTATCAGTCATGTCATTCGAAAAAAAGGGAGAGTTAAACCCTTCTGTATCCGTTTGAATACCCTTGATCTCCTTCTCTTGCCTGATTTCGAAGGCTAGGACTTCCAGCCCTATGTTGAATAGCAGTGGTTACATCATATACAATTTTATTCTGATTAAGAAAGAAACCGTTCAAGCAATAGTAACTTTTGGAAAAGAGCAAGTTTTCAAAAGAGGTGGCATGGGTCAAACACTAGTCAGTTTAGTTTCAACATGTTGAGTTTGTGGTTCTCTGCAATATTCAAGTGAAGATGAAAGAAAATGTTCAGATATACAAATTTGGAACTAAATAAAGAGTTCTGAGTTGAAGATTTGTAAGTCACTGAATTATAAATTATAGTTGATGCTATAAAAATAGATTCAATTCCATCACTTCATATTTGCATATCGGTTTTATGTAACAGAAAATTTCTGAAGTATGTCTACCTATTACCTCTACCTATTCAGAACACCTTAACAGGTCATTCGCATGTAGGATAATTTTGTAATGTGTATTATACTTTTACTCACTGGGACATGAAAAACATCTGGCAATCCATTCTAATAAATTAGAAAAAATACACTAAACTGAAGCATTTTCCTCTAAAGTTAATGCTTATGTACATAGCGATGTTTTGATTGTCCAGAATTAATTCACCCCAATTCTGGCACCAGTGGCTGTCTTAGTATTCTTTAGTTATAAAAAAATCTCTGTAGATGGTAAATAAACATTTATTGCTCTTTCGTAACAAAGGAGAGGGCCCATGAACTACGAGAAGCCAATTCCACTCACTTTCCCAGATTGAAATACATTAATGGGATGATGCAAGGGTATAGAAAATGTTCAACTTATTCATCTCACTTGTTTTTGATGCAAACTCCAGGGGTTAATGATGCTAGACAGTTGGTGATTGTACATTTTCTCTTTGTTTTTGTCAGTTTTTCAGTCTTCCAGTTTGATTCTCTGAGCAAATCATTAGCTTTTCAATTCATTCCCATTATGCATAAAAGGGCTGCCTGCACTCAAAGAACACTAACTGCTGAACATCCCAGCACACATACTCAAGTAGAGTTCAAATTAAAAATAATCCTTACGTGAAGGGTCATATGTGAAAACAAAATTTTTGGTTTTAACATAAAACTTGAATATATTACGCATTAAGTTAAATGTTTTACAATAAAGTAAAAATAGCTTTGACTTTTTCCAAGTTTAAAAATAATACTAAATCTTAAAATAAATTAATTATTCTGAAAGAGGGCCACGAAAGATTTTAGTACAGAATCTACTTGGGAAAATCTCTTAGCAGTTTGTCTAGCTGTTTCAGAAATTTATTACAAAATTTAAATGTAAGGTTCTCTTACACTTAATCATCAAAGATATATATATATATATATAATAACTAGACAAAATGACTTAGAGAAGAATAGTGAAATAAATCATAAATGAATTTACACCAAAAGTAAAAATTAATAGTTCCAAATATTAAAACTGTCATTGAGAAGTTAAAAAAGTAAAATTTGATCAAAGTAACCATGTGAAAGAAAATTTTATATAGGGTAAATTGGACACAAAAACATCTTTGAAGGAACCACTACCATTAGAACAAAAAATTCAGAGTCAGGTGTGTGATCTAATTAAAGTATAAGTAATGTACTTCTAAGGAGAAAAATATTGGGATCTTATCATATGAAAAATATTTATCAATTAAAATGATGTAGACTATCCTACTCAGTCTGAAGCTCCTTGAAAGTAAGGGCAACCCTCTCATTAAGCTCAACAACAAATCCTTACTAAACTCTAGATAGTAGGGTGCTGCACACCTTGAGGCTTACAAGAAATTGAGAGAGTGGTACAAAGAAGTGTGATATGGTTCCGGTCCACAATGAAGAGGCAGGCATAGAACAATATGCATTGCACTAAATATGATAAATGCCATTGCTGAACTGGGATCACAGAAGAGATAAAACAGCTCTTTTTATGTGAAGATGGAGTAGATAACACTGTTTCCTTGTTTTTATTGATATACAATATGTGTACATATTTATGGGGTACACGTATTGTTTTTTCACATGTATAAAATGTATCATAATGATTAAGTCAGAGTATTCAGAGTGATCAAGTCAGAGTATTCATCTATTACCTTGACTACTTATCATTTCTCTGTGTTGTAAAAGCCCCAGTTCCTCTCCTAGCTATTTTGTAATATATAATGCATAGTAACCATAGTTACCTTACTCTGCTACCAAATATTAGAACTCATTCCTTCTCTCTAACTATATGTTTATAGCCATTAACCAACCTCTCTTTATACACCTCACTACACACACAGACACACACACACACACACACACACACACACACACACACTCTTTCTCTTTCCAGCCTCTGGTATCTATCATTTTGGAGTATATAATGTTTAAGTTGTGATTTAGGAGTTCCAAAGAAGGGGTGTGTTTTTATGTGTGTTTGGTAGAAGGGTAATAGATAAGTCCTTTATATGGTTAAACTTAAGTCTCAATTAAATAGAGTATGCAAAAATAGAGGAAGATAAAAGCAGAAACTCCTGGGGACATATTATAAAGAATCTTCATAACGTGCTAAGTAATCTGTATTACTATAGATAACATGAAGCCACTAAGTATTTTAATCAAGAATGTGACCTGATTAATTGTGCTTAAATGATCATCTTGCCTATGCAGCAGAAGACAATTGCTGGAAAGAAGAGAGGTCAAGGGACTTACCAGAAGGCCAGTAGAATAGTCTAGAATAGTCGTGAGGAGTATATGAGCAATATGGCATTTATAGAGAAGAGATTTTGAAAACATGTCATACTTGATTAGATTGAAGATTAAGGAACTTAATAATGACTGCAAAGCTTCTAGCAATCATAACTCATTGTATGGATAAAAAATTAATGAGTATTGAAGAAAAATGAAAACTTGAGAAATAGGCACTGAGGCTACATTTATATATGCTATCATTAAATTACTTGGTAGATAAACCAGCAGAGATGTCTGGCCCATGGATGAAATATGAAAATATAAACCCAGAAACTTGGTATTCTTTATGTAAATTTTATAATCACTAGTGTATAGAAGGTAATTAAAATTATATAGTAGATTTGTGCTCCAGGAGATTGCATTTGGAATGAGACTAAGAAATGTACTAAGGGAAGAATGCATTGTCTAATGATAGGAAAATAAGAGAGGACAGAAGGAGAATAATGACATTGCTCAGATGGGATTTCAAAGTCTACAGGAGAAGAAAGCACCGAGAACCAGAGGATAGTTGACCAGACATTATAGACACTACACATCTGCAATACTCTCTTTGCTTATTCTATCCTACATATTTAACTTACACCTACTTGGCTTACATTTCATTACCTTCCCCCCTGCTTTAAACATTGAGAAATAGGTACTTTTCATATTCCTCTAATAGGACTATAAAAATTCTCTTTTTTGTTACATGTATTGAGATACAGAATATTGTGAATTTACACCTGTTGCCTTTTCAAAATTCTGAGTTTCAGAACTAAAGCCAATATCACATTAACTCTCTTAGAAATGATCTAATTTTTTAAAAATGAAATTCCATTTTCTATAAACCTTTTAAGGACACTGGAAGAATAATCCAAATACTATTCCTAGCTGCATAGTTCCCACGATGCAGGGGCAATCTGAGAGTTCCACAGAGAACTGCTCCCCAGAATCAGTTTTAATCAGTGATGAATCAAGATCCCAGTGTCTCTGTCATTTTGTCAGGATGGCTTTGATATATGTTTTACGCTGTTTCCCACACACCCTAGCAAGACTGAGTTTTACCTGCCCATGGTGATAATTTATTTGATAACTCACCTTCGCTGATGTCTTTCTCTTCTTTGTCTTGCTTTGTCTTGCTCAGTCACCTACTGCCATTTCCAGGAATCAACTCAGAAGCACACTGCCTGCATTCACTCGCTTTTCTGAGGAGCTGCTGACTATTTGCCCAGCATCCTGTGTAACCAGGAATAGACCAGTAACCTTCGCTGTATCCCATGAGTCTTAAGCACAGCCTGATGGATACAGAAAGGGAGGAAAGTAACGGGAAAATGCCTGCTCCATTTACTACCCTCCATTCTCTGACTCCACGGAGTAGCCTGGGGGGCTACAGCAATCGTTTGTAATTAATCATGAGCATGAAACATATTCTCTTTGGTGAATAGAACATAGAGAATAATCTGGAACTTCCAGCAGCTCACTGAAGTCAGTAGAACTTTTTGTTTTATAAGAAAAATAATACAACATACTTATCTGAGATGATATATACTGGATTTCTTTTTACTACCATGTGTACTACAAAGACCTACATCTATTTTATAGAAAGTTTTATAGTAATAAAGGCAGGTTAGCATGATGCAGTACACAGAAGGAGTTCATAGACATCTTCGTTCTATCACTGTTTTTTAAATCTCTAGCATTATTCCCCTTAGAGAAGGCTTCAGAACCTTCTCTTCCTCCACATAATATTTAAAAATATATTCTACTATGGTGAAGAATTTAGTTTTTTTATATTTTTGTATTTTTTGTATATTTTTGTGCCACAAAAATAAGACCCCCAAAATTAGTCTCATATAATTTTTTAGAAAGCTTACTCCTAATGAGACTTCTTGATTTATTTTCCATTAAGCACACAGTCCAGGACAGGCAAGTTGTTTTCCTGGGTTTAAAGTTAAAAGCCTTTTAACACATTTAATTAATGTTCACATATATAGACAAAGGAAAGTGTTACCAAAGGAGGGAAGCTGTGTCTAATCATAGAGAGGGAAAAAAATGGACATGTTAAAAAATACTGATCAATGGCCTGGCACCATGTGTCACTCTTGTAATCCCAGTACCTTCATGGGCTGAGGTGGGAGGATTGCTTGAGCCCAGGAGTTTGAGGTCATGCAGCAAAACAAGATCCAGTCTCTAAAAAAAATAGTCAAGTGTGGCAGCAGGAGACTGTAGTACCCACTACACTATGTGGGAGGCTGAGACAGGAAGGAGTTTGAGGTTGTAGTACGCTCTGATCAGGACACCATAGTTAAGCCTGTGAACAGAATGAGACTCTGTCTCAAAAAAGAAAATCAGTCAGAGTAGTATTTCTAGGGATGTCTCTGACACAGAAAGCTCCTAGGAAACACAGAAAGCCAGTTTAAATAATCACATGTGAGAATGTATTGTGGGTATTAGTTTTTTGATCTCCATTCTCATACTGTACACAAATATAACTAATATGCTGATTTTATATGAAGCTAAGGCAAAGAATGGTTAGAAAAAAACTTTGCACATTTTTTATTTACTAGTAGACATTCTCAGGTTTGAATAAGCACTGTCTGATTCTAGGGCTGGTATTCTTGATGACCATGAATGCTACCTCCTCTCCACCTTTGACTTGGAAAGGAGATCTCTAATAAGAGAAGATAACAGTTTATGTCTTTCTCTAGAGCTTAAAAAAGAATCTGCTCAAAGTCATCCCATTACCTTTTTTATTAATCTAAACTCAAGATTTATAATATATAATAATCATTATTTTCTAAATATTTAATTAAATTTCTAGAAATATTGTCATAAGAATAAGGCTTGCCATACAGAGCAAAATTTGGTATCCTCTATTATAAAATACCTAAGTCTTGTGGCTTTTAATGTTTATCTATATTTGCTCAACATATAGATCCTATCCCCAGTAGAAAAATCAACCTCAGGATACCAAGAAAAGTAATTTGAGAACATTTAAATCTAAATTTTGAAACATTGGAAACACTGTAGGGGTCAGACATAAACACACAGATAACATGTTCTAACAGATGCATTCTAATAGTGCCATTAAAGATATTATTTTATTTTTAATGAAACTCCTAAAAATTATTCATATTTGGGTGAGTTGAGCCTGTGCTTGTAGTCTACAGAATCTAGCTCTAAAACTCATTACTCACTAGGGAAATAACTTAATTTGAGATTAAATTTTACATTCGTAAAATATAATTATTCTTAAACAACTGTGTCGATTGTGGGTTTGAAACAATCCATGCTGTCTATTAGAGAACACGATAGATTGTTGAATCAATTCTGTCTTCAATTTACTGGTATTGTAACAGCTTGGATTCACTATCTTATCTGGATTACAGGGCACTATACTCTTCTTTATTTTATTTTTTAAATTTTCTTTTTTTTTTTTTGGTTTGAGATTCATTGAAGGAACAAAGAATTAGGTTACGCTAATTGCGATTGTTAGGGAAAGTCCTTCTTGTAATTTTGTCCTGCCCCTAAGAGGTGTGCCATACACCGTAACCCTCCACTCCTCTCCCTTCTCTCCTCTCCCTGATCCCTTATTCTCATATCCCCTCTTGTATTAGATCATGTTTTGCCTTCGTATTAGAATTGAGTACATTGGATTCTTGCTTCTCCATTCTTGTGTTGCTTTTCTTTATCATAAGGACCCTTGCACTAGACTGTTTATCACAGCTCAATTTACAATCACCAAAACATGGGAGCAGCCTAAATGCCCACCAACCCAGAGAGGATTAACAAGCTGTGGTATATGTGTACCCTGGAATACTATTCAGCCATTAAAAAAGATGGAGATCTTATATCTTTTGTATTAACCTGGAGGAAGTGGAACACATTCTTCTTAGTAAAGCATCTTTTTTAAAATTTTATTTTATTTTAACTTACTGGTGACTACTTAGTTTCCTTTGTTAGATCCTCATTTCTCCCCAATCTACTAGCATTGGACTTCACATTTAAGTTCCAATTTTTTTCTAAATTTTATTCATCCACTTGGTGATTTTATTCAGTTCCTTAGCATTAAATACTATTATTATTTGATGACTGTCAGATACAATTCTGTAGCCCAGACCACTTTAACAAGTTACAGACATGTACCTAGCTGCCTAGTCTGTATGTTAACTTGGGTCTTTACTAGAAATCTCAAAACTTCCATGTTCAGTGTTATATGTAATATTCCCGCCACATCTTCTTCCATCTGCATTTAGTGTTATCCAGCTCACTGATTGAACTGCATCCTTCCCTTGCCACTCAGGTCTCAAGCTTCCTCTTAATCACACGCCATATATATAGTTTCCTGTCACCCAGGAAACTATGACTCTAGAATATGACCACATCTGTTATCACTCTAATCCTAGGAGACATCTATTTAAATTTCTGTTTAATACATATTCTTTATAGGATTGGCTGTTTTCATGTTGTCCTTCTCCAGGATATTCTCTGTACAGAAGGAAGAATTTTATCATTTTAGCAACTAATCATATTGCCATCTGCTTAACATTCTGCAATAGTATCCAATTTTACTGAGATTCATATGAGACAGACCTATAAGGCCCAACATGATATACTCCCTGTTGGCCTTTAACTGAATGCCTCTTTGCTCCCCCCATTTTTTATTCTATTTCAGCTACATGAGTTTTCTTACTCTTCCTTTAAACTAATAATCATATTCCCACCATAGGGCCTTAGCTTAAGCAGTTTTTTGTTTGTTTATTTTTCTGCCTAGTGTTATCTTCCTCAAGACATAGTCATGGCTAATTCTAAAACTTCCTTCAAATCTTTCTTTAAATATTACCTTCTCATCTATTTTATCAAATAGACACATACATTCGAAATAAAATTGTACCTGTATCGTTACTACCTGATTAAAATTACCATCTGCCTTAACTATCTCCATGCTCTCGTATGTTATTTTTTTCCCCTATTACATTTAAACTTCCTAGAAAGTTACATTTTTTACACTATATTAATATTTATTAGCTATTAATTGAATAGTAATATGGACCCCCCAGGAGCCAAGGACCTGTGTCTGTTGGGTTCATTGATATATTTCAAATACTTAGAATAGGGCCCCACATATAGTAAACACTCAGTAGGTTACTATGCCTGGGAAAGAGTAGTAGCTGTTATTATCTCTTCAATCTATAGTATGTTATTATTCCCAAATACAGTGTAGTATATGTTATTATTGAATCTTATGTAAGATGTGATCAGATTTCTATATACAATATTTAATTTATTCTATGAAAAAAATGTTCAAGGTCCCCAATCATAAGGGATAGGCAAATTAAAACTGTAATGAGATATCACCTTATCCTAGTAAAATGATTTTTATTTAAACATTTAAAAACAATAGATCCTGGTGCAGATGCAGACAGCACAGACGCTTATGCATTGTTGGTGGGAATACAAATTATTACAACTTCTATGGAAAAAAGTATGGCGATTCCTCAAAGAACCAAAAGCAGACCTACCATTTGTTCCATCAATCCCACTGCTGGCTATATACCCAAGGGAAAATAAATTATTTTATCAAAAAGACATGTACCCTCAAATGTTTATTGCAACAAAATTCATAATTGTAGGCATCTGTAGTCAATCCAAGTGCCCATCAATTCCTGAGTGGCTTAACAAAACATGGCCAAAACAACCCCATATAATGTGGGGTACTATTCAGCCATAAAAAGGATGAATTAATGCCTTTGGCAACAATTTGAAAGGAATTAGTGATCATTTTCCTAAGTGCAATATCTCATGAATGAAAAAACAAACACTGTACTCTCTATTAAACTAGAACTAATCAGTGGGCACACAAGAGCACAGAGGGAGTAAAAGTTATTGGAAATCAAGCAGAGACAAAAACCCACTTAAGGGGTATAATGAACACCGTTCAGGTGATGGGAACATTTATATTCCTGAGTTAAGACATATAACAATAATATTTGTACCCCCTTAATATTTTGAAATTAAAAAAAAATTAACAAGTAATAAAATTATACATAGAGAAGTCTTGATTTCAATGTTGTGTAAGATTCTATTTTTTAATTGACAATAATTGTGTATATTTATGGAGTAAAAAGTGGTGTTTTGATACATGTATATATTTGGCAATAATTGAATCAGCCTCCTTAGCACATTCATCACCTCAAATATTGTTAATTCATTCACATATTGAATTATTTATTCAACAAGTGTTTGTCAAGAACTTTCTAAATGCTAGGCACTGTTCTACCCACACTGCTGAGCACAAGTGTGAAGAAAAGATACTGTCCCTGCGTTCTCAGACGGGTTACAGACACAAAGAGGCGACTTTAGTATCTGCTGACAAACGTGGTCATGTAGAAACAGAACGTTCCTCACACAAAGTGCATGCAATGGTCCAAACTTCAGAAAAAGGATAACATGGTGTACGCAGTGACCTAAGAGTATTTAAGCACGTCTGGAGGATAGAATTGGTGGCAGAAAGAGGAGAGAAAGGGTAAGCAGGAGATATATCGAAGAATATCTTGTAGGTGGGTCATGTTAAGAGTTTAGGCTTCATTCTGAAGGCTGTAGGGGGAATCAGAAGATTTTAACGAGAAAATGATAGGATCAGATTTGCCTTTCAGAAATATCAGTGTGAAACTCTTACAGAGCTCGGCTCAGAGAGCACAATTCCTGGCAGCTCCAGTTACAGGAAAACTTGATAACATCAGGCCTGCCTACACCTTGATCTGTCAGTGCCCTGTGGAGATTTAATGATACAGTTCAGCTCTGACACCTTTTATTTATAGGATGCAAGCAGATTTAAAACATCAAAAATCTCTAACCAATAAAATACAAACAACCCTCAAGAAATTATTGGTGTCAGTCACATATTTCTGGAATATACGAATGATTTAACTTGTGGCATAATTAAGCTTATCCTCTCAGCTCCTGGAACTGTGCTTTGCCTTGGTTTTCCGAGAGCAGCTCTGCTCAGGTTATCAGCTAAGAATTAGTGAGGCATGGGTCTGCTCCTCATTTCCATCAGGGTTTTCAAAAATTTTGTTCAACAACTCTAAAATGGGGATAACCTTGAGCAATATTGTTAATACATTATAATAAAAGTTTTTATGTTCTAGAAAATGCCCTTTATTTAGACATGAGAGGAAAAAAATGCACACTTGTTTACAGCTTTCTTCCTACAAATTTTAGTAAAAACCCTTTTTCTTTCTGGTACCCTTCAACTAATGAGTGAAATAAAAATCTTGTATCTAGCGAGGAAAGGATATTATTAATCCTGAAAAGAGTTCATTGTAAACCTAGGCAATAGTAAATCTCATAGTTTCTGATATCTGAAATAATCAGAATGTTGTCTTGTTGCTGAACGTTGCAAGACACAATTCAGACTTATCTCGCCAAGATCAGGTAGTAACAGTCTTATCCCAAACATGTATTTTCCAGATCTCCAATCGCCTTGATTCTTACTCTCCTGATTGGTTGCTTTTAATAAAAATCTTTTCCAGGCTCTATCTGCCCTGATAATGCCAAACAAGAAAATGATGCCTGGACAAGCAGAAAACATGATGAAATGTTTGCTCTATAAATCTAAAATATAAATCAAACAATATAGGCTTCCCAAGAAGCAGAATCCCACCGAACACCATTTTATTATGAAACAATTATTATTGATGTTAAGAAATAAAAACAAATGAAAACCCCAGAAAAGAACATTTTTGGTATTAGTAAAATAACACCTAATTATCTATCAATATGGTAATATATATATATATAAACTATTTACATAATGCATATATATTTATCACTATACACTCATAAAATCACTAATGCAAAATAATATAATAATCTGTATTTGGAATATACAAGTATTTTGTAAGCTGGTCAGATTTTGAACCATTTTATTTAAATTAATGTAGAGTGATCACATGAAATTTGTTGATTTTCCAATTTTTGAAACAATACAGTTGTTAATATGGACATAAATTACCATTACATTCCACAAGCCTATTTTTCCTATTTGAATATTTACTAAATAATTCCAATTTAGTAAAAAAAATTAGAATCTCTTTATAATGCTACTCTGATACAGCATTGATTCATAAATCATTATTTGAATATCGACAATGAATGCCAGCTTTTATTATAGGACCATTTCTTTATTAAACACACACTCCTGCAAGGTAATACCATTTAGTTTGTGTTTGCTTTCTAGTATGTGTTTTCTGTGGTTCATGCATTCTAAATCTGCGTTTCTAACCTAATTTATTATCTTGGGCTTTAGACTTGTCCATTAAACTGCTGCCCAGATCTTTACGTTTGGCTATTACCCAGGCATCCCAAAATGAATATTCAGAACTCAAAAAATTATATTCCAAAATCTACATCTACTTCTGTAACCCCATTTTACTCAGGAAACACACTCCCCACTACATCTAACATATATTGATCTAGGGAATATTTTGACAAAGAAATTTCATTTTTTTTTACTAAATTATGTGTGTAGCAACTATTACCTGTGCTGCATTCCATCTTTAAAAGCAGACTTGAATTTTTAGAGACTTTCATTTTTACTTTCTATGACATTTAACGTTTTATTAGAATGTACTGTTACATGTATCCTTTTAAAAAGTCACTCAGAAAAAATCGCCACACATCGTACTGGCATCACTAACATAATTTAATGTAATTCATTACCTCCTATGAATGGAGATGAAATGATCCTCTAGAGACACGAATTTTGTCCCTTCTCTTTCTCCCCCACCTCTGTGAAACTTACTCAAGACATATGCAACATGCCAGGAATAAACAGATCCTCAGCAAGCTTATTGGCCTCTTCTGAAAGGGGAAAGAGTGGTCAGCAGAACAAAGCCAACAATCAGAGCAACTTTGGTAATGATAGGTGCCTATAGCCCGCTTACTGTGTACTGATTGATCTCAATGCTTTACCTATATTTAACTCTCCAGTCATTCACGTGGTAGATGCACCAGTAATTTTCCTTTTATAGAAATGGAAATGAAAACATATGAAGGGAAGAAAAACTTATCAGAGGTAAAAAAGATAAAGTAAGTGAAACATTCTTATTTTCATATGTTTATTGGCCATTGGCCTCTCTTCTTTTAAAAAGCTTCTATTCATGTCTTTCAACCACTTTGGAATGGGATTGTTTGATTCCTTTTTTTGTGTGGATTTGCTTGAGTTCTGTATAAATTTTGCATATTACCCTTTATGATACATACAGCATCCAAATATTTTATCCCGTTCTGTAAGTTGTTTATTGGCTCTGTTGATTGTTTCCTTGGCTGTGCAGAAGTTTTTAATTTATTTAAGTCACATTAATTTATTTTTATTGTTGCTGTGATTGCCATAGGAGTCATCATAAATTCTTTGCTTATGCCAGTATTTCAAAGAGTTTTGCCAACATTTTCTTCTATAATCCCAATAGTTTGGAATTCCTTAGGTTAAAGTCTGTTATCTGTTATGAATAAATGTTTGTGAGTGGTGAGAGGTGCAGATCCCGTTTTCTGTTTCAATCTTATACATGTGGCTACATATGACAATTTCCTAATTTATTGAACAGGGATTCTTTTCCCCAATGCATGTAATTGTCTGCTTTGTCAAATATCAGATGGCAATATGAGGATGGTTTTATATCTGGGATTTCTGTTCTGATCCATGTTCTATGTCTCTGTTCTTGTACTGATACTGTGCTGTTTTAGTTACTAGATCCTGGTAGTATAGCCTAAAGTCAGGTAAAGTGACATCCCCCAATTTTCCTCTAATAATCAGGGAAATGTAAATCAAAACCACAGTGATGATGTCATCTAACTCCATTGGGAATGGCTTTTATCAAAAAAATCTCAAAACAACAGATATTGGTGTGAATGTGTAGAAAAAGGAACATTTACTATTGGTGGGACTGCAAACTACTATAACCTCCATGGAGAGTTGTATCAAGATATTTCAAAGAACTAAAAGAAGACCTAACATTAAATATTGGATATTTACTCAAAGGAAAACAAACCATTTTATCAAAAAGACACATGAACTTGAATGTTTATTTCAGCACAATTTGCAATCTCAAAGAAGTGAAATTAATCCAAGTGCACATCAATACATGAGTAAATTAACAAAATGTGTATGCATATCATGGAATACTACCCAGACATAAAAAATGGTGAACTAGTACCTTGTGTAACAACTTGGATGGAACTGGAGATCATTCTTCTAAATAAAATATTGCAAGAATGGAAACACAAACCCCCATGTGGGCTTACTGTCAATTTTGGAAATGCTTGACTAACACCCATGTGCACATTTGGTAGTAAAACTTAATGGAACATAGGCAGGCATGAGGGAGGGGGTGAAAACTCACACCTAACGAATATAACGTATGCTATCTGGGTCTGGATAATGGACACCCTTGTAAGTTTGACTCAAAATGTTTGACTCAAAAGCAATTCATATTACAAAAACAATTGGACCCCCATAATATTCTAAAATAAAAATAGGTGAAAAAAAGATGATTATGCCCCCACATATATATGCTCCTCTTAATCTAATTACCATGAATAATTGTCCTGTAGCACAATAAGATGCAATATTTAATCTGTTGTTAAAGGAAAATGCCAAGCCATATTAATGTAAACAGAAAAAAATTCCTCCCGCAGGCTTTATCCCGATCCAAAATAAAACTCCAGATAATGCCAGTGATATGTAATGCAGATACTTCATTCTATTAAAGTATTTGAAATAGAAATACAGTGAATATGACTGTGCTGGGGCAAATTTGAATGCAGATATCTTCACTAGGTGCTGAAATATTTTATATAGCCCTTTCTTTCCTGGAGAGATTATTTCATCTCCTCAAAGAAATTCTCTAACAATTTAATCACATAATGTAATGTAAGGTCCTCAAGCAATACTAGTGTGTATGAAAGACAATATAGAACAATAAAAGGGATCTTCATAATAAAATATAAATAAATAAATAAATAAAGTAGGTAGAGAAGCCAGGATTGGAGCTTGGTTTAGCTACAGGGCCAAGACTCTGAAACGCTAAGCTGTATTTTTCCCTAGGTATGAAGTTTTTCTCACAGATGTTACCCACTCTAATCTTTCATTCCACTGTTAATCACACATTAAATTCCCATCTTAGAAATAGGGCTTAGTACTGAGAAAGAGGGATATCTGAGAGGGAACAAATCTCTCTTCCTGAGATAGAAAGAGGATATGTAATTTAGATCAGATTACTTGACAATTTAAAAAGTTGATCATTAAAGAATTATTTTCATCTCAAATCAAAGTACCTCATGCTTCTGAAATGGAAATGTTTAGAGGACCCTTGGACTCCTGGTTCTCTTATTTCCTCTTGCTTAATCAACCACCAACGTTTTGTACTGGAGCTCCTAAACTGTTCTAAAATGCATTCTGTTTTCTCTGTTGTCATGATATCACCCACTTCTCCCCTATGATCATTCTTCTTAATTCATTTTGTATTGCTACGCTTGGCTTTATATAAATTATTTCCTAAATTTCAGGAAGTGTACACTTTCTAAAGTGCAAATCTGTCGATTCCTTGCAAACATCCCTGACTGCATTCTCGTTTCTGATTATCTGTGTATAATCTTGTCTCTGCTTAGCCGTTCAGATTCCTTTTTTTCCCATGTTCCAGCTAACATTTCATAATCCAACAATGTCAAATTTTACAGGTCATTCTGGGCACATTGTGCTCTATTGCCTAAGGGCTTTTGCTTATTTATTTTGACAAAATAATTTTAGACTTACAGAATAGTTGTAAAAGCAGTACAGATAATCTGTATATTTCTTGTATTTTATCTACTCAGATACCCCTAATGCTAACCACTTTCAGGTATCAACATTGCTATAAGACTGTTAAGGAAACTATAGTCTTTATGCTGTTTTCCCCAGTTCTTACAGTAATATCTCATTTTATGTTGTGGGATCTGATCCAGATCCACACATTGCATTTAATTGTTGTGTTTCTTTAATCTACATCTGTATGTGGCAGTTCCTCAGTCTTTCCATAATCTTTTAACTTTTCTCCAATTTGAGCGTCTCTTGTGTGTCCTAAGATTAAAGTAATGCATTTTTTTTGGAAAGAATAGCACAGAAGTGATATATCCTTCTTAATGTATCACAAAAGCAAGTACATATTATTGATATGTTTTATTACTGGTATGATTAACCTTGACCACTTGGTTAAGAATTTTTCCAGTATTAAGTCAATATTTTCTATTAGTAATCAATAAATATCTTGATAGAAATGCTTTAGACTATGCAAATATTCACTGACTCCTCCAAAGTTTAAAATACTAGCCCTAACTTCTGAAAACAATCAAAGTACCCATGATTTTTAGTATTCAGTAACAGAGCATATGTGAAAAAATATTTTTGTGTTATTCCAATGGTGATTTTCCATTTTCCATAAGCTTCTCAGATTAATTTGTCGGTAAGAAAGTCTCTCTTATCCTCCATTTACTTTTTTATTCAATTTTTTTATATTACTATAAATTCATAGATTTTTTCTAAGGGTTATAATAAGTATTATGTGTTGCTAACATTGTGCAATTATTGAGCTTTGGCCTCTGGGAACTCTTACAGATTGGTCCCTGTTCTCTTTCCACATGTCTCATCCCATCTTAAAGTCTTTCCTTTCTGATTCCCATGAAATGCTGTAGGCTCATTCGTATTTCCTTTGCCCCAGAACAAACCATTTCTCCAAGGTGACCTTGCTTACTTCACTGAAAAGAACATTTAGAAAACAACATCTGAATGCTAAGCCCTACAGTACCAAGCAAAATTGTCTTTCTCTAGAGAAAGTTAGGCTAGTTATTTTCCCTGTTCCCTTCATTATTGTCCTGTTATAGTTTGTGTACCATTTATGACTTTCCTACATCTTATTTTTGTTTTTAGCTACACATAATAAAACATGCTCTTTGTAGTGTAAACTTCTATTGATTTGGACTAATCCTTAGGGTTATGTATCTACCAAAGCTACTGAGAATCTTTCCCAAATCATCCTTAGTTACCCCCTTTCAGTCATTTCCCCCCACCCACCATCCCTAATGCTTACAAATCACTGATCAGTCTTTCAACATCACAGCTTTGTCTTTTCCAGAATGACATATGAGTAAATGGAATCATGCTCTATATAACACTTTAGTTCTGGTCAAAGCTTTAAAAATGCATTAAATAATAATGCATATTGTTGGATGGCATCTGTGTTGTTTCCAGTTTTGAGTAATTATTAATAAAATGGTTATAACTATTAATCCACAAGTTTTTATATAAACACAATTTGGAATTTCCCTTGAATAAATAGCAAGGAATGGAACTTCAGGGTAATTTGGTAAATATCTATTTAACTTCACAAGAAATAGCCAGACTAGGCAGCTCCTGTAGCTCAGTGGGTAGGGTGCCAGCCACATGCACCCTTGCTGGTGGGTTTGAACCCAGCCTCGGCCTACTAAAAAAATAAAAAACAAACAAATATAGCCAGGTAGGTACCTGTAGTCCCAGCTACTTGGGAGGCTGAGGCAAGAGAACTGCTTGAGCCTAAGAGTTTGAGGTTGCTGTGAGCTGTGATACCACAGCACTCTATCAAGGGCAACAAATGAGACTCTGTCTTAATAAAGAATAAATAAATAAATAAATAAATAGCCAGACTGTTATAAAAAATGGCCGTGCACATTGCAATGCGTGAGAGAGCCTCTGTAGCTCTGAATCTTCTCCAGACCTTAGTAGTGTCAATATGTTTTCATTTTAGCCATTGACAATGTGAATAGTCATATTTCAATGTCATTTGATTTGCATTCTCTAATAATTGATGACATTGACCTTCTTCCCCTTATTTACCATCTATATGTATTCATTGGCTAAGCACTATTTAGAACTTTTATCCATTTTTTTGATTGGAATTTATGTTTTACTTTTTTGTAATTACTGAGTTTTCTAAGTTCTTTCTAACTTCCAAAAATATAATCTTTGTTGGAAATGTAATTTTTTTTTTTTTTTTTGGCAGTTTCTGGCCAGGGCTGGGTTTGAACCCGCCACCTCTGGTATACAGGGCCAGTGCCCTACTCCTTTGAGCCACAGGTACCACCTGTTGAAACTGTCATTTTCAAATATATTCTCTAAGTTTTTGGCTTGTCTCTTTATTTCTTTAAAAGTATCTTTCTTGGGTGGTGCCCTGTGGTTCAGTGAATAGGGTGCTGGTACCATATACTGAGGGTGGTGGGTTTGAACCCGGACCTGGTCAAACTGCAACCAAAAAATAGTGGGGCTTTGTGGCGGGCACCTGTAGTCCCAGCTACTTGGGAGGCTGAGGCAAGAGAATTGGCTAAGCCTGAGAGCTGGAGATTCCTGTGAGCTGTGACACCAAGGCACTCTACCCAAGGCAACAAGGTGAGATTCTGTCTCTAAAAAAAAGAAAGAAAGAAAAAAAGAAGAAAAAGCATCTTTCTCAAAGCAAAATAATATTAATTAAAAACAAAATTTTTATTTTTTTGTGGACTATATTTGGTATCAAATATTAAGAAAAAATTTAGAAACGTGGACAGTACCTGTGGCTCAGTGAGTAGGGAGCTGGCCCCATATACCGAGGGTGGAGGGTTCAAACCCAGCCCTGGCCAAACCTCAACAAAAAAATAGCAGGGCATTGTGAAGAGCGACTGTAGTCCCAGCGACTTGGGAGGCTGAGGCAAGAGTATCACCTAAGCCCAGGAGTTGGAGGTTGCTATGAGCTGTGTGATGCTAGGCACTCTACCATGGGCAATAAAGTTAGGCTCTGTCTCTAAAAAAAAAAAAAAATTAGAAATGTTTTTGTCTAATATATTATCTTTAATATTTTATCTATTTGTTCTGGTATATTCTAGTGTATATATAGTTTTAAATCTTATATTTGCCTCTTTTACATTTTGTCATAATTTTTCTGTAAATCTTGATATACAGGTGAAGACTATTGTTTTGTGTTTCATATGCATAAATGTTTTGGCATCACTTTTTAAAAATCTTTAAAAGTTTCAGTGTCATTTGTTGAAAAGACTATTCTTTCTTCATTAAACTTACTTTTATCTCTGCTCAAGAATAACTGGACTACACTTTTGAGGGTCTGTTCCTGGACTGTCTATTTTATTCTCTCGCTCTGTATTTTTTATGTTTTCTCCAATACCACTTGCCTTGATTAGTGAATATTCACACTAAATTTTGAAATTGCAGCATGAGTCCTTGAACTTTGCTCTTTTTGGTTTTTGTTCAAATGTTTTGGCTATTCTAACCCTTTTGCATTTCTTTTAAAATTTTAGACAGGTTATCAAACTCTAGAAATACACTGCTGGAATATCAATCATAATTGTGCTTATTTACAAATACATTTTTGAAAAATCGATATTTTAAACTATTTAATCCTCTGACCCACAGCCATAGTACATCTCTATATTCATTTAGGTAATTGCTGATTTCTTTTATAAGTGTACTTTTCAACATGCAGATTCTGCACAATTTAGTAGATTTATACCTAAATACTTCATTTTGCTTCCACTGTAAATATTACTTAAAAAATTGCAATTGTTAGTTAATTGTGAAAAGATATATAATTGATTTTTGTATGTTAACCTTGTATCCTGAGAACTTTCTAAACTTACTTATTAGTTCTACATGCTTTTTTTGCTGATCCTTTGAGATTTTCTACATCCACAATCCTGTCATTTGTGAATAGAATTAGTTGTCTTTCTTCATTTCTAATGTGTACACCTTTTATATATTTTTCTTGTCTTATTACATTGACTAAGACTTATAGTGTAAGGTCACACAGGAATTGAGAAAGCAAATGTGTTTCCAATAAAGGAGAAAGCTTTCATTGTTAAATATCATATTACCTGTGGTTCTTTATAGATTGTTTTTATACAATTAAGAAAGTCCCTTTCTATCCCTGGTTTGTTGACTGTTTTGCTCATTAATATAAGTTGACTTTTGTTAAATTCTTTTTCTTCATCTATTAAGATTTTAAATTATATATATATAATACATAATTTTTTTTTTTTATAAACCTGGTCATGTTATGAATTAACACAGTGGGCTCTGATGTGCTCAGTTTCTCGTAGACACCATGCTTCTGATATGGGACATGTGGGCTTGTCCTTGGCCCTGACTGTCCCTCAGGTATAGTTCATCTACCAGGAGTTGAGCTTTGGAACCTGCTCCTCCTCCTTGTGGAACATTCTCTTATCTACTCCCCCTTATACCCAGACATCAACTTGTCCTTAGCCTTCCCAAATGATGTACTCTCTCTTCATCTTCTAATTAAGCATTTCTTACCCTTCAGGTAACTCCCTCTAAAAAGTCACTTCTCCCTCCATGTAGGGGGAAAGGTCTTTCCTATGTGACCCGTCATGTACTTCCTTCATCCTTATACTTATGTGATGTTACTGTGATTTCTAGTTCCCCAGATTGTATTTTTATCCAGTTTGTAATTTCCAGGCAAGCAGGATCCTGTTACTTTGACAGTACCTCTCAAATAGGGTTTGCACTTGTTAAGCAGAATTCACTTGGGGGTGGGGAGGTGGGGTGGTGGTGGTGGGTCTAAACTCCTCATCAATTTCTGTTTATGTTCCTAGAATGAACAGGTGATTGTGCACAAAGCCAGCTGCCAAAGAATGAATCTGGTGAGACAGAATATTGTGCACTAGGTCATGGAAAACAAAATTATTACTTGCTGATAGGTAGTAAGAACAAGCAGAAGCCTTGGGTGCATAGTGAGCTCATCCCCCGAGGCACAGAGAAGCTGTCCTGGGTGTATAACATGGGTGTATGTCTTCTTCACACTGCAGTTGAGGGAAAGAGAATATGTGCAGTCTAGGCTTTTATATCCTGGGATATAAAGTTGCAGGACATCCTGCTCCATGAAAAACAAGAACAAACCCTGAAATGTCCCAGATTGCTGCTCTCTGTCTCAGGAAGCTGTTTTCCCAGCTTTTCCTCTAAGGACTCGAAGTGGTAGGAAGAGAGAGCGGAGCTGGCTAACAGTCAGTAATCCTTTCTATGAAGCCCACCTGTTGTGGATCCTAAAGGATTTAAATAAGTATGATTATTATATAGAAGTTACAACTTTAACCTGGAACTCAAGAAATCACCAGCATTAACTTAGATATAACTTACTGCTGAACAGGAGATACATGCTCCAGAAAAATGGAAAACTTCAAACATCCATGGGCGTGTCATTTACCAGCATAACCTCCCCTCACAGGAGCATTTCTTATAGACATAGCTGAAAATGTTGAGAGCTAGGAAACCACAGAGGGAAGAAAAGTAAGAATAATCTAGATGCACACTCTTATTTGGGGTTAGAAATTAGCACTAGCAGAAACTTTTGTATTATTGTCATTGCGGTCAGTAGGGAATGCTTTGCTAAACCCTAAGTAAATTTTTTGTTTGACGTTCCTTCTAACTTTTTTTAATCAACAGAAGAGATGCTTAGGAAAAATATAGATGAACTTGACAGGAAGGGACAACACGGACCCTCATCTTTAGTTAATAACGGTAGGGATAGTTAGCAATCCCTGGAGTGAAAATCATGAACCAGTTTACCTAGCCCGAGATACACAGACAATAGGCAGTTTCCCAACACACTAAAGCATATTTCCTTAGGGAATATATTTAATTACTGTACTAATAAAATCAATGGATATTCAAGTTATTTCCCCAGAGAATCAACGTTTATTCAACATTTACACAAGAAGAACTGAGAAATCCTTTACTGTCTTATGCTCTGAGCCACAGTTAATTGCAGTTGAACCTTCTTAATTTTTTAATATATATTTTTAATTATAGTCATAAACTGTACCTAAACATTTTAACATATCAATGCTAAACTCATAAAGCTGCAGCCTCTTTCTCGCATTTTATTGTAGTTAAAGTCTCATTTGGCTACAGAGAAAAATTTCAAGAAATCTATCTCATTTAGCAGTTATCTATCTCATGAGCAATTATCTCATAAACAGAGACCTTAAAACTAAACATCTTTCACTGTTTGCAGTGTATCCCATCACCACCAAAATTCAATAGGATTGAACCTATAAAATAGAAAAAAGAAAAGAAAAACAAAGAGAGGCAGAGAAAGAGAGAGGAAAAAAAAAAGATAGGAGAAAAAGATTGGTAGTTTATTTCTAAGTTCAACCAAGACTTGGTACTTTTCCCACAGCATCCAAGTATCTAAAAATTGTAGTCCCAGTATACATTTGCAATTGTTGGTTACCTGGAAAGCTGAAACTATGTTTCTAGAATCTGAAATTTCAGAGATTACAAACATTTTAATGCTCTACAACAGCCTCTTGACTGGATTCATAAATACGAACAGCTTGAATAACCTCTGTGCCTCTTTCCTCCATCTCTATCTCTTTCTGCAGTCTTTCTCTTTTGCTTCTAAAAACCTGGTTGCAGAATGGGCAGCAGAGTATTGTAGTGATTCAGAGAAAGGGACTTAGAGTTGGACTGCCTGTGGTTAGATGCCCTGCTGTACTTCTAAGTAGATTCGTAGCTTTAAATAGCTTACAAGACCTCTTTAAGACTCAGTTTGCTCATTCAATATCCACAGAGTACTAATGGAATGTATTGTAAGAAACTGTTCTAAAATTAAATAAAATAATTCTTATAAAACCATAAACATGGTGGCCAATACATAGTGAATACTCAATAAACATCAGTAGCAATCATAACGATCATACAGATATTATTAAAAATTAGAACTGCACTATTTGTAATTCCTTAGTAATCAGGAAATTATTTGTTTTATAAGAGAAAATTCATATGTCCACTAATTGCATTGAGACATAAAAACTTCTGCACTTGATCTTAGCCAAAAGGCCGAGAAGTGATATAAAAACTGTAAAGCAAGCAGACAGCCCTCAGAATGGGAGAAGACATTTGCAGGTTTTGCCTCTGACAAAGGTTTAATAACCAGAATCCACAGAGAACTCAAACTTATTAGCAAGAAGAGAACAGGTGATACCCTCTCAGGGTGGGCAAGGGACTTGAAGAGAAACTTCTCTGAAGAAGATAGGTGCATGGGCTATAGACATGTGAAAAAATGCTCATCATCCTTAATGATCTGGGAAATGCAAATCAAAACTACTTTGAGATATCATCTAACTCCAGTGAGATTAGCCCACATCACAAAATCCCAAAACCAGAGATGGTGGTGTGGATGTGGAGAAAAGGGAACACTTCTACACTGCTGGAGGGAATGCAAACTAATATGTTCCTTTTGGAAAGATGTTTGGAGAACACTTAGAGACCTAAAAATAGACCTGCCATTTGATCCTATAATTCCTCTACTAGGTATATATCCAGAAAACCAAAAATCACATTATAACAAAGATATATGTACCAGAATGTTTATT
>NW_003852404.1:29818863-29845680 GCF_000181295.1 Otolemur garnettii | reverse complement strand
AATAACTAAGAAAATGCCGTGAAGGCTATGTTGACCAGTTTGATGAAAGCATTTCAAACTGTATGTAAAACTAGCACATTGTACCCTATGCCTGCAATAATGTACACAGCTATGATTTAATAAAAAAAAAAGAGCTGGAAAATAGACATTGCATCATTCATTACATTACACAGACATAGCCATAATTAAATGTTAATGTTAACATTTTTTTGCTAACCCCCCCCAAGACTTCTTCCTTTTGTAATATGCTCATCTGTTACAGGAAATCCAAAGGGAGCTTCTCCCTAGGGTGTTTTAATATTTGTTTATCACCCCAAAATTGTTCATGCTCATGAGGGACCATAGGTCAGAACCCAGGGTACTCAGTGGCCCCTGGTCACCCATACAAAAGCCCTCAAGTACTTAATACGCAGTACGATAAGAATTCTACCACTAGTGAAGATGTGGATTATGAGGGAAAACAAGATTTTGGAACCTGACAGGCTTTTATTTGAACATTAAGTTTACCACTTCCACAGCTTATTACCTGTATAAATCTGGAAAAAAGTAATAATTCTTTATATAAATGTTTTTCTTCTGTAAAGTTGGATTAATACCATTCAGCACAGAGGGTTATTACAAGGATAAATAATTAATAGGAACTGGGCTTAGTTCATAATAAGACCTTAATAAATGGCAGCTATTATTGATTTTATTCTATTTCACTAAGAAATAAATAAAAGCCCAGAAAAAATTAGCAAATATTACATTTTACTATCCTAATTTATTTGAAATGCAAACAACTGTCACTATATAAGAAAAGAAGCACTAAGAAGTTCTTTACAAAATTATTTGTAGAATTCTCTCCAAAAAATGTAGCCACAATTGTTATATAATTTCCTCAAATGGATTATTCAGAAAGACATGTAAGGACTGCAGGCTGTCTTCAGTTATAATTATTGAAGTTGCTTCTATTCAGTCCTCTTTAATAACCTCAATTCCAATCCAAAAACATCATATATTTGACATACACAGGGTCAATCTAAATGTGTTTTTTAAGTTTTGAAATATGTCAGGCATACAGTAAAAGAATAACCCAGCAACCCTGACTAACCAATAAAGTGTTATATATTCTACCGAGGCTCTTGAGAATTTCTCACAGATGCCATTGCCTTCCCTATTCTGCTACCCTCCACCGACACTCAAATCAGTGACATCTTGAGTTCGCGGTAGCATTCAGAGTCTGACTCCAAACTATTGTGACTTTAAGGACTCGTAACAAGCTTATATTTTTATTTCTGCAATTGAGTTTTAGAACAAAGTAAAGAATAGCATGAATTACTACTAGTGATAACAAAGCCGTACTATCTGAAAGCAACAAGGTCAACTCTGAATCCTTCAAATCCAGTTCAGATGCTTATCAAAAAAAATGTTTTTAAATGGAAAGGTGTATTAAGAAAATCTATTCAAATAAAGAGAAACATTAAATTACAAAGCACCACGCTAGGACTGCAAACTCAAAAATAAGGAAGACCTGGGATACTTTGGGACAGATCACAGAATAACTATAACTATTCTTATCCTTTTGTTAAATATTTTACCGAAAGGTTTTGGTTTGTACTCATGCATAGCTGTCTTAAATGTTTGCCACTCTGAGCAAATTAGTAGTGACCTTGCATATCTGTACTGACTCTTGAAAGCTTAATGTCTCTTATAACCTTCAAAGAATATTCTCAGGGTATTAAAAATAATTGTTAAAATATACTTTTTAAAGTGGAAAAGATTTTAAATAGCCTCTAAGGAAAATGATGTTAAAATGGCCTCTCTCACAAAAATGCATTATTTTTAAATTTGTAAGGCAAACTATCTTCCCATAATTGAACAGGAAAAATTAGTATCTCTATAGCTTCTGTGATTGTTTTAGTGTTTTGGTTTTATTCAGATGACACCATGTGCAGAGAACACGGGTGTAACATGAATCGTGGAGATGTGCACACAGAAATTAATGGGTTGTCTCTAAGTGGCTTGGCGACTTCTGTAACCAAAAGTCATGGCAAACAAAAAAACCCTATTTCTAAGAAAGACAAAGAAAACTGTTCACTGCTGTTCAGTAATACCTCATGGAGCCTAACAGCTATTTTCAGACCATGAAGCACCCTCCCGGCTCGGTCAGGGAAGACCACAAAAATGGGATAGCAAAAAGTATGAACACTGCATTAAGAAAACTCATATTGAAGATCAGGAATTTTTACTATTGATATGTTCCTGCTGAATAGGAGAGTATTTTTTTTTAATTTTATAGTGGTTTGCCATATATATTTTATTGTTGGTTGTTGGGGATTCATTGAGGGTACAATAAACCAGGTTACATTGATTGCATTTGTTAGATAAAGACCCTCTTATAATCGTGTCTTGCCCCCCAAAGATGTGGCACACACCAAGACCCACCCCCTTGCTCCTTTCCTCTCTCTGCTCTTCCTTTCCCCACTCCTCCTTCAATAGGAGAGTATTTTTATTTCTTCTATTCACTCATGACATCTTCTTTTGTGAGTACTTGTTTGAGTATGTATCCACCTTCCATTCAATCTCGTCACTTGTAAGAGCACAACACAAGTGTGAGATTCAGAGATTTTGTGCCAGTGTGTTTCTTATGACACATCTGAAGTGCTTGAGATAAGAAACAGAACTAGTTCTAAATTTATCCAATTGTATTGATTTATCAATATAGCAATTAATTTCAATAAGGATATAGGTGGTCATCATAAGCTCTTTATTTCTTTAAAATCCCATCTCTGAGATGATGCCCTAGAGATTCTGGTGTGATGCCTGGAGTCCAGCACAGTCACTCACACTCTGTATAGGAATATGCATGGGTATAATTGATATAATTGTTTGGAATGTCATCTAAGATCCTGATAAAATGTAGAGTAACTACCTCCTGGGTTCAGTTATAGCTCTAAATCCTTAAATACTATCAACCTTGATCCTAGGCTCTTGTTTTATTGGATAGGTCTTCTGAGACATTGTCAGAATTTTCTTCCCAGGGAAGTAGCCTGGGGATTATAGGAAAGAAAGCAGGGAAAGCATTTCTCTACTGGAGGGAAAGTTTGTAATGTTTGACTTTTTCTTTTATGTTAAAATAAAATCTTTCTTCCATAACTGACACATTGACAAAAAGTTTAGGGGAAGTTTGCCAGGATCTTTACAAAATGAATAGTTTCCACAGTTGTTATTATCAAGGTACTATTTTCAGAATTTTGGGTACTGCCAAAAATCTTAAGAGATTGAAACACAGTTGCTATGAGCAATGCGACATCAATGATCTGATGGCGGGTGGGACATTAAACTGAGCTATGAAATGCTATGAATTAAAATAAAAATGAAAACAATGAAGAGACCATAGCGTTAAGAACTGCGCTTGAAGTGTTTGGCTCATTTTCTTGAACCACACTTGGCATTAAAATTGGATAAGAAATTTAACTTTTTGAGTTTCTTCCTATTAACACAAACTATTGGTATATAAGATGCCTGTAAGGGTCCCTTCTGGTTTGGACTTCCTATGGGTAAATAAAAAGGTGTATCAGGAATACCTAAAGCAGGCCCCGTACTAACGGATGAGGCACGCCAGGCTCTCGGAGCAGCAGAGAGCACTCCAGCGCGGTACTTCACCAACCGCCCAGCCTTGGCCTCTCTGTTCTCGCCGTGACCCCGGTTGCACAGCGAGCAGCGAGTTTCACTGAGCCAAGTCACTCCACACCAGCATCTGTAGCTTGAGGACTGGATGATAGCCAAAGATCCTCCAATTGAAGTACTGGTCCTGCCACTCTTAAAGTCATACGGTTTTAAAGTGATGCCTTTGCCTTTATCTACATTTTACTTTTGATGAATCCTAACTCAGTGGTTGGCAAAGAACTAGAAAAGTAAGTGAATAGTAAATCACTGATACTGACTGTGACTTTTATCGTTCAAGTGAAGATGACCACTTGGTTGGACCTGAGCGATTGTGAAGTGGAAAAGCATGTTGAGCGTTTCATTGTCCCCAGTCCGTCCCTCTCTGTGTGATTCCGCTCGCTTTCTGTATCCTCTTCCCCTACCCCCTCCACTGCACCAGCACGCTTCACGGCTGCGCTTTTCTCCCATACCGTCCTATTCCTCCACATTCAAGACGATTTCTCCTTCATTCAAACTATCTTGCTCTGTGTCTCACATCCTTTTTCCCTGTCAAGTAGCTGGCAAGACACTGAAATAATCATTTTACTCTAGGCTCTCAATGGCTAATAAAGATCTTAGCATGTCACTACTTACTTTAAAGCTAGAAAATATTGGTGCCCATTCTGTGCCACAAATTGCCTTAAAGGAGGATTTACCAATTTATACCTATGTTATCCTTGAGCTGATGGACAGTTTAGTTGAAGGAGATAAAAATTAAACAAATTATCTATAATAATCCACAATAACTACAATAATAAATATCTAAAGTGCACACATTGCAACCATGAAAAGGGAACTTGACTCAATGTGGAAAGAATAAAAGGAAATAACTCGGGAGTTTATAAAAATGAAACTGTTTTCTCTTCCTCTGAGAGCGTTGCCAGGAAGCAGAGAACATGTAGATATCTATCAGGAGAAATGAAGAACATATGCAAGGCTCTGAGATGAGAAAGAGTGTAAGGGGCTAGGTAAGGCAGAAGAGTGGAGGCACAGGGAGACAAGTAGCCAGGAGGGACGATCTCATAAATGATTTCATACAACACACAATAGGACCTCTGTAAGTGGACCAACAAAGGGACTGTAACAAACTGGTTACCACATGAAGGAACTAGGACTACCGTACTAAGATGTACATGTGGTGCAAGTCTGGTTTAAAAATTAGGTTGAAAATTAGGTCAACATAAGGAGATGGTCAATGTAGGGAGGTGGTCAGCTGTGGAGATTCTGCTGTCTGCTGTGTATGTATACACACACAGACATCCCAATCTGTATGTAGAGATATATATGTGGGAGGCATCAGTACTTATGTTTATTTATCACTGTGTTAATTCTCTGGTGGGTATAGATATTAAATTATGGATAATCAGGGAAAAAGGGAAATTTTATAAAACATAATGGATAGTTTTATTCCTTTTCTATGTATTAACAAAAAGAAGCTACTGGCTCAGTTTTTACTTAAAAATCTGATTAGTCACATTCTTACCTAGTTGGTAGTTCTTTACAATCAAATGGCTTAAATAATTATGTTGGACTCAGAAATCAAAGAGCTTCTATAGTTTCTGAAGTAATATGGAATGAAATAACTCCCCTGCAACAATTTCACTGTATTCTATTGTTCAATTGTGTCCAAAATAACAAAGGATTTAGGTAAATAGGGAGGCCCACATAACTAACTTCAGGTGCTCAGTAACCTTGTGATAAACAGCAATAAGTAGGCACCATGTAAGTACAATGGGAAATAGACTGATTAAAACGTCAATTGACGGCAACTCTAAATGACGCACAAACTATAGGGCTCTAATACAGTACATTGGGGAAAGGAAATAAAAACTACATAGTATGTCAATTCACCATCTCAACATACTTCTCCTAAATCCTTGATAAAAGACCAATTTATCTTAAATTTTCATCTATATTCCATGCTTTTTGTTGTTGTTGTTGCAGTTTGGCTGGGGCTGGGTTCGAACCCACCACCCTTGGGATATGGGGCCACCACCCTACTCACTGAGCCACAGGCACCATCCTATATTCCATGCTTTTAAATACTGGTTTAAGAGACAATAGCCAAAGGCTAATGATAAAAGGTAAACATGAACAAATGTCATTTTCACTATTGCTAGGTATGAAAATATAATGCAATAATATCAAAATGAAAGATCAAACTTAGGAATAATAAATACTTCTAGTAATAACAAAACCAAAATATTTATATGTATTAAAAGCTATCGCCCATGAGAAAAACAGTATATATGTTATTAAAAATGTTTTTATTGCTATTTCTAACTCATAAATTCCTAGTTTCAAAATATAGCAATGAAGGCCTTTGAAGTCAAAAACTTTTTGTAATGTAAGAGGCATTTCACATATATTAATATTTGATGTTTACAGAAGAGGTAAATAGAATGTATTTATATAAATAAATAAAATTTTTTTTTAAATTACAGCATTTTATGCTTTTAAATGACATCCATTAAAGACAGAAACAGTCAAAAATTCAGACACTATTGAAAATCATTCAGTTCTTTAAAACTTCATGGATAATTAGTTCAAAGGCACTTAAATTCTAATTTTTTACGAACACTTGAAGTAACAAAGGAAAGGTAACTAACCAGAGTTCTGAAAATTGTATAGAGCCATGAATAAGAAAAGGATAGTTTACAAATTGCAGCCTGTTTGCATATAACTCACTTTATAGATAATAGAACCACACACTTTTAGCAAATATTTTCTTTGTGTGACAACATTATTGTTATAGGAGAGAAAAATTCTGAAAAATTTAAAAAACTCTTCACTTATATGTGAATAGGTGAAATAAATTTCTTTTTTCTTCATCAAACACGTCTATAAAGACACATTGCTACATTGTTATCAATTTGTATATCAGATACTGTCATCATTGCATTGTTACAATGTAATGCTGCTGGAGCTCTCTAGACTCTCAACATTCTGGTCCCCTGAGACAAATAGCAAAGCACTCTGCCAAACAGGTGCATGGAAACATTCCCAGTTGCATAAGACTTCCACCCTACTGTACAATCACTGAGTCCTGTGCTCTTGCTTAAAGAGGAAGAAGACGAGTTTTGCTGCAAGTCTTTTTACTGCTCCTTTGTCTATGTAAAAAAACAGAAATAAGCGCAATGAAGAATATGCAATGTGATCAATCTGTTCTTACATGTAGGTGAGTTCTGACATTAATGTCTTATTATTATCTAGCTAGATCATAAAGGTTAATGAGAGAAAGATGAAAAATACCAAATTATTATAGCTAATAATGTTCTAAATTAGTAGCAAATCCAGCTCAGTAATGATTCTTAAGTTCACTTAAGGTTTGATCATGACCTTTTAGTAGTACTAGTGCCCTTCTCACTTCTCAGAATAGCAACAATCACCAAGACGAAGATAGTTGACTGTGATGACACCACTCCCTGTGTAAAGAAAGTCAGTATTGATGAAGAGAAGGCAAAAGGTTAAAACAAATCTCCTAATTATAAAGTAGCTTGACTCTTACAACAAATTTATTTTCCTCAATTATTAAGAATAGTAATCTCAATATGTTCAGTTGAAGTTTACATGGCCAAAACCCAAATATCACCTTTTAGACATTTTGAGGAAGTTTTTTATATGACAAATTATATTACTTTGCTATAGCCTCACTTTAAATTCATACATCACCAAATTAAAATTTCAACTTTAGAGAAAAAAATCAAATATTTTTTAGTTTAACATCAAAGATTTTTCAGTGTACAATATCTATTTCCATAAATAAAGAAAAAGCCTCTAGACTTTTTTTTTTTGGTTGATAGTACGATGGCACAATAGAACTCTCTAGAAATTGAACAAGTATCCATGTATAAAAAAAAATCTTCAGAAGAATGGTCTCAAGTTATAAATCAATAACCGAAGAAAATTTGAAAACTTCACAAGTGCGCGATAAATTAACATACTCCTGAATAGCCAATTTGTCAGTGAATAAATTAAAAGGAAGTTTAACAAATGTACTGAGATAAACCAAAATGGAAACACAACATACCAAAATCTGTGAGATAACGATATAGAAATTTTGAGAGTGAAGCATATAGGGATAGATGCCTATCTATAAAAGAAGAAAGATTTCAAATAAACAGCCTAACATTGCACCAAAGGGAAGAACAAATACAGAACCAAATAAGCCCAAAAATAATACAAAAAGGAAATAACTGACATTAGAAGAGAAATAAATGAGATCGTATAAAACAAATAGTGACAATCAACAAAATGAAGAGTTAGTTTTTCTAAAATAGAAACAGAATTAAAAAACCTTTAGCTAGACTAAGAAAAAAAAAACAAGGAAAGATTCAAATAAATGATATCAGAAATTTAAAAAGAGAGAGACGGCAGTGAGTGCCACAGGTACTCCGTACAAAGGATCATAGGAGACTATTATGAACATTATATGCCAACAAGTTGTATAACTTAGAAGTGTATAAATTGCAGGACTCATGCAACTTCCCAAAATTGCATTATGAAGAAATAAAAAATCTAAGCAGACCTAACATAATGAACAAAGGAAAGAAATCAGTCATAAAAATTCTATTATCAAAGAAAAGCCTACCATCTGATGGCTTCATTGCTGAATTCTACCAAATATTTAAAGAATTAATACCAATTCCTCTCAAACTCTTCCAATAATGGAAGAGTACAGAAAACTTCCAAACTCATTTTAAGAAGGCCAGCATAACTCTAATACAAAAATGAGACAAAAATACAAAACTGTCATTAACTTTTTGTTCACATTTACAATTACTTTATATTATCTGTTGTCCCAAAACATTCAGAGCCTTTGACATGTCTTCTCTTCTATTCCAAAATATATTTTAAAATATTTTAAAATATATCTATAATAAAAATGAACTAAATAACTGATAGAATTAAGCTAATAGAATTAAGAGTTTAATTCATCTGTAAGTTTAAAGATGTATAAGATAGTTTAAGAGCTTAAGGATCATTGAAATCTCTGATACCATGTACTTACTCCATTCATAAGCTATGGACTCTGAGTTTAAGGAAGCTGGTGCCACTGAAGAAAAAGATTAAGACTTGAAGCAATTAAGATAAAAATAATTAAAACAAAAATACAGGCTGGTATTATAAAGAAATGTGCTCACACAAAGAAATTCAGAAAAGAAACCTACCTAAAAGAAAAATTCACCCTGAATCTAAGATTGGATAGGAATTAGGGAAACAAGGTGAAGGAGGGGTAAGTTTGGAGTGGGGAGTACTTAAAAGAAACACACATCACATAAGAGTAATATAGTTTTATTCTCTTCCTTTATGTCAATTGGAAAACACTCTAGAACCAAATGACGAAGATTAATATTCTCTCTCTTCTGTTGTTTTTTTTTTCAGTAAAAATATGTGAGCTCATTATCAAAGTCACAAAGATTTTCATAAATTTAAACTTTCAAATTTATTAACATTGATTCATTTTCTCATTGGAATTATCTTTTTTCTTTTCCATTCTCATTTTTACTCCTGAGAATCCAGCAGATGGAATAGTATAACTAGAAGGAATTTCACCCAAAGTGAAGCTACCAGATTGGGGAAAAATAGAGACCTTCTACTGTTTTTTTTTGTTGTTGTTGTTGTTTGTTTTTTGCAGTTTTTGGCTGTGGCAGGGTTTGAACCCACCACCTCCGGGACCAGCGCCCTACTCTTTTTGAGCCACAGGCACCACCCCTACTGTTTTTTACCTAACTTTTTTTCATCAAACGACTATTTTGAGACCTGCGTTTCTTATTGACCTAGAAAAGATAAAACAGGATATAATAACATAATTTGGAAGACCCTGAGAGGCAAAATTTTTTATAGGAAGCAACAACCTAAAAGGAAATAATAATAATAAGACAAAGAACAATACAAAAGAGTTTATCTTCTCCGTGGTTTACCCTTTAGCACTTAGCTGTTCATTTCTAGCAAGACAAATGGACTCCTGTATGCTTTATTGCCTAATTAACCTTAGCATTAAAATTGTTTCACAAAAATGCCCTTTAACAAGACTAAAGAACATTCATACTATTCTCAAAACTTAAGTCTAAAACAGTTCACAAAACATGAAGAACAAAATCCATAAAGGTCATTTCCCTCTTAGCACTGGCATTTTCTCACCAAGGCTGCTGAGTTCTCAGGCCTTTCTTCCACGTTAGTTTTCTGCCTTTTTAAGGCAGAAACTACAGGCTTGACAGAAAAAGAAATGTGGTGCCTCTAATTCATTGTGAGTCTACTTGTACTTCACCTTCTTCACATTCTGCCTTTTGTAAGACTCCATCTAAAATAAAATCACTATTGGCCAAGGCCATGTCCACACCAAAATGGCAGGGTTAGCTGTGTCCAAATGAGATCATAATTCTGCTGTGCTGTGACACTTTACATAGTCACGTGGAATACAAGCTCCAAGCAGAAGAAATGGCTGCATGAGTTTACAGGAATTGGTCCCAGGAAATTGATTTGTCTCCATTCTACCAGTAATTCTCTCTGAAACCAGATCAAATCCTAATAGTTATACTTTTTCCACAGGGATAAAAAGAAACGAAATGTTAAATTAACATTTAAATTATTGAAATTAAAAAAATCAATATGAGTCACTGTGGTAGAAAGTACATAGAATTAAAAGCATAATTTTATTACATAATTGTAGATTAACTTTCCTCATGTAAGCAAGGCTAATTATGTAATATTTAAGAAGTTTCCACATGTTTAATTTTTGATAATTTCCAAAAAATAATTGGTTAATAAACAATTTTTTCCAAACATAGCCAAAGAACTCCTCAAGGGCACACATAATAACATCCAAACTCTCCTCTTCTACCAAGACATATCATATGTAGGTGTGTAAGATTGTGAACGAATCTGCAGCCAGAGAACATCAGAGCCATTGTCTGCCTTTAGTGACAGTTATATGTTGTATCACAGTTCTCCTTGTAACCACAAAGATGTCTATCTTAACACAATCCTGTAAATGTGGACTCAATACCAACAGATGCCTGCTTCTACAAATGTAACTCAAATAGGAAGTTACAAGAGATAAAATGAAACTTTTTATAATAAAGGATTTGGAATGATGTATAGCTATTAGATTTTCCCTTCAACTCCTCCTCACCTTCTATCCTTTACTGCCAAAGAAAGCATGTTCTTTATAAGGTTTTTCCCCACTATGGCAGGTGCATTGATTTTCAGTGAGAATAGGTGCTAAAAGTTCAGTTCTGCTGTGTGTGAAAGCCCCTGTGAGGCCCAGAGCATACATCTGTACTACTTTTATTATAAAGAAAAAAAACGTGAAAAATCCAGCTGAGTAAATCTGCTGTTTATTTCTGCATGGCCTCTGGGGGCAAGTTGACGCCCAGCTGATGTATCCAGGTTCCTCATCCTTCTCTGCACCACAGGTATGTAACTCCCAAAGGGCTTCCCTGTGACATCACCTGGTGGCTTGGGCTGGGATTCCTGCCATTGATCCTGACCAAGTGTCAACCTCAGCCATCAGCTACCCATCTTAAAAAAAAAAAAAAAAATATATATATATATATATACACACACACACACACACACACACACACACACACACTTATCATATATGTATTCTCCATGGTAGTAGCTAACAACAAATCTTTCCCCTCCTAAGTGAACAGAAAAACTGCTACCTAAAGGTACCACTAACAAGTCAACTGAAGATAGAATGTGTTCAAATAACAGTCCAGCCCTTTTAGAAACTTGTTTGGGCAACAGTTTCCTTCAGTATTCCTGGCAAAAAAATAATTCTGATTTTATTTTGTAAGATATTTCATTATAACATTTATTGACCCAGAAATAGAGATTAGGTCCTAGGGGTTACTGTGGGGTGATTTTTTTTTTCATTTATATAGTAGAACCTGGAACTGGAGGCATAACTGTAGCTCATTTAAAAAAGGAAGCAGCTAAAGCTTGATGTCTACCACGTAAACTATCTTTGGATATAGTCTTGTGTCCTGTTTGTGAAAAAAAAAAGGCTAAAACAGTTGAAGCCAGAGACTCCCCTGGTTTGTGAGAAAGACCATAAGTCAGTTAAGGGTGAACTTAAAATTCTGGTAACCACAATTCCTAGAAGGTGAGCCCGGGACTCCATAAAGTTTGCGTAACTTTCACATTGGAGGGCCAGAATTAGGTCAACCCCGTCTTCAGCCCCCTCTTTCTCTCCCCCCTCTTCCCTCTTACCCCATCTTTGCTTCTATGTACATGAAAAATAAATGTTTTATTGTCCCTTCTTTTCTCCACATGACAGAACAAACACAGCCAGCAGCATTTTCTGAGCATCAAAACGGTCTCTCCAAGAAAGAGGGAGTCTTCTATTTTTCACTTCTAGTTTAATAACTATGAAAAAATAGTGTGAGTGGTTCAGGTTGTCTTAGGTATCAAATTCAGATAAATCACTAATCGCCAGAAGAAATGACAAATTTAAGTGAAACCAAACCTGGTAGTGTTTAGGTGGGGGAGTAGAGAATTTCTCAAACCCCATAATGGGGGGACACATTCTCATGCAGAGAAGGGGAGACTGACAGGTACGTTAACCTGTGCAAAGCCACACACAGTCTAACGTAAAGCCTCCTGACTTCAGCTATATAATCTCCCTTAACCGTACTCCCTACACTTTTTATTTTATTTTTTAATGAACAAACAATAATTGGGTAAAATGTGATTTTTTTTTACAGTTTTTGGCCAGGGCTGGGTTTGAACCCACCACCTCAGGCACATGGGACCGGTGCCCTACTCCTTTGAGCCATAGGCGCTGCCCTAAAATGTGATGTTTTGCTATGTGTTTATAATATGAAATGACTAAATCAAGGTAACTAACAAATCCATCACCTGCGCTACTTCTCATTATTATTTTGTTTCATGAAAATATTTAAGTTATGTGCCAGGAAAAAAATAGAAGAACATTTTAAAACATAAGCCAAAAAATATTTGTATAACTGGATTGGAGAAGGTTCAGTATCATCCTATAGATTTCCATGTACAAACAAAAAATTTCATGCAAATTTCTGTGTGACTGGGCTTAATATTTTTTTATATGCTCATATGTTTAGATATTAATACTTACATATTTTTATAAGTTGTATTAATACATTACAATTGAAAGTTAAGCAAAAGTGAAGTGTCACTGCTTTTAATAACCATTATATTCACAATAAAAAAAGAAACCATAAACAAATTGACAAAAGCATAGAAAATTATTATATCAATGTATAAGACTTTGTCCTATCTGGAATATCTGAACACTGTATAAAATACCTACATAGAGATTTTATCTCAATTAAGTAATTTAGTGTTTAGGAAAAGAAAAGATGAATTTATAAATTTACAAATTTTAACAAAATTAGCATTTGCTAATTGCTTTCAAAGAGAAATTTATGAACAAGATTATATATTGTTCACAGTTGTCTGAATGACTAACTCAAACCGTAAGTAGGAGAAAACTAATGATTCTAAGGGAAATAAAATCTTACTTTCCAGAATGTGAACTGGAGAATTTATTGTTCAAAACTTTCTATTACTTGGGCCATTTACTACAGAGAGTATTAAATAACAGAACATGAAAGTGACAAAGCAGATTTTTTGATAAGCACAGTATTTTTAAGAAATATCTTCTGATAAAATGATGTGAAATCTAAAACATCTCAAAACTGAACTACCTTATTTCATGTAGCTTACAGCAAAAATGAGACATTTGACAGGGAGTCGGCAAAAGAGTGAATGACAAGATCAACAGAAGTGAAGTGCCAGCGAGCTGCAATATTTCACGACATCTGTAAATGATTTTTTTAAGTGAACTATTGGAAATGATTTTAACGTAGAGAGGCATTTCTGGCAGGAAGGCAGGAAGGAAATTTCTTGAGAAAGTCCTAACCTTCAAAGCTATCAGCTTGAGAGATTGTATATCTGTCCCGGTATCTCTAAAGGAAAATGTGCTTTTATAAATAAAATCAAAACTGCATTATTTGAGAATGTGTAATAACAAATATGAAACGGAAAATGGAGTCTTGCAGATACTATCAGATGTGGAGGTGCTAGGGATAAAGATCAAACTGATCTTTAGGTTTTAGGATTTCCCGTTCTAATCAAAATCCCTTGCCTGTTCTGAGTACTGACTGCAGGATTCGGAAATGTTTGGAAACCTCACTATGATCAACTATTAAATTCCAAAAAATAATAATAATAATAACCAGATAAAGGAAAATTTGAAAGTTTTATCAGTGGCCCATGATGGCTACAGTCCACACATGGATAATAAAACCTAAGCCTATAAATGAAAACTGATCTCTTGCTCATGTAACTATACTTTGTTAAATACTTCACTGACAGGTAACATTCATATACCTATTTATCAGATGTACAACAAAGACAGGATGGAATCAGTCACACTCCACATATCCTATAATGCTCCAATTTTTTCTCTACTCAGTCAACGGAATATTGACCTTCTTTCATGTATAGCCTCATGGAGCACCAATCCAAATCACAAGAATGTAACTCTTACTTAACTACCTACTTCTCCCACCCTCTGTGCACCAGCTATCTCTGCTAGAAGTGTGTGTCACATGACCTACTTTGACACACATTCTCAGTCTAGTGTGTCTGTGTTCCCAGGCTTAGATCCACAAACTTGGCAGAATAAATATAACTATGATTTCTCTAAGTTCTAATGCCTGGTTTGTTGTTTTTGGTTTTTTTTATTTGCAATTTTTAGTTGACAATAATAACTATAATTAATTCATTTGGAAAAAGATGGGACAGGTACTACATGCTCCCTGGATTCCCTAGATCCTGAAAATATTCTAGAGTTCTAGAATAATTTAAAAAGTAGAAATGGAAGCTGCAGAAGAATTGCCTTTCAGATCTACTCTTTATGAAAAATGTCACTGCTTATGGCATCGTAAATGATATTTCTAATAACATTTAGACCATTGGAAATGAACTCTAGTTATCATTGACTGATAATAAGTTCTGCCAAAACTTATTTTCTCTCCTTATATTTTGCTTTATTGTAAGGACTTGGGACCTTATCTTGCCTCTATAGGTGACGCTGTTCTTACCTAATTACCTTCGTTAGCCCTTCTGCTGCATGTTCAGACACAGAAGGTATTTGAACCCTCAGACTCTGACATTTCAGCTTTCCTGATTACCCTGTCTTTTATGTTTCTGGGCTTACAGATTCCATGTCCTCACCATCAAGATCATCTACTATATGATTCCTTCAACATTATACACTTACCTTCCTCCAAAGCTCAGCTGCTAATCTCACACCTCATTGTAGTTATATAATCTATATAAATTGGATCATGATAATCCTGGATTCTTAGCAAGCTTTATATCAGAAAGGTGTTCATTCAATTTATTTAATAATAATTAAAGGAACATTTAATAATAATTAATTTCTATTAATTATTATATATCTATTCCCTTAGACTTTCTCAAGTAAGGTATGTTTGTTATGTCAAACCCTGATGTATTATTTAAAGCAAGAGAAGGAGTTACCATCTCTCCATCCACAGTCTTTTGTCCTGAAGGGTAGGCAGTATTTCCCACAGTGCTTTACAATGATTTAATTCATGCTGGTTGACTACTGACTTGCTATATATTTTAAGAGTAGACAATAACTCATGAATATTTTGTTCCTATAAAATATACAGTAATATGTCAACATAAATTAGAATTAATTATGAATTTGAGCTCCAAAAGTTACCAAAAACAGAAAAAGAATGAACACCCCTCAGATATTTAACAGTTTCACCTGTATCTTATGGTTTATTGCATGATGTTTTCAGTGAAAGATTCATGAATATTAAATAAAATCTTGTCATCTACTAACTCACTAAGCTAATTTAAACAATAAATGTAATGAACAGAAAATGTAGAAATGTGGGCTCCCTATACTAATATTCTGATGTCATGATTTGGGTACAAGTGGATTATGTAGAGATGATCCCAAAACACTTGATGATGATTTGAAAGCATTAAACAAGGAAGGAAAGAAAGCCAATACGGGTGTGTTACTCAGCTAATAAATACCGTGGGCAATAGGGAATAAATGCTACTGGGGATTCTATAAGACTTTATGCAAAAAATGTCCCTCATGTTGTGAGGAAACCTGGAAATTTATTCACCATTTCTATATGGTGATTATTGGGTTCTAATTGGTCAGCAAACTTTTTCTGTCAAGGGCCAGGTTGCACATGTTTTGGACTTTGCAGGTCAAAGGATCTCTGTTACACAATTCCACTATTGTAACATGGAAGCAGCAATAGATGACATGTTAACAAAGAGCTGTGGCTGTGTTTCAATAAAACTTTATTTATAAAATCAGCTAAAGATTACCATGCAGCTGGAGAATATCTTCAGGAGGAAAGATGGAGGGAAGCCATGATCTTGTATGGAAATGCTTATACGTGGTAAATGGATAAGAAAATTATAAAATGTGATGTTAGTAAAGGTGGTTATTCAAAAGAAAAATAGCTCAGAATTACATTGCATTTTTTAAAAAATCAAAAGAAAGAGGGTATCTAAAATAACATAATAGAAGTATCTAAGATTATTACTTTAAATGATAAATTTCCTAAGTAGAAGAAAAGATAGAATTTAGGTTTTTTTTATCCCTAATGGTACCAAATTAAATTAGTTGTGTTTTCTATGTCTACTCATATAGGAGAAGGCTTTTCCAAAAATAAAACAAAGCAAAACATCTATTGCCTGCTTATCTGTTCTGTATTTATGTTATATCTAATTTGAAAAATTTGATGTTATCTTTATTTCCTACTAATACCCACAATGACAATGGGTTCTTCCTTGCAACTAAGAAGGCTTCAATAAGTCCAGAGGTTTTGTTTGTCTGTTATTGTGTTTAAGCCAGATAAAATTGAAATTAGTTAAAGATAGAGGCCAGGCCCTTGGGATCCAATGACGTTAATTTCTTTCCCCTAAAATTTAAGCACCCATGACAATATAGAAAGTTGAAGGTACAAAACAATAATTCAAGGAACAAAATGATCACTTTAAAAAATTTAACTACCTAAATTACAGATAATTTAATATTTTAAAATTAGTATTTATATTATAGACTTCTCAGAAAGTATCACTTAAAAACAAGAATGTGCACATTTATTCTAGGTCAACCAAATGAAAAATCCAAGAAAAGTAATTTGGAAAAATTTCAAGACATAGAACAGCAGATATTTTTTAAGTCATGACTTTAATTTGATTTTCAGTTATACTACATCTGAAGAACTTTGACTTCCAACTATATCTTTCCTGGACATAATTTAAAAATAAATGAAAGATCAACCAAAAATGTTTGTAAGGGAATAGCATTTCTACTGTAGTTTTGTAAGACGGTAATTGAGTTCACTCAAGAAATAAGATTATTGCCTCATAAAGTAGCTGAGTGGAGCTACAGTATCATCTGATTTGCGGTGCTATAAGACCTGTTTAAAAATGTTGTGTAATACAGCTAGGAACATAAACATATAATGCGCTGGGTGTTTCTTTTATGCCACATATAAGCATAAGATTAGCAAAACAATAGAAAAAATAAAAACTGATAAAAAATAAAGGAGTCAAACCCTATAATATAGCCTAATGTTCTAATTGTAACATTTTCAGAAGTAAATTTATTAATGGAGAAAAGTACTATGCTCACAATATACTCACACATGAAAGGTGCAAAAGCTCAATTCTGAGTTTAATAGGGAACAGAGATGTCAGCATAATCAGTATGTTATGCAAGTCTGGTATGAAAGTCAGATAATTACACCAGGTTTTGAAGACCTAGCTTCTGTACAACCCTAACTTAAATTTTTCTGTGGATTGAGAAGTCAAGAGACATTGTAAAGGAGGTGGTGTTTTTGTGATAGGTCCTCTATCCTAGAAGGTCTATTACAGACACAGAGGAATAGATTGGAGATGAAGGATTATATTAAAAAGGTACTCACTATATATGAGGCTGAAATTATCACAGGAGTATATTTAGTTTTCTCTGATTATTCCCTGTTGGTTTTGAGTGCTGTTGTTTGACTCTTTATTTTCTCATGTCAAACAAACATGAGTTCTTGCACCTGTAACTTGCCATTCATTTGCATATATAATACAAGATGTAGAAGACAGGATAACTTGGAAAGATAAAATGATCAACTGTTAATATTCTTTCTTGCCTTTTGAAGCCTAATTGTAGTAAGCACAATTCTAAGATGACCTCCAGCCTTACCCTTGAATATGACTATGACCATTGAATGAGATGAGATACCACTGCCATAAGTTGGGATACTTATCACTACCAATCAGTTGGGTTTGAGTTAATTAAAATAAAAGCTTGTGTTAGGTGGGCCTGCCCTATTCAGGTAGACCTTACAGGAAGTTATAACACCAGAGAAATTATTCCCCTGGCCTAAAAGAAGAAGTAAATTGTCATGCCATGAGTGAAGTCTATGACCCAGAAGTCTCAGGAAGCTGATATTGGCCCCACCAGCTGACGGCCAGCTAGAAAAACAGAAACACCTACAACTTTAAAAACTTAAAAGTATCTTTCACCTTTCTGAAAAATCTTGAAAAAGAACCTCAAATTTCAGCTGACACTGTAGCATGGTCAACACTTTGATTTCAATCATATGAGCCCTTGAGCAGAAAACTTGGCTAACCCACTCCCTAACTCCTCACCCAAGAACCTGTGAAATAAAATTGTGCTGTTTGTACTTGCTAAATGGCCCCACCATTTGGGCTGCCATAGCAAAATACTGTAGACTGGGTTTCTAATAACAACAGAAATTTATTTCTCATAGTAGAGGGCAGAAGTTTAAGATTGTGGGACCAGCACATTTGGTGTCTGGTAAGAACCTGCTTCTTCATAGATTGAGGCCATTGTTTGCACTGGAACCTCTCATGGCAGAAGGGGAAATAAATCTCTCTGGAGTTTCTTTTATAAGAGCACTAATTCCATTAGCAAGGGCTTTGCTCTCAAGACTTAATCATCTCCCAAAGACCTCACCTACCAATAACATCACCTCCGGGGGTTACTATTTCAATTTACAAATTTGGGAAGTAGACAACCATTCAGACCATAACTTTAAATTTGTGGTAATTTGTCATATAACTGCAGAAAGAACCATATTAGCCAAGAGCAGAATACACACACACACACACACACACACACATATACACATACACATATATTATTATATATACTAAATACATACATATATATTCATTGCTGAAGTTATATATGTTCACCAAAAAGTAGTCAAATGATATAGAAAATGATTAATTAAAGAAAATAAGCATAGTCTAAAATAGACCCATTCTTCTCCCTCTCCACTACTTAAATAATTTTCATAAAATAGGCATTAGCCATTGCTTACTGTTTCTATTAGGCTGAAATACTAGCATTCTGGGAAGTTGAGGCAGGAAGATTTCTTAAGCTTAGGAGTTTGAGACCAGCCTGAGAAAGAAAGAGACCTAGTCTCTACTAAAAAAAAAAAAAAAAGATCCAGGTGTTTGTGGAGGGTGTTTATAGTCCTAGCTACTAGGGAGGCTGAGGCAAGAGGATCACTTGAGCCCAAGAGTTTGAGGTTTCTATGACCATAACACTCTAGACTGGGGCAACAGAGTGAGACTCAAAAAAAAAAAACAAACCTCAAATGGATTAAAATAAATTGTGTTTTATAACATCTTCACAATTATGTGGCATAATAGCCTTTCTCTTGCCATTACAAAAAAAAAAAATAAGGTAGATGTTGGATTAATAGTGATTTAACACATAGTCCACATATAAAAATTCTATATGTTGAATCTTTAATTCAAATAATCAACTCAATAACTTACTTTCAGAGACATTTTCATTTCTGTATGAAATCCATGTCTGGATCCAGGTACTGTATTACATTTTCTAAAAGAAAAAGAAATAGTTTAAATGTTATAATTATTTTTCCTATAGCAGTAGAATAGGCTTCATTTAGTACTGCAAATAGAAAAAGTAATCGCATTTACTCCTGCTATGTAGAGGAAGTTGTTAAGAACCATACAGGACTATAAAGAGTTGCTCTTCACACAGATGACAAAAGAAATGAGATGTTATAAGTCAAGTCCTTAGGACCACCCTTAGATATATATTTTCAAAATGATCCATGTCTAAATGCACAATTGTTTACAGTCAACTTTCTATCAGGCTACAAATTAAAATAAAGGCATTAAATGAGGAGAAGGATATATACTTCTAGGAAAAATAAACTGAGTTTTCTTAACAGCTAATGAGGTAGTCTTTGCTTTACATGATTCCCATATATACAAATCTATTTTTGGCACAGTTTAGTTAAATAGCACCAATATCTGAACAGTATGGTTCAGATTTAAATTACCAAGGTACATTAATTATGGAGATCTCCTGAAGTACAAGCCTAGTTCTTCTGTCCACAAATCACTAAATAAAAAATACACATCATAATCAGTGACCAATCATATGGCCTCTTCAAAGTCTGTGTCGATTGCTCTCTGCACCTCTGTTATTCTGGTCACACACAGAGAGCAGAGCATGTAAGGTGGACCCTTCTTGTCTCCCAGTGATACGCTGAGAACATTGCTGAAAAAAGAAAAAAATGATAGCGGGTACTGGCCAGCAAAGATAAAATCGCAGTCATCAAACAAAAAATAATAATGCTGAAATTGAAACTCAAAAATAAATGATGTTACCGAGAAAAAGTTGACTGTGGGAATATTGGCCTGACGCTATTCGAGAGAGTCTAGGTTTGTAATCAGAGGAATTTAGTGAAGACAAACTTATGCGATAATTCAGGAAAATGGATGTGACAAAAAAAAAAGAAGTAGAAAAAATCCAAAAGACAGTCCTACCAACAAAACAGTATTAAAGGGTGTTTCAGGACATCAAACCCACAAAGAATAAAATGTTCTAAGCTAATCTGAAGAACTATGACAATTTGCAAAGATGTAGAAAAGTTGTGTGCTTCTTATAATAAGCTGCGTGGTAAGACAATTTCTGTCAAATTATTCCTGGTTAATCTTTTTACAGATAAATAAAACATTTAATGCTGAACACTTCTAGTGTTTTAGATTACAATGTATTAAACTAATGTTTGTTTTACTATTTCTTTTTCATTACACATTTTGAAGTCTGGAAATATGATGTCTCCATATTTGTTCTTTTTGCTTGAGATTGCTTTGAGTATTCTGGCTCTTTTCTGGTTCCAAATTAAATAAAGAATTATTTTTTCTTGATCTGTGATATATGACATCGATATTATGATGGGGATTACATTAAATCTGGCCAAAGTCAATTCAATGCAGGAACTCCTACCAGACTTGGAGCGAAATCATCAAGTAACACACACAGGAAAACCCATCAGATGAACGGCAGGCTTTTCAAGAAAAACCTTAGAAGTCAGAAAAAATGGAGTCTTCTCATTAGTAGCCTTAAATGGAATAATTGCTGTTTAAGAATTTTGTATCTTGCTAAAGTAAGTTTCATAAATAAAACCTTTTTCAGACAGGTAACTCCCTATCTGCCCTATATGAAATGCCCGAAAGTACATTGTACATGTAACATCACAATAGACACAACATGTGTAAAAATATCCAAAAATTATAGCTGACACCTTTATAAAACAATAGCACAATAGTTAAAAAAGTAAATAAGATATTATCCAACATGTGGAGCAAAACAGGATCCCACACATAAATAGAATACTCAACTAGAGTGGTCTGAATACCCTGGGGCTAAATGGATGAAAAAACACAATCTGAATATTTGCTATGTCTGAGAAACATATATAAATCACAAGGATTCACGCAGACTCAAGGTTATGGGAATTAAAAATTATATTCCACAGAAATGGTAACCCAAGCAAGCAGATGCAATCATTTTCATATTAGATAAAATATGTTACATCAACAATGTTAAAAAATGTATCAAAAATGGTCATTACATAATGGTGACATCTGTAATTCAACAAGAAGTCTTAACTATGCTAAATGTAAGTGCATCTAGTACTGGAGCTCCCAGTTTCATAAATCAAATTCTTCCAGATGTGAGCAAAGGAATAAACAGTAGCATCAACACTATACTGGTGAGGAGGTAGAGAGAAAAGAACGCTTATATACTCTTGGTGGGATTCAAAATTAGTATAATCTCTCCTCAATGAAAAAAATACAGACCTATCGTTCAACTCAGCAATCCTAAAGCTGGGTATCAATGGAAAGGAAATGAAGTCATTTTATCAAAAAGGCACCAACATTTGAATGTTTATTATAGCACAATTCACAATTGCAAATATATGACACCAACTTAAGTGCCGATCAACTCACAAGATAAAGAATATATGGTATATACATACCATGGAATACTACTCAGCCATGAAACAAAATGAAATAATGTCATTTGTAGCAACTTGGATGAAACTGCAGACCTTTATCTTAAATGAAGTATCTTATAAAGGGAAAATCAAACACCATGTGTTCTCACAAATAAGGGAAGTCAAACCACCAGTATATGCAATCTCAAATCAATAGAAAGGACTTGTGAAACCTAGAAGGGGAGAAAGTTTGGACAGAAACTTACCTCTTGGTACAATGAACTGTATTCTGGTGTGGGCAAATTGAATGCATCGACTTAAGCATTATTCGAGGTATTCATGTAACAAAATCTCTTGCAGCCCTTTAAATAATATTTTAAATAAAAAATGCAATGGATAAAATTGGCTTTACACAGTTTCATTAATTTTTAGAAATTTAATTATGATGTGGTTGTCAGTGTGTGTTGTCTGAGAAAAGGAGGGAGAAAGAGATGATGTGTTCTGAATTTTGTTGAACCTCTTGCCTTAAAATTGTCATGAGGTTTAGAAAAATTCTATGATAATTTCTTTAAATATTTTTATCTCCATAAATCTCTTTCACTATTCTTGTCCTACAATTCCTGATATATAAAATTGCTTATTTCTGTCACACAAGTCACTGAAGCTCTGCTCACTTTCCTTTTCAGCTATTTTTCCCCCTTTGGGCTCTAGTTTGTATAACTTCCATTGTACAATTTTAAATACTCACTGAGATACTAGCAGTTCTAGAGATTTTGATATGTTTTTATACTATTGAATGAGATTTTGTTTCCCATATTGCTTTTTATATTTCTGGAATTTTCATTTAGTTTTTTCCTGTTGTTAACTTCAAAATGGGTGTTTCTATTTTATTTGTGTTGTAAGTTGTCATTTCATTAACATAATTTATCATATCTATAAAATGGTTTTTGTAAAGCTTCTGGTAACCACAGAGGAAAATCTTATATTGCTAAAAATAAAAAAAAGCAGGATATTATAACATATTATCTGAGAAATTCAGTTAACTACAAAGGAAGACAGAAAAGAAAGAAGTCTCAAAGCAGTTATAAAACAAGGTAAAAAATGGCAGTAGAACATTCTTAGTTATCAATGAGTGTAGTCAATGATCATACTGAATGTAAATGGTCTCCACTTTTCAATTAAAAGGCATATATATAGTTTCTGAATTGGCAAAGAAACAAGACTCGACTATATGATATCCTCATGAAACCCACTTCACCTATAAAAACTCACATAGACTGAAAATAAAGGGGTGGTAAAAATATTTCATGCAACTATAAACCAAAAAGGAGCAGGCGTAGCTATACTCATATTAGAAAAAATAAAGCACAAAAACTATAAAGAAAGGAAGGCTCATGATGTTATGTATGAAGATAAAGGGATCAATTCAGCAAGAGACCATAATAACTATAAATATCTGGGAACTCAACAATAGAGCTCTCCAAATATATAAAACAAATGTTAATAGACTTAAAGGGAGAGAGACTGCAATATAGTAAGAGTAGGGGATTATAACATTCCCCTCTCCATAATGGACAGATCATCCAGACAAAAAATCAACAAGAAAACAATACAGTTGAAGTATATACTGCAATTAATAGGCCTAACATTTACAGAACTGTCATTCACCCAACTGCTGCAGAATGCAGTCTTTTCTTTAGCACTTGGAATGCTTTCCAGAAGACATTATATAGGCCACAATACAAGTCTATACAAATACAAAAAAACAGAGATCATATCAACAATCTTCTCCAACTATAATGAACTAAATGGAAATAAGACATATGAAAATCTGAAATACAGCAAAAAATTTTATAAGGGAGAAATTAATAGCAATAAATGCCTATGTCAATAAGTAGAAAGGTTTCCCATTAACAACCTAGTGATGTATCTCAAGGAACTAAAAAAAAGTAATAAACTGAATGCAACATTAATAGAAAGAGAGAAATAATAAAAGTAAGAGCAGAAAATAACTGAAATAGAGACAGGAACAATGCGGAAGATAAGCAAAATGAAAAGTTCGTTTTCCAAAATAAAGTCAACAAACCTTCAGCTAGACTAACTAAAAGAAAATGAAAGAATATACAAATAAATAAAATTGAAATCAATGAGACATAACAAGTAAATCTCAGAAACACAAGATTCATTAGAGGCTATTATGAACAACTATACATCAACAAATTGGAAAACCCTGAAGGAATGGATTCATTTCTCAACTGAGATTAAGCATGAAAAAACATCAGTAAAAAATCTTCCATCGAACAAAAGACCAGGACCTGACAGATTCACTGTCAAATTCTACCAAACATTCAGAGAAGAATTAATATTAACTCTATCCAAACTCTTCAAAAGTATTGAGCAGGAAGGAATGCTTTTAAAGCTACCATGACTCTGACAATAATACCATAAAAGAAAAAGAAAAGAAAACTACAAGTCAATATATCTGATGAATATAGATGCAAGTCTTCAAAAAATACTAGCAATATAGCAAAAAGATCATTCACTATGATCAAGTGAGATTCATCCCAGGGATACACAGATGGTTCAGAATACACAAACCAGTAAACATAATACACTGCATTAACAAAATCAAGAACAAAAGCCATACAATTATTTCAATAGGTGCTAAAAACTTATTTTAAAAAATTCAATCTCTCTTTATTTTAAAAATCTTCACCAAAAGGGATATAAAAGGAAGATACCTCAAAATAAAAAGGTCATCAATGACAAACCCATTGCCAATATTGTATTGAATGGATAAACATCAAAGGTCTTTTCTTTAAAGATTGGAAAAAGACAAGGATGTATATTTTCATACTATTATTCAGCATAATACTGTAAGGATTGTCCAGAGCAATTAGGCAAGAAAATGGAAAAGAAGAAGTTGAATTGGGCTTGTTTGCAGATGACAGATCTTATACCTAGGAAAATCTAAAGATTCCACAAAAAGCTATCAGAACTGATAAGTAAATTCAATTAAGTTGCAGGATACTATATCAACATATAAAATCAGTAGCATTTATTTATGTCAACAGCAAGCAATCTGACAATTTGCAAAGAAATCAGGAAAGTAATCTCATTTATAATAGCTGCAAAAAATATAAAACTCCTAGGAACAAATTTAATTGAAAAGTGAAAGATCTATATAAGCAAAACTCTAAAACTCTGTTGAAAGAAATGGAAAGCACAAAAAATGGGAAGAGATTTCATGCTCACTGATTGGAAGAATTAGTAATGAATATAATGACAATGTGACCCACAGCAATTCACAGATTCAATATAATCCCTATCACAGTACCAATAACATTCTTCACAGAAATAGAAAAAAAAAATCCTAAAATTTACATGGAAACACAAAAGACCTCAAATAGCCAAAGAAATTCTGAGGTTAAAAAAAAAAAAAAACCCACAAAACAAACAAACAAACAAAAAAAAAAAAATGAAGAGAGAAACATCATACTCCCTCACTTCAAAATTTAGAAAAACCTAAACAGCAGAGTATTTATATAAAAACAGACACATGGACCAAAGAACCAAATTAGAGAACTCAGATTCAAATTCACAGATTTATGACCAATTCTTCTTCGACAAAGCACCAAGACTTTACAATGAGGATAGAATATTCTTTTAAATAAATGGTGCTGGGAAAATGGGATACCTATTGGAAGAAAATAAAAATAGAACCCAATCCTTCACCACACACAAAAATCAAATGAAAATATATTAAAGACTTGGATTTAAGTCCTAAGTCTATGAAACTACTGGACAAAAGCATGGAGGAACTGCTTTACAGCGTTGTCCTAGGAAAGATTTCTTGTTTAATACCTCAAAAACACAGGCAACTAAAGCAAAAATAAACAAATGAGATTATATGAAACTAAAACTCTTTTGTGCACAGTGAAGAAAACAAGTGAAGAGACAATCCACAGAATGGGAGAATTTATTTACAAATGTCCCTCCAACAAAGAATTAATAACCAGAATATATTAGGAGATCAAACAGCTCAAATGCAAAACATAAATAACCTGATTAAGAAGTGGGCAAAAAATCTAAATGGATATTTCTGAAAAGAAGACATATAAATGACAGGCATATAAACAAAAATGTTCAACATCACTAATCATCAGAGAAATTTGAATCAAAAGCACAATAGCCTATCAACTCCCCTCAATTAAAATGGCTAGTGTCAGAAAACCAGGCACTAACTGATGCTGGGGAGGATGCAGAGGAAGGGGAACCCTCACACATGATTGGTGGGAATGTAAATAATTACATAGACACCAGGACTATGTTCTCCACTCTCAAGAATGGTATGGAGGTTCCTCCCAATACTAAAAATAGAAACCCATATAACACAGGAATTCAACTACTGGGTATATATACAAAAGAAAGGAAGTCAATATATCATAGACATATCCGCATATCTGTGTTTATTACAACATTATTCATAATAGCCAAAATATGGCATCGACCTAACTGCTTACCACCAGATGAATTACTAAAGATAATGTGATGTAAATACACAGTGAAATATTATTAAGCCATGAACAAATGAATTCTTATAGTTTCCTGCAAAGTGGATGAAATTGGAGGCCGTTATGTTAGGTGGAATAAGCCAAGTACAGAAAGACAAGTATCACATTTTTATTCATATGCAGGAGCTGCAAGAAGAGGATCTCATGAAAGTAAATACTAGGCTCGGCACCTATAGCTCAACCGGCTAAGGCGCCAGCCA
>NW_003852404.1:29755529-29818641 GCF_000181295.1 Otolemur garnettii | reverse complement strand
AAAAAAAAAAAAAAAAAAAGTAAATACTAAATTACCAGGGACCAGGGAAGGGGAGAGCAGTGGAATGGGGAAATGTGTAATATAAATGCATTTATGACCACAGATTTGTACACTTAAAAGAGTTAAAATTGTAAATTATATGTTTTATACTTCAATAAACACTTTTCAAACAAGATATCATACGTATTCACAGTATATATCAAAATATGTACTTTTACACACTCTATTTCCTTTAAGACATTAATGACAATTGGTGACACACTATTATGAATTCTATTAACAAGAGGAATAAACAGTTGAAAGAATAACAGAAATTTATTTTCCCTTTTGCCCAATGTAGATAAAAATAAACAGAATGCTGTTTGAACTATATACTTTGCCTAAAGTTTTTTTTGCAATTTTTGGCCAGGGCTAGGTTTGAACCCACCACCTCTGGTATAGGGTGCCAGCGCCCTACTCCCTTGAGCACCGACACCACCCAAGTTTGAACTATATACTTTGCCTAAAGTTTGTGGTTCAAGGAGAGTAAATGATAGGTGTGAGAGTAAGATAGTAATTGAGACTAATTAGAACAGAGAAAAATTAATTGGACAATCCTGAGCTTGAAAAACCCATCTTTTTAATAGCACCTTTACTAAAAATTAAACTACTATGAAAAGGCTCGATACATTAGGATCTCATTTGTGATAATTTGAAAGACATTATTGGACAATCTAGCTCACCTAATAAGCCTTTACTTACTTTTGACAGCAGAGACTTTCTAAAACTAGTGTCAACTATTTCTTTACAGATATCTTAGAGTTTGAGTATCAGCCCCTCTAAGAGACACAATTATATGTGTCATTAAGGAAAGTTCTGTGGTAGAGTTTGAGTATCAGCCCCTCTAAGAGACACAATTATTTATGCCATTAAGGAAAGTTCTGTGGTAGAGTTTGAGTATCAGCCCCTCTAAGAGACACAATTATTTATGCCATTAAGGAAAGTTCTGTGATAGGGCACGAAGGTAGGTGCATTACAATGACAAGGGCAGTATTGATGAAGTTCTTCACATCACACTTAGGAATATTGCCTACATATTATAAATATAATGAAAATAATCTCAATTGAAGACCTTAGACCTATCTACTGAATACTCTTGAAGATGAAAGTCAAAACCTTGTAAAACATAAGTATCAGGACAGGTTATTTCTAGCATTCTGGTTAGATTGCTGTAGGAAGTTGAGGGTGGGTTTGTGATCATTCTGTTTTAACTGCTTTGTATATATATCTTATTCACATAAAACCATTGAGGAGTAGTTTGGGTGCAATTTCACAAAGTTACTGTGTTTAAACAGCAGAGACTTTACAGAAAGTAAGAAGGAATTTACTTGGCTTATTTGTTTTATTTGGTAATATATTTGGATTTATAATAATTATTCTTTTTTTTTTTTAGTTACAAATATACCCATCTCAGACACCTTGTCTAACCTAATGATAGTCATGTTTTAGAGCTTAAAAAATCAAGTTAAATTATTGAGAACATGCCATGCTTTGATGTTATTAAAAAGGAACTTTGTAAGTTTCAAAATTATCAACAAAAGTAAGGTTTGTGAAAAAACATCGTAAATATTCATCATAGTGTTATAGAAAAAGATGGGAATGATTTCTTAAAATTAGCAACATTTTCTACCTTTTCAGCTGTTAAGCAATAGAGATTAAAGATAAAAAATGAGAATTATATGGCTATTTATGATATGCATAAATACGTATAAATGCATGCACAAGCACAACACACACACTCATGCCATCTGAACTTTTCGCAGAGATTAGTAATCATAGTTATATTGGCTATGTTGACTCAACACAGTGGAAGCTGAATATTTCACACTTATGAAAATGCCTAATGCAAACTGCACATGTTCTGTGTTATTAATGAATGTGTGAAATAAGAGAATGTAAAATGCAAAACATTCCCATAAAGTATGCAGGGGCAGGTGGTTTATTTGTCCATGAAATAAATCTTTCATTAGTGCTTTGGAATATGATTTTGCAAAACAGTATTTGTTCCTTATTTCCTACCATTGAAAGGAAATACAGTGAAGATATCTTTCTTTATCCCCCTAAAATATAATTTCTTTATGTACTGATAAGACTATACACTTAGAAAATAATCATTTACATTGTAGCCAAAATATCTGATAAATATACAATGCTCACCATAGTAATATTTCTAGCAAATGGACACTTGAGGTTAAAATTGGAGAAACAAGAAGCCAAGATTAAGGGTAGAAAATATAACCATATCTCACTTATCACATCACAAATGGGATGAAAGAGAGCAAGGGACACAAAGCTATGAGCTACGAAGGCAGTTATTATTCCTAGAAAATAAAATGAGTTTATGTTTTTGAAAGGTGAACAACAATGTCAGTGAAATCTAACAAGAAAAGGGTCTATCAGAAGTTTAGAAAGATCTAGCAAGTAGCATAAGCAAAATGGAGAGAGAAAGTTACAGTAGCCATTAGCATCAGCAATTAGGGAAATAAGTGTCAGAAACTCGTTCATGGCCCATGTGCAGAAGCAAGATAGGTCTCTGATTCTGAGCTGGGCTTGCAGGAAGATTGTCAAATAGCCCCAACCATTGAATTGTATGGATATGGGGATTAAATCACACAATCACTGAAGATAAATGATTCCCATTGGTATCAAACCCAAACTCTCAGATTCATGGTGCTCAACCATTGATTTTGACTGTAGGACATCCATCAGTCACGGAAGTGAGACATGGTAATTTGTTACTTAAATAAAAATTTTAAAATACAGGAAATATTGATGGAAATAGTTGTGAGCTCCTTCATATAAAAATTTTAACCTGGTTCTTTTTCACAGTTTTCTATGCTTTCAGGAGTAGGAGAAATAGGATTGGCGTTGATTAGAGCTGCCAGAAATGCCCACGGCAAATGAGGCACAGCCAGTCATTTCTGTGATATCATAGGAGGAAGTAAAAAGGGCCCAAATGCTGTGCTTTAGAGAAGTGAAGATGCTGAAAGAGGTACATATATCAGCATGCGGTGAGCCACTCCAGCTGCAGACACTCAATGTTTCTTTTAAAACAATTAACATTTACTTGAAGCAGGTGCTATAATTGGGCAAAAAAGTGAACAATGTATCCGCTCTTCCCAAGGAATTTATAGCCTATTAAAAATTTAGGAATCCAAGGAGAGATGATAACATTTTGTTTCTTTATTCTTATAGCAACCTAGGGATTTTGCGGACATAGAAACCTTGCTTATTACTGGTGATGTGATAAGGGGAAAAAGCAAGTGACTTGAATTCTGAAGATAAAAAGAAAGAAAGTGCAGTCAAAATGGTCAGCTGATTCGCAAACCAGAAAGAATAGGTAGAAAGGCAGGCAAAAGTAGGTGTTACTCTGAAAAGAAAGGATAACTTAGAAAAAATGTATTTCTATTTTTTCCAAGTACCAAGCCCTTCATTATGCAAATACATAACTGTACTTCTGTATATGTCTGCATAAAAGGTTAAGAGCACATAGTTTAAGTCGTGGCACCTGAATCCTCCATTATGAAGGCATTGATGTTACCCTGGTCAGAAGCCTAAATAAAGAAGTTTCTACATTCAGTCAATCATTGGCTTATTTAAGGACATTCCCGATTCACTAGCTCTTTTCCTATTTGCTCTATTAACTAATGCAGCCCTTCTTCTTTTTCCTATTTCTTTATTATCCTTGCTTATTAATTGGCAGTCCATTTTGTCCTGATAGGACTTCAAAATAAAAGGAGAAACATTAATGCTATTTTGATATGCACACAGTAAAATTCTTTTTCCTACAGGTGTCCATTGATTTCTATTTAATCTTTTTGTTGTATTACTCTGAGGATAATCTTTCTCAGTATTGTTCCTACCGTGGGAATTAGATACATGAGTATCCATGAAACGGTCATTTGATTACAGTATGCAATAGTGAGATCAAGAAAAATAGACCAGAAATTTCAAAATAGAAGATTAAACTATATAAAACTTGAGGTGATCTATTTCAAATAGTGTTTAAAAGACTAGACGTGAGGCATTCATTCCTAAATGCACAGCCCTGTTTGTTTACTTGTTTTGTATATGTAGAAAAGAACATAGTAGTAGAAAAGTGACTGCCTTACAATAATGTTTTTATGTACTTTAAAAGAAAATGTTTTGCTATTTTGACAGGTAATTTTAAATATCATAGATCCTTCTTTTCCATTTAGTGCTTAAGTTTAGGAAATAATGAGATATTAATTAGGTAAGTCCTCTAAGACTATGATTTTATACATCACTACTATATAACAAATCATTCAAGGGCAGAAGGCAACTAAAGTGCGGTGGAATGAAAGAGATTTTAAGTAAAAGTGCTCTCTACATTTCTCATTGTCGTGGAGTCTTAATTTTAGTTTGTTTAGCAAAAATGAAAGGACAAGTAAGTACAATTAAAATATCCAATGTACACACCCCTATTATGAAACTAATTTAAACCTTTTTATATGAAAGCTATAACCAAATAGCCTAAGAATATGGGGAGGGGGAGGGAGAAGGGAGGGGGGAATGGGTGGAGGGAGGGAGTTTGGAGGGATTACTTCTGAGTACCCCTTATAGGGGTACAGGTGAATCTTTCTAAGAGTAGAATGTGAATGTTTTAAAGCAATAACTGAGAAAATGACATGAAGGCTGTGTTGACCAGTTGATGGAAGTATTTCAGATTGCATGTGAAAACCCCACACTGTACCCTAGAAGTGCATTAATGTACATAGTTACCGTTCAATAAAAAAAAAAAAAAAGAAAAAAAGAAAAAAAAATTCTTTTAATGGAATAGTGGTTCCTCAATTCATAGAATTTTAAAACTTGAAAAGAACGACTGGTTTATTATATCATGGAATGAATTATAGTCCATACAGGTAAAGTGACATACTAAAAATTACACCTATTTTAATTGCTTTAGAAAGATGAATACTAGAGTTTTTCTTATTTTCAATTCCAAGGTCTTTTCAATATTTACCAAATGACTCTTATACTACAAAATTAATTTATATAAAATGACAATATAGTCACCACATTATAAATAAAATTTAAAAAAAACAATGATTCTATAGAAATTGGTCATATCCATTTAAATCTTGCTCACAATAAGAGAAATAACCTACTGCTTATTGAGATTTGAGGGAATTAAAATTTACTTTTATTGTATGATAGAGAATTAATTTTTACAATACTTTATATGTAAATTTCAAATAAAGAAATTTAGGCTACATCAATATAACCAAATGCAGAAACAGTAAAATCTATAGAAGAGTTATTTCTTTCTATCCTTACTTAATATTATAAAATATTATATTATATTATGTATACAGGGTGTCCATAAAGTTTGTGTGCAATTTGGACATTCTGTATATCTCTGTCTGTAATTTATAGTTATTTTATTTGAGAAAAATGGACTCATCTTTAATTCATCATTAATACACAATTCACATACGACAGAGAGTGTTTGCTAGGGGTGACTGAGCAGCCTCTCACAGAAGAGTACTACAAGAGCCGTAAGGTTCTTAAAAGCTTTTCAAAGGCGCCTTTCTTCTCTCACGTTCACACTGCTTTATCGATATTAGCTCATTAATCTTCACGGCATCATTGCAAAAAAGACAACAGGTACTATCACTGCTCTACACATGGAACCACAAATAATAGAAAGGTCAACTGTCTTTCCAGGTTTGTGGTGAGACAGGGCTGAGGCTGAGGCATCTGCGTATGCGCACACAGCTGAGCTGAATTTCCCTGCTCTGAGCTTCCCCAAATTGTTTGCCAAGAATCATGGGATGCTCTTCTTAAAATACATATTCAACAAGCACGTTGCAAGGGAGAAAAAACAATGAGGAAAGACCCCAATATTAAAAAAATTAAAATATCTAGAAATCAAGTAAATTACGCAATCATTGTTTGAATCATGATTTAGACAAACTGGAAAAACAATGCATTTGTAAGTGAAAAACAGTGATCTATGAATGATATTTGGTAACGACTGGTGGATTTTTAGGTGTTATAATGTTTTGGTGATGTTAAAATAAGACTCTTGTTTATGAGATACTTTCTGAAATATATAGAGATGAACGAGAGACGATGTTTGGGACTTGCTCCAAAAATTATATAGGAAGAGGGAGAGTGTGGTAGATTAATCCTAATTTTGGTTCATCTTGAGTTGATAATTGTTAAAGCCACAGGATGGCTTCATGTGAATTTGTTATACTCTATTTTTTTGTGTATTTGAAATTTCTCATCATAAAACCTTTTTTTTGGAAGAGAAAAAGTATCTTTCTCTAGTGAGACTTTGACTTAGTAGGGTTGTTGTAGGGCCCAACAATAATTATTTTTATTATAACAAGCTCCCAGGTAATTCTTGTGATGAAGCATTTGGAAATAATACCCGAATTGAGCCTTTCTTTAACTCCAAAGAGACATGTAAAAAGCCAATAGTTTAGTATCCATAATTTATTTACATGTAAATTTTAAGTGTAGAGTTTTGGGTAGTGCCTGGTTAGTGGAATAAAATAATTTTAAGTTGCCTTTCAAAAGCAAATGACTTTGATTGATTATTTTAAAAATAACATAGTGAAAGAAATTATGTATTTGTGGTAAAAATTCACTCTTGAATTAAGTAGGTTGTGCAAATCTATCAGATATTACTGAAAATTAAAGGAGCAAAGTTCATTTTTCACTGAAAAATCTACTTCGGTGCAAAGATAGTTCTGCTGTGACATGGAATGGTGTCAAAGCCGATCACGGTAGAGAAGGAGGCAGGCGGTGACGGGGTCAAATACAATTTTAATAATTACTTAAGGAATAAAAACGGAATGTAAAGGTAGATTTCTGTTTTTACCTTACCGAAGAATTATATGCAAACCTGGCTTCAGAAAGGGCTATGAAATGTGTCATTGGAAAAGAACTAGATAGAATGGTAACATGATCGTGTTGTTGATTGGAGGAAATTTAACTTAGTTTTTCAAGAAATCATAGGCATTCAGCTGACATTAACAGATTGAATGATGATTTCAGTGATGCTGTTCTTGGTGGTAAAATTAGGCCACAGGAAGAACAATAATAGATTTTCTAGTTATGATACAGTTTTTTTAAATTTCTATTCTCGGAGTATTGGATAAACATCTAGAACAAAGAAATCTCATTATTATCAAACTTACTCAGGAAATTTTATGACATTTATTCTTTAATTGTTTTCTATATATTTTTAACTTGAAAACAGGTTTAAAATATCATATTTGATTAGCAAAATTATTGGAATTTATTTGAATTCTTTAACTTAAAGAGGCTAATATGGACCAACAATCAAAATTTACCTCGAGGCAATTTAACTAGGAACAATTATATAACTTAAACTTATAACACACCTAGCATAGGCTTACTGAGCTTTTATAAACACTACCTACACTATCTGTGTATATTTATGGGAACGTTTATTGTCTTATATCAATGCAGAGAGAAGGCTTTATATATTCTTCACTGAAAAATGTGTTTCTCCATACAAATTAATCAGTATTATGTGATCTGCATTCACAGGGCAGGTTGGTTCTGATCAAATTTAGAGATCCATTTCCAAAATTTTCTCTCTATACACTCAATTCTTTTTTTTTTAAAGATTTTTTTATTAAATCATAGCTGTGTACATTAATGCAATCATGGAGTACAGTGGTGTCTTCATATACATTTTGAAATACTCTCATCAAAGTGGTTAACGTAGCCTTCATGTCATTTTCTTAGTTATAGAGTTAAGACATTCATACTCTGCTTTTAGAAAGATCCACTTGTACCCTTGTAGGATAAACCATAGAAGTATACACCCAATTCTTGATACTCACTTCCTATTTTCGAATCAACAGGAGCTCTGCGCAGTGGTTAAACCAGTCAGTAGCAAGAGCATTACCAAGAAAGTGCCTGATTTTTCAGAATCCATCAACTGAAAACAATTATAACTAAAACGTGTTTTCAAAACTAAATTTTCCCAATAAAGTAAACCTTTAAAAAACTTGTGTTTACCAGTTGATGACTGTTTAAAACTCTTGTGTTTACCGATTGATGATTGTTTAAAACTCTACCTTTATACCATTCAAAATCTTTGACAACAAAATTTTCTGAAGATATAGGAATCTTTTGAGTATATAAAGCTGCGTTTCTCACAAAGGAACTAAGAGGAAGCAGAGGTGAGAGAATGAGGGGAAAATCCATAGAGTTCGAAGTTTCATAAATGTGGTCTGAAAGTAACATCCACAGGAAAAATTATGAATAATTAGTAACTTCACTCATTGTGTAAGATTTTCTTTAGAGGTAGTGAAGCAAACAACCGTATTTGTTTCTGCCTTAGTCTGCTTCGGCAGCCATAACAAAATACCATTGACTAGGGGACTAAAACAACAGAAATTTATTTTCACTCAGTTCTGTAAGATGGAAGTCTGAGCATGCATTACCAGCATGGTCATTTTCTGGCATGAGCTATCTTCCTGGCTTGCAGGTGGCTGCCTTCTTGCTCGGTCCTCATGTGGTCTTTCCTCTGTGCACGTACATGGAGGGAAAGAGGAAGACATCTCTTCCTTCCTTTTCTAATAAAATCACCAACTCTTCTGGGTAGATATACAATGGACTATTATGTAACCACAAAAAGGAATTAAATCCTGTCATTTCAAACAACACAGGAGAACTTAGTGAAATAAGTCAAGCACAGAAAGACAAATCTTGCATGTTCTGACTCACATGTGAAAGCTAAAAACTACTCTTACGAACTCAGCCTTAATCAAGTCCTCCCAGCCATGTCTCCACATGTGGCCACATGGCGGGTTGAGGCTTCAACATGTAACTTTCGGGAGAACACAATTCAGCCCATAGCATTCTCTCACCACTTATCTCAGCATTAGTTTTCAACCCAATCCAATGTCAATCTTTCCTTGTAGTGGTATAGTGAAATGTTGTGTATTTGGTACTATAAGATTTTCAAATATTAAATCAGAAAGAGCTGGTTGGTCATCCCAAGTCTGCTTCATGATAGCTATAGTGGCTTTGAGTGAGTTAAATTTTGTAAAACTCAGTTTAGTCATTTCTAAGTTGGGAATAATGATGTGAAACTGTAAATAAATCATAATGATGTGATGGGGAGTAATAATTAGTTACTGTAGGTAATGTATTCACTCCAGTACCTACTACTTTCTAAGCCCTTGAGTGCTTTTATTAATTTGCTACAGTGCTCTGTTGTGTAAAGGTAAGTAAATTATACACAGGCATTCATTCACTCTACAAATCTTTATTGATTACCAACTCTGTATGATTCATTGTTCTTGTTGAGAATACAGCAGTGAACGAGAAAAACAAGGTTTCTATCATCATGGAGCTTTTGTGTGGAAGGAAACACATCGTAAACATATCAGCCATGGGGATCTGAAGGTCTAGTCAGAACATCCAGGCTCCTCGGGTAACCATATCCTGCCTCCCGTGAATAGATGCCTTGATTGGTCCAAACAGCCAAGAAGAAAAAACGCACAATTAAAAATGCAATTGTGGGAACCATTATGATAAAGCAGTTGTATAACCAAGAAAATGAATAAAACATAAGGCAGATTGGAAGAGGATGAGGTGAGACATAGGGAGGAGACATAAAATAGAAACTGATTAAATGGGATAACTTTAAAAAGAATAAGGGTTCTTTCTTCAGTCTCATGGAGATGACCTGCTCCTCTCTTAGGAGCATATTATCTGCTTAAAAATGAAGCTACCAGAGTTTGCTTATCCTGTCATACTCTGAGGGCACTTCTTTCCATGGACAGGAAACTAACAAAGCACTTTTGGCTTATTAGTGGCACTTCTAGCTGTACTCAGAGAAAGCCGGAACCAGAACTCACGTCCTCAGGACCTTTGTACAGGGAAGACCCCTAACAACAAGACCATCACCCCATAGGGTAGCTTGCTGGACAATTACATAAAATGATGTAATAGAGTGACAACTTTAGATTGGGTAGTTATAGAATTCCTGTCATTATATTTTAATATGAGTACTAAGCACTTAAAAAAAAAAGGAGAGTGAACTAATCTTGAAAATAGTAGGATATACCAATCAAATTTCAGGGAGGAAAAACTTGATAAATACAAATATTAAAAGACAAAATCTAGTGTGGCTAGAACAGATTGGAAAAGAGAAAAGTGGGTCACTTAGGAGAGGAATTCGATACATTGATCAAGTAGGAATTTAGGAACTAGAAAAGGATGATAGACTTTCTTTTATATGTGGACTTCTAAATCTTGTTAAAGTCGTATGCGAACATGTGATGTCATAAGATGTCTGTTTTAAAAGAACCAGTCTGGCCTCAGTGAGAACAGATTATAGAGGCTATGGCAATGTCCAGCAACACGGAATTGATGCATTTCCGAGAAGCCTTCCAGCCAGGTCTCATCAGTGCTATAAGAATTTGGGGGGAAAAGAAATATGTCTTTTGAAGAGTATTGCTTACAGCATCTTGCACTAAACAGATTATCTAAATCACTTTCTGCTACTATAGTTAAAAATGAATATTTGAGCACAGTATATTAGGCACATAGTTTGTGTTCAAATGTGCTTATTGTCAGACTATGTGACAAGTTATCTTTTCTGTTGCTGACAGTTGGAAATACCATTTTTTTCTTTTTCTTACCTTCCCCTTCTCCTCATCTTCCTTCTTTCTTCATATGGTTATAGAAGAAAAAAATAATAAAATGACTAAAATAGATATACCTCAAAGTTAGCGCTTCTGAGTTTTGGTCAGGTTGCAAAAATTGTGAATTTATATGATAAGACACTATGATTTAGCTAAATATGGTGCAACCAGATGGTCAGATTGAGGCTATGTATCTAAATAACTTAAATACAGATGTGATGGTAAGCATCAGTATAATGTGAGGAAGATAATTACATTAGTCAGTTTGGCCTGTCATAATAAAATACCATCGACTGGGGGGCTGAAACAAAAGAAATTGATTCTTTTTAAGTTCTAGAGGCTATGAGTTCCATATAAAGGTCTAATGGTGTCAGTCTCTGGCAAAGCTTATCTTTCTGGCTTGTAGATGGCCACCTATCCTCATATGACCTTTACCGTGTGTGTGTAGGAGACAACTCTAATGTCCCTTCATCTATTCATAAGCATCAGCCTTATTAGATTAGGATTCTATACTTATGACTTAATTTAACCTTTATCACCCAGTTTGTAGGCCCTCTTACATTGAAAGTTAGGGCTTCAACACATAAATTGGGGAGGACATAACTCAGTCCCTATCATTCTTTCCTAGCTCCCTCAGATTCATGTCTTTATCTATGAAAAATACATTCATTCTATCAAATATCTCCAAAGGGCTTGACTCATGCCAACATCAGTTGTAATGTCAAAAGTCCAAAGTCTCATCTACATCATCAACATTTCTCTCCAGCTGTGAACCTCTAAAAATAGACAAGTGGAGGGAGGAGGGGGGATGGAGGAAGAGGGAGGAGGTCAGATCAAGGGAGGGTGAATGGTGGGATCACATCTATGGTACATAATGCAAGGGTACATGTCAATCTATTAAGTATAGAGTATAAATATCTTAACACAATAATTAAGTAACGGAGATGAAGCATATATTAACCAATGTGATACAAATGCTCCTAATTCTATATGAAATCAGCACATCGTACCTCATACATGCATTAACGTATACATGAAAAATATAATCATTGTTAAGAGTCCTTAGGACTATCAAATACCTCAAAAAAAATAATTTTTTCTCAAAAAAATCCTCAACCCCCCCAAATACAATAATGAGATGAATTTCTAAGAAATTTCAGCTTCACAGATATGTACATATATATGTTTATAATTGTTAATACTAATTAACTCTTCATTATATTAAAAGAAAATAAAAGTTAAAACCATCACACACTAAAGGGTAATTGGGATCATTTTGTTCACCCTGTTTTATATGAAACAAATCTTCATGTAAATAATTTTAGATGTGTAGTTCTTTTCTTTAGTTACAGAAAATTTAGCTGAAATACCCCCCAAACAAATAGCCAAATAACCTAAAAGATAAGTTTAAGTTCTGCCTGTGAAAACTTGACAATGAAAGAGTTATAAACTTTTTTTTTTTTTTTTTAGAGACAGTCTCACTTTTTCGCCCTCGTTAGAGTGCAGCGGAGTCGCTCCAGCAACCTCCAACTCCTGGGCTTAGGCGATTCTTCTGCCTCAGCCTCCCAAGTAGCTGGGACTACAGGCGCCCGCCACAACGCCCGGCTATTTTTTTTTGTTGTTGCAGTTTGGCCGGGGCTGGGTTTGAACCAGCCACACTCGGGATATGGGGCCGACGCCCTACTCACTGAGCCACAGGCGCCTCCAAAGAGTTAGAAACTTAAACAAATTATTTCAATATGATATACTTATTTCAACATTATAATGCAATCAGCTTTCCCTTTTATTTTTTTCTATAATCCACAGCCAAGAGGCCTTTGATTCCTATCTAATAGGTTTAATTTCCCAACTCACTAACACGTTTCCTCTTGCAAAGATCAGCAATGGGTTCTTATTTTTTTAATTTTTTAAGACTAGTCAAGTAGTAGAGAGAAGGGTAACGGATTGAACAGTCAACTGAGATAACTCACTCCTTTCAGACCAGCCAGAAAGAACTTACATGCTGGAATAGAAAAAAAGAAGAAAAAGAAAAATCTTCAGTTTTTATATTATAGGATCTTTCTGTTGTATTTGACTCAGTCTTTGCTCAATCGTTTTTAACTATTTCCTTAAAGTCTCCTTCAGTGCATATTCTTGAGTTTTTGTTTGCATGTAAATCCTCACTATTTCCTTTTTATTTTATTTATGGGCTCCTTTTTCTCCCTCCAACTGTCCTCTGGCTTGAGATTTGAACCTCTTCTTATTTGATGCGATCTCCTAATTCTGGGTTACCTGGTTCATGAAACTGTTTATGCTATGTCTCCAATATCTTTATCTCTTGCATCTTTTCAAATAAAATAGCCAATATAAGAATGGTAGTGAGTAAAATTAAATTTTGTTTAAAGTTTTTAAGATGTTAAAGTATTTCTTCTTAACTATTAATGGCATGGTGCAAAATATAAGAATTACTAGTATCAAGTATACCATTTTAATTTTCACTTTAGCTTTTTAAGAGCCAGGGTCATGTCTTGAATTTGATGTATACCTCACTTAGTAGACGACTTGCAACATAATAAAAATTAATGCTGAGTCTAATCCTATAATAGAGACATGTTAGAAAAATATGCTTTCACAGAAATAAACCTCTCATCTTAGTAAATTACCTCTGCCTGAGACCTTAATTGTGCTAAATTATAGTCAGCCTTCTTGAGTCACAGAAGGAGTAATTTTATGTCATGTGAACAAAAATTTATTTTCAAAATGTAACTCTGCTTTTACGACTATACCTGAGCCAGATATAAGGTAGTGTAAGGGAAGTATCAATGCCATTCTATATGGCAAAATCCTGCGTATTTGTTTAAGAGACAAAGACCGTGTACACTGAGGGTGACAAAAAAATGTATGCACATTTTAATAAAGGAAAAACTATATGAAAATTGTAAATCTTCTACTTCTGCAATTATAATAGATACACAACGTAATATACAAGGCAATAAAAGCTATTGGCATATTAAAACAGTTCTTTTTTCTTTTTTAAAAATGTGTATACATTTTTACGGTATCCTTTGTATTTTTAAGTTAAGGGATATTTTTAAAAGCCCTTAAGAAAAGAAACAGGAAATTTTATAGTTATTACATTTTTGTCTTAATACAGACATCATTCCATATTCAGAACTAAATGAATGATTTAGAAACTCCAAGGGATTTATTTTTTCACTGTTGCTCTCTTTGTTTATTGACCAACTTTTCAAACATTACTGGATAGCTTTTAGTAGACATAATTAGAGTTCAATGTCAAATACAGTGACAAAGGGGCAGAAGCCCAGCCCTGGAACAGCCTAGAGATGGCACACTGGCGGTCAGTGAGCAAGACCTCGTGCAGGTGTGTCCATTTGGCCTGCTTAGGGCATTATGATTCCCACCACTCTTACTGGCTTTCGTTTCTGCCTGGACTATGCACCATTCTGTTTTAATCTCTAATCATGTTTGTTTATCCTTGAGGCTGGGCTGCGGATGAAAAGGGGGGGACAGAAAGAAAGTGTCATGGAATATCTACCATTCAAATACTAACAGGAAAGCACATAGTAGACTTAGGTTTGAATTAAGAAGGATTCTTTCAGGCTTTTCTGTATATTCAGAGTAAGAGTAAACCAATAACACAGTTTTAACAGTTTGTCTAGTTTGAGTTTGGGTACTTAAGGTACTTGCATATGTAGCAACACCCCATATCAGATATGTGTGCCCCCCAGTGGGCCAGCTGTTTGCTACAACCCTTCTGAACCCCCAGAACAAACTGAATTTGCTATGTGGTATACTGATATCCCTAGAAAGACAATAACTCAAGTTCTAACAGAACGAATAGCTAGACAAATAAAAAAAAAAAAAACAATTTTGCAACAAATACATCCGTGTGTCTTTTTATATTTTCAGTAATAACTAGAAGTTTTCCATTTCCATGTAGAAATACTATATATTTCTGAAGAATTATTTCTATGTATTTCATATTTTGTGTTTTCATGTTAGCTTTTAATTCTCTAAGTATTAATGGTATACAATATTGAACTTAAGAAAATAGAATAATGATAAACATTAAAATAAGAAATGAAAACAATGTAATCTAAATATTTGTACCCACATATTAATCTGAAATTTAAAAAATAATTAAAATAAAATTTTTAAAAAAGCAGAATTCTTTCTCTAATGACTTGTGTAGTACATAGATCTGAGAAAGAAGGTATGGGTTTTTCAATTGGTATATGTCAAATAATGAAAATAAATGAAATTAGGGGATGGCATATTTGGTTTTTGTTTTATTTTGTAATCCACAATTCCTGTTTTAAATAATATTTAAAATGAAAAGTGCGATGGTGATGGCAGTGAAGTTACTATGATTACTATAGGGAAGCATGTAGTACTTCAGAGTCCCTGTGGAGCCTCTTTTCACAGTAAGAGAGAAGGGACCAAAAAAAGTTCTAAGGGATTCTCACATTTGAGTTTCAGAGAACTGTAGAAGAAATGGCAGGGGGCATCTGAAAATAAGGAAATCATCAGTGTAGTGGAAGGAAAAACAGATATCAGCATAGGAGGGACTTTCAAAAGAAGGCATTTTATCAGGTAAAGACATTTAGAATAAAAAAAATTAAGTTATTTCTTGACACAAGAGAAAATTTGGGGTGATTGGGAAAAATCAAGCTGCAATGGTTCTAGGAATAAAGGAAATTGATAGAATTTAGGTGGGTTATCAAAGAACATGATAGAATAGCAGCTTGAAAGAAAAGCGTAGCAAAAGGAAGAGGCATTTGTTGTTTGGTTTTGGCATATTTATAGCTTGGAGGCAAGGGAAGATATCTGGAGAAATAAAGCTATACAAGAAAACAGTGGTAATGGGTATAGTGAGATCCTGGATTAGGCGAGAGGTTATAGGATAAAGAAAGCAAAAAGGGGTGATTTGTGCTTTGAAAAGACAGGTATCCACACATCTAAGTAAGAATGGAGTGAGGGATACTTTGGGGGTTAGAGGGAGTTCACATTGGATAGCCTGAATTTTCTCTGTGATACACAGAACAAGGAGTTTGTTACAGTGAAGTAGTTATAGATGGGCAGACAATCAGAATAGAATAAACTAACACAGAACACACGAGAAAAAGCTAAAAGCAAATTAGTCAAGATCAGGTTAAAAAAAAAAATCTGTACCATGCCAAACATCTAGCCATTGTTGTATATGTTTGTTATAAAATACAGTTTTCACAAGTGTCAACCTAAATCCTTAGCATTACTTTCCTGATTATATATTGGTAAAGTAGTAATAATTATCCTGATTTTGCAATCAGAGAACCTCTGTCCTAAAGTATTTCATGTACTTTGGAGTTATTTATCAAGGCAGAAGTTATACTTCTGTTCAGAAGAAATGATAGCATTGTACTTAAATGTTTCAAGATAAATTTTAGATCATTTTAGTCAGTAGTTAATATCTAAAATACACAGTTAAAATAAGACAAATACAAATTGCATTCATATATTAGCTAAGCTTTGGGAGGCCTTTGGAAAAAATTAATTTTGCAGGATAGATCCACCTGCAAAAATTGCTATACAAAGATTTGGGTTTATATGAAAACAGAGTACTTTATCTGGTGTGGAATTTTATGGTCAATAGCTTCTTGATCACTAGCTAATGATACACAATCCAAGATTATTACTTTTTTTAGATAATGTACTTTTAAAAGAGTAAATGTAAAATATCTTTCCATCCATAATGCTGACCATTCTGAGATCATTACTTAAAATGCTGTAAATATCAATTTTTAGGTCTTTTAAAAAACATAATTGTCCATCTCAAGGATAAAAATCATTATACACCTTATGATTATGCCTTATAGTTTTGAAAATGAGCGTACTTTCATATGCAATGATGCCACTGCAGATCTATTATTAGATCTATTATTTGTAGGGTATGTACTTTAAATTACTTTTCCCAGATGCTCTGAGCTGTTTCAATCTCTTCCCCGCCTCTAGTATGAGTCTATAGGACATATTTTCAAAAGACCTAGATTGTGAGTAGCATGCATTATCAAGAGATAATTTTCTTTTTTAATTCAAAGCTAACTGGCTCCTATAAGGATCTATGGCCTTGGCTGTAAGAGAACAGTCTTCAACCAGCTGAGCACACTGCTTCAGGCTATAATTATTTATGTCTTTCTTACCAAAATTGTTCAAATACCTATTTTAAATGTTCTAAATTTCATGAAGTTATTTTAATAGGTTTTCTGACTTACCTCTTTTATAAACCTTCAACCAGGCTAACTGAGATTATTTAACCTCCACCTTTAGCCTAATCTCCACAGAAACCGGATTCTGGTATAAATCAAGAGCCAATTTGAGTTTCCCTATCAGACATCCACTAGATCAACTGTGTCCCCAGTTCATACTTCAGTTTTTTTGCAAGGAACCAGTCTCCTAGCGATGGCAAATTACTGAGAATGTTACTCCTCTCAGAGGCTGGTACTAGCCTTGCCATATGCCTAATTCCATCATTCCTAGCATTAACAAAAGAAAATAAAATGAGAAATTAAATAACCAAAAGTAAAATTTTACTAAAATTTTAAGCCAGCTATCTATAGGGACATTGAGTTATTAAGAGAAACAAAGATAAGTGACATAAGATGATGGAAAAAAACTGAAAGGTCATGAGAAATGACTCTGAATAATTACATTCCAATAAGCTGGAAAATCTAGAAAGAATTGACAAATTCCCTGATGCATACATACAGCATACTAAAACTGAATTATGAAGAGACATAAAACTTTAAAAGACCAATAATGAATACAGACACTGAATCAGTAATTAAAAGTCTCTCATCAAAGAAAAGTCCAGGACCTGATGGATTTGCTGTTGAATTCTATAGCACATTGAAAAAAGTGCTAATAACTGGACTTGATGTCTTGTGCCTATAATACTAGCACTCTGGAAGGCCGTGGTGAAGGATCACTTGAGATCAGGAGTACAGAACCAGCCTAAGCAAAATCAAGATCCTCATCTCTACTAAAAATAGAAAAATGAGGCAGACGTTATGGCAGGTGCCTGTAGTCCCAATTAGTCAGGAAGCTCAGGCAGGACGATGGCTTGAACCTAGGAGTGTGCACTTGCTGTGAGCTAGTCATGACACCATGGCACTCTTCTTTGGGCAACAGAGTGAGACTCTGTCTCTAAAGAAAGAAAGAAAGAAGTACTAAGAATAATTTCTCTCAATTCTTCCAAAAACTTGACAAGGAGGAAATTCTTCCGAACACATTTTACAAAGCCAGCATCACCCTGACACAAATGCCGGGTAAGGAAATTATAAAAACAAAAACAGAACAATATCCCTGATGACAGTATGTGGAAAATCATTAAGAATATATTGCTTAAGCAACTCTCAATCAATACATGAGATATAGCACACTAACAGAATGAAGGACAAAATCCACAAGATCAGTTCAATAGATGCAGAGAACGCATTTGACAAAATTTAACGTGATTCATGATTAAAAACTCTCAACAAATTATTTGTGGAAGCAATGTATCACAACATCATAAAGGCCATACTTGAAAAACTCACGAATAACATCATATTGTATGTGGAAAGATGAAAGCTTTCCCTTTACAAACTGGAGTGAGAGACAGTTGCCCACTTTCTTCACTTCTATTCAATACTGGATGTCCTTGTCAGAGGCATAAAACAAGAAAAAGAGATAAAAGGAATACAACTTGGAAGGAAAGAAGATAAATTGTTCTGGTTTGCAGATAACATGATCTTATATATAGGAAATCCTAGATACTCCACCAGTAAAATCCTTTGAAAACTAATAAACAAATTCAGTAGGCTTGGAAGATCTAAAATTGAAATCCAAAAATTGATAGCATGTCTATACACTAATAGCAAACTATCTCAAAAAGAAATGGAAAAAAAAAATCCCAATTTAGAAGAGCTGCAAAAAAGTAAAATACTTTGGAATAATTTTAACCAAGGAAGTTAAACATCTGCACACTGAAAACTACAAACATTGATGAAAGAAATTGAAGAAGACACAAAAAAAAATGGAAATTATAGTTATATTCATGGATTAGATGAATCAGTATTGTTAAAATGCCCTTGCTACTCAAAGCAATCTACAGAGTCAAGGCAATTCCTATCAAAATGCCAATGACATTTTTCACAAAAATAAAAAAGAGGACTAAAATATTTGTAAAACCCAAAAAGAGTCAAATAGGGAAAGAAATCTTGAGCACAAAGAAAAAAGTTGGAGGCACTGATTTACCTGACTTCAAACTATACTACAAAGCTATAGGAACCAACACAACTTTGTACTGGCATAACAGCAGAGACATTGACTGATGGAACAGAATACAGAGGTCAGAAATAAATCCTTACATTCTTTCCTTTTTTTTTTTTTTTTGAGACGGATTCTCACTTTGTCGCCCTTGGTAGAGTGATGTAGCATCACAGCTCACAGCAACCTCCAGATCCTGGGCTTAGGCAATTCTCTTGCCTCAGCTTCTCAAGTAGCTGGGACTACAGGCACCTGCCACAAAACTTGGTTTTTTTGTTGATGTTGTTGTTGCTGTTTTAGCTGGCTGGGGCTGGGTTCAAACCCACCACCCTTGGTATATGGGGCTGGCGCCCTACTAACTGGGACACAGGTGCCACCCGATTCTTATATTCTTAAGCAACTAAAGTCTGACAAAGATGCCAAGAACACAAAATGGGAAAAAGACATTCTCTTCAATAAATGGTGCCTGAAAAGCTAATATACACACACAAAAGAATGAACTTAGATATTTATGATTACAAAAATCAACTAAGAATGGATAAAATATTTTAATGTAAGATCCCAAACTGTGAAACTTCTAAAGTAAAACAGAAAAATAATTCCATGACACTGGTCTGGGTGATGGCTCTTTGGATATGACCCCAAACGCAGAGGCAACAAAAGCAAAAATAGGGAAATAGGATTACATCAAACTAAAAACTTCTAAAAGCTTCTGCAGAGTGAAGGAAATAATCAACAGAGTCAAGAGACAAACTATAGGGTGAGGGGAAATATTTGCAAACAATACATTTAATAAGGGGCTAATATCCAAAATATGTTTTAAAACTCAAAAACGTAAATAGCAACCTCCCAAAGTACCCAATTAAAAAAAAAATGGTCAAAAGACCCAAATAGAACATTTCGCATAGAAGACATGCAAATAGCCAATAGGTATACGAGACATGTTCAGCATCACTAACCATCGGGGAAATGCAAATTAACACCATAGTGAGAGATCACCTCATTCCTGTTAGAATGGCTATTCTCAAAAAAACACTAGGTAACAGGTGTTCACAAGGATGTAGGGGAAAAGGAACAGTTGCACACTGTTGCTAGAATTGTGAGTTAATGCCATGGTATGTAAATTCCTCAAAAAAAATTAAAAATAAAACTACCATATGACCTAAAAATCCCACTATTAGCTATATAACCAAAGAGAATGAACTCAGTATGTCAAGGAAATATCTGCACCACATGTTTATTATAGCACTATTCACAACAGTCAAAATACGAAATCAACCTGCCTATCAATGAATGAATGGATAAAGAAAATGTAAAATATACACATGGGATACTACTATTCATCCATGTCACTTGCAACAACTTAGAAGAACTTGGAGGCCATTATGTTAAGTGACATGAACGGGGCAAAAATAAATTCTGCATGATCATGTGAGGAATTTTAAAAAGTTGATCTCATATAACAGGTTCTAAGGGTCTAAGATGGTTGAGGACAGGAGAGGTTGGGACAGTGTTGTTCAAAGGACACAAAATTTGGTACATAGGCAGAATAAATTCAAGAGACCTATTTAACAACAAGGTGACTCTACTTAATAATATATTGTACTGTCAAAAAATACTAACATAATGGATGTAAAGTGTTCTCACCACAAAAATAACTGAGGTAAAATATATATAAATTAACTAGATCCAATAATTCTACAACATTTATATACTTCAAAATGTTATGTTGTACATGATAAATACATACAATTTTAACTGTTAATTAAAAAAAAAAGATTGAAGAGTGGCACAAAAGATTGCAAAGTATGGAGGAGAATAGCAGTCCAGTAAGAAACTGGCTTCAAGGTAATAATGCTGTTTGTCAAGGAATTTATAATAAGAATACCCTCAATGAATGAATGATGCCTAAAATCTCTGCATTACTTTAATTTTATCTTGATTATTCTATGTTGTATAAAAACAAATATGTTTACGTAAAATGAGGATTTGGGGGACAAAATCTTGGTCTTGACACAAAATCTATAAATATGTTACATTTTTCATCATTTACTTAAATTAAATAATTTTCTCCCTATACATATACATTAAAAGAACTTGTAAGTCAGTAGCTGGGACCTTACTTGCTCTGTTTAGCAGTGCCTTCCACAGGATATGAGGAAATAATTTTCACTTGTTTAGTCAACATCTTTTATTTGGCATCTCTTAGGCAGCCTGGTATGAACCAGTGTGTAGTAATAAATAACGCACAATGGCTATGCTCAGGGAAATTATAGTCTGGACACTTAATAAGCACTCCCACTTTACATTAAGGTTCGTAAAAAACAAAAAAGGAAAGAACTAGTGTTTATGACCTTTCATGAGTTTTATATGAGCAGTAAATATCTGGGAGAAGAAAGGGTAGATTAAGTGGCAGGTATCAGAAAAATTTATGAAGAAACTAGGTAGGAATCTACCAGGTAAAGGCTTGGGTGTGGGGTGGGACGTTTATTGTTGGCAAAGAAAACAAAGCATTGAAACAATTATTTGAAGAGGAAAAGGACTTGGTATCTTAAAAGAGGTTAAAAAAGAAATTCCAAGATGATTATTGTACAGAAAACAAGGAAGCTAGTGACATGAAAAAACCAGGCAGTGACAGAACCTGGTAGGTTATGCTCATAGATTTAGTAAGCAGTCAAGGAAAGGAAATCCAAAAAATGGCATAAGGTAATCTCCTTTCTATGAGATAACCAAAGAGTTGGGCAAACTATGATTTGGAATCCATAACTCTTGGAAATATCATCTTGATTGGAAAAAAAATTCACAGAAATCAACAAATAATATAATTAGTTGGCTTTAGTAGTTTACAAATGAAACTAAAAGAAAGTTAAGAAAATCAAATTAGAAAAACGATAATTAAATTACATTAGTTTTAGGCACATACAGCACATATATATATAAAGTTATTTTAAAAATCATTGCAAATTAAGGATTCATTCAATATTCAGAGGGTGGTAACCTCTTAGGGAGGTGAAGGAAGGCTGGATATGGCATGAGGCAGGGACCACGGGTAGATGAAGCAGTTTGGTAGGATGCTGGTGCTTACTTTTGGTGTCAGTTCATAGTGTTTATGGTGGCATTTTGTGTTCAAATTTTGTAAACTCATATTAGTGACTTTAGTATGTCAGAGGCTATGTTAAAATAGAATGGAGTGGGGTGTATAGGAGGGGTTATTGTAGAGGCTAAGAAATCAGTTAGGTGGCCCATGAACTTATTCTTCAATGGAAGGAGCAGAGGACGGGGAGAAGTGAGTCAAAAAAGGCTCCTAGGTTTCTCAGTTCCTCAACAAAAGCAAGGAGGTGGCGTGTTCCTAAGATGAAGATTAAAGGAGTTCTGGGGAAGACAGAGTGTTCAGTTCTAAACATTTTGCCCTTGAGATTCCATAGAGATATCTTAGAAAAAGCACTGGGGCTTAGAAATCTGTCTTTCATCCATAAAGACACACATAACATCTCTGAGCCCATAGGAATGGATGCCGGAGGACCAGAGGGAAAGGAGGGAGAACAGGTAGAGGAAGGAGCTTGAGTTTTAGAAATACTTTGAAAAGCTGAATTTCAAAAACAGACTAAAAATAGCCATTTTAAATGTAAGGAATAATTATCCAGAGGGGATAGTGTCACACATTTCAGGGGAAAATATTATCATAAGAAAAAGGAAAGAGTTATTATCTTTGATTGCTCTTGATAAATCTAATAATGTGACAGCTTTTGTGCAATTTTTCAATAATGAAATAATTAGAAATCACAATTTAAGCAGCTTTATTAGTGCACAGATTCCAGATTGGAATAAGATAAAGAAGGAAGAGGAAATAAGAGCGTGACAACTGTGCTGTAAAGGTGTTTGGAGAAATAGGACAGCAACTGGAATATTGTTTCTATTGTGGTTTTTGCCGTCATAACAGCGAAGATTCTAAATATGTCATACTGATGATAACCCCAAATGAAAAAATAGATTGAAGATTTCTAAAAGGCCTAGGTCATAGCTGCTTTCCTGAGAAGGAAATAGGGAATGGGACATAAATTTTATTAACCTTTGAAAGAAATAATAAAAAAAAAAATAAGAAAGTACCTCCAAAGTAAAAACTAAAAGGAGAATTAGAGTTTATGTCAAAGTGATGGCGTACTTGCAGGCCTGGAAACAAAGCTTATCATGTTTGAGATGCTGTTTTTTCAAAGAAGAAAAAGGTAAGATAACTTGCTGAGAGTGAGGGAGAAAATGGGGCAGAAATGTTGACCCAGGAGAGGAAAGGACTGTTGATTAAAGGGAAGAAGAGACTAAATACAGAACCTGTTGTAACATCATCACTCGTCCCAGAGCAATTTCAGAGTTTTGTGATTCTTTCTAATTATGTGGCTTTAACTCTTCTCCAGGAATCTCAGGTAATGTACTATCCATAGTCACCCCCCAATATACTCTTCTTCCTCTTCTGCCAAGTTTTGTTAATAGTGTCATCATCACCACCCAAATCACTCAAGTACCAAATAGTAGAAACATTGACATTTTCATTTACTGACAAGTAGCCAATTGCCAACTATAAATTGTATCTCAATAATGTGAGTGTTTATTACCAGTTTTTTTTAATTTACAGTTATCACCCTAACTTACATCCTTACAATGTCTTCCTTAATCTCCCAAATTTCATTTAATCCATATCAGATATGTTACGTATATTATCAAATTCAGATACAATACATTTAATTCATTTACTTAAAAGTCTTCAATGACTCCCATGGTCTTCTAAAGAACCTATAACCCTACAAACATATATAACTAAATTTTTGTGTGGGGTATGGTTTTACTGTTTTACTCAATTCTCTGGTCTCCTACTTTCTCACTATGTATTCTTCATAATTCTTACAAACGAAATTATTGCGTTTCATCTATCACAGTTTAAATTATTAAGCCACTGTTCCTTAAGCTCTGAGTTTTTTTAATTCTAGTACTCCTACCTTCTTGCTAATTTTATTCTTATGTACTTTGAGCCAATCTCAAATCCTATCTTCATTACGATGTGTTTTCTCACCTGCCCAGGAAGCTAAGACTTCCCACCGTTTTTCTATGGTCTTTATTTGAACTTTTGCATGTACACGGTTATTGTTGTATTGTGTTACCAGGAAACAGATGCCACAGAGTCAAATGTGTGCTGTCTATTTTTTAACTGTTTCATCATGAGCAAATAAGACTCTGAGCTTTAGTTTCTTTATTTGGGAAAAAAAAATCATAGGAATGATTTTGCATTACTGCCAAGATGAAATGCAATATATGAAAACAGTCAGATATTAGATCTGAATCCTCTCATCCCTTATACTCACTTTCATGCTTTACCATCTAAAACAGCATCTTTCACAAAATATCCATACCATTAATATTTATCAAAGTAAATTGAATATGATAAAACGTGTCCATAACAATGTCTGTATGATGGAATATGATAACACTTGTCTTTAATGACAAAAACTTGTCCTTAATACTCTTTAAAAATGCTCATGTAGAATTAACATATATAGCCTCGGTCACGAGCTCCCCCTCGAAAGTTACTTTTAGTATTTTTTGCTTTTCATAATAACCATCCAAAATCTAGATGTTAAGGTGATAGATGTGTTTCTGCTTATTTTTTTTTGTCCTTTGTGTTCACTTTGAGAAGGAAAATGAGGCAGTGTCCACAAAAAAATAGACTCATTGGAGCTTCACCCTGAGAATACAGAAAATGAAATAAAAGGAAACTAAGGGGTGATGGTGGGAAAGAAAGCCAAATTTGCCTTAAAACTTTAGCTCTGGGCCAATTCCAAAGAGGAAAAAAAAATCATGGGAGAAACACAATGGTTTAAAAGTTAAAATTGCAAAATGAAAACAGGCTTTATTAGTTCCCATTATTTCCCTTGGGAGCCACAGTTGACTGAGATCAGCCTGCTAAGTACTAAAATATGTATACACCAAAACCAGAAACCACACATACAATATGTGATATTCAGCTCCTGTTTCATAATTTTCACAAACATTCGAAATGTATTAAAATATTTCCTAACCACCAATTACAAAATAAAAAGTGTTTTTAAAAGTCACCTAGGTATTTTCATGTCAGCAGGAACCTCTTGATGGCAACAAAGCTTTGTAATTCCCAGGTGCCTGTTTTAGTTCACATTTTAGCATGGTTATCAGAAATGTTTCTAATTCTGTATTAAATACAAAACTATTATATAATCAGTTTGTTACCTGAAGGGTAGATTATGGCTTTGCGTTTTTGTCAAATTTTAAACTTACCCTTCAAAGGAAATATACATGGAAAGAAAATTTAGCTGCATTTGCCTTTTGCTATTTCAGAATATTGCGAAACTCATAGTGTTTTAAACCTTCCATGAAATGAAGGCATCTTGCCAGGTACCCGAGATGCCACAAGTGTCGGAGAAGAAGAAAAAGAATAGTGTCTAAACAGTCTACCCTTGACTGGCATGTGAGAAGACAGATGGGTGAGAGCAGAATATCCTTCGTGGTTACTAAAAAGTGAAAACTAGAATTTACAATACAAGCCATAAAAATTGAAGAAAAGGTTGCATTACCCATGTGTATATAAAAAGCAGAGCTCACCTGTAGGTGCTCTTCCGTGACCAGTCGGTGCCCCATACTTTACTTCTCAATGTGGCTACTGTTAACCTGTTTGGGGATCAGAGAAGAAGCCAAGGGAATAGCGAGGCTTCAGCTTTGTTAATGCTGCCCACAGACCTTCATCAACAACTATTGATTTTAAGTCTGGAGAGAGGTCAGTCACAGCCATGTGCATTAATATTTATTAAGGGTTGTAGGTGAGGCATAATAAAAATTAGATTTTCTATTTATCTGCATTTAGACGGCAAGGAAATTAGGCTGCAAGAGTACCAATAATTGATTTCAGTTATTTTCTTTACTTTAGCTTGGCAGGTTTCCGGTGCTGACTTGAGAGTGAATTCAGAGGTGATGTTTACACAAATCAGAATTGAGGACAGAGGGCTCCAAGACTTTTATCACAATATCTAAGTCAAGGGACACGGAGTTATCTACATAGCAATAGCAACACAATCGCAACTCTCTGGAATCCGCTTTATTTTCTTCTTCTTTTTCTTCCATAGGGTATACTGAGCTTACAGAAAACCAGAGGGATAAGAGAGAACTTGTTATGACCCCACACATTTAAAAATCTTACACGCCTCAAAGATGTGGAAGTCAGCTGAGAGCAAGCCATTCGAACTCAGCAAAAGCTGATTTTTATCTATTGAATTGGATGTTTGCAAAATGGTGTAAAAAGAAAGGAAATAGGGAAGAAAAGAAAGAAGGATGAAGGAGCAGTTTTTCTATTTCAGTTCTTCTCTCCTACCTTTTTGACCTCCCAATATCAAGCTAGTTTGACAGTGGCTAGAGTAGGACGATAGGAGGTGTAGTGCGAATTGTGCTACAGAGCAGCGGTCCCCAACCTGGTGGTGGCGACTCACAGCAACTGTATTAAAGGGTCGTGGCATTGGGAAGGTTGAGAACCACTGCTACAGAGAGAACTCGAAGGATTCCACTTCCCAACTAATCTCATGGTGATGGTCCCTGGGCACTGTGGCCATGCTGCGGTAATCTGCCAGGCCATGGATGAAAAAGCTCTGCCCCTCCTAGGTTTTAGAGAGGAGGCAGAAATTCACACTTTGACCCTTTTATTTGTATATTTTACCTACAGAGCTCACTGTGCAGGGCTTTATTCTCCCACCAAGCATGCAGTTGGTACCTAGAGTACATGACAGGTCAAGAAAGTGTAACAGAAAGTAAAAGTGCTTATGACCAGAATAAAGTAGACCCACAGCACCATGTGAGTCTACTTGATTTAGGCCTTAATGTCAGCCTACATCTACATAGTCACATGCTTTTCAAAACATTTTCACATGTCATTAGAAATACTCAACAGTGATCTCTAAGTTGTGGGGTGCTGACAGATGTGGTATTTATTTATTATGTGAGCCTCCTTACCCCAGCAATGGTTATATTTCAAGCAACCATTCTCAGTCAGTATTCAGTGACCTCAAAAGAAATTTCAGATTACAAAGAAAGGATTTCAGGACCAGGATGGAGTAGGGATAAGGGACCTGGTTTACTCTTGAGGAATCTTGAGAAATAGTAGACAGCAAATCCAACTATAAAACATGATAAATTTGGATTGATGGAGATCATCTCCAACAACAAGCGGTGCAGAATGAATATTCAAACCCAGATATCCAGATGGATCAACATCTGTCATGTGTCTTTACGTCAGACTGTTTATAACACAGTCTGGCTATTTAACCCTTCTCCGAGGTACACAGACCACAATCCTTGAATCATTACTGGGTAGGATTTACTAGAGAGCACAGACTCTTTAGCTTTTTTGCAGTGTTGGGTGAACAAGCAATACATTTATAATATATTCAAGTCACTATACCTTTTTCACTGGTCTTCATGAGCAGCTAGAATAATCTTATGTTATAGCCCAATTGCACCGAGTCACGCAAAAGTCAATAAAGTTGCCTTAGGCACTCTAGTCCCCTTTGTGGGAAATAACTAGAAAATTAGGTCCCCCCCCCTTTTTTTGAATGCAATCTAACTAGTCTCCTTAAATTCATTGACATTAACCCAAGAGTTTAGCTTCCCCACCTTAATCTCTAGTGTGCCTAGTATAAGGCTTGCATATAATTCTTCACCTTTGGTGTTATCTGTACTGGACACTCTGTACAAATTATTTACCCGATCCAGATCTGGGGCCTAGACCCTACCAAGCACTGGCACTTTCCTTATTGAATGCCCTGGCTGTTTTTGCTCCTTGAAAATACTATGTATTATAGATTTTTCTACTGGGAAGTTAGAACAAAAAGAGTTCTTGTTTCTCATTGGTGAGTCATTATGCAGAAAGATAGTGACAGCCAGAATTAAAAAAAAAAAAAAATTAGGAAAATTAAAGTCCAACCTCTAATGAGAAAGAAAAAGGCAGAGGGGGTATGCCATTTGTCAGGGCCCAGGTTAAAACGTCTGGAATTTAAAAGTTTAGAAAGGAAAGTGTACTGATACTACTATGTCATAAATAGTCACAACAGTATTCTATACATAAAAACATTATTTAAAATACTTTCTTAAGTTATAGCATGTGTACATGCAGGGCCACATAATTTTAGAAAAATGTTCAATATCACTAATTGTCAGAGAAATGCAAATCAAAACCAAAATGAGATATCGTCTCCCTTGGTAAAATGACTTTTATCTAAAAGACAGGCAAATGACTTTTATCTTAATGCTGGCAGGGCTGTGGCGAAATGGAAGTTTTCATACGCTGTTGTGGGAATGTACATTAGTACAAGCACTATGGGGAAGAGGAGGCAGGTTCCTCAGAAATCTGAAACTAGAACCACCATATGACCCAGGAATTTCATTGCTACATGTATAACCAAAAGAAAAGAAATCCGTATATTGAAAGGTTATCTGTGCCCCCACATTTACTGCAGCACTATTCACAGCAGGCCAGACTTGCAATAAACCTAGGTGTTCATAAACAGACGAATGGATAAGGAAAGTATGGAACATGTATGCAACGAATTATTCAACTGTCAAAATAGGAAATCTTGTTACTTGTACCACATGGATTGAACTGAAGAACATTATGTTAAATGAAATAAGCAAGGCGCAGAAAAACAAATTTCACTTATTTTCCCTCATGTGGGAGCTAAACATTAAACAATCTCATGGAGACAGAGAGTAGAATGATGGTTACCGGAGGCTTGGAGGGATAGCGGGGAGGGAGATAAAGTAGGGATTTTAACTGATGTAAAAATATCGACGGGCTAAACAATATCTGATAGCACAGAGGGTGACTATAGTCACCAAGAAGTTATCGTGTACTTTCAAATAACTAAAGGCCTGGAAACGGAATGTTCCCAACACAAACAAACGATAAATGCTTGAAGTGAAGTTTACCCTAATTACCTTTATTTTATTACACATTGCATGCCTGTGTCAAAACATTGCATGTACCGTAATAAACACAAACAACTATTCTGAAATTCTGAAGATTATTATCATTCAAAAATATATTTTTTAAGTTTTTTAAAACAAAACTGAAAGTCTTACAGATAGTAAAAATTATAGTGTGTATGCGTTTGGGTTTTGTTTATTTATTTATTATGAGAAGTTAGTAGCTCAGTTCAGACCCTGACTCCCTGCTTTAAAACAGTGAGACTAATTCCAGACTTTGTAGCAATTAGATAGTCTGTGAGGCCTTGACAGAAATTACTTAGGAATTGAAAGGACTCGATTTTTTGGATTGAGAGGTTAGATTCTACAGGTTAAAAAGACTGAGATAAGTAGGCTGAGAATAATTTGAACTAAAAAGCCATTCAACAAATACTTCTTGTCTGCATGTATGACCAAATCTGAGGTCCATACAGCCACAGTTATCGTTTATAGTAGGTGAGCTGGTAAAGACAGAAAAATCCTATTTAAAAAATAAATGCATTTATCAATCTTCATTTTATTGTGTACAGCGGGGCACGTGGGTTATCTTCACTGCATTGTACAGATTCATGAACTGGAGTACTTTCAGTGAATTGAAAAAAATCCTGCAGGGGTCATGCTAAGTTCTCTCTTATCACGCTTTTCTCTTTCAGTAACCCTCTAGGGAAGAGGATTGCAAGACTTCGGACTACTCATAATACATAGACAACACTCACGTTCACATTTTTTTAATTCAAATATCAATTCCACAAGATATTAATTTGCCTGGATCTACTTAGCACATTTAAATGCAGACACAGAGTAGTGGAATTATCATATCTCCAATCTGTTACTCGTTAACAATCATATTTATAAAGACTCCTTAAAATAGTTTATACCTATAGTGACCTTAGCACGTTACGTTTTTTTTCTATTCTAAATTATTATGTTTAGTCATTCATTTTTATTGTTAAAGCTTCGGAATTAATAAATAAAAATTATAAGCTCTATGAACAGTTAAAAATACTGTCCTAAATATATGTGGTAGATACTCAAGTAAAGGTGCATAAAATGTAACATGTGTTTTATTAACCCAGATATGTAAGTATCATGTTTTAATATGCTTTAAAGGACACTTTTGAAATTGCTACTGGAAAAAAAAATACAATAAATGGGAAATGTTAAATGAAAGCAATTATCCTGAACTGGCCAAAAATGTTATATAACACTTCAGCAAAAGAGTAGGAACTTCTTGTATGCAAATCATGATATTTTATACTTTAAGTTATTAATGAATGCATTGATGTGCTCAAGGAAAACATTAAATAATTGATATTCAACAAAAGACACTGTAGTGAAATTGGAAAGCAACAACTTCTAAATTAGGCCATAGTCATTAAAACGAATATACAGCATCATATAATTCTTGTTTATCTGAATTATGATCTATTATTTTTAATTTATCCCTACAAAGGGCAGACCTCTGCACGTGCATTTTCTTTTTTGCTTTTTTAAAAATTGCAAAATATATTCTGATGGAATACATTTTTAAAAATGTAGAAAAGGGCAAAATTCTCTATCTTACACAAATTAAATCTTCGTAAAAAGAACAAATAAAACATTGTATATGTGTGTGTATCTCCTAGAGGTTATTCTGTGTGCATACAAATAAATCATATGAACTTTTACACAATTACTTATGTTATTTCTCTCAATGGTATTTAGCAAGATCACACCATATATCTTGTTCTGTGATGTAATTTTTTTTCCTTAACAACATATTCCACATAAAAGTACCCCTGTGAGTGCACACGTTTTCTTTTGGGTGAGTTCTTATTATTCTATTTTAGTGTGTAATAACTTACTTATTCTTTGTTGTATAGCTGGATGACTTTTTCCCTTGTTTTTTACTATACCCATCCTGCTGCAAAGACTATTCTGGAAGATATTTTCTGTACTTCTGTGAATATTTTTGTAACACAAAATTCTTAAATCTACCAATGGATTGAATAATACACACCTTTAAAATTGGATAGAGACTTCCAAGTTGTATTCTTTAAAGTCTGAAATCAATGAAAAACATGAGAATGTCCCCTTGATTATACACTTACTAATGAAAAATATTACAAAATTTAAAGTGTTAAATATTACGTTTGCAAAGTTAAGCATCTTTTCTCGAGCCTATAAGTCATTTGAACTGTTTTCTCTTTAATTTTCCTTTTATCTACAAAGAATATATGTTTCAGAGATTAACTCTATGTCACAAGCATTATAATATTATCTCCCATTCTGTGAATTTTAATTTAACTAAAACTTTGCTATGTGTATATTTTGCCTTAGAGAAATCTCTCTATTTTATATGCTATCCATTTTTATAAACATTTTTCCACAAGGCTTCTGGCTTTTTGTTTTGCTAAAGAATTCCTTTTTGCCTTGGTGAGGGTGGCAAAGAAAAGCATTCCACCTAAACCTTTTTCTTTCTTACCTGCTGGCACACACATGCAGATACACACATTGGGTTAGCTGTTCTCTGAATCTCATATCCTGACTTTAATTGTGGATATGTACCTCCTCAGGGTCTCATTTTCCTTCCAAACGATAGGAAATGTGTTCTCTATGTATTGTCTTGGGGGTTCTTCACACTGGGTTTTACGTCTCAAATTCTAAAAGAAATGATTAGTGCTTGACTATTTAAACATCCTTTCCTCTTCCAGTATCTTAGCCACATAGACACGTGGAACATACTCCATTGGGAGGAATAATATAAGTAATTGTCAACGTAGCAGAAAAATCTAAGTGGTCAAAGAAGACTTACATACTAAAAAACAAGGTATAACCATACTATATGCAAGTGGAAAACCAAGGCAAGTCTGTGACCATCGTAAAAATTCTTCAGCTGTCTAACTCGATGTGGCCCGATGGCAGCAGCTGCCTCACTTTGGCCCACCAACGAAAGATTAGCACAATTTTTTTTTCTAATACTTTCTTTAGAGAAAGTATTCAGACCCACTTAGTTATGACCACATCAATGACAATAATAAAGAATGTCTGCATGGAAAAATGATCAGAGAGACTGTAAAGTTTACCAGTGGTTCTCAACCTGTGGGTCGAGAACCCTTTGTAACAATGAAAATACATCCTGCATATCAGATATTTACATTACAATTCATAACAGTAGCAAAAATACAGTTATGAATTAGCAATGAAAATAACTTTATGGGTGGGGGTCACCACAACATGAGGAACTATATTAAAGAGTCGTAACATCAGGAAGCATTAGGAAGGTTGAGAACCACTGGGAGGCAGGCTCAGAAATGCTGCCATAGTCTCTTTTGGAGAACAGAAGTTCTACTTACTACAGACCACCTGGTGTGATGCTGCGTCTGGGGGTGAGCTCAGCATCTCTGTGGTCCCTGAAAATACAGTTTTAAATTTTAGTCCTGAAGGTATAAGTGAATCAGAGGACAAAGAAACAAGTTTAAGAACAGGATGCATCCACAAAGTTCTCTTCTAGAACAATTTATTTTCTTAAGTTTTTGTTCAAACTGGGCGAAAAACCATTTAAAGTCTTTTTATGTAATTTGTGACAACTCTTTTCTTTTTTTTTTTAGTGAAATACACGAATGCAAGTAACATATTTATGCTGTGTTGGAAAGGAAGGGATAATCTAGAAAAGAAAAGAAAACCTACCCTGTCATGACCCGTTGGGCTCCTGTGGCCCTGGTCTTGGTTAGCGCAGGAAGGAACCAGGCGAGAAGTGGATTAGAAGTACAAGCTTGTGGAAGGCGGGCTAGCCCTTACTTTCCGGGTAGCCCCGAGCAACCTCTGCACCAGCCATTTATTGAGCCAGAACAACACAGGTGAGGGGAGAAATTAACAATGACTACAAGCTGAGGGCACGGGCTCCTCCCACAAGGAGCTCCTGTGGAGGAATGGCCTGAGGTCCACGCCTCAGCTGCAGATCATCTTGCTGGGATGTTGGCGTCTCCTACACTACCCTACTCCAAACCCAGAAGTCCTTTTAGAAGTTACAGAATTGTACCTCTGGACAATTGCTGCTCAAGAATTGGGGAGGCAAAATAAGGGATTGCCTAAGGAAGTGTAGAAAATAAATGAAGCAAAAGCTAGAGTAACAATAGTGACAGATCCGATTCAGGAATCATTGCCTAGTTCTTCAAATACATAAGATGGTTTTAGTAGAAAGGGTTCAACTACACTCAATGTCAAAAATATATGTGTAATTCAGTTTTCATGTAAATATTTGTATTTAAAATTTCTCAGAATAGAATTATGATCAATTAGGCAAATATCCATCACCGTATGAGTGTTCTAGTGTTCTGCCAATATGGAAATTTTTGTTTTACTTAGGCCTTATATGCTACAGGAGGCAGGCGGATACATCAAAAGTGATAAACTAATGGGCACTCAAGGTAACTTCAGAACATCCTAAGTCACTGTGATGAAAACAAATGGGAAAAGGTGAGGAATAAGGCACAGGATCAGAATAGGGCTGTTTAGATTGAGGATCTGAGAAAGGCCTTTCTGAGATAGTTAAATTTGGGATGAGATATTAAGAGAGGGGACACCATAGAAATAACACGGAAGGGTTGTTTCAGGCAACACAGCATTTAACTCACTTACTGGGTTTTTTTTTTTTTTGAGACGGAGATGGAGCCTCAAGCTATTCCCCTGGGTAGAGTGCCATGGCATCACACTCACAGCAATCTCCAACTCCTGGGCTCAAGCGAGTAGCCTCCCAAGTAGCTGGGACTACAGGCGCCCGCCACAACGCCTGGCCATTTTTTTTAGTTGCAGCCATCCTTGTTGTTTGGCGGCCCGGGCTGGGGACTCGAACCTGCCACCTTAGGTGTATATGGCTGGCGCCTTAGCCGCTTGAGCCACAGGTGCCGAGCCACTTACTGGGTTTTTAAACTGTGTTTTTGAATTACTTTCTTAGGAGTTGCTCTGAGGCTTTAAAGTCAAAGACATTATAGAAAACAATGTTCAAAATATTAGTATTTTAACACATGGAAGCTTTAGCTTCGTCATATAATTCAATGTGAATGCTTGCCTGGCACATTGTCACGTAGTGATTTTAGGACTTGGGTTTCTCCCCTCTCTTGGCTCTTCTTATATCTACAACATCACAATCAGTTCTGTTTAGCCAGTGGGTGGGAAAAGATAGGTGAAGCAAAGCCACTTGTTTCTAAGCCACTTAGGCGCAGAAGTCACATCAGTTATTTGGACACAATACCCATTGGCAAGAAATTGGCAAGTTACTCCCCTCTCTGCTGATGCAAGGAACTTTAAAATATAGTACCTGACTAGGAAGCTAATTCAACAGCTCTGCCTGGTGGGAAGGGACCCTGAATATCAGGTGTATGAAAGTTGTTTCTGCATGTAAGAATATAAAAAACTATTTCACCTATCTAGGTTAGAGAATTTAATACTTACCCTAACATTGTGGTACAAAAAGGTTCTATTAAGAATATGTTATGAAGATAAATCAAGAAGAACAGCCTGAGCCAGAGTGAGACCTCTTCTCTAAAAATAGCCGGGTATTGTGTCAAGCACCTATAGTTATTGGGGAAGCTGAGGCAAGAGAATCGCTTGAGCCCAGGAGTTTGAGGTTGCTGTGAGCTATGATGCCAGGGCACTCAACCCAGGGTGGCAAAGCAAGACTCTGTCTCAAATTAAAAAAAATATATAAAAAATTAAAAAATAAAGATAAATCAATAGATTTGATGTAGGAATGTGAGGTATACTGTAGATAGTAAGATTATTTTCTAATATGCAAAAAACAAAATCAAACAAAAATAGAAGAGTTTGTGAAAGAAAGAATGAATTAATTTTTCGACTTGTTAAATTTGGGGTGTTCGAATGAAAATACGTGTGTAAAGCATGTATTTGGTTATGGGCATCTAGAGTTTTGTAAAGGTCTAAATATATACAATTGGAAGACATTAATATAGAGATAATATTTAAAACCATAGATTTAACAAGCTTTTCTAGGGAAAATGTACAGATAAAAATAGGGAAGGCAACACAGGGTCTGAGCTCCTGTGGCTCACAAATAATTTAGTGGTCAATCAGGAAGATAGAGGCAGAAGAGACTAAGGTGTTGCCGCTGGTACCTGAGAGGACGCCTCAAATGTGTTGTCCAGGAAACTAAGAGAAGACAGAGTTTTAAGAAGAAAAGAGTGGCCAACTGGGCTGGGTGTTTCTGACATTTTAAATAAGAAGAAGATATTGCTATGGTCATTTGTGACCTTGAAAATAATATTTTTATTTTCTATTGTATTTGATCCCAATGTTGTGATTGCTTTAATGCATAAAATGTGGAGGAAACAATGCTGTATGACTTCCAAAAATACGTCTCAATAGGAAATATACTTTCTTCATGGCTCTCTTTCTCAAGACACTCACTTTTGAAGCTCAGTCAATATCATTTGAGGAGTGCAAACTATCCCGCCTGCTGGAATCCCATGAAGAAAACCACGTGGAGAGAAGGGAGGACTCCAGCTAGCAGCTGTTACCAGTTTCTGGGCATGTGAGTGAACATGCCTTCCGAAGATCCCAGCCGCTCACCTCCACTCCTCCTTTCTAGCTGATGTCTCATTCACTGGGGAGGAGTGGCAAGCCCTCCCTGAAGTACCTCTTCCAAATTCAGGACTCTCATTATCTGTCAGGATATAATCATAAGTAGTTTGTTATGGTTTGAATGTGTCTTCTCTGAAATTTATGCGATGAAATTTAATGGCCAATGGAGTAGTAATAAGAGGTAGGGCCTCTAGGAAGTGATCCAGACCTGTGTGGCTCTTCCAGCTTCCCTCATATAAAGGCACAAGAGCCAGGGGCCATCCTGGAAACAGAGCCAGCCTCCACCAGACACAGAAACTGCCAGGGCCTTCCTTGGTCTTGGACTGCCTTCTTATCTCCTACAACTGTGAGAAATCAATGTATGCTATATGCTGTTTATAAATTGCTCAATCTCAGGCAATTTTTTTTTTTTTTTTTTGGCCAGAGTTGGGTTTGAACCTGCCACCTCAGGTATATGGAGCCAGCGCCCCACTCATTGAGCCACAGGCATTGTTTTATAGTAGCACACCTTGTCTAAGATATAGTTTTCCCCCATCACATTTTGGGATAGTATGTTATGCAGCCTTAGAAGCTAGAACTGGGATTTAAAGAATTTCCCTTCCAAGAGGAAAATGTGGCTGGGAAAAGGGCATAAAGAGAATGCTGGTAAGGATAGAGAGAATGAGGGATGGGGCAACGTGTGAAAGCCTTTGAAGAACTTTGTAAGGTCTTTGGCTACTCTGAATGAGATAGGAGCTTTTGGAGGGTTCTAAACAGAGGAGTAACATGAACTTATGTGATTATATGTATTTGTTTTTTTTCTCAAGAAGATAAATTATTGACTTTATGTTCTTTGTTAAAGATAAACACTATACCCTGTTGAAGTAACTTCCCGCTTAGTAACAAACTTCTACTTCCATTTTCCTGGGGTGCAATTTTAAGTTGGTATCAAAGAAGCTATAAAATAAAGTACATAATTCTATATTTCTATATAATTCTATATTTTCAGTTCCATTTTCTTCTTTGAAGGAAGTTACTCAGAGAAAACTATTAAGGGAGACATCTGCCTAGATGGCATTTCTAATATTTATCTTTGCTTCCTAATTATGCAAAGAATAATACATTTTGAGTAGAGAATACTCATGCTGTATTGCAGATTCTTATCTAAATTACATACTCAAGAGGAGAAAAAACTCTTTTGAAATCTCAGAAGTCTTTTAAACTCTAGTTCAAATGTTTGGCTGAGGCTCTACATGCCTGCTTGAACAATGCTTAAGCAATTCGTTAAAAATTAAAAATAACAGGAGAATGCTATTTAGAAGTATGGATTATAATGCTAATAGTTTACAGTATAGTTGCTTGCAAAATGATATATATTTATCTAATGTGAGAAATAGTAAACTGTTCCACTAACAGTTTTACAAAAGCACTTGTTACCTACTATTACCAATCATATTATTTTTCAGAGATGAGAAAGTCTAAATTTGCCATAACCACAAATATTTAGATCACTGATAGTCTCTAAATTATTTGCATTTTATTTTTCTATGAAACTTGTGAAATGAAAAATAGGGTTCTTACCATAATTAAATGGTAAGCAGTCCCTGTAGATCATATACTTCCTATAATGTATAAAATATGTATAATGAAAAAGGAAGATCTCAAAAAATATAGTCCTCCTATCATAGCTGAAAGTCATTAGGTTTGCTTAGTAAAGTTTGAATTCCAGGAGACCGTGTTTTCCTCTTGATAAAAAAGCAAAATTTACCATATTATGGGGAAGTTGATACTAATACTAACTGATAACTAATACTACAGTTAGTAAGGCTAACAATGTTGCTCTAAATAATTTTAATAATTCAGAATAAAAATACATAGTAATTTTCACAATGCCCTTCCATTACATATTTATGTGAAAAGAAAAAGTCGTTAATTTGTACAACAGATGTCTCAGAGCTGCAGGTTTAATCAGCATAGTTCAAACAATGAAGTCAAAATTCACAATCTCCACCTCTAAATGACACCATGGAAGATTTAGAAATTGAATTTGTCTCATCTTTACCACTTGTTACCCATGAGCTGTGATTGCTATAGGAGTTACATCAAATGGATATTACGGAAAATATCGGATAGTAAACATAGATTAGGTCTTCTGATCAGATGGAAAGCACCAGGGCAGAAAGCAAATTCAAATATTAATTTTCTGTAAACACAGAGAGTCTCATTGTCTAATTTAATATATGCTTTTTCTCTGTGTTTTCAGGTTGACCCTAGAAATTGCCAACTGAAACCTGCATTCTGATACTTTTTGCTAAAGATCATTATTCAGATTCACAATTTGGGAAGCCCATCTGAGGTAACTACATTCTCTATGTGTAAGGACCACAGATCATAAATGAAATAATCCTGTGCATCCAAACTCATTTCCTAATATGAACCAAATTTAATTTCAGCTATGACCTTGAAGATCTAGACAAAATTATTTTATTATAATACGTGTATTTATATAAAAAACAGTACTAAACTAGCTGGGCAGATTTGAACCAATTAAACATCTGACTGAGGATTTTTCCAAAGTCAAAGAATTGAGTCATAATAGAATGTGATCTGAATAATAGAGAGGGATTTCTCTATCATCAAACATGGGAACTTTTACTTGTTTGCCTCTCACAGTTAATGAAGGAACTAAAATCATGTGAAGTAAATTTTTAAAAAAATAACATTTGTAATGTGTTTGATATGAAAACAACTCTTCTGGCTTCTTTTGAGGAGGTTTTATTAAATTTTTATTTATATATTTTGGATTATTTTGCAGTCAGTAATATCTTTCTTTTCTTTCTTTCTAAGCATAAATGCTTGAGAAAGTTATGCCTTTAAGCCAATGGAACTAACAGAATTTGATGTCTGTTTTTTCATTTCTCAGTTAAATCCCGTTCTCTCTATATTTATGGCATGTGTTAATAGCTACTACCTTTAAGGATGTATAACATATACAGTTTTAAATATGTATAAAGTATGTGTTGTGTGTATATTTTTGTGTATAGTTACATTTGAACACTCTGTCATGCTTAATGAGAGAAGGAACATAGATATTATGCAATAGTAGGTAGCACAGTATCTAATGTGAGTAGCAGGAGAAAAAAGTACGCAGCCCAATAAGAACGATTAAAAATCTTTGCCCGAGAAATTAGGAAGATGCCACTTGATAAGAAATAAAACAACAAAAGCTAAACAAAAAGAGTAAAATATTAACTTAGTTACTGTGCTTAGTGAGGAATTGATTTTCTACTCTAGCACTGCATTTCCAGAATGAAAATTTTTTGTTGCATTAAGTATGTATTGTATACATTTTCTTTAGTGGTTCATTTTATTTTTTCATCCCTGTTACTGAAAAGTCAGACAATAATAATGTAGCTTTAGGAAGGCACTGAACTTAATTTGACTAGTTCTATGAAGAACCTCAATTTGTTATCTCCTATTTTGAACCCTTAATGTAATTTTTACTCCCTTCCTACTTTAGCTATTCAACATGAAAATGTTCAGGAATTTTGGAGATTGTTGAGCCTAGGATATTTTACCATGAGTAAATGGATATTGAAACATAAAGATCAGGAGATATGGAAATAATTCAGGAGTCATCAAAGGAGTTTGGAGGGAATGAGGAGGGAAACATTGTTGTAGTTCTTGGTTGAAAGTAGTTATCAGGAAGCAGGGAATTGTAGGGGGGGAAAGTGAGAGTACCTAGGTATGAATTTACTGTTACTGTTAATTGGCAGTAGGAGAAAAGGTGAATAGTGAGCATGAAGAGAGAGGAGAATGGCAGTGGGGTCAGGTGTTTTGTACTATAATGATTTGTTTTGAAGAAGGGTCTATAGAGGCCTGAAGAAAATTTAGTTCAGAAAGAATAGAGGATTCTTGAAGACGAACAGTGACAAGAAAAAAGTCAGAATTATGGAAACATTCAAGATATTATGAAAAATAGCTTCCTAAAGACTGTTCTTTGCTTAAATTGATAGAATAAATGATTATGCATAATCAAATAAATGCTTACATGTCTTGTGGATTATAAACTCCTTGAGAGCAAGAACCTTAAACAAGACTTTTACTTAGCATAAAATGCAATTATTTCCACACTGTAAGAGTGTAGATAACTTGAGATATTTATTATGAAAACCTAGATTTTATAACTTAATGTATAATAACTCAAGAGAGCTAATGAATCAGTAAGTAAAGGAATCAATAGAAACCAGTGACTTCTTCAGTAAGCCAGTAGGGTACCATAACTGTTCATATCTTTGTTTGGTTTATTGAGTGCACTTGGTCACTTTAATATTATTCCTATTGTACTGTATAATCTTGATTATGAAAACTCATATCCATGCAATCCATGTGAGAAAATAATTGAAAATCAATCCCAACAACTGTTCGTTGAAAATGCAAATGTAAAAGGAACAGTGGTGTAGTTTTCATTTAATATGAACTTAAATTCGATCATGCTTACAAGCAGTAAAAAAGGACTCGGCTTTAAGATATGGAGCTATTTGGAAAACCTTCAATTTAGTGAAGTGATATAGGCACATATTTACATGGTATTTGTATAAGAACCCTTGTTTGGATGGCCAGGCAATTACGACAGCGAGGAGACACTGCAAGCAAATGGACAAATGTCACCTGATAGACATCACAAGCTCGAGGCTGTTACACCTCAGGCAGAAAGAAAAAGGCAGAAATTATGGTGTTTAGAAAATAAAAAAGGCATCTACTAAGGAGCAAGTTTCAACCACGAAAAACAGTGAGGAAGCATGACAAAGCATGTGGGTGGTGTACTATTTTGGCAAATGTACTTGATGAGAGAAAGAGACAGTGAGAGAGAAAAGAGTGGGGGGAGATAGGAGAGAAGCAGAGACCGAGAGCCACTGTCAATTCAAAATAGATTCTTAGCATCCAAACAAAGCAGGGACTCCTGCTCTGTATAAATCTACTTCCAGCCACTGCACAGAAGCTTTCCACAACCGGCCGTTCCACTTTTTTGCAGTTTTTCTAACTTTAACATAAAAGCACTACTTCCACAAACTATCACTTTAGTTTCACCTTCTAATGGTTCATGTAATAAAATTACTTTCTTATTTCAAATAGCAAAAATATATAATTTTGATGAGCGTATTCATGTCTCAGTAATCCATTTCTTTTCTCAATAATTTATCCCTGGGTGGCGCTGGTGGCTCAAAGGAGTAGGGTGCTGGCCCCATATGCTGGAGGTGGTGGGTTCAAACCCAGCCCTGGCCAAAAACTGCAAATAATAATAATAATAATATTAATAATAATTTATCCCCAACCATATGTCACATTTCATTGTTCTGCATCCTTCATCATAGGATTTGGCACACTTTAGTTTTAATTTAAAAAATATTTAATAGAAATAAACTCTTTCTAGGAAGCACTATTATTCACTATGCAAGCAAAATAAAATTATTTCAAATTTTTGCTTCTTGAGCAGGTTTAAAGATTTCTCTTTAATCAATGAACTATTTTATTCTGTGCACATGGTCATTCAGTGGAATGGCTTCCTGACAAAGGGTTGGCAAAGAGCTCAAGGAGAAAGTAGTGTAGTTTTCAGTTTTTCACAGTAGGCTTTCTGTAGTATAAACTTGAATTTACAGACTTTTAAACTCTCTCAAATTGAAGTATAAGTACAAATGCAAATCATTTTGTGTTTTCTGGTATATCATTTGTGTTTATGTATACACAAACACACATACTTACACACAGCGACTAGGAAAGAAAAGGTTTCCTCACCATGGGTAGGTTCATTGCTAAGAAACAGATAACTAAAGAAAGATTAATAACAAAAAATTATCCACGTATGTTTTAAGTTTTAAGTGATGGGAGCCTTCAGATATGAAGAACCAAAGACACAGGGAATTTGTATTTTTATGGGCAGTCAGGCAGAAGTATGATTAGAGGACAAAAGGACATGATCTAAGGGTAATAAACTGGGTGCCCAGATCGACCTGTTCACGTTTGTCTTGGCATCACAGCTTCTCATCCCTTCACTCCGAGTGTGGGGAAAAGCTCTCTGGAATGAGGATCTTATGACCTGCTGTAGAGGCAAGTGCAAACATTCTTTCATGACCTGCGCCAGGGGAGAAAGCGGAGAACAATTCCGGGAGACCTGCCTGCTCTGCTATTTCCTAACATGCCCAGGGCTATATTTTGGGACCCCATGTCTTACACCACATCAATATATTTATATACTTATGTACATTTATATAAATTTTTTGTTGTTTGATGTTCACATCAAGTATGAACTGTGACTATATTGATGTATTCATTTATCTTTATCCACTTCACCAAACTATCAAATTATCTAAACATTTTTGTAAAAAATTGAGGAAAATAGTAACTTTGTAAGCTTAAAGGACTTGTTGATATGATGACTATTAAAAATTGAATTTTCTATAGCAAGGAAAACGAAACAAATCCGTTTACCCTGTAAGTCAGGGAAAGTCAAACTAGGAAGGCTAAAATATATTCAAAGGAGAACCAAACCAGATTAATTATTTCGTACTGTTCTGGTAAAGTTGCCTTGAATGGCTTCACTTAATCATCATGTCACTTTTGGCTGTCTGACCTTGGGCAAATTGCGTAGGATCTTCTGATCTTAGTCTTTTTGTCTCTAAAATTTTGAAGCTAAGGGTGACAAACTCTGGTGTTTTTCACTGTCCTCAAAGTATATCCATTTTATAGTCTGAAAAGATACTAATAATTATTATATGAACAGCTCATAAAATGCTAATAAATAAAAATATACTTGGCGCTCCAAAAGAAATGTGAATACCTATCTAATAATGATATAGTTCTTTCAATAATAAGTACTACTTGCTGAAGTTTTATTATAAAAGATAGATAATTATAAAAATAAGAATAACATTCAGAATGCATAAAAAAGAATAACTACATGAGGAAAGTGTTAGTAAACTTTAGCTAAAAAATGTTCATCTTAACCTGGACATGCTTTTTAAAGTTTTAATGAAAGCAAACTTTGAATATGTTAAGAATAGACCTAATTTAGCTTTATGTAATATTACATTCAGATTACATTTATTTCATATTACATCTAAATTACATTTAATATGGTAGTACCTGAAGTATGCTCAATGGTATTTTGGAATGCATTCTGCACATTATATCGGAACTTTTACTGTGCACCTTTGCTACCAGTTTAGAAATAAAATAGCATACTACCCATTTAGAAGCAAGAGCATGGATTTTAAGGCCACACTAACTGGGTCTGGGTCCTGGCTCTGATACTTGCTGGTTGTGGGTCTTTCAACAAGTAACATGAGGCTTTGGGAACTCAGTTTCTTCACATAGCTTATGGATGTATAAATGTGATGTATATATGAAGAACATAGCTTCGTGAGAACTGCCCAAGTTCTAGCTGTTACGATATCATAATTGGTTGTTACTACTTTTGCATACTTTTTAAATTATATGAACAGAAGAAACAAGAACTTTTTATGTCCACTAACTTTCCATAATTATTATGATTTTCATAGTTACACTAATGTAAGGGTTAACAGAAATATTAAACTACATTGTAAGAGGAAGTGCTAGCCTAATTCAACCCCCACGTGAAAAGGCGGGATAAAGAGACCAGTACTGGTAAGAAAACCGGATAGAACTAGCTACATTGTACAAGACTTAGAGGGAAGCGCAGAGCACAGCGCAGGGCCCCTCCCCTCAGGACAGCATAACCCCTCCGCCCTCCCCTCACATTTTAAACCTATCATAGGCCAAAGACTACATTCCTAGCCTTATATAGATTCAGCTTCATGAAGTAACCACGCCCCCTCAACTAACCCTATATAAGATTGTAGCGATCCCTAATAAACAGCTTCGGCTCAGCCTTCTCCCTATACTGTATCAGTGGTTGTGTGATTGTGTCCACCCTTTCCCTCTCCCTCTCATACGCCGATCACGAACTCCCTGACATCGCCCGACGGTTGGGCAGTGTCACATTAACATTTTTTGCTTTGTTTTGTTTTGACATGGATGGCTTAAATAAAAAGGGTGTTGAACTGAATATGATACCCCTTGCCTTATATGTATAATATTCTTCTTGAGACCTCTCCCATGATCTCCTTTTTGTATACGACACAGTCTTTTCTTCTCAACTTCCAAAATCTTTTAACATGGCATTTCTTTCTTTTCACCTTAAGATAGAAATGTATATAACAAATCTCTCTTCTAAAGCTTTTAAGCTCTTGGAGGGGAGGAATAATTTGTACAGCAGAAACTCTGTTAAGTTGACCCCCCAAGGGTCTGTTACCAACTGGTTAATGTACAAAGGTGGTCAACATAAGGAACTAGGCCTACTGTATGCATGGTCAATGTCTGGTTTATGAAAATTGGGTCAATTTAAGGAGGTGGTCAATTTAGGGAGGTGATCAGTTATGGAGGTTCTATCATATGTATCATTATAATATAATGATTATTTCATTCAGATAATAGAACAAGATGGAAAGAGGATATCTCCTTATACTCTGTCTACAGCAAATGGGGGCTTTATAACAATAGGCAAAACCTCCACATTCTAGTTAGGAAGTCAAGGCTTTTCATTTTGCCCCAGTATGCTGACACTGGATGTCCCTGGCCACACCACCTCATATATAAATGCACTGATCGTCTTAGGGAAAAAGCCCATGAAAGTGTTCCTGCCCTCAAGGATTTTACAGGCTTTAAAAGAGAGATTTGTTACAAGCAGTTATAGCTTAGGGCGGAAAGAAAGAAACTCCATGATTAAGTACTTTGGAAGTTAAGAAAGTAAGACTATGTCATATACATTAGGGAGGTCATGGGGAGGGGTTTCAAGAAAAACACTGTACATAAGACAGATGGCATTCTGGTTTGGGCAATGAAGGATGGATGGGGGTGAGAGGAACATTTCAGCGTAAAGGGATAGTCTAAGGAAAAAATGGCTCATATTAAGGCAAGAACAATCATATGGCACTTGATTGTTGATCATGTGATATCAAAGTAGATTAGCAAATACATTTTCTTTCATAATAAAAATATTTAAATGTAACTATAATTGGCAGGCCTCTATTCTTTCTTTTACTGAGAATATTGGCTCATACTGAACTTTAATAGAATGAGTTCCTTCAAGTGCTGAGTAACGCATGAAAAAACATGAAGCAAATTCCTTCGGGTTACATCTTTCCCACTGTATCAAAAATTGCTATCTTTTGGGTGAAAGAACTGATAAAACCTCACACTTTTAGCAGGAAAAATTCCATGTTATAGGTGAAACAAAAAGAGAGACTAAACACAAAGAGAAGTAGACGTCAATAAGCTTAGAAATCATTTTCTAACTATGGAGTCTAGGGCAGCCCAGAGCAGTATTTTATGAGTACGAATGATTTGTTGAAAAGTAACAGTTTCATTTGTTTTGTTTCTTGCTGAAATGCTTTTGTGACTGTTAGTAAAAGAATGAGAATGCAAATGATCCAGTGTGTTTTGAATTCAAGGGATTTTTATTTCTTTTTAGGCTACGATTTTATTGTTTAGTTATCTAATGAAACAGTATTTGAAAAATAGTATTAGTGAAATGCTTAAAGTATCTGGGAAGGAAAGGGGCAGGGGGAAAGGAGGAAAGAGAATAAGAGGAGGAAGAAGGGGAGGAAGAGAAAAATCCAGAGTGGGGAAAGTAAGAGGCGGAGGTGAGACAGAGTGGAAAGAGAATTTTCTAGGAATAATTAAGCATTTTTATATCTAGATCAAAAACACTCTTTCAAAGATTACTTGCTCCAGTAGTTTTCATCAGCATTTGAAAGGAAACGGGTGGCATTGTTCTCTTAATAAAATTCAAGGCCACTGAGAAAAACATATTTTTCCCATGAAAATCAACAGTTTCGGGAACCTTCTAAAGAGCATATGGTCACCACTAATCTAGTGACTTAATCCTCTCCTCTGGGTCTCTTATTCTATTTCAGGTTATCTATCCTTTGCCTCCAGGCAGGACTACAGCTAAGCCATGTAAAACAGATGGGTTTCTAGCCCAGTCAAGATTTCTAGGGAAGTCATTTCCACAGCCTCTCAACATTAATCAAAATAACCAGCCCCAGACTTTAGGAAAATAGCAAAATATCACAAATAGGCAAGCACTCTCAGTACACGTTTCAATTCAACATCTGACAAACAATCATTTCTTTCCTTTTCTAATGACATGTGTGTTTGAAACATTTTAAAAGACACAGTAGCTGATTTGACTATATATACCCTTCTAAATCACTGTGTTTGGAAATGCATTTAGTCTTTCTTACTGCAGTTGGTAAACCAATGAAAATTAAATAGTTTGCACCATATATTTTACCACGTAAGTCTCCTGACCTATATAGATCCTAAACCTCTTTTTGTATTTCAATATGCCTTTTTCTTTATAATCTTTAGAGCCTTAAAGTAGAGGTTTTTCTTCCATGTTCAGAACATTTGAAAAATTTAACTTTCTGAAAGACAATGTTATATTTGACAAAGGGAAAAGTTACCTTGGACAAAATAAAATTGAAATAAAATTTCGAAGAACCTAAGTTGCTTACCTGACTTTTAGGACTTTTCATAATTTGGCTTCTTATGCTATCAACAGCTTTTACAGCTAATTTAATATTTTTATCCATTATAATTCCCTGTCAATGCTGACAATTTCTGTCTGTGTTCAGACATACATTCCCAGGCTTTGTGAGCATATACCTTCCATATCACCTATTATGGCCCTTCCTTATCATCATGCTCTAATCCAATACATCCATTAGAGTTTCACTAAAAATGACTCATGTAAAATGGTCCCTTCCTCCATTCAGAGAAACAACAATAATAATAGCCTTTCTCAAACGATAGCTACTTCATTACTTTCTATGTGTTAATTAACGTGGTTTAAGAAATGTGGGAAGCATACACATTCTTTACCTCATTTGTTCCAAAGACATCCAATAAGCTAATCATTACACGTAATTGAGGATATTTTCTTAAATCAGGGAAAAAGCCTAAGATGAATAGAAATAATAATTTTGCTAGCAATCGCAGAGGTTTTGTTACGTTTGATCCACTGTTCTAAGCACAGTTCATCTTCCTTTTTCTACTAATATAGTTATCCAGTTGATTATCTGATGAAACAATAGGTTGGGTATGAACAAATATTTCCAAAATAGGGTTTGGTTTTCATGTCATTGTCAGGATATTTACCATGTTATGATAACAGTAAAGTTTTCTTCTTGGAGCAAAGTCGTGCTCTATGAGAGATTAACAGCGTGAAGTAGTGATTCATAACTATTTACTGAATATGGATGTTGTATTGAAACTTATAAACAATGAAAGAAAAATGCTGATTTTGGTTGTGAACAGCATCATCATGGTTCAAGTTACCTGTGGCGAATTCTCATGAACTCTGGACCTAACTGTATTACTAACTTATCTTTGAATAATGTATGTATGTATTCACACACACACAGAGATGCACATCCAGTCATATACATATTCATGTGCACACATAGATACACATGGATGAGCACACCCACAAAGTATCCAACCATCCATGTGGGGCTGCCATTCGACATAATTAATCTAGGTACATGATCAATCAATCTAGTTTTTTGAGTTACACATACATTAGGATAAATATGATTAAGCTAATAGATTTGGCAAGATACAGACTCCAGTTCAATTTTAGTGTAATATTAATTACTTCACTACATTTTAGTAAATTAGTATTTATTATATTTATTTAATGCTTTCTTAGTCCTGTGGTAGAAATTGTAACTATTTGTAATACAATAAACAGGCTAATGGACTAAAGGAAATGGTCTGCCTTTTATTACTGCCTTTATGTAAAAGTTGATGTACACAGCATTCTAATTCATATTCCCTATTTGAATTCTTAACTAAAAGTTAAATTGATATGTCTTTAATAGTAATTTATTAAAATAAATACAAGTAGTAACAACAATAACAAAAACCCTAACAGACAAATAGCCACTTCAGACTAATGCTGCTGCTCTGATATTCTCTACAGATTTAAGAATAAGTGGGTTTTAAATAAGCAAAACATGTTCAGAACTCACTTTAAGTTAATGCATTTTTAGGAAAAGTACAAGAATTCATGTCCAAGCTTTTTCAAATAATTTTTAATAAGTTCCCCTTCAAGAACCATTACTGTCTTCATAAGGTAACTAAATAGATTATACAAAGTAAATGTCCAGCATTTGTCACGACCCCTCAGGCCCTGGTCTCGGTCGCTGTAGGAAGGAACCAGGCGTGAGAAGGATTAGAAGTACAAGCTTGTGGGTGGTGGGCTAACCTTAAGTTCAGGGGAGCCCCGAGCCCCCTCTGCAACGGCTACTTATGAAGATTGTACATAACAGGTGTGGAGAGTTAAGTAATTACATAGGAGGGCTGCATGTGTAAGGTCATGAAGAGCTACTAAGCATCAATGTTTAACATGCTCCCTAGTGAGTGACTGATCTTATCTCATTCCAGAACACTGAGTTACTTGGGGGATTGTCCCTAAGTCACAAAACGTCTCTAGGCTTGCCAGGAGACTATTCTGTTCTCAGCATTTCCTTCTAATGTGATAAGAATCAGTAACCGTCTTATCAGTACCATGTGCTACCCAATTGCAGCACTGTAACATAAAAAAAAAAAAAAAAAAGAATCAGTAACTGTCCTTTGCAAGCGTGGTGTCCATTCCTCTCCAAGCATTATTTAAAAGTTAAGACATTGGGTAAGTAAAATTTTTTACAAATTAAAAATGATTCTTTTTGGCCAGGCTTGGTGCCTCACGCTTGTAATCTTAGCATTCTGGGAGGCCGAGGGAGCGGAATGCCTGAGCTCAGGAGTTCCAGAGCAGCCTGAGCCAGAGCAAGACCTTGGCTCTTAAAAAAAAAAAGAAAAATAGCCAATTGTTGTGTAGGGCCCCTGTAGTCCCAGCTACTTGGGAGACTGAGGCAAAAGAATAGCTTAAGCCCACGTGTTTGAGGCTGCTGTGAGCTGTGATGCCACGGAACTATACCAAGAGCAACAAAGTGAGACTTTGTCACAAAAAAAAAAAAAGAATTTTTTTCTACATAGACTTGCTGATACTTAAATGGTCCTGGCTACTTGATTTTGCCTCATAACTATTACCTTCCTAATAAATTCTGTTAATAACATAAGCAGACATCTACTTCGGTTTGACTGGGAAACATTTTTAAAGTGATTTTATGTATTTTCCTACTTCAAAATAACTTAACAGTACAAAAGTGGAACTTTTTCTTTCATCCAAGCCTTGAGGAAGGAATGTCAACTAGCCTTATAGTGAGGAAAAACCTTTCTCTCTTGTTTGTCCTTGCCAAGAATTCTGTAGTAAATATAAATACCTCACTGTAGAGGTGGATAGATTTCAGCTGTGTAAGATGCATTTTCTGTCTTGGAAATTGTTTTAGGATTTTTTAAAGATAAAAGATCTATATAAAAGTTATTACTATTGGTTACCTGTCTCGGTTCCTCAATTCTTATATTGACCGTTTTCCAAAGGTGATTTTTATTAAACTGTGTCTTGTGACATAGCTAGGCCTTCACCTCTGTATGTTCATTTCAGTCCGTCCTCTCAGACTCTCAGAGTGGAGAGGTAAAGAGGGATCTTTCTTTGATTGATTTAGAGGAGCAAGGGGAGAAGTTTGTGACCTGAATTTTTTTTTTTTCTCTTTCAAGTGCCTCAATCTGATATAAAGGACTGGTAGTCTCTAATCACACTCTAATCTCTATTGGTCTAAATCCAAATAATTTCCTTCTACACCCTGCTCAGTTGAGACTTAAATCTCTTATTATTCAATGATCCTATTTTTAAACTCTGCTTGGGAAAGCAGTGGTGACTTTTGATGCTAATCCTATTTAGTTCACTGATTCTATCCCCTTCAGGGAAATGGCCAAGGATTTTTAAGGGGGTAAATACACAGTCCGCTGCATAACAAGACAGAGAGGGAAGCCAAGTTAGAATTTTCAAAACTATAGAGAATAACAAAAATGGAGCCTTATATTAAAACCTAAGTACATTTATTCTGATGAGCTATCTATTAATTCCACTGGAAATAGCTAGTTAAATCCTTTAGTCACACTTTTTCATTGCCTGGGATTGAAGGATAAGCGTGTGGTTTCATAATCAAGGCAACAGCATTAGCACATCCTGTCAGACTCTTCACATGAAAATTGAACCCAACCCTATTTCATGTTCAAAGCCCAGATAAATATATTTATTAATATGATAATAGTTGTTAGGTTGTTCCCTCTTGACTTTCTTTTGGGAAATTTAATATGGCCAATAACAAATACATGAATAAAACCAGGAAACAGAGAAAGTGTTGGGCTGGGAGTCGGAACACGTGTGAAATTTTCACGATAGTTCAGCAAGTGTATAAAGGGTAGATGGGAATATTTAAGACAGAAAGGAGTTCAAATCAATAACCATGATGTCATATTAGCGTTAAAAGGCTATAAAAGTTAAAATATAATAATGATATAAAATAATGATTTTATGCATGTAACACAGGTAATGCAGTACAAATTTTGTTAATGCATTATGCTCACTTATCTCTTTTTCTTGGTGTGAGAGTAGAGATGACATTGATCCTTTCTTCTCTCTTTCAGGCCCTTGTGCCTGCTGGACTTTCTACATAGTGTGGCCTACTGTTCCCTATCTCTTGTATTCTTATTTTCATTCTTATTCTTTAAGGCTAAAGTCTTAGTAAATCTTTTCTAACTTCCTCTTCCTACCCTGGGAGAGACAACCTGTATCATTTGGTGCTATTTCAGAATTTTACACCTAAATTTGCCACATCACTAAGCACACTGCCTTGTAATTGTGTATCGATTTGCAAATTCATTTTTATATTACCACATGAGCTTCATGAGGCCAGGACTCAAGGCTTATTGATAGTATTAACACAAAGGTGAATGGTTATTTAGTTGTGTATTTTAGAGTTTGGGAAATTATAATCTCACAGAGAACTCAAAAGCTACTTGGAAAAAAGCATAGCTGATAAATTTGAGTATGTAACATTTTGAAAACACTAACAAATATTAAACTGGATAAAATATATCGAAAATAAAATGGGCAATAAACAACGTATATTCTTAATATGCTGAAAGTTCATAAAGTCAATAAGAATAAAATTTTAAACAATAAAAACCAGGACAATATTAAGAGCAATTTAGAAAGAGAAAGAGAGCAAGAGGTAAAAAATAATTAAATATATTTAGAATATATGAGATATTTAAAAGATACTTTTTTATCATCTGAAAATAAATTACTGGGTAAAACTTTTGTCCACAAAAAACATCTGGAAATTGAAGGTAAAATTATTACAGAAGAAGAAGAATAGGAGGAGGGCGGGGCATGGCAGTTCCTGCCTTTAATCCTAGCAATTTGGGCGGCCATGGAGGAAAGATCACTTAAGGCCTGGAATTTAATACCAATAAAGAGCAACATATGGACATATGGTCTCTAATGAAAAAATTCAAAATTAGCTGGACATGCTGTCCAGTATGTGTAGTCCTTACTACTTGAGATGCTGAGGTAGAAGGAGTGATTAAGCAAGGAAACTGAGGCTGCAGGGCGCTACCATTGCATCACTGCACTCCAACTTGGGCAGCGGAGCAAGACCTGTCTCTAGAAACAATTAAAAAAAAAACTATTTAAAAAAATTCTCAAGTAAGGATTGAGCAAAAAAGGGGAGAGAGAGAGAGTAGGAGGAGAAAGGAGGGCAAGAAAAAGATAGGAAAGAAAAAAGGAAACAGCTGAGTAGAATGTTAAGAATATGAGCAGATGTTCTCATTACCTAGGGTTTTTGATAAAAGCCGTTCTCACTGGAGTTAGGTGATAAGTTATTGTAGTTTACTCTTGCACTTCCTTGATGATTTAAAGATTTTTTCTTATTTTTATAGGCCATCATTCTGTCTTCTTTTGAAATGCTTCTGTTTGTGTCTTTTGCCCACTTTTTTATGAAATTGTTTGACATTTCTTCTTGCTAATTTGCTTGAGTTCTGTATAGATTTTGGTCATTAGGTCTTTCTTGGATATACAGCATGCAAATATTTTGTAAGTTGCCTATTCACTCTATTGATTGTTTGCTTGGCTGTGCAGAAACTTTTTCATTTAAGCAAGTTCCATTTGTTAATTTTTGCTATTGCTGTGATTCACGATTGATGTTGGGGTCTTCTTCATCCATTCTTTGAGTAGGCTGATGTCTAGAAGAGTTTTTCTAACATTTTATTCTAGAATTCTTATAGTTCTGCACCTTAGATTTAAGTCTGTTATTCATCACAAATAAATTTTTGTGAGTGGTGAGAACTACAGATACCATTTCCTATTTCAGTCTTCTATGTGTCTCTACCCAACTTTCCCAGCACCATTTATTGAACAGAAATTCTTTTCCCCAATGCATGCTATTATCTTCTTTGTCAAAGATCAGATGGAAATAGGATGGTTTTATATTTGGGTTTTCTGTTCTGATCCTGTTCCTATGAAAGTACCATGCTGTTTTTATTTTATAGACTTGTAGTATAGCTTGAAGCTCAGTTGGGTGATGCCTCCTCATTTGTCCTTTTTGCTTAAAGTTGCATTGGCTATTTGGACTCTTTTCTGGTTCCATATAAAACGTACAATTATTTTTTCTAGATCTGTAGAAAATTACCTTGGGATTATATTGAATCTGTAGACCACTTTGGATGGTATAGACATTTTAACAATGTCTAGTCTGCTAACCCATGAACATGTCGTATTTTTTCATTTGTTTACATGTTCTGTGATCTCAGTAACTCACAGTTCTGCCTGTAGAGGTCTTTTACCTCCTTTGTTAAATACATTCCTAGGTATTTTGTTTTCTTTGTTACTACTGTGAAAAGTGTTGAGCCTATAAGGTGATTCTCATCTTAACTGTTGTTGGTGTATAGGAATGATACTGATTTGTGCGCATCAATTTTGTAACTTGAGACTCTGTTGAATTTATTTATCAGTTCCAGGAGTGTTTGGCAGAATATTTGGGGTTTTCTAGATATAAAACCATATTGGCAAAGAGTGGTAATTTGATTTCTTCTGTCCCCATTTGAATGACCTTCATTTCCTTCTGTTGCCTGATTGTCCTGGCTAGGACTTCCAACATCTATTCTCACAAAAATTAAGAGATATATACATTTATCAATAATAGATAAGTACTACAAAAATAAAAGTTTTAGATGAATACAAACCGGAATACCTTTATGTGTCATTGTAAATAAAAATATTTTTTAAAAAGATCAAGCTGTGAAGAAAAAAATTGTTTGCAACACAGGGAGCTTACCAATAAGATTATTGATTTGGGGGTAGTAGAATAGTATCCTGTGTGTGTGTGTGTGTGTATATACACACACATATATTTGTGTGGACACATACATGTGTGTATTTATATTTACTATACGTGATATATTAATAATTAATAAAGAAAATGAACCAATCTAGGAGAAAAGAACAAGAAATATGAACAGATCCCTAAAAAAGAGGAAAAGTGAGGAATAACCTAAATGGATACCTAACTGTCCATTAGTAAAGGGAATGAATAAGTCATTTTAATGAGAGTGGATAACGTAATACCACCAAAAATTTTATATGAATGAATTAGATCAAAATATCAAACGTGACTTAAGATTCCAAGGATCTCATTCAGTCAAAGAAGAGATTTCAAAAAAGAACTTATAGTACAATTCATGTATAATTTTTCTAGAATATACAAAACAATAATATACTTTATTGTTTTATGGATATGTACGTTAGCGGTAAAAGTGCAACATGAATGAGAACACACATACCAATCAATTTGTTTATTATTCATTTGACAATTATGTAGTGAGTACTTATAATATGCCATTCTTATTCTAGGCACTGGGGGTTCAACGTGAATGAAATAAACATGAATCTTTACCATAATGGTTCTTAGATGCTAGTGGATAATGAAGACAAACTGATAACTGCAGAATATATAATGTGTTACACAGAAAAATATAAATATTCTTCAGGGTAATGTTTACCTATGGTCAGGAAAAGGAGAAAATATAGGGTAAGAAGCTTCGTGTGGGAATTATATTTCTTATGGAACATAAAATAAAATAAATAGAATAGAGACCTGAAATAAGAATGGTCTATTATTAAAATTGCTCCCAACTGAGCTATAACCCAATTATAGCCCAAGAAGAAGGGGAAAGGCGAGAGGGAGGAGAGGGAAGGGGGAGGATGGGTGGAGGGAGGGTAATTGATGGGACCACACCGATGGTGCATCTTACAAGGGTACATATGAAATTTACTAGATGTAGAATATAAATGTTTTAACACAATAAGTAAGAAAATGCTGTGTAGGTTATGCTGATCAGTTTGATGAAAGCATTTCAGATTGTATGTAAAACCAGCAACTTGTACCTCAGAATTGCCCTTAATGTACACAGCTATGATTTAATAAAGAAAAAAAGATTTTAAAAACTTACATGTTTTTATATATTTTTTGTATATTTAAGATAGTTCATGGTTTTAGAAATGTAAAATGAAAAGTGATGTTCAAACTTCAGAACTTCATAAATATGTACTTAAATGAATTATTGTTTTCAAATCTAGTGTCGAGAATGTGGAAGGGGTATAAGTTATGTTCTTTTTCGTGAGTAGAAATCATGAAACAGTGCACAATCTTTGACTAAGCAATTCTTCCTCAAGTAATATACATTAGAGAAATAGTAGCAGGACTAATAAACTTCTGTGGCAAAGAGGTTCACTTTTACATTATCCATAATAGCAAAAACTAGAAAGAACTTAAATCAAAAAGTGATTAGTTAAATAAATTATGCCTTAGAAAAACAATAGCCTCTTACATATTTGCAGAATGAGATAGATCTCTAAATACCAGCATGGAAGTGTGCCTGTGATATATTGTTGTGTGAAAAAAGTTAAGTACCAGAACATGAATTGTGTGAAGCTATATTTGGTTTTAAAAAATCTACCTGTTTACGTATTCATAGAAAATGTCTAGAAGGATAGAAATAAAACTATTTATAGTGGCTACTTGTGAAACCTGGAATCAGACTGGGTTTTAGTGTGAATGTGTTTATTCCACCTCATCTACCTTCGTATTGTTGCACTTTCACCACCACAATATTATTTAAAGAATAGTACTATTATTAATAGAATAAACAATTGCTAGATGGATACATAACACATGTGGGAAATTGATCACCAGTCTTTCGCTCCCTATTCCTTTTATTATTCATTATATTCACTTAGCAAAACCCCACCTCTAATTAAATACAATCCCCTGCTTATTCCACGCTGGTAGCCACACAGCTGAATATTCCTGGCTAAAAATAGCCAACCACAGTTAATGGGTCTCACTTTAAATTCATATTCACTAACTTCAAGTGTGCTCTTTAATGGTGCCAAAAACATCAAACTACATTTTCCTAAATCCAATTAATACCCCATGTTCCCTGAAAGCTGTTCTTTTCTCTTTTTCTCTTTAGACCTCCAGCTTTATCTTCTAGTCATCACTTCCAGCTGATAAACTTGTTTCCTATCTCAATGAGAAAAAAAGGAGCAATCAGGAAAAAATTTCCACCAGCTGCAACAAATCTACCTGCTCCAAGTTCCTTCCCTTCTATTATTATGGGCGAATTATGTTCTAAGATTAATATGCACTTCAGCCTATTCTTTTTGTTCTAGGAAAGGACACGGCTTTAGCAATTCTTTTCTCATTCAGCTACATCATTATTTATTAATCTCTACTGAATTACTTTCAGTAGCATACCAATTATCTGTAATTCTCCCTATGTTAAAAAAAATTAAGTCAAAATACAAACTTCTTGGCTCAATATTCCCTTCAGACACCACTCCATTCCCCCAGGGTACTTTTACAACAAACTTGCAATGTTTACTTCCCTAATTTCTGTTTCTCTAATTTTCCTTCTTCCACTTTCTGTAGATCTCATTGTATTCAGCCTGGGGTCTCTCTGATTTGAAAGTCAGCTTCTAACTACAAACTCTTCTTGTCTAACTTGGCCACTCCTGACACACTGACTTGACTTCTCTGACTCTCATGCTCTGTTTCCTCCTACTTCACCAGCTAATTTTTCCAGTAATCTTCTTGAGTACTTCATTCTTTCATCTTGCCAATTTACTCTAGTGATTAATCCTTTCTTCTTTCTTCTCCTTTCTTCCCTATCTTCACTCTTTTGCTGGTGATTTTGCTCAGTCCAATTTCCTTACGCCCTATTTCCATGCTGACAAGTCCCATCCATACAAATGCCACTAGTTCAGACCTCTCCTACAAGTCCATGTTAAGAATCTAACTACAACTCAATATTTACATTTAGGAATCTTACAGTCATCTCTTATTTGCTCTTCCACCTTCTTTAGTCCTTTTTTTTTTTTTTCCAGACACAGTCTTACCTCCTGAGTAGATTGCCATGGTGTCATAGCCCACATTAACCTCACACTTGGGCTTAAGTGACCCTCTTGCCTCACCTCTCTGAGCAGCTGGGACTACAGGGGGTCACCACTACCCCTGGGTACTTCTTCTCTTTGTTTTTGTTATTGTTGTTTTTATTTTTAGTAAATGCTAACTAGATATTTCTAAGTGACAAAGCTAAAACATTGTTGTCACACCCCTTACCCAGCCTGTCATAAGATGCAACTGTGTTCAATTTCAGAAATGCTCAGAAACTGACCATTCCACACTCATCCACCATGAATACCCTGGTTCAAAATACCGTGATAGCTTATGTGGATTATTGCCAATACCTTCCACCTTGTTTTTCTTCCCATCTTTTCTCCCTGACGTCCTATTCTCAACGCAGTTCACAGTGCTTCCTTTAAAATGTGTCACATCTGTTCTTCCTCTGTTCCAACCCTCCTATGGCTTCCCATTTCACAGTAAAAGCCAAGGTTCTTTCAGTGGCCTGTATGGCCCTATTTGATCTGTTATTCTTTCTATTACGTATCTGACTTCATCCCTTACTCTTCTCCCCACAGTCTGTTTGTAGTTGCTATGTAGTGAGAATACCAGACAAATTTCCTCCTGAGGACCTTCGGTCTTTCTTTTCTTCTGCCTGTAATAGACAACTTCCTTACCAGCCCTATTTAACGTTGTACCTCTATCCCCCACCCTGGTGCTTCCTAGTCCTCCTCTCTGCTTTATCTTTCTCCAAACCACTGATTGCCATCAGAAATATCAGAATTGGTTATTTACCTTGTTTTTGACTATAATGTACCAAAAAATGCCACTTCATAATATCATGACTTGATTTTATTTCCCACTCTATGCTCAGTACCTATAGGAACCCCTGCCCTTAAGGAAACTCATGGCCTTTCAGGTCCTTAAGTGTGGCCTTGTGAATTAATCAAAATTTTATATAACAAATGTTTCCATTAAAAAGGGTGCAACAGAGAAATACAAAGGTTTTCTTGGCTCTTTTAGTGCTTAAAAAAGAATGATCTTGAAATCAGAAGGCTGAAGGTTCCCCACCCAGTTCTATCTCAATCAAGACAAGCATTTTGAAGTCATTAAAAAGAAAACAAAATAGGTAATTTAGAAAACCTAAAGAAAAATATGAACTCAATCACAGATACTCATATATGGGGAAAAAAATCATAGCTATTATAAAAAGTATATTTATCTATCAAAATCAGTCATTTAAATCCAAAAGCATGCAGTGAATCAACCAATAATTAATAGACTAATATATCATTAGGACTTTATGTTTTACTGAGGATTTAATATTTCTCTTAGGTCATTTAATAATAATTGCAACATCAATTTGTATAGTGACAAAATAAAATATGTTGCAAATAATATTCTTGGGTTTTTTTTGTTTATTTTCTTTTTGACATAGAAACACGTCTTTTTGACTTGTCACCCTCAGTAGAGGGCCAAGGCATCATACTTCATGGCAACCTTAAACTGTTGGGCTCAAGTGATCCTTTTGCTTTAGGCTCCCCAAAGGTTGGAACTACAGGCACCTGCCACAACACCAGCTATTTTTAGAGAGAGATCTTGTTCTGGCTCAGGTATTGTTTAATGTTTGTCATTGACATGATTAAAAAAAATTTAGAAATATTGACAAAAATCTGCTACCTATGCAATAAATACATATATCAGCACCTGACTCTCATACTATAGGTTAAAAACTGGGAATTAAAAAAAATTAGTAACGTGATTTTTTATCTTCTGGGTATATACCTAATAATGGAATTGTAGGATCGAATGGCAGGTCTATTTTTAGTTCTCTAATGGTTCTCCAGACGTCTTTCCAAAAGGAACGTATTAATTTGCATTCCCACAGCAGTGTAGAAGTGTTCCCTTTCTCCACATCCACGCCAGTAACTCTGGTTTTGGGATTTTGTAATATGGGCTAATCTTACTGGAGTTAGGTGATATCTCAAAGTAGTTTTGATTTGCATTTCTCTAATGATTAAGGATGGTGAGCATTTTTTCATGTATCTGTAGGCCGCACGCCTATCTTCTTTGGTGAAATTTCTCTTCAGGTCCTTTGCCCACCTTGCAATAGGATCACTTGTTGGTTTTTTTTTTTTCGTGTGTGTGTGTGTGTGTGTGTGTGTGTTAATAAGTTTGAGTTCTCTGTGGATTCTGGTTATTAAACCTTTGTCAGAGACATAACCTGCAAATATTTTCTCCCTCTCTGAGGGCTGTCTGCATGCTTTACTTACTGTGCTCTTGGCTGTGCAGAAGCATTATTAGGTATATACCCAGAAGATAAAAAAAATCACATTACAATAAAGATGTTTGTATCAGAATGTTTATTGCAGCCCAATTCATAATTGCCAGGTCATGGAAGAAGCCCAAGTGCCCATCAATCCACAAATGGATCAATAAATTGTGGTATATGTACAGCATGGAATACTATGCAGCCCTAAAGAAAAATGGAGACTTTACCTCCTTCATGTTTACATGGATGGAACTGGAAAATGTTCTTCTTAGCAAAGTATCACAGGAATGGAAGAAAAAGTATCCAATGTACACAGCCCTTTTATGAAACTAATTTATAGCTCTCAAATGAAATACAACTTAATTCTAGCCCAAGAGTATGGGGAGGGGGTGGGGAAGGGGAGGGGAGAAGGGCGGCTGGGTGGTGGGAGGATGACTGGAAAGATCACCTATATATCTGTCTAACAAGGGTACAAGTGAACCTTTCTAGAACTAGAATATAAATGTTTTGACACGATGACTAAGCAAATGACATGAAGTCTATGTTAACCAGCTTGATGAAAGTATTTCAAATTGTATATGAAAACACTACACTGTACCCCATGTTTGCATTAATGTATACAGTTATCATTTAATAAAAAAAAATTAGTGATATTGATACATGATCCAGCAAAAAAATAAAATAGTATCTTGGTGAAAACTTTTGTACAACTTGGTAAGATATAGCCTTCCATTCCAAAGTCACAAACAAAATTATTATATTACATGCATAAAGATATTCATTGTTCTTCTCTTTAAAAGGATGTAATACACAATTTCCTAAAATTATTAAACACAGAACTTTCTTTTTTATACAGTTAACATGGTAACTACTTTAAAGTTTGTGAAACACACAGGGATATAGTATTGATTAGTTTGGGATATTGAGCATTTTGTATTCAGTATAGAATTTAAGAAATAGATGAATGAGAATATCACTTTAGAGGTGAATGTGTAACTAATATGTTACGGGAATCATGATCTTTGTAACATTCAGCATTTTATCACAAAGATTGTGCATTTGTCACATCTTATGAATTTGTCTAGCTTATAGCTCTTATACATTACTAAGATCCACAGGAATATACGCACAGCAGCTAACAATCAACAAGGTGAATATATCAGTTCTGTATGGATGTGTACCAAGTCTCCTTACCAGAGGACAATTTTTTGATGATTTCAAGAATTTAGAAAAGGCTGAACTTCACTGAAAGACGAGGAGAGAACTGGGCATCTGGTGACAAGAGTGACTAAGAAAAGCATTGCTCTGTGGGGAAAATGCTTAGTGAAAACAGTTGAGTGATATCTAAAGACACGGAAGTGACACTATATGTTGGGTCTCTGGCAGTGCCCAAAGTCCTGCTCAGTTACCTTTGAGTCAGGAAAGTTTCATCCTGAAGTGTGCCTCACACTTTGACAGATGAACAAAAGCACTTCTGTGTTGACAGTGTGAGGAAAGGTTGGTCAGTTTCAAAGCAGGTGAGTTTGCATGTGCTGTTGACATCGTTACTGGGGATGAACCTGGATTGATCAGTTTGGTTCAGAGAATAAATATTAGTTGACTGTGTGGAATTTTTTCCAATGAAAATCCATCAACAAAAGGGAAGCAGCCCTGAAGTGTCGGAAAGAAAACAGTGGCAACTTTCTCCTCCAAAAGCAATCATGTTCCCGTTGTTCCTCTGGAAGAACTGTCACTGCTCAGTGTTACACAAGAGTCTGCCTACCAAAAGTTTTGGGGAAGCTCCAAGAATGGCGACAGAGGCCAGGACTGCAAGGGACCATTTTACACAGTGACAAGGTGTCTGCCCACATAGCCAGCATCACCATTCAGTTCCTGGAGTCTGCAGAGGTTAAACTTACTGCTCATTCACCCTAAAGTCCTGACCTGGGCCCATGTGATTGTTCCAGTTCCCTGTAGCCAGAAATCACAGGTGAGAGAGAAGTTTCTCCAGCCCTGAAGATGCCATTCAAGCCATGACAGTGAGCTGATGGCACTTGAAGAAAATGAGTGGAAAAAGTGTTTTCAGAAATGGTTTACAAGAACGTAAGAGTACATCAAAATATGTGGTGATTATGTTTAGAAAATATAGCTATTAAAATGATTTTACATTTCTTAAGTTCTATGTATCTCAAAACTTTCATAGTGTCCCTCATGTATGGACTATCTGAACAGTTGCTTGTACTATAAGAAACTGGCTGGCAAAGAAATTCATTGCTTGAGTTTGTTTCTGAAAATCACATTGACACCATGTTGAACTATTATAATTTTCAGATTAATGAAAGAATATTGTTGACTAAATACAGAAAAGATCCATTCTTGCCTAGAAAGAACAAATAATACCATAATGTGGTTAACTAGCAAAGGTTTTGTAGTAGTTTAAATCAGACATGACCTATGTTGAACTCAAAAGAACACAATCTGAGAAGCCAAGTTTTTTAATTCATGTTTCAAGCATTGATTAAGTTTAAGCAAAATATATTATCAATTATATCATATTTACATTGATTGTTAGATATTTTATGTGTGTACATTCATGTGAATCTTAGTAATGTATAAGAGCTATAAGCTTGACAAATTCGTAACCAGATCTATGCTTGCACATATTTAAGTAACACTATCAAAAAATGAACAAAAATAAAAATTATTTGTCCACAATGGGAGACTCCTGACAATATTGCTTCCTTTAAAGTGAATCTTCATTATTTAAGAAACCATGCCATAAGCAACTCACAACTTAACACTAGAGCTGTACTTCCCAATGAGGCAATCACTAAACCGGATCTAATAGGCACTGAAATGTGGCCAGTTGGAATTGAAATGTGCAGGAAGTATAAACTTGCTACAGTCAGATTTCAATGATTTCATTTAAAAAATGCAATATCTTTCATTAATCATTTTTATGCCAATTCCATGTTAAAATGATAATATTTTGGGAATTGACTAGAATATATTATTAAAATTAATTTTGCCAGTCCTTTTTACTTTGTAAATGTGGCTTCTGGAAACCTTGACATTTCATTTCCATAGGGCAGCACTGCTTTGCACAGTTATGTCCTGTCCCGGAGTCAAGTGCACACCTTACACCACTGGTCATGGGAAATGTTGGGTCCTCTTGAACATACTGGGTTTTTTTATGCTTTTTTCACCTCCATGTTTTCACACATGATATTCCTTCCTTTTAGACTGCCCCTCATAGCTTTCTATTCTCACAGAGTCTCTACTAATTATTCATAACCTACTTCAAGATAATAACTTTATCAAAACTCTAATTTTTCCAAATTAGAAAAATTTTTTTTACTTCTACTTCTGAGCTTCTCTTGCCTTTGTACATGTTGATAATTTAGCACCTATCACATATTGCAACTATTTGGGGGCATGCTTCTTTCCCTGTGAGATCTTGAGGGCAAGGGCATTGTTTTCATGAGCTACTGATTCACGACTTATAGCCCAGGATCTAGCAGACAGCAAATGTTCTATAGATATTTATAGGTGAAACGCCTATATGCCTCTGGCCAAAAAAGCCATTTGAGAGAAAGCAGTGAAAAGCCTTTGTGCAGGTATACTTGCGAGGAACTGAGGCAGACTCCCATGTGGCCAGGTTGGTTGTGGGCCTAACATGACCAAGGCTTCAGCTGGAATAGCATTTACTGTGTTAAGGAATTAAGGTTGACTTTATAAGGCCAATAAAAAAGCCCTTTGCAAAACTGGCCAGATACCCATCAGTAACCTTTCCTGATCTGTGGTAAGTAATGAAGGTTGCTTGCTGACAGGTCCAGGAATGGAAATGTGCTGGGGGACCTCAAGAGAAGAGGAATTTACCCAATGCATACAGATATCTAATGACATATATGAAACCTGGGCTGGTGAAAGGTTTTTGAGAGGTCCAGCCTGAAAATTCCTTATAGAAGATTCCATCAACCCCTCCCTGACTTAAGACCTACATGGGAGCAGAGGTTTGCACACAAATTCCTGTATGCCCAAGAAGTTTCTTTATGCCTTGCTTAAAGATTTGAAGTAACAGCCTCCAAATGGCAAGGCCAGCAAGGGCAGGTATTCAATCTACCTTGTTCCTCCATAGCCTCAAGCTTCATCAGATAAGAACAAAGAAAGCAATGATGACAACATATTCTTCATTAAGTTATGTTAAACTGGGTTATGTTGAAAGAGTTTTGCTTAAAGGTGTATGTTGGGTGGATTATCAGATTATTAGGGAGGAGCTACTTAGAGGGCGAGTGGTCACAAGATGTTCAAATGGATTAATACAGTCATTGATGTCTGCATGTGCAGAGGGATTGTAATGAATATTAATGAGGTCATTGCTATACAGTGCACATGCACAAGATTGACTATATAAACCAACAGTAAATAAAGAAAGCTCACCATTTTGCCTGAGTGAGCAAATGGACACCTTTATTTAAAACACAATTTCAGTAAGCGTGCTTATTCTCTGAGACATCGCTTTTCTGCGAGACCCTTACAGCAACAGATATTAGTTGAATTAGTTATTAAATAAGTTACCAAATGATTATAACTGAAAGTATACTTTGTACTCGTATGCATTCATATTCATATATAATGAATATCATCTGGGTTATTTTTGCTTTCCAACCTGTACAAAGTAAGCTAAATCTGAAGAAGATTAAGATCCTCTTTCAGGTATATTCCCAGACAACCAAAAATCACATTACAACAAAGATATTTGTATCAGAATGTTTATTGCAGCCCAATTCATAATT
>NW_003852404.1:29722017-29755017 GCF_000181295.1 Otolemur garnettii | reverse complement strand
AAAAAAAAAAAAAAAAGACCCTCTTCATTAGAGATCTAAATTCTCATGTTCCCTAACTTTCTAAGATCCTGCTGTTTATAATTTACTCCATTTAGCAAATTGACTCTCCTTTTATGAATGCTATTTCTATTCTTCACTGTTCACTCATATACTCCATAAATTTTTAAAAGAAACACAAAATCACACACTCAGGTTTTCATTAGATCTTGTTTCAGGCTCACATCAATAAAAGGAGTTTAGAATATAAAAATAAAACAATTTCAAACATCATAAGTACCTACTTAAAAATTTGTCCTGGGTACTGTAATACTGGAACAGTTTTTAATTTTCCCCCCAACAAATAGTTACTCTCACACATCCTTTTTTCTTTTACTTATCATGTTTCTAATCTATAAACCTTGTTTTCCTTGCACTCTTAAATACCCAGTATTGTCACTGCCTTCTACTTTATTGGACATTTACTTTTTTTTCCTGACCTTACTTTCAAGCTCAGCTCCAGATATGTTTATCCTCTAATTATCAAGATAATTCAAGAAATGAAAATATATTTTATTTATCTCAGTCATCATTTAATGGACACACATGCTTGTGTTTGAAAATAACAGATTTTGTCCTCAAAAACACATAAAACAGGAGGTGGTTAATACGTATGTACTATTCTTTTTTGTTAAGTGAATTTAGAATATTAAATTTGGTATTTGTAAAATCAATAGGACAGAATAATGCTGTGATTATATTACATTCATTTTCTGGATTCTAAAATTAACTGCTGTATTTGATTTAACATTTTATGTGTGGAACAAATATGAATTATCCCAGATTTGGATTTTGTGTTTGTGTGCAATGTGTTTAAAGGTTTTATCAACTGTCATATTTACTACACAATAGTAACCAAATTCTGGTACTTTAATCAGCAACAGAGTAGCTATTTTCAAAAAGTAATTAGCATCAAAAATTCAGAAACTGAATACATAAATAAATGTTCAGGTTCACTACAAAATAATCAAGAGTTTAAAAGTTATAAATAAATGTTTTGATTAAGTCCACATAGTGTCAACAGTATGTTTAGAATAAATGTTAAAAATATATTCAGAATATATATATATATATTCTATTCTAATATAATTGTTGCCAAATGTGTGTGTGTATGTGTGTGTGTGTGAAAAAGAGCATGGTGTTGGGGCTCATGCCTGTAATCCCAGTGTTTTGGAAGACTGAGGTGAGAGAATCACTTGATACCAGGAGATCAAGATCATCCTGGGAAACCAAACAAGACCCAGACTTTACAAAAAGTTTTCTTTAAAGATCAGCCAGGTGTGGTGGTACAAGCTCTCTCTCCCTTATTCCCCTTACAAGGACACTAACCCTTATCATGAGGACTCCACCTTCATGACCTTATCTAAGAAATTACTTCTCAAAGTCCCTGGCTCTAATATCACCACAGAATCATCCCAGATGCCTTTGGAACTGGCATAAGAATAATAAGAATGCTAACTATACCCTTGGTGATGGAAACCTTTACTTCTCGGTGGCAATACTAAGAACATTCTTGAGTTTTACTGTAGTGGAGCAGTGTTTATGAGATAAAAATTTTAGACACTAGAAGGAAAACTTCTAGAATAGGTAAGGCAAAAGAGTAAGAGACAGGTAATTGAAAGGTGAAAATAATAGAAACTAAACAGAAAAAAGTGTGAAATTAGTATTGATCTGCTAGATGGAAGAAAATTGGAGGGATAAAGTTTGAACACGTTTCTGTGCTGTTAAGTAGTACATGTTAAGTTTTTACATCTATACTTATTTATTTATCCTGTCAGTAAACACAAGTTCTCTGGCTCCTAACACAGCAATTATTTACTGACAATAACAATCTTGGTGCTGCCATCTTATACTCTAGTTCTCTACTGGGCAATACAGTGAGAGATGTATCCTTTTTATATGCATAGTTTTTACCACAGGAAAGCATCCCTGAAATTTTGAATATTGGAACTTATAGAAGACAGCTGGCATACTGACCACTCCTCCTCTCTGGAGAGTGTGACCTTTGTTTCAGAATATAAAGGCATCCACTCTAGGGAAAGGAAATAAAAGTTCTTGAGTCTATTTTTATGTGGAATATAAATAAATGTTTCTTCCCTTAACTTCACTCCCCCTGAGTGTTGTCTCTAAATCTATCTGGAGGTCCCTTTAACATCCATGATTTGGTTTCCATTCATTCAAACATCTTTTTTATATTTTTTAAAATTTTTTAATTTTTTAAAAATTTTTTGCAGTTTTTGGCTGGGGCTGGGTTTGAACCCACCTCCTCTGGCATATGGGGCCGGCGCCCTACGCCTTTGAGCCACAGGCACTACACTTTTTATTTATTTATTTTATTAAATCATAGCTGTGTACATCAATGCAGTCATGATGTACAATGTGTTGGTTTTATATAAATTTTGAAATATTTTCATCAAATTGGTTAACACAGGCTTCATGGCATTGTATTAGTTATTGTGTTAAGACATTTATATTCTACATTTAGTAAGTTTCACATGTACCATTGTATGATGCACCGTAGGTGTGGTCCCACCAATTACCTTCCCGCCACCCATTCTCCTCCCTCTCCTCCCTTTCCCCTTTCCCCATATTCTTGGGCTATAATTGGGTTATAGTTTTCATATGAAAGTTATAAATTAGTTTCATAGTAGGGCTGAGTACATTGGATACTTTTTCTTCCATTGAGATACTTTACTAAGAAGAACATTTTCCAGCTCCATCCATGTAAACATGAAAGAGGTAAAGTCTCCATCTTTCTTTAAGGCTGCATAATATTCCATAGTGTACATATACCACAATTTATTGATCCATTCATAGTTCGATGGGCACTTGGGCCTCTTCTATGACTTAGTAATTATGAGTTGGGCTGCAATAAACATTCTGGTATGAATATCTTTGTTATAGTGTGATTTTTGGTCTTCTGGATATATACCTAGTAGAGGAATTGTGGGATCGAATAGCAGGTCTATTTTCAGTTCTCTAAGTGTTCTCCAAACATATTTCCAAAAGGAATGTATTAGTTTGCATTCCCACCAGCAGTGTGGAAGGGTTCTCTTTTCTCCACATCAATGCCAACATCTCTGGTTTTGGGATTTTGTGATGTGGGCTAATCTTACTAGAGTTAGATGATATCTCAAAGTAGTTTTGATTTACATTTCTCTGATGATTAAGGATGATGAGTATTTTTTCATATATCTGTAGGCCATCTGCCTGTCTTCTTCAGAAAAGTTTCTCTTCAAGTCCCTTGCCCACCCAGAGATAGGATCACTTGTTCTTTTCTTGCTAATATGCTTGAGTTCTCTGTGGATTCTGGTTATTAAACCTTTGTTGGAGACATAACCTGCAAATATCTTCTCCCATTCTGAGGGCTTTCTGTTTACTTTACTTACTGTGTTCTTGGCTGTGAAGAAGCTTTTTAGTTTGATCAGGTCCCAGTAGTGTATTTTTGATGCTGCTTCAAGTGCCTGGGGGGGGGGTCCTCCTCACAAAATATTCGCCCAGGCCAATTTCTTCAAGAGTTTTCCCTGCACTTTCTTCTAGTATTTTTATAGATTCATGTCTTAAGTTTAAACCTTTAATCCAGTGAGAGTCTATCTTAGTTAATGGTGAAACGTGTGGGTCCAGTTTCAGTTTTCTACAGGTCCCCAGCCAGTTTACACAGCACAATTTGTTAAATAGAGAATCATTTCCTCACTTAATGTTTTTAATTGGCTTGTCAAAGATCAAATAATGGTAAGTAGCTGGGTTCATCTCTTGGTTTTCTATTCTGTTCCATACATCTACCTCTCTGTTTTTGTGCCATTACCATGCTGTTTTGATCACTATCAATTTATAGTATAGTCTGAGATCTGGTAGAGTGATTTCTCCTACTTTCTTTTTATTTCTGAGTAATATCTTGGCTATTTGAGGTTTTTTCTGATACCATATAAAAGGAAGTATTATTTTTTTGAGATCTTTAAAGTATGACAGTGGAGCTTTAACAGGGATTGCAATAAAATTGTATATTGCTTTGGGTAGTATGGACATTTTAACAATGCTGATTCTTCCCAGCCATGAGCATGGTATGTTTTTCCATTTGTTAACATTTTCAGCTATTTCTTTTCTTAGAGTTTCATAGTTCTTTTTATAGAGATCTTTCACATCCTTTGTTAGGTAAACTCCCAAATATTTCATCTTCTTTGGCATTACTGTGGATAGGATAGGGTCCTTGACTATTTTTTCAGCTTAACCATTGTTGACTGATTTATGAGTGTTGATCTTGTAACCTGAGATTCTGCTGTATTCCTTGATCACTTCTAAGAGTGTTGTACTCAAATCCCTGGTGTTTTCCAGATATACAATCATATCATCTGCGAAGAGTGAAAGTTTGATCTCTTCTGACCCTATATGGATATCCTTGATCGCCTATTCTTCCCTAATTGCAATGGCTAAAACTTTCATTACAATGTTAAAGAGTGGAAATGATTTCAATTTAACTCCATTCAATATGATATTGGCTATGGGTTTGCTGTAGATGGCCTCTATCAGTTTAAGACATGTCCCTTCTATACCAATGTTCTTAAGTGTTCTGATCATGAAGGGATGCTGGATATTATCAAAAGCTTTTTCTGCATGAATTGAGAGAATCATATGGTCTTTGTTTTTTAATTTGTTTATGTGATGAATTTTATTTATAGATTTACGTATTTTGAAGCCTTGGGGTCCTTGGATAAAACCTACTTGGTCATGGTGTTTAATTTGTTTGATGTGTTGCTGGATTATGTTTGTTAGGATCTTGTTGAATATTTTTGCATCAGTATTCATTAGTGATATTGGTCTATAATTTTCTTTTCTTGTTGGATCCTTTCCTGGTTTGGGTATCAAAGTGATGTTTGCTTCATAGAATGTGTTGGGTAGTATTCCTTTTTCTATATTTTGGAAAAAGTTAAGTAATATAGGTACTAGTTCCTCTTTAAAGGTTTGATAGAGTTCTGACATGAAGTCATCTGGTCCCGGGCTTTTCTTTTTGGAGAGATTTTGTATAGTTGATGCTATTTCAAAAGACATTGTTTACTGAGAGTGCAGTGGTAATGTGGGTCTTATGGTGAGATAAATGGTGCAGGTTATGGATCAGTTTGTTCAAGTGGAGTGATGGTGTCCTAGTCCATTTTGTGTTACTGTAAAGAAATATCTGAGGCTGGGTAATTTATTCTTTTTTAAAAAAAGTTTATATGAGTCATGATTTTAATATCTGTAAAGTTTAATACTATATCTGGTGAGAACCCCGGGCTGCTTCCACTCAAGGCAGTAGACAAAGGGAGCTAAAATGTGTAGAGATCACGTGGCCACAGAGGAAGCTGGAGGAGGAGGGAAGTGTCTGGCTCATTTTCACAGCAAGCTCCAATGGGTATTAACAGAGCAAGAATTGTCCCTCATAATCTAGTCATGAGGGATCTGCCACATGATGCAAACACCTCCCGTTAGGCCCCATCTTCAACATTAGGAATCAAATTTCAACAAGAATTTTAGAGAGGACAAATATTTGAATGATAGTAGCAGCTGAATCTCTCATGAACTTGAGAGACTGAGAATAAGCAAAATTACATTTTTTCATTTTTGGATTCTTATTCCCACCTTACTCTGTTTATTTCTTTCTTCCCTACTCACCTCCTTTCTCATTTTGCTTCTATTAATATTTTTGTCATTTTCTTCGTTCTTTCTTTTAGGATATTGCTGTCTGCACATCAAGAAAGAAGACTAGTGTCCTTCCTGCTTTTTCAGCCAGCCGTGTTCATAGGAGTAATGTTCCCTCCAGCATCTCTTTACTTTGCACTTTAAAAAAATCTACATTTTCAATAAGTGCTGATTGAATTTAATGCATATGTCTCTACTATGAGATATCAGTCAGTAAGTGGAAGAACACCTAATTCTTATGATTTATAGTTTATGTGATGTTTATGATTTGTGATGATTTATTAAAGAAACTTAGCTCAAGAGAGCTGTAATGCAAGTGACAGTGTTAAAACCTTATAGTTATGTCAATATTTTACTCATAATGTAAGGCTAATTCCTCTAAATTACTCACTTGCATTAATTCTACTCTTGGCAACTTAATTTCTGACAGTAATGTGCATCCCTGAAACATGTTCCTTTTCATTAATATGCTTTTTTTTTTTTTTTTTGAGAGACAGAATCTTACGTTGTCACCCTCAGTAGACTGCCATGGCTTCTTAGCTCATAGTAACCTCAAACTCTTAGGCTTAAGCAAACCTGTTGCCTCACCCTCCCAAGTAATTGGGACTATAAGGCGCCCACCACAACACCAAGTATTGTTTAGAGACAGAGTCTCATTCTTGCTCTGGCTTGTCTCGAACTCCTAAGCTCAAGCAATCCACCACCCTGGCCTCCCAGAGTGCTAGGATTAGAGGCTTCAGCCACTGAGACTGGTCTCTTCTTTAATATTCTTTACTTTGATCCATATTGCAGAATGGTCAGGTACACATTTAGTCAGTCTATTCAGAATATCAGTCATCAAAATAGTGCTGTAATGGTCAATAAAACATGAAACAACACAAAATGTGCATTGCTGTACAGTAAAGCATTCAATGCTCTTCTTCAAATGTGTTCATTTGCTCTTCTTCAAATGTCAAGAATTATTTATTGTATTCTGTTGATTAACCAAAGTCATTTTGTGTTTAGGTGACAAAAAGAGAAAAAGGACAAATTCAAGATGAATTCACTTAAAAATAAAATTTATTCAATTTAAATTAGGGTTATCAGAATTTGCTTTATAGTATATTCTATATTTACATGTTTGGTTGTTTTTAGAACTTCCTATTTAAGTTAACCAAATAATAGAATGTCCCCACATTTTCAATGTAAAAACATGTGTAATTGTAAGAAAAAAGAGCTTTTGCAAACTATTTTAGATTCTTTAGTGTCATTTCAGTTCAAACTTTGGGCAAAAATTCAGGCCAGTTCTTATTTTATCCAAACTAGTACTTCCCTATCATAATGCTGAATCAACCAGCTGTGTTGATTCACTTATATTTAGTACATGTTTTATTGTGATGCAGAAGGAAATAACTTTATTTCATGCTCAAAGATTTTTTTTTTTTTTAATCAAAAGCAACATACCAGCTCGGTGCCTGTAGCATAGTGGTTACGGAACTGGCCACATACACTGAGACTGGAGGGTTCAAACCTGACCTGGGACAGCTAACAATGACAACTGCAACAACAACAAAAAATAGCTGGGCTGATGTGGTGCCTGTAGTCCCAGCTACTCTGGAGGCTGAGGCAAAAGAATTGGTTAAGCCCAAGAGTTTGAGGATGCTGTGAGCTGTGACACCACGGCACTCTACCAAGGGCAACATAGTGAGAATCTGTCTCAAAAAAAAAAAAAAAAAAAAGCAACGTGACTATAGTTGATTTTTGCTACATTCCATGCAGTGGTTATGAATGACCCCACAATTTGTGTTTTTAAAGTAACCTGCAAGTAATTTGAAATAAACATTTTGCCTTATTAGAATACTAAAATATAAGTGTTTAATCTAAGTTTTGTCATGTGTTTATTTATAATGTCAAATTAATTGTGTGTGTATTAATCATTGCCTAGTAGAATATGCTGAAATGGTGGAATATGCTGAAAGGAATTCATCATATCAAACTCCAGTGTTTTGTGCAGCACAATTCACAATAGGAAAGATGTGGAATCAACCCAGGTGTTCATCAATTCATGAATGGATTAATAAAACGTAGTATATGTATAGTGTGGAAAACTACTTAGCCACGAAGAAGGGTGACTTAATGCCTTATGCCATACATTGGATGGAAATGGAGGCCATTACTTTAAGTGAAGTATCTAAGGAATGCAAAAACAAACACCACAGATGTCCATTATTAAATTGGAACTAAATTAAGAGCACACACATGCATAGACAAAAGTAAAACCTAATAGAAATTAAGCAGGGCCTAGGGGAGAGGAGAAGATGGACAAATTCTAATAGGTACAATGACCACTATCTGGGTTATAGGCACACCTATAACCCTGCCTCTAGCATTATGAAGGTTATCCATGTAACCAAAAATATTTATACCTCCATACCACTTTGAAATTAAAAAAGCACTTAAATATATTCAGCTTCCATTTTATTTTAGGATACATATTTAAATATGTATAGCCAAGGACAAATTACCTGCTCAATTAAAATGTTCCATATATATATATATATCATATTGAATACTGGCTCCAGTTAAAATCTAATGAAGTATTATAAAATTATTTTGTATTCTTCATATTTCTCAAGATTGAAAAGTAGGTGAACTACTTCCAAATTTAAATGCAAATATGTATATAGGTAGAAGGTTTTCATGCTATAAGTGATCTGGAAAAGCCATGTAAGTTGGAATGTATAATTTGTAGCATCTCCAAAGTCTTTTATATAGAATTCAAAACAAAAAATTATTTTGATTATTTTAATCTGTAGGACTATTCTGTATAAAGGACTTCAGTGTTCCTCGAGAATTGCTTTATATAAATATATATATCTGAAAAATCAGAGAACCTACATTATATTTTCATTTTATTTTATCATAAAAAGCACGCATCCCTTCTTTGTAAGCAAATTACACATATTGTATAAGCCATAGTGCAGCCTATCAGTATCAAAATAACGCTCTCTCCCTGATGTAATTAGGACTACGAAGGCCGAGAAGAACATGAAATAACAGAATAAAACATTGCATTCTGTTACTGAATAGTCTCAATGTATAAAATTGTTCATCTCATTTCACATCACTCAACTAGCAAATGAACAAATATTGGGGAAAAAATAGATCTGTCAGGGCATATACGTAATTCCAACCCTTTTCTCTCTTCATTTTTCATGAAGTCTCTGTCTTAGGAATCTGTCAGTAAAGGGCAATTCCAGTAGGTGGAGTAATAGTAAAGCAAATACGCTATGTGACTGTAACTTTCTGCTTCTGTTATCAACTTGAATGGAAATTAGCATAAATCATGTGAGGTTAACATAGAATAGAAGTAAAAAGCCTAAGTATAGATAAAGGCATTGCTTTATGGAGTAAATGTACTACTGTAGAACAAAAGCATATTCCCTTTAGTCTTCAATTTTCTCTCTTATTTTCCTTTTGCACTTTCAAAAGTTTTCTGGAGAACTTGCATTTACTACAGAAGTCTGAGAGACTAGCTCATTACCAGCAGCACCAATTTGACAGAAAAGCTTCTGAGTAACGTGTTGGGGGAAATCAGGACAGACTCAGGCAAATTCAACGGTGGTATTTGGGTCATTTGAGATTTCCGTGAGAGGCTTTTCTAATAAGGTCATGGTCTTGCCAGCCCACTCTTATTCAGCCTGGTCAGAGCCTTCATTGTCCTGTACAAAAGCAAGACAGAGAGAAAGGGAGAGAGGTTGGGGGTGGGTAGGATGAGTTGGAGGTGGGGGGTGGTATGGACGGATGGATGTTCTCTGTGCATCTAATTCTATTTTCTCCTGGGAACCATCATATGCCAGCAGTTTATTTACCAACTAAGTTTAAATAAAGTAAGAGAAAGATATCCATTTATGCTAAGCCTATCTCCAAAACTGAACAGAAAAATTAATGTTTGTACTTTAGTATCAGATTTACGATTTAACAGAAGTCCCCAACCCTCACCAAACTCTAGCCACAAAATTTTACACAGAGTTTCACTTGAACAGGTAAAAAGTTATCCGATGCCCAAAGGAAGGCCCTGGGATCGCTCCTAGAAGGGACAGCAACTTACAGGTACCACCTGCGTGTTTTTTATCTCTTGTGAGTAAATTTAAGGACACGCCAGGATGCCAGGATATTCTAGTTTAGAATTACAAGGCTCTGAAGGCGACTTTGTGCTTATGTTTTCCATTTGGTCTGTTGAGTGGACGATGTTAGTCCAGCACGTGTCTTCATCCCTTGAAGGCTAGATTACAAGTCATTCCGCAGTGATGTACAGAAATACATGACACCCTCAATCTTTTACTTATCTTCAATGTACCACAAATAATTAAAATCAATTGAAATAACACACATTTCATTGGCCTAAATTTTATTCTTTTCTGTTATGTCTGACTTTGCATAAATGCATACACCATTTTCCAAATATGCATGATTGAGAAAACATTACTATATACCAAGAACTCCATATATGACAAGTACTTCTTATCAGATACTTCCCACACTAATATTTTCACAGCATTATAATTTTGTGTCATTATAAGAAATTGAAAAGTCTGTGAAATATTAAATGAGTATCTACTCTAGTTACTCAAAATAAAACATAAGTATTTAAATTCATCCTCTCATTCTTATTCTCTTTACCTCCCTGTATAGAAATATATTAATATATATAATATAATTTGTATACTTTTAACTTCTATTTGAATTTACCTCAGTAGGATTTATTAGATAATAGAGTATAAGATTCCAAAACCAGCACCTCATAGTGCTTTTGGATTTCATTAGCATAATTGAACAGCCCAGAAGTTAACAAAAAATGTTTTAAGATCTAAACAAAAGTGAATCTTTAATCAAGACTACTCTTGATTCATTTCATAAACGTTAAACAGAGAGAAAAATCAGTGCTTTCATGTAAATATTTGCCACCTCATAATCAACTCAATTTTTTGCTAATTCCTCTTGTCCATGTAATTCCATATCCCTTACAACTACATAACCATTTTTGGCAGAGCTGCATAATCCCTGAGGACATATTGACATTTTTTCTTCATTTTGAGGAGATAAAAAATTTGTGAGTTACTACCAGGAGGATAAAAGTATCTTATCAGGGAATAGCCAATCAATTAAGTGAAATAAATTTTATTGGAATGTTCATAGGAAGCCATTTGTGTTAGAATATTCCTCCTTAGTTCTCGCTCAGCTTTTATTTCTCCACTGACTAGTTATCTGACTGGTAGGTAACAAGACACTGTCATTTGCTGACTGGTTCGTAAGTTCTTGACTTTGTGAAATTAAAGCATTGAAAGTTTTCAGTTATGGAGCATTTGCTCAATTTTTTTTTTTTCCCATTTCAGCCAGTAAGAGGCAGAGGTGGTGAGAACTCAAGTTGCTTTGTAGAGGCTTTTTCCTCAGATAAACTGGTAGTTTGAAGGCATTTACAAGTTTACAACTACAGGGGAGAGGCACAATGATGTGGGGAAAGGAAGGAATAACGGTCAACCTCTTTTAAAGAGAAATCTAAAGTGATTTTCTATATTTTTTTCAATCATAGCTTTTGTATCCACCTGACTATTTCCTGTGATTTTTCAATTAGTCTCTAGTTTAAGACAGACAGAAAGAAATGTTATATATTGACAGCTTCTTTTTGCAGTTTTTGGCCGGGGTTGGGTTTGAACCCGCCATCTCCAGCATGAGACCAGCGCGCTATTCACTGAACCACAGGCGCCGCCCCATTGACAACTTTAATGCCCCAGATGTTTATGACATTCTGATAACCTCTCTGCTGACTATAATTATATGTTGAATATAACATTTTTAACTTGGGGTATAGACTTGGAAATATCTATAACTGCTCAAAAAGAGGACAATCCCATGAGAGAAATTTCAGATGATATATTATTTTATATAATTAGTAATGTCTCTAAAATTATCTTTAACTAGGATATAATTGTAAAAAAAGTACACTCTGGTAATGTAATGACAATTTATTCCTTGATGAAGCAACTATCTAAAAATTAGGGCCAATATGACATTACTATATTGGATCTTTCTTTTTGTTTTCTTTTCTTTCTTTTTTTTTTTTTTTTGAGATAGAGCCTAACTTTATCACCCTTGGTAGAGTGCTCTGGAGTCATAGCTCACAGCAACCTCAAACTCCTGAACTTAAGTGATTCTCTTGCCTCAGCCTCCCAAGTAGCTGGGACTACAGGTGCCTACACAATACCTGGCTATTTTTAGAGACGAAGTCTTGCTCTGGCTTGGGCTGGTCTCGAACCTGTGACCTCAGCCAATCCACCAGCCTCAGCCTCCCAAGTGCTGAGATTACTGGCATGAGCCACCGTACCCGGCCAGGACCTTTCTTAATACGTTTTCATTACTGAATTATGAACTGAATCTATTAATAATAATCTAAGTGTAGGCAATGTAAATAGAAGAGCTAATTTTGACATTACATATTATCCAGAAGCTTCCCACATATGAGATTTCAACTTACTAAAAATCTTCTGTAAAAGCATTGATAATATAATATTATTTATGATTACATACAGTGGTGGTAAGTTGAAGTGATATCCTCATCACAATTAGGTGATGTACTTTTTAAAATATGTAGGTCAAACTTCTGGACTATTTTTTACTTCAAACTCATAAGACATATTATTGTATAATCTCCTTTGGAGAAAAAATACATGGTTATGATTATTTTCATAATCACCATTTAAAGACAGCACCATATAGTCTTGAATTTCAGGTAAAAATTAAGACAGAAAAAATAATTTGTTCATCGATCTGTTACTATCTGAAGCACAAAACTCAAAAGAATCAGTTCAACAGTTAAAAAAAAAAACACTATATCTATATGCAGACCATTGTTCAAGGACAGAAAACAGACTGTTGCCTTACAAAGGTAAGAGATTAATGGGTTTGTGGATAGCAATGAATTTTTAGAGACTCTCTTCCTAATCTATATGACACACAGATGCACAGTTATACAACTTTCAAGGCATAACACGATTTCAAGTATAATATTATATATGGTACATTGTGACTTGAAAATGATGTTTCCAGTAGGAATGTAATATTAGCACAAAGAAAGTACATTCCAGAGAAGGATAAAAAATCATTATGTGGTAGGTTCCATCTTATCTAGATGGCAAAAGGTCGTGTCAGTCACGAAGGACAATTCCAAACTACAGCAGCTGAGCAAAATCCCATTATAAATCATCTCAATATAACATCTCAATATCCATAGAATCAATTTTACAAAGTCATCAAATCATGACCTCATTTTGATAGTGATATATAAAGTAACTGCAGACCAGGTTTCACCACTGACTAGTTGTGCAAGCGTGGACCGATGTCTCTTCCTCTTTTTCAGTACTATTTTCTCCATCTGTGATACATGAGGATTAGAATAGGTGATCTCTAAAAGCCCCTGCAGAATAAATATTCTATTTTTGCCCTAAAAATATAGAGACAATGTAACAAATGTAACAAAAATGCCATTCTTGCTTCTCAGTAAGCAAATTCTTGAATGTGATTCTGTTGTGTTTTAAATGAAGAATGAAAGAATGCAGGCTTATTTAAGCTCCAGGCACCAGTCAGCTACAAATGTGACTGAATTGTTTTACCTGCTTAGGGACGAAAAAGTCACATATTAGTGTATTTATTAAAGAGATAATGTTTTTGGATGTTTTTGAGTTCTCAAATTTGGTTATATATGAGTGACTGGTTGTTACCATATATATCACATGCAAAAAGTACAGACATATAACAAGAACTTTTAGCATTCCAGATCATTATAACTCAACACTAATAGCCTCAAGGTATTAATGTTTTAGGTGCAAAGGTAAATTGTATGCTCATAAAATAGTCTATTGCAGGATTTCTCAGCCTCAGCACTATTTACATCTAGGGCTGGATAATTCTTTGTGTGGAGAGTCATCTGAGCATTGTAGAAATTTTAGCGGCATCCTTGGCCTCTAGATACTATTATCAACCCCTTCCAGTAAATTGTAGCGACCAAATATGTCTTCTCATGGGCAAAATGGTCCCTTTAAATACCACTGGTCCATTGCAGTGTTGCCCAGGCATGCTTGCCATCCAGGAAAGTGTTCTTTAAAATGTTCTCATCCTAACGCTCCAGGATGAATTGCTTTTAAACATTCATCACATTTTGTGTGGAATTCTAACCGTATAAATGTTAAGAAACCAAGACAGTTTCAGCCTAGTTTTTCTTAAGAATTTGAAAAACAAAATTAGAAAAAAAACCATTGAAACAAAACACAGCTTCCACTGTGGAAACTGAGTTCTCCACAGTGCTTCCCCCAGCACAAAATCTCATGACGGGGAGAACCACCCCTATGTGCTATGTGACTGAAGAGCCCCTGACTGAATTCCACGCCCTTCTCCGTAACCTCTGCCCTCAGTACATTTTATTATGCTAGGAAAAACAAGCATCACTTTTTTTATTACTGGTTTTGAGCCAAGTTTGTTGAATCCTAATGAAAATGCTTTATCTCCCGAGAGTTTTTTTGTTTTTCCCTCTTTGTACATCTGTGACATTCTCATTATTATTCATTTGCATATATTGAGGCTTATTTCGTATGTTTAATATTTTAATAGTGGGCATGATTAAAGCTACCATCTATCTATGCTGTGGGGAATTCTACTGAGAGGAAATCACAATTGGCATTAAACCTACAGAGAATTATGAGCGTCCATAGAGAGTGCTACTCACTCAGAACATGGCCACATGGCGACTTCAATCAGGTTTACTTTTCAAGTGTTAAATGAACAGAGTGACTCTAAAGGGTTTTCAACCGTCTCCAAAATTGGAGTAGTTGTAAGTTCAAGTTCTGTGGTTAACTTGGGAGAATCTTTACTATGAAGAAAATAGATGTAATTCCAAAAAGGAAATGTACTCAGGGAAATTAGGTTGTAGCTTATTTGTACGCTGATTAGCAAAACACGCTGCAAATCTGAAGGAGGCCATGGATTTTTTTCTTCTAAGTGCAAAGAATACAACCAATATTACCTAAAGCATTACTTACACTGCAGTCGTTATGACTGTGTATGAGAAGGGACTCAATCAAATAAGTTTATTTATTTTTTTTTTTTTGCAGCGATGATCCTTTTCCCATCAGGACTGACTGACTCTTCCTCTGCAAAGCCTTTCATAAATGCATTTTGCTATCATATGCATAAAATTTCTCAAACTCACTTGCCATTTTCATTCTTCCAAGAAAAAAAATCATCAAATGTAAAGAATATGAAAGGATGTAATTGTGGTAGATCTGAATTAAACTTACATAAAGTGAACTGAAATGTTCCTCTGTAGATTTAACTTTTATTATTCTCACAGTCCAATCACATAGTGAGTTAGAATTAAAACTGACAATTTATCGCAGCTGCCATTTATGTTAAATTTGAAATATATTTCACAGAATATTTTCTATTTCCCATTCACTATACACTTTTGAATATTACACTAAAGGCAAAATTCATATGTTTTTAAATAATTTTTTGTCTTAAACCACCATTAAAATATTTATTTTGCAATTACTTCTTTGTCTTAAGCAGAAGTTTAATCAAATATTCAGAATAATTAAATAATACAGATAAATAATAAACAAAATTCAAGTTTAATAGCTTAAATCATAATTATATAAAGAATAATTCACTTTTGATCTATCAATATTTTTAGAAAAATGTAGCAGTGTTAGAAAGGGCTACTAGCTTTGAAGTCAGGCTACCAACACCTACCTTCCACACATGTCTTCCAGCTTTTGAGATAGGTAACTTATTTATGTGCCCTATGCCTCAGTTTCCACAGCTGTTTTTACAGTTATCTTTCTTTAACATATAAGTATGTCATTAGAATTTTATCAGACAGCATATACACAGCATTTTAAACAGGTAAGCATAGTCAGCACTCAATAGCATGACCCTTTATAGCTCTGTAGTTTCCAATTTGCTGCAAACTATGACAATTTATATGCTTAATTGTATGATTTTGCTTTAAATCATGAAGACTAATGTATCTTCAAACATGGAAAATCAATTAATGAAATATATTATGTAAAGGACAATCACGTAAACGGTGAATTTCATCATAAGATAAATATTTTGCTGTATAGTTCACCTCAATTTTGGTATTAATTAATATTTTTTCTCTACAAAGAGTGAAATATTTCAAAAGTGAAAATCAATGATTCTAATTTGTTTTTTTATTTTTTCACACAACATGAGATAAATGCTTAGAAGACTACTTCTGCATGACCACTAGCAAAATATGCTGCCTCAAACTATACCGCTTGTGTATAAGTAATATTTTGAGCTGAATTAAGACAAGGGAAAAGAAGTAGATATCAATAAAGCTCTCTGTCCTCCCCCCACTGTCTAATAGCAGGGCATAAATTTCCCAAGGGGTCTCATCTTTCCTCTCCACCATGAAAGGTTGGTCACCAAAGACGACTGTAGACAAGTAGCATCTTGGAGATTAGGCCAGAGTCGTCTATGTAACAAACTTTGCTAATTAACTTTTATTTACCTTTAGTAATTGAAAACTCACTTATTTCTTGAGAATCTCCCCTGCATGTGATAAATGTTGATAATAAATGTTAATAAACTCTGTGTGCTTTTCTATTGTTAATCTGCTTTTTGTTACAGGGGTCCCAGCTAAGAACTCAGAAGGGTAAATGGGAATATTGTTTTTCCTGTAAGCTTGCAAACATATGAGTTCTCCACCTTACTTCCAACTACAATATATACCAAAAATTGTAAACTCATTGACCTTGTTTGGTTGTTTCTGCTCACCTATTCTGTTATGTGCGTTTTATAATTTAATCCTCATAGTGACTTAATTTGTCATATAAAATAACAGTATCTAGATGTTCCAGCAGGAGAACTGTAATTCAAAATCAACTCAACGTGAACTGACTAACACAGCGCCGCTTTAGTGAAATGATAGTTCTAAGTTTCCAGGAGCCCTTTTGCTTGAATGCCAAGTATTAACCAGAAGACAAGACTTGATTGGAGGAAAAAAGATAAAGAAAGATAAATCCTACTTATTTTTTTTTTAAATTATAATTATCCCCAATTTTCCTGCCACACAGAAGCAAAGTAAAATTAGCTTGGGGTATCTTACTGACGTTTAAAACTATTTTTAACTCACTCCTTCAATTTCATAGTCTCTAAAATAATCCTGTCTCAAATAAAGATGTGGGAGGAAATAATCTTTGTAAGTCGTTGAGATGTGTGCCAGGAGCTGTGCTTGGGATGATATATCAGCTACACACACCAAAAGAAAACCTTGAGGATCAGGTAGGGAGACTGACACTTTAAAAGATGAGAAAATTTACCTAGAGGCATTGCAAGTTGAGTTGAAAATTGAAAATGATCCTGTCTTATACTAAAACCCATAGTTTGGAACTGAGAATCTATTCCTTTCATGAAACCAAGGCAAAGATATTTTTTCTTTTTACCACCAATTTTTCTTTTTGTCTTTTTAAATTTTAACTCACCTATTTAAATGCATTCATATATATTTGTTTTAGTTTCTTGTGTTTTAGATGGTAAACTTCAAGAAGGTAGAGATTATTTTTTAATTTAATTTAATTTTCTAGTCCTATGCACAAAGATTTTTGTTTTAAAACAGAAATCACCAATAAAAATAATTACATTTACTCGCTGTAATTCACAGCCATGTCCCTTCATTAACCATCAGTGGAAGAGATATATTGATTTTTGAGTTCAACTCTAATACTTTGACTGAAAATTCATATTCACTAGAAATTTTCACACTCTTTGTGTGGTAAGTTTGTGTTATCAAATTAAACTTCAAAATCCTAATGCCCAGAGGGTATTAAGTATCCTTGACTATGATAGTTTACAATTTCTAATGTAAAAAAGTGGATTAAGAATCATTGCTTGGCTTAGTGCAATCCTTCAACAATATCAAAGATGTTTCAAAAGATGAAATAAGTGTTACTTTTAAAGAAGATAAGCTAAAATATTATCAATGAAACAAATTCTTAGTAAGAGCAGCTTATAGTGGGAGGCTGAGGATTAAAATTGCTCTCCTTATAAAGGATTCACAGTAGGAAGTTGAGTTATTTCTGAGCTTGGTGCAATAAAGATGCAGCCTGGCATGAACCTGTGAGCAGTAGCAAAAATGACATGGAGTGAGGTTTAACTTTGCGATAATTTGCAACTACAAAATCAATATTTCGGAAAATCATTAATCTACTTCTAACTTCTGAAAAAGATCTACAAATATGAGGATTCTAAAATAAAGGTCACCATAGCATATGAATTTGTAACTATTTCTCCCACTGTAGGTTTTTAAAATTTACTGCTTTATATTAGAATCATGTAATGAAACTACCATTTACCTGAGGCTTTAAAAATAGTTTTGGGCTTAAAATGATTCTCCATTAAATTTATGGCTCTCTTCATCAAGAGATGTCAAAGAAATCCAAGAGAGTGGCCATAAACTAATAGTCAGTGTTACCAGTTTAACACATATTTGCTGAATGAATGAATGAATGTATGAATTGCTCCTGCCATTTTCGGACAGTGATTTTAAACGGAGGTATTGTGATTTTCAAGTTGGAATTTCAGCTACGAGTCTGTGAATAATTTTATTTTGTTATTTTAAATACTTATCCCTATATTATTAATCTTACTTGCTTCCTCAAAAGAGCAGAAGTAGGAATTTTTAAGTTAGAATTAATAAACTAGAAATAATCTAACACTGTGTGTGCTCACAGGAGGAGGAGTCCGTCTCCTTCCCTTTGCCTGGCTATCAAAGTAAAATGGCCTACCACATCCTGAAACTTGGGGAAATGTTCGGCAATAGTTAGTAGGAGAATAAGAGGGTAAAAAGAATCATTCTTATGCAAAACTACCTTTATTTCTCACCAAAGTGATTTTTTTATAGATTTTCTTTTGCCTAATGACAATGGCATGCTTAATTTTTGAATCCAAGCTTTATATACATTTAAAGGTTTGTTGAGTATGACTGACCTCCAAAACTTAACTACTTAAGGTTTAAAATACAATGTTTGACACAAGTATACTTTGTGCAATTATTCCCCAAATCAAAGTAACAAATACCTGACATGTTTTTGGTTTTCATGGGTTTTGGGGAAAAACAGTTAAGATACACTTCTTTAGCAAATTTCAAATATACAGAATGCTTCATAAATTTGCAAGTCATCTTTGTACAGACATCTTCTTTGTCTCTTTTCAAGTTTAATATATGCATTATTTAAACAAGCAGTAGGCCTCATATTATGTGAGAAATCCTCTTCCTTTGAAAAATATGATTGTTTTGGTGACAATATTGAGATTTCAATAATATTGACTAAAATGTATTGACTATAAAAATCCTTCAACTGTAACAACAGAACTGATCAAATATAAACTTATAGAGAGGAGGCCGTAATATTTATGAAACATTATAAATACCTTGTAGCAACATTGCAAGAGAGCTTTGATAAAAAGAAGAGCAGGGAAGCAACAATAAAGATGACATAATGGAACAGCACACCAATAGATCAGCAGCAAGACTGTCAACAGCAGCTATGGAAGCCAGACAAGGTGGAGTAACATTTCTGACAAAATAGGAAAAAAAAAAAAAAAACAGCCATCAACAAACTTTCCTCGTCACACCAAAATTATCTATTGACAGTGAGGTGAAAGTAATGACTTTTTCTAATGTATTAGAGTTGATATTATTGCAAATAATTGTTTTCAGAAGAAATTACTAAATGATATATTGCATAAAGAAAAAGTTCTGTGATTCAAAATAGAATAGGGGAGTGAAAAAATGATGTAGGAAAGACATACGGAAATGTAGAAACTTTTTGCAAACGTGGATAAGCCATCTACCAGTGAAGGGGAGAGCCCTGGAACAGTCCTTCCCCAACCGCCCTCAGAAGATCCAAACCCCGTGACTCCTTGACTCAAACTTCTAGTCTTTAAATATGAGATGAGAAATTTCTTTTGTTTAAGCCAAAAAGGAAAAGAAGTAGTTTATTTTCCCCTCATTCATTTAAAGTTCAGCTCACAAACTATCCAGTGCACCTGAAATTCTTCAGGGATCAGGCTTCTTCTGCCACTTCTCTCAGTTACACTGGGATAGTCTTCATCTGTGTGGGCTAAGGTGACATTTGTGTCCTAAACTAACCTAGAAGAAGGAGGAAAAGAGGCAAGAAATCTCTACCGCTCTACACAGAAATCCCACTTCTGAGTTTCTACCCCAAAGCAAACAAATCATTCTATTAAAGAACACCTGCCCTTTTATGTTTATTGTAGCACTATTTCCATTAGCAAAGTCATGAACTCCATAGAAGTGTTCATCAATGGATTATTGGATAAGGAAATGAGCTACTCAGCCATAAAGGAACGAATGAAATCACGTCTTTTGCACTTATGCAGCAAGATAGGGGGCACTAGAGGCCGTTATCCTAAGCAAAAGAAACAGAAAGTCAAATACATCAGAACTAAACAATAGATAAACATGGACATACAGAGTGTAAAAATAGCCATCGGAGACTCCAGGGGATGAGAGGGTGGAAGGTGGATGAGGAATGAAAACTATCTTTTGGGTATGGTCTAGACTATTTGGATGAAGGGTAGACTACAAACCCAAACCTCACCTCTATACAATATGTGTATATCCATGTGACAAAGCTGCACTTACACCTCCTAAATCTATAAAAAGTTTGAAAAACAATTTAAATAAAGAAATACTCTCCAACCCATTCTATGAGGTCAGTATAGCCTTGCTGTCAATGATAGGTAAGAATATGACATGTAAGGTTAAAAAGGCCAATTGTTTTTACTATTATAGATGCAAAAATTCTAAACAAAACAAACTTAACTAAATACAGCACTGCATGAAAAGTACTACAACACATCTATACTTACTGTATGGATTGCAAGGATGGTATATAAATAAAAAATATGTAACTACGATTGCCACTTGGAAAGACTAAAGAAATGATTAATTCAACAAATGCAGACATATCAAGTTATTAATTCAAATTTTATCTATGATCAGAACTATTAAAAAACTATGGACATCTTTAATTTGATAGGGAAAACCAGTAGGAAAATTGTTATTTGGTAGTGAATTTAAAAGTGTTCTCTTTTATACCATAACCAACACACGAATAACTTATATTAAGGTATCTTTTCATGTTATGCTGGAAGACCTATCCCATTTAATGTAAGACATGAAAAATAATAGAATTTATAAGAGCTGGTATAAAATAAATGAAAACACTATTATTTGGAGATATGATTGCATTAAAAATTCGAGTCAATTGTTCTAAAAATAATTAGAATTAAAATAGATGTTAAGAAAGTTGCTATATGTATTGTTAAGGCAAAATAAATAAGTTACGTATATGTGTATATATATAAATATATACATAGATATGAGAGAGAGTCTCACTCTGCTGCTCAGGCTTGTGTGCAATGGTCCAATCATAGCTCATTGCTGGTCCTGCCTCAGCCTCCTGAGTAGCTGGGTATACACCGACATGCCCCCAGACCCAGCCAACTGGATTTTTTGTAAAGATGGGGTCTTGCTGTGTGGCTCCAGTTGATCTTGAACTCCCAACCTCAAGTAATTATCCCATCTTGGCTTCCAAAAGTCCTGGGATTTAGGCATCAGCCACTATGCCCAGTCTAAGATATGACTATGCCTAGTCAAGATATTAATTGTATTTAGGCCTTAGCCTAGCAACCCCACACACTCACAGCAACCTCAAACTCCTGGCCTTGAGCAATCTTCTTACTTCAGCCTCCCAAATAGCTAGTGCTCCAGGAGCCTGCCACAATGCCCAACTAATTTTTCTGTTTTTAGCAGAGACAGAGTCTTGCTTTGTTCAAACTTGTCTTGAAATTTAATAAGAAATCCTCCTGCCTCGGCCTCTCAGAGTGCTAGGATCACAGGCATGAACCACCCAACTCAGCCTAAAAACTAAAATAGTTAAATTAACTTTACCTTAGAACAGGAATAGACAAAATAGCCACAAATTAAATCCATGAATTAAAGAATGTGTAATCTATCACAGAAGAATAACAGTAGTCATTAATAAAGGAAGAAGAGACTACTTAATTACTGGTGTTGGTACAATTAATTACATATTTTTAAAAAGATCTTTGGGTAGAAAGGATAATCGTGCACAAGAAGTGTTTGCTTATTGGACCATATTAAAATAAAAAATTTACTCATGAAAACAATATATTTAAAAGAAGAAAATTTAGAGAAGTTATTTGTAGCACACAAATATAGTTGGAAAACTATTATAACCCACTACATATTTTAATGTATGAAACATACATTTCATAGAATTTCTGTGGACAATAACCAAACAATAAAAGCAATATTTTAGTTAAAATTAATAAAAATTTGCATATATTGAGAGACAGTGCATGAGTGCTGTACAATTAAATTTCAACTTAAAATTATATCAAACTCACTGGTTCTGGCTATTGAGTTAGAAGCAAGAATGTTCTATCTAAACAAAAATTTCCTATGGGTCAGCAAAATGTCCAGAACGTCTATTTCACAATGACGGGCTTTTTAAAATGTTCTTCTCCAAATCAAGGGCTTGTCTTTTTTTCAGATTTAAGGAGTACATGAAATATATTCTAATGAATTTATATCATAAATCTCTAGCGTCTAAGTTCACCTGAAGAAACATCTATCTGTCCTGATCAGTATCTCCAGAGGCTCCTATATTCCCATTTTAAAAAGTCATCTGTGCAGAGCCCAGCTCTGTCTGCAGCTTATCAGTTCAAGAACATTAGAATATGTCGTCACTTTTTCTCATTAAGATGTGTATCTTTTATGCCCCATGATAAACATTAATAGTCAAATGATCCAGGGAAAGGCCATAAGGCAAGTGCTTAAACCAGAGACTACTACTATGCCAGGCTTTTGGAGCTTCCCAATTACTAGCGGACCTTATTTTTGTCTGGCACCTGTTGTGTTATATCATAACGCAAGTGCCATTTTGAGGCTCAAGTAAGCAACGTCAATATAACTGCTAGTTCCCGATGACTTTGTAGTCCTTGAGGATTGCAAGACGCGGATGATTGCTCCTTAGAGGAATAACTGTTGACAGGGCTGTTGAAACAACTCATGAATGATGAACTGAGAAAGCAGCCAACTGTTCATGCAGACCTGTAAATGTGCCACACCACAACCTCAGAAAGGATTACAGCAATTTTCCATGTCCTAGTATTTACCTCTGACCAAGAATGACAGAGATGCACAGACATCGCTGGGTGCAGCCTGGATGTGCATTTCACATGTTTCTGATCTTTCACTTCTTTGTGGTAAGAAAAATCATCATACCAAGGTTTCAAACTCTTACAACTAGTACATATTGAACACACATCAATTTCCTTTGTTGCAAGATTAATAACCAAAACCAACTCTACTAATGTGTAAGAAGGAGAAAAAGCCCCGAGCAGGAGTCCACCATTGCACTTCAGCCTAGCCGCCTGCTCCCAAGGCTCACAGCGTGGGAGTTAGTACAGTGATTTTGATTAGGACTCAAAAGAAATGAAAACATTGTTAATCAATCTCACCCTTTATGAATTTATGTAAATAGGAGCCCATAATAGGCATGTCTTGAGTAGCTTTATTTGTATAAAGACATTTATATATTAATCCAAAAATAACATATACTGCATAAAGTACGTATAATCAATCCGTCTGCTTTAGGTCTCTCCCTGGTAGCAATAGCTATAGCATTTGTGAAAGGGATATTATCATGCAATTGAGAAAGAGGATTAGAATGCACATAAGAAATGGATCATTTACTATTTAGGAGAGAAATCCAATTCTGTGTCTTTGACACAAATACCACTTTAAAATGCTTGTAATATTTGCTCAAACATCATAATACACATTTCGCAGTTAAATAATACAATCAATATATGAGCAAACTTTCATTTCCTTCCTCTTCTGACATATTGTGTTATCCGTCTCTTTTATTTTTGAATTACTAGTGACCTCTTTGTTACCCTTTATTGAGCTACTTTACTCATAATCTGTATCCCTCATTGGGCTTTCTAAGCCCCTTCATCTCCTCTGCTCTCCAGACCACACTGCTACACTGGCCTTTTTCACCTTCTTTCTTCCATCTTCCTTGTTATCCATCTGACTCTTCATCACATTCTTTCAAATTTCTCACACTTTTCTCCCCAGATTCAGATAAAGCACTAATTCTACATGGGAACATTTAAATTGTCAAAAGAAGACATCATTTTGAAAAGAAAAATGTTATATAGTAAAGAGATTTTGTTTGTGCAAATTATATAAATCATTTATGATATCAGTATTTTGTTGTGATGACCTCTCTACTACGGATGGAAGAATATATTAGGATGTCCAACATATTTCCTGTCATTCAGCCCACTGAACTTAGGCTTTGTACCTTGATTGACATTTTGATTGTTATTATTGCTTACTTCTAATATTTATCAGCTTCTTAATTGTCTCTTAAACCAAATAACAAACAATTAACATTTCAATGGAGGAGACTTAGTCTCCAGCAGGATGGTTAACTAGACAAGAGGAATTAAAATAGTTGTTCCTTATCAGGTAGTGATTGAATTCAGTTTAAAACTAACGTGAAGGCCATGCCTGGCTTGGTGGCTCGCTCCAGCAATCCTAGCACTCTGGGAGGTCCAGGCAGGTAGATAGCCTGAGCTCCTAAGTTAGACACCAACCTGAGCCAGAGCGAGACCGGATCTCTAAAAAAATAGCCAGGCATCGTGGTGGCTGCCGGTATCCCAGCTACTTGTGAGGCTGAGGCAAGAGGATCACTCAAGCCCAAGAGTTTGAGGTTGTTGTGAGCTATGATGCCATGGTATTCTAGCAAGGTCATATTGTGAGTAGCAACATCTTCCTTCTCCAGAACAAAAAAATAAAGTCTAGTCAAAATGTGTAGTATAGAATACCGTGAGAATTATATGGAAATCTACACGAAGGACTCACACACTACCAAACTAACAGTTTCACCTCCATAGAGATTAGCAAAATTTCCTACTTTCTTATCACAACTATAGGTTGTAGTTATCAGACAGTATGGATTATTTCCCACATACTTTTTTAAAAAATTGTGGTAAATACAAATAACAAAATTTACCAAATTAACCATGGTTAAAGGTACAGTTTGGTAATCATATGCATGCTTGCACTATTGTGGAACCCTGACCACTATCAGTCCCCAAAACTGTTCATCATTCCAAGTTGTCCCTGTGCCCACTAAATGACAGTTTCTCTCTACAGTGCCTGATTGCCACTGTTCTACTTTCTATCTGCGGATTTGATTATTATTCTACATACCTTATACAAATGCAATAATAAATATTTTCCCGTGTATGTCTGGTATGTTTCACTTAGAATGATGTTTGGAGGGATCATTTAAGCTATAGTTTATATCTGTTTTGTTGCCTGTGCTTTTGATATAATACAAAGAATTTTGCTAAAGCCAGGGTCATTAAGATTTTTATACTATTTTCTTCTAACAGTTTTATAGTTTAAATCTTATGTTTAGGTTCCAATTTGAGTCAAATTTTGTATACAGTGCAAAATATGGGTTCAATTTCATTCTTTTGTTCTTTTGTGTGTGGCTATTAAGTTTGCCAGCACCATGCATTTGAAAAACTTTAAGAAAATAAAACAAGAAATAAATCCTCTTAAACATAATCTTTGACAGTTTGATTTATTTTTTTTTACTCTATTTTGCTGGTCTATATGTTTATAACAGCAGAATATTGTTTTGATTTTATAGATTTTAAGTAGGTTTTAGAATTAGAACATATGAGTTTTTTACCTTCTTTTTCAAGAGTGTTTTGGTTATTTGCAGATTCTTAAGAATACATATGAATTTCTAAATAGGTTTTTCTATTTCCACAAAAACATATTAGGATTTGAAAGTCATTGCACTGGTTTTATAGATCACCTCAGGTAGTGTTTGCATCTTAACAGAACTAATTCTTTGAATCCAGGAGCATTAATTTGTGTATTTTTAAATTTCTTACAGAAGCATTTTGTAGGTTGTAAAGTACCATCCTCCACTTTTTCCTAAGTTTGTTTTTTATCTTTCTTTTTATTAAATCAGAAACACATAGATCATGTGTGCATTCATATATTTATGGGATACAATGTGCTGATTTCATGTAGAGTTAGGAATGCATACATCACACTGGTTAATATATACCTCATCTTATTTCTTTAGTTATTGTGTTAAGACATTTATACTCTATACTAATAGATCTGACACATACCCTTGCATTATGCACCATTGGTGTGATCCCACTATTGACCTTCCCCTGATCTTAATGTATATTTGTTTGGTTTTGATGCTATTGTAAATGAATTGTTTCTTAATCTCCACTTTGGATTACTTGTTGTTAATATATAGAAATAGAACTGATTTTTGTTTGTTTATTTTGTATCCTGCTACTTTACTGAATTTGTGTATTAGTTCTAACAGGTCTTTTTGTTGTGTGTGTGTGGGGGGTCTTTGGGGTTTTCTATGTATGAAATAAAATCAAGTGCCAGAATAAATAATTTGAGATTTTCCTTTCCAATTTGGATGCCTTTTATTTATTTTTCTTACCTAATTTCTGTGGCTGGACCTCTTAATACTATATTACATAGAATTGGTAAAAGTGGACATCGTCATCTTTATTCTCGATCAGAGAAAAACCTTCTATTCTTCCACCAGTGTGTAAGATGTCTGATGTGGGGTTTTCTCATTTTTGGTCTTTTCCATGTTGAGGAAGTTTTTGTCTACTCCAAGTTTGTTGAGTGTTTTTATCAAAAAGTGTGTTAAATATTTCCAGATGCCTTTTTCTGCATCAACTGAGGTAATCACATGTTTTGTTTCATTTTTTTCTTTCTTTCTGTTAATATGAAATTACACTGATTTTTGTTTCTTGAATCATTCTTCCATTCCAGGGTTAAATATCAAGTGATCATGGTTTACAATCCTCTTGATATTTTGTTAGATTTGCTTTGTTAATATTTTGTTGAGGACTTTTACATGAATATTTATAAAGGGTATTGGGCTGTAGTTGGTATTGTTTGTTTGTCTCTTTATTTCTTCATCTGGCTTTGATACCAGTATAATGCTAGTTTCATAGAATGAATTCGAAAGTATTCTCTTTTTTCAGTTTTTTTGGAAGACTGTGAGAAGGATTGCCGTTAATTCTCCTTAAAAACTTTGGTAATATTTACCACTAACACTTGATGCCCAAAGATATTTGTAAAGAAAGTTTAAATTATTAATTTAGTCTCATTACTAGTAATGAGTCTAGTCATATTTCCTGGTTCTTTCTATAGACTTTTATTAACTAGATTTGTTACTTGTTAAGCTAATAATCAAAGTTAGCTATGAATCTGGAGAAAACAAGAGTTGGTTCTAAAAAATGGACCCTATGCTTATTTTTGTATTAGAAGGAACCAAAGAAAGAAAATCCATTTTATCTATCTGCCCTATCACAGGGACAATTAGAAATTTTGTTATGTATTATTTTATTTAAGACCTCACATTTATCGTTCCTCTGTTCTATATTATATAAGTCCTATCAAATCATGTCTTAAATGCGCCTCTAAAACTAACTATTTGTCTTTGAAGTCATGTACCTTGTTGAGTTTCATTGTTTTCAAATAGGGATAACTATCTTCATCCTACTCGGTAATTTTACAGATTTAATGACAGTGTATTTCAAACCCTCTAGCATATTTCCTAACAGTAGCATTTACCTAACAAACTTAGTTATATAGTTCTTTCTTCTTTCTTTATATCTTAAAACATGAAGTCAAAATTAAACAAAAGTAAATAAGAAGTGAGTGGCAACTCTATTTTCTATTATTTAAGTAGTCTATTATCTCTATACATCTAATAAATAATTTTGCTAATAAAATGTATTATATTGTAAAAAAAACTAGACAAAACTTTTTAACCTTTTATCATAGGCTTCACCAAATCTATAAAAATTATAAAAATGGTGACTAACTGCACTATTTTGAAGGATAAACTGAGCAAACACATTAATGGAAATATTGGATAAATTTAAAATGTCTTGTAATAAGATGATAATATATTCTCAGTTGGCATAAGTTAGAAGATCAGAATGGAGCAATGCCTAATTACAAGCCATGTAACAGAAGTGAAAATATCATGGTGTCTTGATCAGTTTTGTGTTCTTGTAGTAATTTACAATGTAGATAATAACTACAATGATAATGAATGCATTGAATTTGTATCACTATTTGTATTGTATATGTTTTAATTATATATTATTTATGCTAATTTTCTTGGTTCCTCCTCTAGATTATATCATCTTAGTAGAATAAATTCTGGATTTATAAAATTTGAAATTTTCCATCTGTATCATATCATCTCAAGCTACTTTATATATTGCTTTAATCCATCACTGAGGTGAGCTTCATAAACATCAATATGCTTTATAAATCAACATATATACTATATAAATTAACTTTAAAATTGGGTGTAATCTCTAGGTGAGCTAATTTCAAAATTAGGTATCATTGGCACACGTATATGCTCAGCCCTTAGCAAGGTGTGATGTGGTTTTGGATGTCAGTACCTGGAACATTCTTTCCTTAACAAAACCTTCTCAAGTGCATCTTTTGACAATTCTTGCCTTTAACCTGTCATGAGATCACATGAGTGGTGGCCAATACTTGACAATGACCACTAAAAGGTAATTTCATCATAAATTTACTTTATTGAATAGCCCAATTCCATTTTCTGCCTATTCTCTGAGTCTTATCAATTTCAGGTTATGAAAGAATATAAAATAAGTTATGTAAATAAAAATGTAGAGATCTATAACTTTCAATAGCTTTCTTCAATGTTATCTTTCCTTGGATCCAAATTATTCTAAAAGGCATGCTTATATTGATTGGGGACAGTCATAACATTTATTGTCAAATTGTGCTCAACGAGCAGGTAATGCAAGATGGCTAAATAGAAACCTCCAGTGGTAATCTCACCAAATTTACTAGTAATCCAAGAAAGAAAGCATCAACAGAAGAACCAAAAATCAGAGAGTAATCAGAGTACCCGATTTTAATGTTATATGAAGAAAGGAGGCACTAAAAGGGACAAAAAAGACAGACTTACATTTCCTACTCTATTTTTCCCCATTCCCCAGTAGCAGCAGTTCCAGTGATTTGAGTGAAAACAGAATCTAGGTGACTGGGAAAGTAAAAGTAACTGGACTTTGCTGGAATTTGCATTGAAACGCAGGGCCACCCTGTCACAGGAGAACACATTATGGCAGAATTTTGCCAGCACCTTTTGGGGAAGCATTTATTTCAGCCTGGCCAAAGGGAAAACCTCCATGCCCAAACCTAAGTTTTCATAGATGCACCATCAGCTGACAAAAAAGCAGAGAGACTGCTGGAGACTAGCTGAAGCAAAGTCTAAAGTCCTTGGACAACTCTTGCAGCTACGCTCTCAAAACCAGCATTCTTAAGGTGCACATGACCCAGTAAGGTACAAGCAGTGGTGGCCAATCCAGTGCCTGTGTTTTCCTCAACTCCAGATTGTGAGGCTCAGAGAATCTTCTTTCACCTGGGGAAAAAAAGGGAGAAGAGTTCAGAGGACTTTTATAATTTGGGTACGAGATCAACCATAGTAGAGTAATGTACCAAGCATAGTACTGAATTCCCTGATTCCAGATTTTAGTTCCTGGATGGCATTTTTATACACATCCTGGGGCAGAAGGGAACTCTCTGTCCTGAGGGGTCATATCTGGTCTTGGCAGGATTTATCACCTCTTGACTAAAGAGCACTTGAGCTTTGAACATATATCAGTTGTAGCCAGGCAGAAATTACCATGTGATGTGGATGAAACTGAACCGGCTTTAAGCGCTAGCACAAACCCAACTTCAGGGTCCATGATGGAGTGAGTGCTCATGTCACTCATCCCCCAAGTCCAGCAGCCTGGCACTGAGAGTGAGAGACTCTGCCTGAATCTCCTGTCTCTTACCCAAGCCCACCAAGGCAGTACCACCAGAAGTCTATAAGAGTTCCAACATTACTGAGTTGGAGTTGACAATATTATTATGGCTGCAGTGACCAAAGGCTTAAATCACAAATGCAATTTCCACTGAATATCTGGAAAGCACTTTCAAGAAGGACAAGTCCAAACAAGCACAGACTGTGAAGATCAAAATAATACATAATTCTGCAATGCTCAGGAATAAATGGCCATCCACATCCACCAAGAACATAAAAAAAAAAAAAAAAAAGACCTTACCATAGGTACTAGATAAAATACTAGTGACAAATCCAAGAGTGATGGAGATAAGTGTTCTTTATACAAAAAGTTTAAAGTAACCACTATGAAGAAACTCAGGGTACTTCAAGATAACACAGAGATGAAATTCAGATACCTATTATAGAAATGTAGGAAAGAGATTGAAATAATAATAAAAAATGAAGCAGAAATTCTGAAGCTGAAAATTCAATTGACAAACTGAAAAATACATTAAAGTCTTTCAAATGCAAAATTGATCAAGCAGAGAAAAGAATTAGTGAGCTTCTTAAAATACACAAAAACATAAAAAGCCTAAAATTAGGAAAAGAAAAGAAATAATAAAGATCAGGGAAGAAATACGTGAAATGGAAACCAATAAAATAATAAAAAATCGCCAAAATGATAAGTTGGGTTTTTTTGAAAATACAACCAAAATTGAAACACCTTTAGCCAGACTAAGAAAATAAGAGAGAAAACGCAAAGGAGATATTACAACTGATACTGCAGAAATCTGAGGATTATTTGATACTACTATGTGCAACTATAAGTCAATAAATTGGAACAGCTAGAAGAAATGGATAAATTCCCAGAGATATACAAGTTACAAAGATAGAATCAGGAAGAAATACATACCTGAATAATGAATAACAAGCGACAAGAAAAAACCAATAATAAAATGGATTAAGGACTTAAATCTAAGACTCAAAACTATAAAACTATCAAAAGAATACATTGAGTAAATGGTTCTAGATACAAGTCTGAGCAAGGACTTCTTGAGTGATACCCTCAAAGCATAAGCAACTAAGCATAATTGGACAAGTAACACCCTGTCAAGCTACAATACTTCTGCAGACCAAAGAAAAAAATCAAAAACATGAAGAGAAACCCATGAAGTGGGATAAAATACTTGCAGACTACCCATGTGACCAAGAGTTAAAAACTAAAATATATTAAGAGTCTCCAACAACTCAAGAGGAAAAAAAATCAGATAATCCAGTTAAAAACAAGAAAAGGCTCTGAATAGACATTTCTCAAAAGAATACTAATAACACACAGGTGTATGAATAACTACTCAACAATTGTAATCATCAGAGAAATGCAAATCAAAATTATAATGAGAAATTATCCCACCCTGGTTAAAATTGCTATTACATATTTAGATATGTGTGTGTGTGTGTGTGTGTGTGTGTGTGTGTGTGCATACAGGATGGCCATAAAGTTTTTGTGCATAAATTGCAAACTATTTTAAATTGCTCACAAACTTTATGGATCACACACACACACACATCACATATATAAATGCTACCAAGGATGTGGAGGAAGAGAAATGCTTGTATACTATTTATGAGATGAAGATCAGTGTAGCCATTATGGAGATAGAGAACAGTATGGAGGTTCCTCAGAAAGTTAATAAAAGAATTAGCATATATGTAGCAATTCTACTGCTAGCTACATATTCATAAAGAAAGGAAATCAATATATCCAACGGATATGTGTATCTGCACTCCCATGTTTACTGCAACACTATTCCCAATAGCCAAGGTTTGGACTCAACCTAAGTATCTATCAGTGGATAAATGTATAAAGAAATTGTGGGACATGTACACAATGCAATGTTATATACCCTTAAAAAAGAATGAAATTGTGCCATTTGCAACAACATGGATGGATCTGGTAAACATTATGTTAAGTAAAATAAGCCAAGACAGAAAGACAAATTTCACATGTTCTCACTCACATATGGGAGCTAAATACAGCATTATGAGTAAAACAATTGACCTCATGGAGACAGACAGTGGAATGATGGTTACCAGAGGCTGCTAAGGGAAGCAAAAAGGCAGGGGATAAAGTGGGGATGGTTAATGGGTGCGAAAGTATACTAAAATAGAATGACCAGTATTTTATAGCAGAACAAAGTGATTATAATTAAAAATAGGTTTGAATATACTTGCATATTGGATTAAAACTAGATTAATATTGGATTAATGTACAAGTATACTCTAACCTAGTGTTAATTGTTCTACAGAGCAGCCAGAATTGTTTTCTACAAGAATACGATTTCTGAGGAGACACTGATTTTGCTTTATTTAAGTGAGGGTCAGTGTTCTTATTGTATCCGGCACTGTTTTCCAAGATAGTCACCTTACAGTGTTCAGCAGTGCTCTTTTCATTTAAAACAGAGAAGAAAAACATAAAAACATAAATAAAGCTAAATTAAGTCCACATACCTGACTTGTGAAAAAAACCCATCTACCAAAGAATTCTAGTTCAGTTGCTCAGGTAATGTGAAACTGGGACCTACTGCCCTAAACAGCCATAGCTTAGGCCCAATTTTTCTCATATGTACAATTTAAGTAGCAGTTGGAAGTCTCAATGAATATGCATTGCTTTCCAGCTGCTGGTTTTATTAAGACAGACCAGATACAGCTCTGCCAAAACAAAGCTTAAAATTACCGCTCTGGATCCCTTAAGAACATTAATATCCCAGGCTCTCAGGTCTGCACTGGCGTCACTTCCCCTGTGAGTCATTTACCTTCAACTTCCATTTTACTGCCCCAGCTAGGAATTTCCTTTTAGTACTAGAAAATTTTTATTTCTCCTCTTCTTGTCTCTTTTCAGTTATGTCTACTCACTGAAAATAATATGGTTTAATTTTATTTGTATACGTTTGAAGCTTCAGATACGAACCTTGGTAGGTTGGGAGTACCTTCTGAAGTCTACTCAGTATCCCATCAGAAATCCCCTGAAAGTATCAAATGCATGGGGTGGTGGTGGTCAGGAACATGTGCAGACAAACTGTCTCTGACACCCCCACCATTGGCATGCAATTATATCAATTAGAAGTTGAGGAATTTGCAAAGTGTTTCCTGTGTGCTAAAATCTATTCTTATAACCATTCATAAGAGAAAGTATTATATATATAATGCCTTGTAATTA
>NW_003852404.1:29677570-29721965 GCF_000181295.1 Otolemur garnettii | reverse complement strand
TATATATTAATATATATTAATTATATATATATGCTCATCTCAACTTTTTAACTTACAATGACAATAATACCTTACTTGCCGGAAATTACTTTCGTGCACATCAAGTGAGGTAGCAGATAAGTCTACAGAGTTGCTGAGACTAAATAAAATTTTGTGAGATTCAAGGACCAAACTTTGGACAGGTCAAGGTTCATTTTAGCTTCTCCCCTCCTCTGCTAACTCTAGGAGGCTTGAGTGGAGTAACATAACATCCTGGCTCATCATCCAGCAAGGACATAGTGGGTCATTAAAAATGCACTTCAGATACTGAGCAAAGCAAAGTCATCGTTTGTGGCTTCAGACAAAGAACTCAAACGATTTTGGTTATGCTGAAAGTTATACAGCCCGCAACTACAAACATTTATATATGTTGATTATAGAATCCCCTCCCCCTAAAGGTCTTATGGAGTCTAGAGAAATGCCTCCTCTAGAGATGTAAGACACACACTGATTTATAAAATACTCTTTTTGCTACTAGCTAGAAACTAAAGAAAAGTTCTCCTTCAAAGGGGATAAACAGACTTTCATTTTTATCATAAAAACAAACTAAACCCTTCTAAAATCTCCTATCAAACTGACATTAACATGATCAGAACCAAGAATGTGGACAAAGTTCAAATGGAGAGTTATTACTAAACCCAACAAATTTCCCACAGCAGTCATCCTCAGTATCTATGGGGGATTCATTCTAGCACCCCACCACACACAGATATCAAAATCCACAGTGGCTCACCCCCTAATATAAAATAGCACAGCTTTTGTATATAAACTACACATACACTCTCATATATGTACTTTAAAACGTTTCTAGGATATTTGCAACATATAATACAATGTGAATGTTATTAAATAAGTGTTATATTGTATTTTTATTTGTATTAATTTTGTTGCTTTCTTTTTTTTTCAAAAATGGTTTTGATCTGTAGTTTGTTGAACTTAAAGATGTAGAACTAGAGGACATGGAAATCCAATTCTTTGTGACATTTCTAATAGAAGTGAAAAATCTAGTTGAAGTTGTATAATTGATTTTATTGGCATATCATTTAAATGCAGTAAAAATAAAAACTACAAAATCTTGAAATAAATATAATTACTGTGCTACTTTAATTTCTTTAACCATATGTCACAAAGAATATACACTTGTGTTTTGTTGTCCTATGAGTTTTCCTGTATGTATATTTAGTTATTTTCATTTTGCATACTTATAAGAAAAACTTCAGTTGAGAAGCTTATCTCTCTTCTCCATCCCCTTAGAGTTAATATCTGGCTTGCAAAAGAAAATTATTCCCCCAAAATTTTGGGCAACATGAGTCAAACAAAGCAAGCCATTGGGAAATCTCCCTCTATGGAAGAGAGGAAAGCATAAGCTGTTGAGATTGTTGAGCTGACATTTCTCCCTCACTCAGCCAGAATTCAGTTTCTGCTGAAGCTTCAGGTCAGACAGAACCTCAAAAACTTAGATAAACCAATTTATACTCCAAGAGTTCCAAGCTACTTCCCAATTACAGAACATCACCCTCAGAAATCTGGCATTTGATTTATCTTGAATAACCAAATAAGCAAAAAACAGTATAAACAATTTATGATTGCACTGGACTGTGTTTTGCCCCCCAGATGAAGAGGTGGATAGAAAGTGTCCTCCCTTGAAATGAGCTCAGAGAATAAGGATATTTATTTTTCTTTTAAAAATCCATCAGAAGCTACCCTCTACCTAAGAGGTTCTTACCAATTAAGTGGATAGAAGGACCCACTCCATGGATGAAAAATCAATACTATTGTCATCCAGCTTGCTGCATGTTCACTGGACTGCTAAAAGCTCTAAGAAGACAGAGATGGAGGCTCTTAAGAAATTTCTACTTCGAGGATACTGACCAGATTACTCTGACTTATGGTGTGTATTTCCAGCAATGCAAAATAAAGAAAAAAAAAACTTACAGTCTCTAAGTGATACTCTATCTTTTAGAGATCCATCTAGAAGCAAGTTATAATACTGAGCCCCTTTTATACTAACAGTTGAAGTTAGTTTTCTTCCCTGAAAGAAACTTTATTCTAGAAACGATGTGCTTCATCTGTCTCTACGTCTTTCTGCCAGTATTTCTGCAAATGGGCTTAACACATGCTTCATACACAATTCTGTTCTTATATAATACTGACTTTACTCACAGAGCTTACTTAACAGCAAAATTATGGCAACAGGCTTATGCCGTTGTGATTCTCTAATACTATCTCCTTCAGGGGTGTCCAACCTATGGCCTGTGGGCTGCAGCTCAGGATGGCTATGAATGCAGTCCAACACAAAATTGTAAACTTACTTAAAACACTGTAAGATTTTTTTGTGGGTTTTGGTGGAACTTGATTGCATGGTTCTCCAGGGTGAATTTTGTAGAGGACATCACATCTCAATATCACATAAAATAAACAAACATATGCTCTTGCTATTTGTACACGTGTGGCTTCAGTTCTAAGGTGGTGTGTGCCTTCCACTGTGCCACTTCCCAAGAGCACACAGTCAAATGGACACCATCAGACGTTACATGTGCTCCTGGTGACTTGGCAAGACAGCAATTATCATAATGTTTCAACTTCAAGTAGAAGTTAACTGATGACTCCATACTGAACCTCAGAGTCAAAGCATTCTATGATAGACATACTCTTATCTGACAATGTGAATATTACTTTTTTTGCACTACTATTATTATTATTGCTCAATATTTTGTTGAAGCAATCGTCCGACTTCTGTTTTGAATGTATTTATCTTCATTCGTTCTTTACGAGGTTTTTGTTTCTAGTCTTTATCTTAAACATTGTTATTGTTATTAAATTTTAAACTTTTTTAATTTTGTGAAGACAAAAAGTGCAAACCAAATAAACACATGTATATGTAAAAATAAAAAAATAATATTTCAACCTACCATTGCAGCACTAGGTGTTTAATGTTATTTAGCAGTCAGGGAAGCATTCTTATTTGATTATTTAGGGTATTTCAACACCTTAATGGCACCTCACACGTCACCCCTTTGAAGGCTATTGGCCCTTCCCTTTGGCCTTCATCAGCAGCCAAGATGTGGAAGGGGTGAAACCTGTCTTTCTATTTTTTCTGTCAGTTAATTTTCATAATAAAAGTAATTATAGTCACTTACCTATTATTTTAATCCCACCATGATTCCTAGAAAATCTCAAAAGAAAACAGAACCCCTCCAAAAGAAATATTATGATAAAGAAGATAGTTCAATGAAAAGTGGACAAGGTAGACATGAAGGCTATGCTTACCAGTTTGATGAAAATATTTCAAATTGTATATAAAAATAACACACTGTACTCCGTGACAGTATCAATGTATACAGCTATGATCTAATTTAAAAAAAAAAAGTGGACAAGGCAAATTGTAAGACACTCTGATTAATTTGTAGGGAATTTGTGCAAGTTGTTAAATATTATAATTTGAAAAGGCATTTTATGCAAAACATGCTGCCAGATTTGATGTGTATGAATTATTTTGTCATAAGTACAACACACTGAAACTGGAAAAAGGCTATCTTCTCAACAAAACTTTCTGTTTTTTAAGTTACAACTCAGATGGATTCCATTGTAAAGTGAATTAGGTGGTAGCGTATTCAATAGCAAAAAATCAGCAAAACTGTTTACTAATGGTGAGGTTATTAAGCAATGTATGAAAAGCATGGCAGATATAATTTACTCTGAAAAAATAAGGGATATTTCTAAAACCAGTTTGTATCACCAGACTGCAGGAAGGCAAACTGAAGAAACTGGAGAATTTATCAACAAATCTTTGGAGAGTAAAGCCGCTAATTTTAAATTATACCTTTATGATAGATGACAGCCCTGATGCTACAAATACAGCTCGACTAGCCAGTTCTATTATAGGTACTGATGATGAATATAACATGACTGAAGAAATGACTTCTTTAGCGCCATCAGGACACAACTATATCAAGAGTTTTATATGAAGCAGGAAAAAATATGTTTTCTTTTCCATTTTCGATAGAACTGGTATAGTTACTGGTGGTGCCCCACAGTAATAGGTAAAGGAGAGGGGCTTGTAAAATTAATAGAATATGTAATTGCTACCCAAACCTCATCTTTCATTAAGTATCATTGCATCAAAAAAAGTATGTGAAAAATGTTTAAAAATAAGTAACATCATGCACATTGTCATCAAGACTGAATTTCACAAGGGCCAAGGGGATTGAATCATCACTGTTGATTCTTGAAAGTCCCTAAAAGTGCTGATACTGACGAGGGGGACATCATTTATTTTTTGGAAGAAAGATGGCTAAGATGAAGCCAAATGTTGGAAAGATATTATGATTTTCGAAATGTTTATGGTATCAAAAAACCTATTTGTACCAGAACAATGAAAACTGGCTTATAGATTTAGCATGTTTAGGGGATTCGTCAGCTCATTGACATGAGTTGAATACAGTCTTCTTTTTTTAATTTTTTTATTTTTATTTTTTGAATATAGTCTTCAAAGTGAAAACCCACTTATCAATACAATGTTTCAAACCATCACAGCATTCCAAATGAAACTGAAGTTGTGGCAAGCTCAGATTAAGGCAAACAATTTTATGGACTTTGACACGTTTGCTCAACACAGTTGTGTAAACAAAAATATGCAGCCTTGCTTTCTGATTTGATACAAGTATTTGAAAACAAATTTCAAGATTTCTGGGAAAATAACATCATGGTGCATTTGCTACTCCATTTTCAGTTGATATAAGTATGTTTTCTGCCAATTTTCAAATGGAATGCATAGAGCTGCAATCTGCCATTCAACTTAAAGAAAAAGTTGATCATGTCGCTTTACCAGACTTTTATAGGTCTTGTCTTCCCAAAGGCAAAGATCCTTTGCTTTACAATCCTGCCTTATTCATATCATCACTTTTTGGCAGCACCTACATCTGCAAGCAACTATTTTCAAGAATGAGCTAATTAAGAGTAACATTAGAATCCAAATATCTGATGGCCACTTCAAGAACTCACTGAAAATCGCAGCCACATCCATCAAACCAGAGATTGATGCATTACTTTCTCAAATATAATGTCAAACACTCCATTAGCTTTTTTTGCCAGAGTTTCTTTTCCTTTTATAACAAAAAATTTTTAAAAACCCAAAGACATTTTACTACTTAGATATTTAAGTTTTCTATATTAGTGTTAAAGTTTTCTACATTAATGTTAAATTAATGTGACTGTCACTTTCTTTGCGTTACTATTATTATTATTGCTTAATACTTCATTGCAGCAACCATCTGATTTCTTTTCTGAATGTATTTATCTTCATTTTTTTCTTTACGAGGTTTTCATTTCTAGTCTTTATCTTAAACATTGTTATCATTGTTACATTTTAAGCCTTTTTGATTTTGTGGAGGCAAAAAGTGGAAACCTAGTAAACACATGTATATGTAAAAATAAATAAATCAATCAATACAAAGGAAATAAACTATTGCTAATAAAACACTTAAAATAGTTAACTGGCACATAGGAAGTGCTCAGTAAGTATTAACGACTGTTATGAAAATGAATATGTCTTAACACAGTAACTAAGAAAATGCCATGAAGTCTATGTTAACCACATGGATGAAAGTATTTCAAACTGTATATAGAAACAGCACACTGTACCCCATGATAGTATTAATGTACACAGCTATGATTTAATAAAAAATAAATGAATACATGCAATAAGGAAATGACTTCCTCTTTAATGTAGCCTTTTCTATTACTGCTTTGAAAATAAAAATACTTCCATTACTAGAAAAAAAGTAAATAAATAAATACAATTTGGGACCTACTCAATGATTTTAAAGGACTCTACAACTGAGCTGCTGCGTAATTAGGATTATTATGGGGGGACTTTTTTGCTTATCTGTAGTGGTGGACATCACAAAAATTATGCATAGACTTATTTTTAGCTCATTGTCTCTCATTAGTGTTTGTGTATTTAATGTGTGGCCCAAGACAATATTTTTTCTTCCAATGGGACTTAGAGAAGCTGAAATGTTGGCACCCCGATCTACTTTGTGGCGAATATCACAAAAATTATACATGGACCAAGTTTTTGCTCATCATCTATCATTAGGATTCATGTATTTAATGTGTAGTCCAGGACAATACTTCTTCTTCCAATGGGGCCCAGATAAGCCAAAAGGTTAAACACCTTTGATCTACTTTGTCATCCAGAAACAGATTTACAGAATGGTGTAATGGCACATCAATCTGTAGAATGTGATTTGAATCAAATGCTAATTAAAGTGGCGAACTAATGGGGAGGGGGTTAGGGACATGCAAAAACAAACTGTCTTGGAATTACCCCCACATTGGTATGTGACGGTCATATAACTTTTCCCATAGTTAGAATGCAAGGATCCTAGAACAAATGGTTAGAGTTCGTGGTGACCTCATGTTTATATTCAAATATATTTTTAATTTTTTCTAAGACTTCAGGTTCCACAGATTTTAAGATTCTCATTACTCAAGAGATAAACACTTTTTTTTAATTGGGCAACAATAATAATAATAACGCTAAAAAAGTAACATTCACATTGTCAAATAAGAGTATGTCTATTATAGAATGCTTTGACTCCGAGATTCAGTATGGAGTCATCAGTTATCTTCTTATTATTATTTTTTTCCAAAGTCTCAAAAAATAGACAACTAATATTTATAAATAAAAGTAAAAGATAATTTCAAAAAAAATTATGCCAAATCTTATAGACAATAGAAAAAAAAGAAATACTTCAAAATCATTCCACTTAATCTGGATACACCTGATATTAAAATTGGAAAAAAATATATTATTATAAAGGAAATTATTTCACTTATAAATGAGGATGCAATATCCTAAGCAACATATTAACAAGTTGAGTTAAAAATTAATGTTTAAGTAATGTACTTTGGTCAAAATTAAATCCAATTTATGTGAGAATTAGTCACTATTTTCTTTTTTTTTCTCTTTTCCTTTCCCTCACCCCCGCTTCTCTGTCTGCTTTCCCCTCCCCCATGTCCCACCATGTCATTAATTGTCTTCATATCAAAGTTGAATGCATAGAATTTTAAGATTCTCAGTACCCAAGACATAAACACTTCGTATTTGTGGACACAGCAGTGTTTTGGAATCTATGATCTGGTCATTAAGTACTATTGATACCACTAAAAATATAAGGGGAAAAAGGAAAAAGGTATTTCAGCTTTGGATGGAATATTTCATAGTAATAAAAGAGTTGTAAACAACAAAATTATAACTCTCTTACATTAGGAACCTAGGAATGTACAGTTAGAGATGGGTTTGAGATTTTTTTTTCTATATTTTGTCCAATGTTATGGTTATATCAGTCAGAAATCACTTAGGAAAGAAAGTTTTTATCACCTTCCCAATGAAAGATAAGAAATAACCCTACAGATCCTATTCAGAAAGGATACTCTGCTACAGACAGTAAAGTAGGGAAATCAAAAAACAGTTTTTGACGTGATTATCTTTAGAAACGTAGATTTACTTTAGTAAGAAGAATATGTAAATCTACGTTTCTAAAGATAATCACGTCAAAAACTGTTTTTTGATTTAAGTATTCAGTGTACTCAATACTACTATGAAATCAATATATAACCACCTACACACTCATATGAATGGCAAAACATAACTATAGTCCAGAAAGTAGAAGGGACAAGGAGAGAGAGGAGAGGGAAGGGGAATACGGGAGGAGGGAGGGTATTTGGGAGACCTCGCCTAAAGTGCATAATGCAATGGTACATTGCAAAGCTGTTAATAACTAAGAAAATGCCATGAAGGCTATGTTAAACAGTTTGATAAAAATATTTCAAATTGTATATAAAACCAGCACATTGTACCTCATGACTGCATTAATGTACACAGCTATGATTTAATAAAAAAATAAATAAGTAAAATTCTTCCTTAATGATTCAAAAAAAAAGAGAGATGAGTATAATTATAATAGATGTGTTACTTAGTTCAATGTAAGCATTTCACATTGTATATCAAAGCAGTACCCTGAACCCCATAAATGCATCAATGTACAAAGTTATGATTTAATAAAAAAAATTTTAAAAAAATGTAGTGGTAACAAAAGCTGAAAGTAAAAAAAAAAAAAAAACTTGTAGAAACATAGATTTTTTTTTTAACCTTCATTATAAAAGAACAAAAATTACTACCACCCCTACTCTTGTTAGTGCTACAGCCATGCCACCTGCCTGGTCTACAAGGATAAGCCACTAATCAGTGTATTCACAAACCTCCCTCCTGCATGTTGACACCAAATTTTAGCACCTATATGACTGAAATGAAGAGATTACATGGGATATGGAGCAGAAAGGCATTCTCCAACTCAATGTACCTTTCAAACGTCACCCAAGGTGGGCAATTCACACAAATGCTGCAACTGATGGAAATGAAATCAATCCAAGTATTTAGTTATAAGGACACCTGCAAAATGAATTTTTCTTTTTTGTTAATTTTAGTTGATTGGTGGATTTTATCAGGCTCTGGAAGAGGTTAACACCAAAGTGTGGTTTAATGAATGTATTGATATGAAGAAAACTAACTACAGCATGGGGTCCATTTGCAGCAAAAAGAATCATATCCTCACACCATATTCCAAATATATTTTTAAATCATACACCTTATTGATGGTCCCTTCCAATGATCTTTCTCCTACTAATGTGTATACATATGTATTAGTATATCTGTATGTATGTGCATATACATGTATTTATATAAAGTATATTTTAGGTAGACAACTTCACCATTATGTTCATATTTCATATACCATCATGCCATACTATGACATATGATAGGAGAGAGGAACATCACCCAACAAGGACTCGTCCATGGATTCAGGCTGTCATCCTGTAGAATTAGGGTAAGCAGTGTTTGGTACCCAGGTGCACGCATACATGTGTGTGCAAGCACAATAAAACAATTATTTAAATTGAGAAAAGTGGGGACATTTTAGCATTCTATCTCTAGAAAAAAAGTATTTGAGAGTGAATGCATTTTTTTACCTTTTAAACAAACGAGGGATGAATATGAGAGATAGCTATTTTTAATCTATTCACTCTTATTCTTGTTCTTTAATAAGAAATATCACTCTTTTCCTTTGTGAAGTAATCGTCATATTCCCATGTTCTTCATGGAACTGTTTATCAAAGGTCTACCACTCTGCATGCTTCTCCATTCCTCCCTTGCACAATACATGTGACTCAAGTGGACCAATCATACTTTTCCTCCCAGAAATTTGAATCTTGGGCAGTGCCTGTGGCTCAGAGGAGTAGGGCGCCAGCCCCACATACCAGAGGTGGCAGGTTTAAACCGAACCCTGGCCAAAAACTGCAAAAAAAAAAAAAAAGGAAGCATAACATATAGATGAAAAGAACATATAACATTCAAAAGATTGTCATTCAACTTCTGGACAGTATTGGGGGAGTCTATGGAGCCCATGAATGTGATGCTGTTCTCCACAGCTTTCTCTTTATTTCTGTTTCACAGTGTTCTTGAATATACTTATATTTCCTCAGTTATTAGATCTATTCATATGATAATGAATTAATAACAGTTATAACCAAACACATGTCCTGGGAAATACAATAACAGCTCCATAGTTTTCAGTACATTTAATGTTTGCAATAGGTGAATTAAATATTATTCTAATCTTATAGATGAGAAAATGAAGACTTTTGAGAATGTGAATAACTTGCAAAGTATCAAACTAGAAGCCATCAGAGACAGGATCAAAGCCCCAGTCTCTTTCTCATAAAAGACACTCTCTATATTCCCTCTCTCTCTCTCTCTCTCTATACACATATAGTATTACATTTTATATATATAATATAATTATATATGAAAATGTCACATATAAATATATAATGTTAAATGTGTATATATATGTGGGGTGTGTGTGTTTAGATACTCACTCATGCACACACACATGCTTAGTCCTGCTTAAAGCTTCCTTGTCATTTACTACGGTAATATGACTGCTGTAACAAAATACCTTATACTAGTAGCTTATAAATAACAACATTTATCTCTTGCAGTTTTAAAGGCTAGAGTCTGAGATCTGATTGGCAAAGTTAAAGTCTGGTAAGAGGCCACTCCTGGTTCATGGATAGTCCCTTTCAGCTACATCTCACTCAGAGGAAGGAGTAAAGCAATCCTTTGTAACCTCTTATCAGGGCACTAATCCATTTACAAAGTTCTACTGTCAGGTCACCTAAATCACCTCAAGGGACCTAATTACTTCCCAAAGACCCTCTTTTAGCACTACCCTCCATCACATTGTTGATTATTTTTATACATTTCAGTTTGGGGTAGAATACAAATATTCAGAGCATTACATATATATTTTATAAGTAGCAAAATAAAAATATGGTGGTTCTACAGAAACAAAGCTATGTCTTTATGACCAATATTTTTCTAGCCAAAATTTAGGAAAATATCAAAAACTGAACCAGATCTAGGATTGGTTCATTTAATGGAGGAAAACAGAACAAAATAAAAAGTATATTTTCCTCTTCTACATTAATAAAAAGAGGCTGGAACATCTGTAGTTTGCGATTTTAGGGAAAGCTGAGCCTGACAGGTTAAATGCTTTTCACGATGAAAACACTGGCCCTTAGGAAAAAGTAAGCACACATATGTACATAAAATACATTTCATGACATACTAATATTTTCTAATGAGGATTTGACTGCATAGCAGCAACATGTACACTGAGTAAAAACTATAAGAACATATTTGTATTGACTCCTGACTGATGAAATGGAAATTCCATGCCACGTATCACATGTCCTAAACAGGCTTACCTAACTTTGTCTGGATAGAACCATTCCAAAAACTATCTCTACCATGAACAAAGATTAATATTCTGTGACCAATATGAATAAGATAAACAAATTTTGAATATTAAGCAATTATTTCCCAAGTGGTACACATGTCATAATCAGAGACGACTTTGTCACTCTCCAGGCCTACTGAATTGAGTGCAGGAGACTATGGTCCTGACCTTGGGATTTTGAGGAATAACTGCAAGTCTGATGATCAATAGGTATTAGTATAGTCCTGAACGAAGAGACTGATTTGATGCCAGTCACGAATGTGCTCCAAGAAAACTGTGTGGTCCTATGTTATTAAAATTATCCAGGTTTTATTTCTATGTTGGCAAAATTGGGTAGTGTGACTGGATGTTATCAAAGGTCCATGCTATCTTCCTCGTAAAAATTTATTGAATTACAAGTCTGCTTTAGCATTAATACACAAAAAAATGATTTTTTAAGTTGCCATAAAGATAACATCATCCATATTTACACTATTAGCAGGAGTTTTTTTTTTAAATGCATCTCATTTTAGTCATTATTCAAGTGAAGGTATTTGTATATATGTTCATAAATATAATAATAATCCTTTGTTCTAAAATATACCATTTGCATAATGGCATTGAGTCTAGGAGAGAAAGTATAAGTTAGGTGTCAAAATATTATGTGGCTACATGTTGCCCTTCTGTTGATCACACAGATTTTATAGATAATATGATAGAATTGAACCTTGTCTGAACTTTACTTTTATTTCAATTCTAGGCCACAGCAAAACACAAGTGCCAAAATCATCATTTGGAAAGCACAGCGGGCATCAGGAAACGTGGGCAGCCGCATTGTCTCTCTTCTCTCATACTGACAAACTTATTTTTGAAATGTTGATAGAAAATTCAAATTACCATTTGCCAAAAAAATAAAAATAAAACTGTATTTTTACAAAAGTCTTTGTCTTTATTCTTTGCAGGGAAAAATCATTGTTATGAAACTGATCTTAGGGAAAAAATCCTTAGTTGACCATAGGATAATTTTATGAGGTCTTTTTTTATATATTTGGAAACTAAAATAACATTTTTTGTAGTATTCTGCATATAGGAAGTGAAAGACTTATATACATTACAATACAATATCAACTAGATTATATTTATTTTAAAAGGCAACATGCCCTTATAGGGTTTTATTTGAATTAATTGATTTTGATATGCCTGTGATGTTTACCTAGATAGAATGCCAACTTATTTGCAGAACATTAAAATCGATGTAGAAAATATCTCATCTGTTAATTATTTTTCTGTAGAAGACAATTAATAAGTATACTTTCAATAATTAAATTAGAAAGCTCCCTAGAAGGCTGGTTAATTGTTTATCTATGCCCATATTTCATAAGTAAAAATGCAAATTACTGACAATAGTTGTAAGTAAAATGTGGACTTCGAGTGTTCACATGGAATTTGGGGAATTGAAGATGCTTAGAGAATTTGAAAACCTGCTTTATTTCACAGGTAACTCAGCGTATTCAAAGGGACACAGTAGATCTTATAACAGCTGAATTTGGAGTCTCACTTCCAGGTTATTTCCATGCAGTGTCAGTTCCTGGATGATTTCCATTACTCTCAGACAATTATTAAAGAATAAAGAAGAGGAAATAGATGTTGGGAAACAAAAAACAATAAATGCAACTAAAGGAAATAATTTAAATGAAATATACATCAAGGGCTACATTTGCTTCCACCATACGGAGATTAAACAAAGTGGCCAGACTTTCTCCGGAAAGAGGGATGCAAAAGGCTCAAATTAATCATGTCAATAACAATGTCACCACCAAAACTTTGATGTCTGCTTTCCTCAATTTTTCTTGAGAGACATAATTTTAGATCTAACTTTTCCACCCTCTCTTCCTCTCACTTCAGTTTGGCTTTAGCTTCCCATTTCACAGAAATTGATTTTGTCACATTTTTAATGACCTTGATGACTTTAAAATGAAGGAGGAATTTCATGTTTTTCTTATCTGATATCTTAATTTCGAATATATGTGGCAGCTACTTCCTTCTTGAACTATGTCTCTAATTTCCGCTTATAATTTTTCTCCAATGCTTTTGGTTTACTCTTTAGTACACTTTGATGGGTAGTCACCCTCTCCCAGATCTTTAAATAATGGAGTGAATCAAAATTTATCTCTAATCTATTTTTGCTTTCCACACATCCTTTCTGTAAGAGATTTCTCCTTTCTGTGTATAAAATTATCTCAAACTGCTCTTCTATCAATGTGAAACCTAATACCCAACTGTCACTGGTCATATTCGGATAGATATCTCCAAGGCCTGTTGAAGATCACTATTCAAAAACAAGGGCATCTTCTTTCTTAGATGTGAATTGCAAAATGATGTTTAGTTGATATGTCTTTGGTATTATTAAAAGAAATTGTGCTGTATGTGAAGAGAATTTCTGTGACCTCCATACCAGATGTGCTTTAGACAATATTCCTTTCTATCAAATTGCTCCCTTTAACAAATCTGTATCACAAGACACTGTCAATCTCATAGTGGTTCCTTAAATGCCCTTTCAATGAAAAAGAAGTAGGAGAGGACAGAGTAAGATGTCAGACTACAAACAGCCTTTGCAGCTCCTTTGCAGCCACTTGATCAGAGAGAAAGGTCTCTAGCCACCTCTGGCTGAGGAGCTCAGTCTAGAAACATCACATCAGAGGTACAGGGAGGCAGCAGAGACTCTAAGAACCAATGATGAGGTTGAGAGCAGTGGAGAACTGGCACAGAAGGCAAGTGCTTGTGTGCTGGAAGAGGCTGGCCAGTTTGGCAGTGGTTTTCAGACAGGAAAGGCCTTTTTGTTGTTGTTTTGGACCTGGGCACACTTGCTGGAGTTATCTGGGAAGAGCTTGGGCAAGTGAGTGATCTTGAACAGCACCAAGGACCAGGATTGAGCCACCAGGCACAGCTCTTATTGTTTGGCTGCTGACCAGTCACAGCCATTGTGGGAGAGCTGCCTGGAAGGAATAGCCCTCGGGGTCCCAGTGGAGGCTGATTCTGGCACACCTGCTGAGGTAGGCAGTCACTCGTGGGGAGACCTGAGTAAAACACATATTCCTGGGAAAGCCACTGAGTGGCCAAGGAAGGCTATTTGGAAAGGTCAAGGCACATTTTTTAAGTAGGCTGACAAGAGCTTTAGGCTCCCAACCCTCTGGGGATTGAGGGTATAAAAATAGGGAAGATAGGACCAGGTCGCCAGGGCAAGATAGTGGCTTCCAGACCCCGTCTTATATAGCCATTTAGGAATCATGATTAGCATCTCATACCCCAGTACATCACCTGTTATTGAGGCATTATTCTCATATATATATATATTTAATTTTTTTTCTGTTAGACTTTTCTTTACCACTGGAATATAGGAAGAGATCCAAGCAGGCAACATTTCTGGAGAGAACATAAGAATAAAAAGATCTACAAGAGCAAAGCTCAGAGAGAGGAACAGCTAAGATAAAGATGCAGAAGTTCACAGGGCCTAGCAGAGCAGAAGACAGATGAGTATGCAGGCTTGAGAAAAAAGAACAAGGTTGAATAAAAAATGAAGAGAAGACAATTTGTGGAGCATGTTAAGAGAAGATCAAGTTGAGGAGTAGAGTGGAAGAAGCATTAATTTACTTATTTAAGGCCCTTATTTGTGGAAAGTTTGTATTTTATTCTAAGTAAACAGGAAAATAATTCAATAAGGTCAATGATGGGACTCCATTTACATATTTAAATGATTGTTGTGACTAGTTAGAGAAAGAATGTCCGCCCTTCTCTGGTGGCAAAGGCTGTGAGATGTGGAACTCAAAAGTAGCTATAGGCCATGATCCCCATCTTGTAAAGAAGCCGAGCTAATATTAATTAATTAAGCCAACAATGAGAGGAGTAAAAATAGAAGATAGTAAAAGCTCTGGATTAACTCTTCAAATCTTAAGGGTGGGCATGGTGGTAACTCACACTTGGAATCCTAATGCTTTTGAAGGCTAAGGTGAGAGGATCACTTACGACCAGGTGTTCAAGACTAGCCTGAGCAGGAGTGAGATCTTGTCTCTACCAAAAAAAAAAAATCAAAAAATTATTCAGGGGTGGTGGTACATGCCTATAGTTCCAGCCACTTGGGGGGGGGGGCACTCAAGCCCAAGAGTTTGAGGTTGTAATGAGCTAATGTCATACTATTGCACTTTAGCTCAGTGGTAGAGCAAGCTCCTGTCCCCCCCCACAAAAAAAAATCAAAGCAACTTAAATCAACTCATTTATTATTTCATAGTTCCTGTGCTTCAGGAATCTGGCAAAACTTATCTTAGACCTCGGCATCAGGGTCTCTCAAAGACTGCAACAGAGTTTTTGGCTGGGCTTAGTCATTGCAAATCTCAACTGGGTATAAATTTCTTTCCGATATCATATAATTGTTGGCAGGATTCCATTCCTCACAGGTTGTTGAACTGAAGGCCTCAATTACTACCTGGCTATTGGCCACAAGCTGCTCTCAGTTCCATGTGGGCCTTTCCAGCGAGGCAGCTTGCTTCATCAAATCACCCATGCTGAGAAGGCAATAGAGAGATTCTACTAGCAAGACAGAAGTCAGAATCTTTTAAAACCTAGTGATGGAAATGAAATTCCTTAACTTTTGCTGTCTTCTATTTGCTAGAAACAAGTCACTAGGCCCAGCTCATACTCAAAAGAACTATATACAAGGCCAGCAATGCCAGGAGGTGAGGTCCCTGGGAGAAATCTTAATTGACTCCCTGCCATAATCTACTTTCTGGCCTGCAATGATTTATTTATGATTTTCTCAAATGTGAAATACCCGATCTGATGATTCCCGGAAGTCTCATCTCATTATACAATAGCATCAACTCAAAGTACAAAATCTTCATCATTAAAATCAGTTTCTAGATCCTTGTTTGGTACCTTTCTGTCAGTGACCATTATTGACACCTTGTGGAGAAAAGCATCGCCTCGCCAATACTCCTCAAATTCCTGAATAAGGAATAGGTGGAATTTCAGAAAATGATTATTCAGTAGCTGGACTTTGCATCATTTCATCATATAGCAATAGAGAACTAGAAACGCTTCCTGTAAGTTTCAGGTCCTACACCACGGACAGACTGAACTTCACAATAGGAGAGTGTCTGGGAAATATTTCCGTAATTTATCACCAAGTAGGAAAATAAAATTTGCATAATAAGTGAAAAACAAACAAAAAAAACCAATAGGAGAGTATCAAAAGTCTTGAGGCAAAGCACCTCTATGTTTCATTGTCCGATGTCCAGAGCACGCTTCTCTTGGGGAGCAGACCCTGAATGCCAAACAGCTACAAAACATCAGATGGGGCAGTTCCAGCACCAGCCTTGCTCACAGAGGCTTCTCAATATGGAGCACACAGGTAGATCTCTTCCGAGGCTGAAAGGAGTAATTTTGGTCACCATTCATATGAGATGCATGATTTCTGCACACATCAACATACAAAAGATGCATTTTTTAGTTCCCCATTCCTCCTTAACCTTGTGTAGAGTGAGGAACAAATACATAACATGAGTAGTTCATTGACCATGAAGTCAATCACAGTGTATTACTAAAACTCCCATCTTATATTATCGTTTAGAAGAGACAGTAGATACCTCGAGGTCTCAGGGTGGGTGAATTTGTTCACCAGGCAACAAATTCACTCCCATATATAGTTACATATGTGGGTGAATTTAGGAAGGCTACATATCTAATTTCCCAAGTCTATAAACCAACACGTAGTTGGCTTTTGTTTATGAGGGTTTATATGAGCAAGAACTAGTTTGGACTGCCTTTTGGATAAATCTTTATTAAGTTAAGAAAAACAAAATACATCATGCAATTTAGGTAACAGGAGCAGTGGAATTACCAGCTTTGCACTGGAAATTGTGGCAGTGTTCATGTTTGTGGCAGAGACTTTTTATGGTAGAGTTTTGACTCATGAGTAATGTTGTTACTATAAATTTTTCCTATGCTTATGGGCTTCATCCTGGAATCTCCCTCCCTCATATCTATACTCACTACCCGGCTGCTATCATTCAGTCTCATGACCTTAAAGGTCTTTCTACTGATGCCACACACCATATTTCTTTCTCTTCTCCATCAATGCGTATCATTGAATTCAAATACGCATTCATACTTCTGCCTGCTCGCATCTCTTTTTCGATGTCTAATTGTCATTTCAAAATTTACATGTCCAATAACAAATGTTTTAGCTTCTGTTCTCCCCAGTCTAGTCCTCCCTCAATGTTTCTCAATTCCATATGTGATGTCTCCATTTATTCACACAGCTTCAGAGATAAAAGACATCAGAGTCATGTTTGGCCCTCTTTTCTCTCATGTCACACACTGATCTATCAACAATGTTACATATACCTTGAATATATCCTACGTCTGTTCATTTGAACCCATCTACAGCAAACTTTCTAATTTATTCTACCATATTCTTCAATGGATATTGCAGTAGCATTCTAATTTGTCTCCCTTCTATTTTTGCACCCTTATAGCCTAAATGACTGTGATCCTTTAAATGTAAATCTGATTATATTAAATCTGAGAGTTTCAAAAGATATATTTCTTATTCCCAACAAACTGGGTCAAGACCCCACCTTCTTGGGGTTTTTTCTCTGGTCTCCTTTCCAGCTTGAGCTGCACTGTGAATATGTATTCTCTCTAAACCTCTTCAATAATTCTCATCTCTATTATGATCTTAAACATTGTTTAAATGCAGATGTGTTGCCAAGGATGCTTTCTAGACATTTCTAATGTCATCAATAATTAATTGAAAGTGTCCTCCTTCCCAATGCTGTGATACTATTTGCCTGTTTTCTACAGAACTAGATCTGTTCATCTCTCCACCTGTTATTCCTCTTATCTCCAAAGATGAGCATGAAAGTTCCTTGCATACTCATGGCCCTTTCACACTTTATGTGGATGGCAGCAATAACAGGGATGGTTCCCTAGATTGGGCTGATTAGACCTATAATTTTCTTATTTGTGTAATCATAACAATCATAATGTATAAACGAGAATTTTTATATCTTCTTTCAGGGCTTTTATTTAGTTTCTATTTGTGCTTGCTTTGGAAGCATGTGTGCTATTTGGTTTTGACATAATCCTCTTTATCTCCATTCCCCCACCCCAGACCCCTCCTCCATGAGCATTTTGCACCTGAGCTTGAGGTTTCTTAAAAATTTTTTTAGTAATAACAGAAGGTAAGTATAGTTCAACAAATTGTCAGGGGAATTGGTGCTGTATTTTATTAACAATATACTCAGACTGGGAAGGTTGGCCTGCTTTGAAGAGAAATATGAAAGGTAATGTGATGAACTGACTTCCTACTGTAGAGCTTACAAAGCTCCTTTTGTTTGTGACTTATTGTTACTTCCAGTCTTTATGTTTCAAAGGTTTTAGATTGCTCCTCAGAGTTTGGAATTTATCTGTCCAGAACATTACAATGTCATAAAAAAGGGGAAAATATCCCCAAGTTCAAACTCCTATTTTCTATAATAAAGGCATAAAAATCCCACAGAACTCATTCTTCAGGGTAGAATTGTGTCCCCCACAAGCTGAGACTAAGGACAAAGCACTGCACACATCTTCTCTCCCTCAGTTCCCAGCAGTGTTCATTTTCAAGCAACCACTACAAAGTTCTTTTTCTAGTTACCAGAATGAATACAGAAAAGATTTAATGCTCCAGGGCATTTCTGTGTTAAAAAAAAAATCATATCACCTGAATAACTAATGCAGACTTTAATGTGATATTCAACTTTATGATTCTACTATAGATGGAAAGAAAACAGATAAATTACAGTTGAATACATACCAAAATATATTTGACACTTCAACCTATAAAGTAATCTTTCAAATGAAAACAAAAAAGGTAGATGCCTTTTCTCATGTCAGGGTGCCTGATTTATGACAATGTCTATGTTTATTCACAGCAAAATAACACTAACAAAAAAATAGCACAAAACACAGAGGCACTGATACTTCTCACGTAAGAGAGCTACCTCACCTGAATTTTGACTTGTATTGTATATATACATAATATATAATGCATAATATATAATTATGCTGATACTTAATCAATTTCTGTAGTTTGGGGATCTAAAATATTGGAAACCTTTTGAACATGCATGTCCCATGTGGGTATTTGAATAATGCAAGGGTTACTTTACAGAGTAAGAACTACCAGTAAGTTCCCTTTCGATAAGAATATCCATCTTTTCTAGGAACTTGCCATAGTAATGATTTCAAAGTGAAAGGAATATAAAATTTATTTAGTCATTTGCTTAAAGAAAACAAGCAGCTACTGACATTTATTATTTTTATATATTTCCAAAATGTTAAAACTCTAGAGACAAAAAAAAAAAAAATTGATCACATATGTAAAAGAGCTAATATGTATAGGCGTTGTGTTTTCAGCTTCCCACCACAGAGTTACGTCATGCTTCTTCAGTTCCAAAAGGTAAGATAATACAGAGATATATCTATTTCAACTTCTTGGTATTTGTCAAAAATAGGAGTTACATAGCAGAAAGAGTCCTAACTGGAAAAACTGAATTTTCATTCTGCTCTGTAACTTACTGCTCAATTATGCTAGTAGCCGATTTGAGACCTAGAAGTAGTACGGAAGTTCTTAAAAAATGCTCCATGTAAAGACACTCAAATTTGTTTATCTGGATTTCAATTTATGATAGGACTAACATATGTAAGAATCAACTTTAAATTAAAACTTTCTACAAATTAAGAGGTACCCAAAGATGACAAGAGCTATTTCAGCAAGTAGCAGGATATAGACCCAAGTGGAAGCTGATCTTGCAGGATACCATTGCAGAAATCTCGGAGAGGAGATCTAAGCACTGAAAGGTGGACTGGGTTATAATTTCTCCTACCCCTGAGATTTTATGAATTTCTGGTTTCTATATCTGGAATCTTCTTCACTCCCATCAGGACACTTACTTTTGCAAAAGCTCATTACTTGAAACCATATTGAGTCAAGTTCCTCTGAATGATTAATAAGGCCCTTCTCTATTTAAATATATTATCCTGAAAAAATGCCTTCTCTAGCCAGAATAGTCATGACTAAACCCATTCTTTTTCTCTTTTCTTTTTCTTTTCTTGTTTTTGTTTCATTTCACTTCTTTTTTTGTATATATATATTTTTTCACTTGAAATGCCTTCTTCTCTGTTTGGCTAATGCCTTCATTCTTCAAGACTTGAATTTGTGTTTAAATACCTTTTATTTGCTTCATTGGTGGTGGAGGGGTTCTTGTCTTAGGACTGTGGAATGGCTAAACACACAACACCTGACTTTAGGCAGGTTAGATTAGTAGTTTACTAGTCACATCTGCTTACAGCCGGGGGAGCAGAACACCACACACCATGCAGGACCTCATAGAGGTTGTGCTCAGGAACAGATTGAAGAACCAGAGGCTGTGGGAGGCCAGCACTGTAGTATCAAGAAAGTAAAATGCTTTTCAGTTTCCACACGAAGATATAATTGGTTTATCTGAGTAATTCCATAGGCTGAAAGGATGCTGATCCTGCTATTTAGGAATAAGCAAGAAATTTACCTGGTCTATTTGATAAGGAGGGTTGTGTAACTAGAGAGACTATGTTTATATGAACAGAGTGAAGAGTGAACAAGCTCTCCAGACATCAAAAGAACATGTAATATTGGACCTTAATTTTAGGGCTTATTCTGCAGGTGTGTCTTATCCTCCTTCTAAAACCTTCCTATGTAATGAGGTAAAATACATGGACATGATTTGTAAATTTTGTAGTTTTTATTTTTCACTGTCTACTATAGCTTTCAATTCTATCCCTCTCCAGCTGAATAGCAAGAATGTAAAACATTATTTTACATATGCATTCTAATTACTAATTGGTTATTTTAGTCTCATTTTCTAGATTTGATGTCATTTATGCTCTTTAATCTTCATTATTTTCTATGTAGTATTGAGAACACAATAGTCATTTGACTGATGTAATCATTCTATGTAAGGAAAAAAACTGATAATGAGTAAAATATCCAGTGCACATTTGTTCATCCTTACTTAACAAAATAGATGCATTTCAGGAGTTATAATATGCATTCCCTTTTCTAGATGTCTGCCATTGTAAAATTGAAGCTATCTTTCCACATAAAACTAGGCTTTAACAGACTGCTAAACATTTCTAATGTGGAAGCAATTAAAACAATAGCCCCATGAAATTCTGGAATAAGAAGAATTATTAAACAATAAGTTCATGGTTATTTAGAAAATAAAATTAAAATAATTGAAATTCATCAATGATTTTCTGATAAAGAACCTCATCAGAATTAATTTGCTTTTTAGCAGACTTGCTGGTGTTTTGATTTTGAAAATATGATGTATTCTAATTTTAGAGAGCTTTTGACACAACTTTTTAAAATTTGTGTCAACAGGAGGACACATACAATTAGTTTACATTGTTTGCCTTTGTAAAGTGGAGTCAGATTTGTCTTTGTCCCATGAAGTGTGCCATATACTCCTACATTATACCTATTAGGTGGGAAGTTACTGAACCTCTCTTTCTTAAATTTAATTGTGTTTTCTTTCATGAAAAAACTTTGTTAATATCCTTGAGGATCAGAAATAAATTTTCGCTGGTGAGGGAATACAGAGAGTGTATTGATTACTGTCAACCTGAGTAGAGGTTTCTTCTCGTTTGATGAAAGATTCTGTCTTTGGTTTTGTTCTGTACAAAAAAATTAATGACTGGAATAAGATACAGAGGTATACTTATCAAATTTTGAATGGCATATGGCTGACAGAAAGGATACATGAAAGAATTGGGCAAAATTATCTCAACAAGCTAGAATGCCCAGGTCAACAAGACAAATCACATCAAACAAGAATAGTACTAAATTTATTTTAATTTAAAGTTAATTAAAAAATCAGTTGTGAAAGTACAGGAGGGATATATCTAAAAATATGAACCTTCAGTGCTATAAAATTGATACGATCAATCATTGTGAATGCACAGAGTCTAGACTGATGGGGCAAGATGGTGAGATGCCATGAGGGGCTGCTGACCACTTCCAGACTCCTCTGTTCTGAATGTCCAGCGAAGGACATGCTAGATTCATGAACTGACCAGGCAAAATATCATGTTTGGCTTAAGGTGAGAGAACTGAGGACAAGCACAGTGAATTTTTTGAATGAAGTGGGAGGCCAGGATTTGGAAATAAAAAGTTTAAGTTTTCACGTGCTTTGATTTTTATACTTAATTGAAGAATGGGGACATCATTATCAGTTATAAGAAGCTATGGTTGAATAATATACATCTATGTATGCATATATATCTAAGGAAAGTCTGACAAAAGTTTTTATTAACCCAACATGTATCAATATTCATTTATCAGGTTTTTAAGTCCTCTTCATGGGCATCACCAGACTAAGAAAACAAAAGCACATCCCTGAAACCAAAAACCACACAGAGGTCATCACAAACACACCCTCCCCTAGACAGCTAACAAAAAGGTAATAGAAAGAAGCTGCAGGAAAGGAAAGATAAGAGATAAGATAATAATAGTGTGTTTCAAAGCTGTGAACTTCAAAGAGAGGAAGGTTGAAGGGGAGAAAGTAAAGCAAAGAGAGGGCTGATATGAATAGGATAGGGCCAGAAGCAAAAAGAACTTATTAAAATGACTTCAGGGTCATTGTTTCTTTTCTTTTCTTCTTTTTTTTTTTTTTAAACTCAGGCTAATTTATAATGCAATTCTGGTGAAGGGGATTTTACAATTTGCATATTTACCTTAAGATACTCCAAAGTGTCAGGCAAAGGAGTTTTATTTATGTTTAGCAAACTAATAGTACTAATAGTCGTTTGCCCAAAGACACAAAAAGCTTTGAAGTCCTGAGACTTCTTTTACATCAGTTAAAGAGGTTGCTATTCTCTCAGAATCTCTCGAGATTTTGGAAAACTAAAAATTGAAAGAAACATAGTTTTGTGTATGCTGAAGAGCCTGACAGGTGGTCAAAGTATCTGAGGGGAATTACAATGACTTTCGATGATGTATCCTTAGTCACTTGTTTCTCATGGTGTCCAACCTAAGGAATAGCTTCTGCATATGTTGAGAAACTAGAATCCTCTACTGGTACCTGTCTAAAATTCACAACAGTCATGAACGATGCTAGGAGACATACTTGGTATAAAATAGTTCATCTATCAAGATAAGGAAGCTGAATATTTACTTTGATGATGAATACTGTAAAAGTGATGGTAAGAATCATTTTAGCATTTTTACCTCTCTTGAATTTCTATTGATTCTAAGAGCAAGTATTGATGAAAATAGTTATAGTAATTTTTAAAACTCTTTTCATTGGATTCGTAAGTTTCCTGAATATGTTTTGATATTTGTATTGATTAGCCAATCCTCAAAATTATATTGGAAGCAAATATATTGCTAACCTGTATCTCGACCTCAACACGAACATCTGCTACAATTTTATGTAACAAGTTGACATTAGCCATTTAAACTTTACAGATTTTCCTCTCCCGATTTTAGAGTTCGTGATTTGGCAAACGCTACCATTGTTTCTCATATGAGCTTGCATTTTTTTTTTTCTTTTTGGAAGCAAATGTATATGCAAATAAATGGCCCAGTCTTGCCACCCTGCATGAGGCGGAAAAGTTGGCCCGAGTGGAAATGGATAGACAAAGCCAAGAAAGACAGAGAGACAAGAGATAGGATGGTGTCGGGGGGGCTGACGCAGCTGATGACTGCAGCCAGCACCTGAACCATGGGGACATCTTTATTTCCACAGTATCTTAACAGGGCTGCATACATCTTAGCACATGAGGTAGATATCAACCTAAAGAGGAGAAACTGTGTGTTTGCCGATAACAAAGAAAGTACGCAGGGACGACGCGGGTTCTAGCAGGTGGAAAGAGTGTTGTTAAAGGAGGAGAAGGGGCTGAGGGTCAGGGCTGCTCCCTGAGCATTTCCCAGGCTGTGGGGGTCCTGTTCCCCGTACCCCAGAAAATGAGGGTATAGTGTTTTGCTAAATTTAATATCACTGTTATTTTATCATAAAAACTTATTTACAAATAATCGAAAAATGGAATTGTAATGTACAACTGAAAGGACAGAAGAAGTAAGGTAAAAAGTAGAGATGAAATGAGTAAATAGTCATCTTTTTAAAAGTTGACTTTCAAATGATAGTTTACATTTCAAATGATTTTTGCATGTCTGCTGCTAGATTTTGCAATCAAATGTTGACTACTTTAGAACCTTGCATAGTGCTTCCTTTTCATCTCATTTCTTCAGCACAACTAGAAGGGGAGCAAGTGGGATGAGAAAAATGCAGCAATAGTGCACGTTGTCTTTTAATTGTAGTTTTTTGTTCTAACTTTTCTTCCAATACTCCACCTTCTAGGTCCCAGGGATAGAGTCAACGAATCCACTGGTTTGGGGAACAGGAAGGAACAGTGAAAGTTCTCTGTTCCAAACCTCTTTTGTGTTGGTGAGTTAAGTAAGGCCTACGAGATTATAATTTGACTCAAGTTGCTGTGTAGAAGTCGTGAATTCAGTTTATGTCAAGGAAGTTAAGCTACGGTACATAGGACATGCCAGGACTACTGAGATGACGTCAGTTAATCACTGAGGTCTCACTGATCACAAAATAGGGAAAACATAATCCTGGATGTGTCTTCTTGCACCTCTTCCACCCTAGGGCCTCCGAGGTACATTTTTTCATTTAGAGATTTCTATACTAATCAGAGGACCCTATCACAAAACTGATGTAGAGTTAAGATGCTCAAACGTAGAAAAGTCCTAATTTGCATCATCAAATTCTCTTTAGGGTAGAATTTATCAAATATTTTTATTTTCTATCAAAAGATCTTGGAGGAGAAATTTTCTATCAGTAAAACCCATTTCTATGACAACCTAAGAATAAATAGATTAACAAACCTAGGGAAACACAGTTGTATTTTATTTGACTATGGTTATTTGGAATCTTTTATGTCTGTGGTGGCCTATGCCAGTTGCGGTTGGAGACCAGTGGCCTGTTAGGAACCAGAGAGCACTGCAGGAGGTGAGTGGCCCCTGAAGGAGGTTTACAGCTTCCCCCGTCACTGCCACTCTGCCCAGCAGCTGAGCTCTTCCTCTGTCACATGCTGGTGGCATTTGATTCTCATAGGCGCATGAACCCATGCAAGGGATCCAGGTTACATGCTCCTTATGAGACTTTAACGTCCCTCAGCTCCTCCCAGCATCCCTCCTCCCCATCAGTGGAAAATTGTCTTCCTTCAAAATAGACCCTGGTGACCACAAGGTTGGGGACTGCTGTTTTAAGTGACTTTCACCTTTTCAGCTCTGCATGTTAAAATTGAACCTGGATAAATTTTGCAATATTGAACTATTTATAGAATGAAAATAAAAGGCAAATTAACGTTTTTCATTCTGCAGTTAGATGTCTTGTGATGACCTCTCTTTCTGTTATCTACCAGTTATTTTTGGAAAACTGTTACCATAAAAAACACAGAAAATGGCTCGGCGCCTATAGCTCAACTGGCTAAGGCGCCAGCCACGTACACCTAAGGTGGCGGGTTCGAATCCCCAGCCCAGACCCGCCAAACAACAATGACGGCTGCAACCAAAAAATAGCCGGGCGTTGTGGCGGGCGCCTGTGGTCCCAGCTACTTGGGAGGCGGAGGCAGGAGACTCGCTTGAGCCCAGGAGTTGGAGGTTGCTGTGAGCTGTAATGCCATGGCACTCTACCCAGGGGGACAGCTTGAGGCTCTGTCTCAAAAAAAAAAAAAAACACAGAAAATGAAATTGACTGGCTCTTCTCCAAGATTTCTTGGGCCTTTCAGGGCAAATAAATAAGAAGATATTAAGTACTGTGACAGCCCCCAATTTGTGCCCCCTCTGTGAGCTGCAGAGTAAAGATGTGCATGAATGGGATAAGAAGTTGGAAGCCCTTTGATATCATCTCTCCAGATGGACTTGTCAGGCTTCTATACTATGCAATATTTATATCATTGTACAAACGTTGACTAGCTCTTAAGATAAGGAGAATTATTTATTTCTTTGTGGGAGGAGCCAAGAGCAAAGAGCAGTTTTCATTATTGTTTGACTTTTTAATTTTGTCTTGTTTTTCCTTCTTGTGTTGTTGAGGGGACTTAAATAAAGCTACTTTAGCAATTATTTATAAAAAGACAGCTAACTGACATGATGCTTTAGCAAAGTCTCTGTGTGGCTTTTAAAAATTTAATTATATCTTCAAGCATCTGGATATAATTCAATTACTGCCCTTGGTGTCATCTGTATCCCTGCTTACTGGGAGTTGAAAGAAACAGCGCTTGTGATGCTTTTCTGTAGTTTAATGTTGCATCCTTGACTTCTTATTCATGCTTAGTAATGCCAGGATGCCCAAATCAAAAACTATAAACTAAAACACAAATACAATTTTCTGGAGCCTACGTTTTTGTTCCACACATTCCATTATTTTAGATAACTTGTCTATTCCATCATAATAGAGAAATGTTTTCTTCCCTACTTGGCTTTATACGTGTCCATTTTCTTTCGTAATACATTTATCAACAATCAATATTTGGTAGCTGAGTCTCTTCCTAACATGAAACAGTGAAGAGCTATCTTGATGGAAAATGGAGAATGCCAGAGACACAAAGACAGTTCCTGGGGCAGGCAGAAAGACTAACACTGAAATGTAATTTCTTATTTGGGGGAAAGGAATTATCGGCCCTTCTTTGGTACTCTTCACTTATTCTGTTGCCCCTCAGGTCTTTCCTTTTCCGCTTTTAATATTAGATTTGGGGAGATTCAATTGACTGCCGTGCCCCACTGCCTAATCAGTCAGTAAAAAAGCACCGAAGTCAAGAAAAATATTTTAAGAGATGTCAGTTCCATAAAAGTCAACAGAGATAAAGAGATTTATTGCTTCTATCCTCACTGCTGACCTGATTCTATTGGAGTCAGAAATCAAGAAAATCCGATTGTTTGTGTGTGAGTATGAAAGCAAGCAAGCAAGCAAGCATGAGAAATAGATTTTGTTTGCAGGGGAAAAGGAATAATATTTATAAGTTGTCAGAAGTCCCTAGCAGTTGATATTTTACTGAGCTACCTGAATTTCTGTAACCCTTTTTTTTTGTTAGCAAAGAAGAAAGCGAGATAAATGTATAATATTCTGTCTTTATACTTATTTGTTCATTAATTCATGTGCTTTAATCAATATTTATTATGTTTCTATTGCATGCTTGAGGTTATGCTAACTGCTAGAGTTACAGTAGTAAACTAACCTGATTTAACTTCTTTTCCTCAGTCTAAGGAAAAAGATTTACATTAATCAGTTGTTTCATATAAAAAAGTGCATGGGATAGGAATAGAACAGGAATGAACGGAGCTGCTCACTTGGTAGACTGGCCAACTCTAGCAATTTCCAAAATTATTGGATCTCAGGTCAGATCGGAGCTAGAAAGGAGGAGAATCCCAGTTGAAGCCCTTACGTAGTCCCAGGGCCATCTAAGATATACGGGGGTCAAAGGAAATTTAGAGGTCCTATTATAATACTTCATTTTATAAATGCCCAAGTAAAGAGGCGCAGAGGGATTGATTTGTTCACATGTATCTTTACTGGTATTGTGGAAAAAGGAAAGTTCAGTTTCCTATGATCTCTTCATTTTATAGCAGATTCTGTCAAAATGTTTTAATGACCCTTCTATAAGCAGCCTCTTTCAAAGGCTATTCTTGTAACAATAACAGGGAGAACCATAGACTACAAAATGCGAGTTATACCTTAGTGTGGATAAGAGACTGTTAGCCCAAACATTGCCATTTGCACATATTTGAAGCACTTGTTGGATATATACACATATTAATGCCATACATGTTAGCCTTATTCATTGCCATAACCATAACTTCATTCAATGACATAAATATTCCAATGATTGATTAATTCAACATGTAGGAATTACTTGCCCATCTCAAATTAGTAAGCCTGTATAGTGAGTACCCTATCACATCTAAGCTCTCCAAATGTATTACGTTAGTGCGTACACTCCACTGTTGCTGAACATGATAATCATATTCCATTTTAATCACCAATTAATTAACACTGAAAGTTGTTGTGTGCATTATGAAAATTTTTCTCTACAGCAACCATTTTTGAAGTTTGTGGATAAAACTAAAATTCCAAAATAACAATTATTCCTTGCAATGAATATGTTTACAGAGGGGTAAGATAATGATATTAATCTAATTAATTTTATCTGGTGGCGGGGGAAGGCAGGAGGATAAACACTACAGAGATTTATTTTCTAAAAAAGCATACATGCTCAAGCATGAAGGGCCTGGTTAAAACAAGCTGAATCTAGTATGCCAGAAAAATTAGTCACCATTTACCTTCTGAATCCAGTTGATCATTTTTTAAATAAATATATTTTAATTTACTTCTGAGTACTCTATAGGTATAAAGAACATATGTAATAAAAATCAGCTAACAGCTCTTTAAGAAACATTAATACGATTTGAAACACAGAAAACTATACTTTTCACTCCACATTTTCTTAACTTGGAAGGTGTACGCTCTGAGTGCACAACGTCCTTTGAATGCGTATAACAATTCACCACCTTTTATATCTAGAACTGGAATATATTAATATTATAAGTACTGATTTCAGACTTCAGGTTTTAAACATGTCTCAAACGGTTTCTAGTTTGAAATTGCTCTTTTTCTATTTCTTGTATTTATGAAAACATAATGACTTTGAATATTTTGTCAGTTGTTTTTAAAGAGAACGGTGATTGTGTTAGCTCATAATTGCAAGAGGTTGCTATTTTTAGATTTATGGTCACCAATTAAAGAAGCCAATAAATTACTTTCCATTTAAAATGTCTCAATTTTCTTTCTATTATAGTCAACCTACTAGGTGATTCTACCATTCTTTTATTTCCTTATTAATATCTATTAGCATAACTCATAATGATCAACAAGTTTATGATACAAGTCTTAGGACAGATAAATAGAAAAATGTTTAAAATAGATCATTAGGTTTCCATAATGTGTCTTTTATTACTTACAAAGAGCCCCAAAAGAACCAGAGGGAAACAGGAAAATAAAATAAATTTTGATCTATTACAAACATAATTATTCTCTTTGTAAACTGGAAATTCATTTTAAAAGATTGTCATAAAATATATCTGTCCTTATAAATGGATGGTACATCTAAAAGAAAACTCTAAAAGTTATAGTTCAAAAGATCCTGATGATATGCCCAGGGATAAATTTAAATGAGTCATATCAATAGTAGTTAAATATGTTCTTTATAGGTACTCTTAAGGGAAATAACAGGCATACTTATCAAGAAATGTGTCACCCCAAATCTGCTTCCATAAGCTCACATAAGATGTCTGAGACCTGAACTTTATGCCAGATTATAATTATTAAATTCTTAGTTCACAAAATTTACTTCCTTAGGCTTTTCTAATTAAATAAGTTTACTGAAAAAGTGTCTTCCCTATATCTTCCTAAAATCTTATGGTTTTTGAAATATGGTTTAGAATAAATTTCCCAATCCATAGGCTTTGTTTTTATCCGATATCTTAGCTTTCTTCTGTCAGATTAAAGTTATAGAAAAAATTTTATTTTAAATTAAATTTTTATTTAATTTACAAAATTATAAATTCTACAAAGGTATATATCCTACAAAGCTAAAATATAGAGTGCCTGATCAAAGATTGGGCATTTGGCTGCAGGAGTCTGACGGGCTCCAGGGTATTAAGAGAGAAAATTCTATTTTCCAAGAAGACAAACTTTGGGAAATAAACATATGCTCCTCCTGAGTAAGCAAAGTCATGATGCCACGTTAGCCGAAGATAACTAGAGTTTATTGATAGGGATTTGGAAATCTGCACTGGTGTGGTTATGTCAGAGTCAGAGAGCCCTTAGGAAGCTGCATGTTAGTGGTGGGTAAATATTCCAGAGCATGCACCATAGTTTACAAAAATTATATAATAGCAGTCACTCTTCTTGCTTTTGGAAGACCACAATTAACATAATTGCAAATGAGAAAGTTGCTGTGTGCATTATGAGAATTTTTCTGTATAGCAACCGTTTCCCAAGTTTTTGGATAAAGACTTACAGTCACTAAAATTCCAAAATAACAATTACTCCTTGCAATGAATACGTTTATAGAGGGGTAAGATAATAACATATAATGATATGGGGAAACTTGTATAGGTAAATTAATAATACTTTAACAAAATGCATTTTTGTAAAAACATTGCCTTCCATTGGCCTACTGAGCAATTCTTGGCTAATAGTTTTCAGATCTTCATTATATGATTCAGTTCTTTACCTACTTATTCTAGATTAAACAATAGCAGCACAATGGTTAATTAACCTAAAAATCTGACCTTTTTAAGTCAGGTTGCCGTATGTCCTGGTTGACCTAAGATAACCTTAGTTTTTGACTCTTCTTTTAATGGTATAATTTTGTTATTGTCTGCTTTTACTCTCAGTTTTCTGCTTTTACAGACCTAGATCTGTAGTCGCTCTACTAATAAGAATCTAAAAGGGCTCATCTTTTATGCCTTAATTTTAAATAATTAATTTTTTTGTCTAATAAAAATGACTTAAGATGGAAATGAAGAAAACCTGACCTACAACCAATACCACCACTGGAAATACTTTCTATTAATGGAGAATATTAGATTCAAAGGTCCAGCAGAAGAAAATGTATCATTCAAAAGCCAAAGTACAGTCTGATTTCTCTACTGAGTCTTCCCCAGTATCTAGTTCAGTGTAGTGTATACAGAACCTCAATAAATACTAGAGGATAATTTAGATAAATTCTTAATTCAGCACACAGATGTATGAATGACCAATTAAAATTTGAAAATTGTATCTCTGTAGTGATTTTGGAGAAACATACACGCATACATACATACATTACTGGGACCTCATTTTGAATAAGAATTTATTTTTAGTGAATACAGAAAACGAGGAATGAATGTGTCTCTAATGTTTTTTGAGGCAAAGTCTGCCTTCTAGGCTTTGGTGATGGATGTAAAACAATAAAAGAAGAAGAAAAGAAAAGGAAAAGAATACTAGTAAAAGGAATTATTTATATTGAGAAAAGACGTTCTTCTTTTATTACCATGTTAACTGTAGACATGTTCTGAAAATGCTACAAATTTTAGTTAATTATTTCTTTAGTAAATTTTATGTTTAATTACACTGGCTTTCCTAAGCTGACTTCCTCAGCCCTTGCCAAGAATTTATAGGTAAGCAATTTTATACCTGAATAAAAAAAATTATGACACAGAACTGCCAAAATGTATCATTAAATATGTGAATTCTAAAGTAGGATACTGCGATAGCCTGGTGTCATGCAGGCGGCTACCAGGGTTTAGTAGAACCACAGGGGACTTTGACAAAATCTGCTCACTATTGCCACCTTCCCCGAAAAGAAAAATAGGACAAACTCCAGCAGAAATTCAGGTCATTTAATATTGAAAGCAGCAATAAACAAAAACAAAACACCTAAGATAAAATCAGAATTGTCAGGGAAGTCAGAATAATTAATAATCATCAGTTATTAAGAGAGCTTCTCCAAAGTCAGGAATGGTCTCTCCTAGTGACCTGAGTGGGAGTCAGCTCCTTCTTTCTCAATTCTGCTCTTCTCCATATAGTTCTTGTCTTCGTGCATAGCTCCAGCAACCATCTGGGAGTCCAAGTCAAACTCTGGAGTCCTCTTTATTTATTTTATCACCTCCTCACTCATATCCCTATAGTCTTGTCCAAGATCAGAGCCCCGCACTCGTTCCACCCTACCACTGGTACATACAGATGCTACAATGGAAGTAGATCATTTTGTTCTCAGTCCTATCAGTTATGTTGGAAGGTTGCCAGTTAACCATGTGGTCCCTTTTTGAGGTAAACTCTACTTTGATTCCTTTTTTCTTTTCAATGAAGTAGAATTTTCAGGACCTCGAGAGACAAGCACTCTCAAATGCGATGCCTGGGTAATATCACGTATTATACATGTGCTTCTCTAAAGGTGTACATATTCAATCAGAAGAACAGTCCTGAAAATAAATGGCAGAATGTTCTCACTGTCACCTTATAGTCCCAACTTAGTAGGGGATGAATTTCTAAGAAAGCAGACTCAGTGCATGGGGATTACTCTCCCGAGACTAAGATTATGCTATGTCGTGGTAAAATCTAATTAAAGTTTTCTTTTGTTTTTCCTTTACACAAAGGTAGTTTCTTTTTAATTCTTTAAGGAGGTAAGCATATCAAAAATGAAGCAATTTTTCCAAAGATATTTTTATTGAAAGTGCTATTAAAAAATTACATGTGCCAGGCACTGTACTAAATGTTAGTGAGTATAAAAATAAAGAAAACAACAGAACCTTCTCCAAACAAAACAGACAAATGGCTAGCAAACACACGAAAAAATGCTCATCATCCCTAATTATTAGAGAAATGCAAATTAAAGCCACCCTGAGATGTCATCTAACTCCAGCGAGAATGGCCCATATCACAAAATCTCAAAACTGCAGATGCTGGCACAGATGTGGAGAGAAAGGAATACTTTTAAACTTCTGGTGGGACTGCAAACTAATAGAACCTTTTTGGAAGGAAGTATGGAGGAACCTCAAAGAACTCAATCTAGACCTCCGGTTTGATCCTGCAATCCCATTACTGGGTATCTATCCAGAAGGAAAAAAAAGAAAAACGCTTTATTAGACTGTTTTAAAACACTTGTACTAGACTGTTTGTAGAAGCTCAATTTACAATCACTAAAATGTGGAAACAGTCTAAATGCCCCTCAAACCAGGAATGGATTGGCAAGCTGTGGTATATGTATACCATGGAATACTATTCATCCATTAAAAAAATGGAGATTTTGCAGCATTTGTATTAACTTGGATGGAGGTGGAACATATTATTCTTCGTGAGGCATCCCAGGAATGAAGAAGCATGAATCCTATGTATTCAACTTTGATATGAGGACAATTAATGACATGATGGGGCAGGGGGAAAGGGGAGAGCGACAGAGAAGGAGGGAGGAGATGAGGGAAAGGAAAAGAAAAAAAAAGAAAAGAAAATAGTGACTAATTCTCACATCAATTAGATTTAATTTTGACCAAAGTACATTACTTAAACATTAATTTTTAATTCAACTTGTTAACATCTTGTTTAGGATATTGCATCCTCATTCATAAGTGAAATACTTTGTAATTTCTCTTTATAATAATTTATTTTTTCCAATTTTAATATCAGGTGTATTCAGATGAAGTAGAATGATTTTGAAGTATTTCTTCTTTTTCTATGTCTATAAGATTTGGCACAGTCTGTTTTTTGAAATTACCTTTTATTTTTATTTATAAATATTAGTTGTCTTTTTTTTGAGACTTTGGAAAAAAATAAGAAGAAGTTAGCTGAGGACTCCATACTGTACCTCAGAGTCAAAGCATTCTATGATAGACATACTCTTATCTGACGTTGTGAATGTTATTTTTTTGCATTATTATTATTATTGCTCAATATTTCATTGCAGCAATCATCTGATTTCTTTTCTGAATGTATTTATCTTCATTTGTTCTTTATGAGGTTTTTGTTTCTAGTCCTTATCTTAAGCATTGTTATTGTTGTGAAATTTTAAGCCTTTTTAACTTTGTGTAGGCTAAAGGTGGAAACCAAATAAATACATGTATATGTATAGAGAAAATAAAAATAAATGAAAATAAAGAAAACAAACAAAAATTCCTCCCTAATTCAAGTATACATTAAAAATGTTTTTCCCCTCATTAAGGAAAGTACCAAAGCTACCACGGCGCGTCTCAGAGCAGTAAAATGTTATCTTCAACTCATTTGTTTTCTTTTGTTTCTGTGAGAAGTAAAAGTTTTTAAGTGACAAAAAGCCAGAGATCTCAAGCTCCACTTGCATTTGGTGATTGATAATATTAAAACTTTCCTTTTTTTTTTTTTCTTTTGAGACAAGAATCTCTCTCCATTGCCCCAGCTAGAGTATAATGATGTCACCTTAGCTCCCTGTAACCTCAAATTCCTAGGCCTTCCAGGTGGCTGGAACTAAAGGCATGCTCCTCCACACTTGACCAACTTTTCTATTTTTTGTAGAGATGGGGGTGTCTTACTCAGGCTGATCTTGAACTCCTGGGTTCAAACGATCCTTCCACCTTGGAATCCTGGAGTGCTGGGATTATAGGCATGAGCCATCACACCAAGCCTCCACTCTTATTTCAAAAGTTGACCCCACCTCCATATAGAAAGGGAATTTATTATGTTTACTATATAACAACCAATTCCTGTTCTTCAACCATTCCAACACTGTGATGGGGAATAAACATTTCTCTCCTGTATGCATTCTAGTAGTACAGCCGATCAAGATTGAAAACATAATTAGAAAATCTGGCCATAGCTTTGTTCCAGTAATGATAACCTAAAGGCCCATCATTTCTCACCACCTGACCCTTCCCGGGTTCCTGCCTGGCTGTCTTAGCATGCCATTTTTATGAGCTCAATAAATTAAGCCGTGAAATTAACTTTTGTTTAAGTGAGTCAGCTTCAGTTTCTCTTATTTTCCGTCAGAGATTCCTAACAGCTACACCGTGGATTTTCTCATGGCTCCCATTGCCTTCCTTGGTCTCATCACATGCCTTACCGTGTCAGGCAGCAAGCACTAGGATGAATATATTTTATTTCAAATAAAAATAGCACAAAAATGATGGTGCTAGACTAGTTCTCTAATTTATTCATGTAAAGGATTCCTTGTGATTAATGTAGCTAGTAGCTAGAACTGTTGCTTAGTCACAGTGCAAAAATGGCAGAAAATTATTTTGCTAGATAGTAAAAAGCTACTGACTTTTACACCAGATTGTTATTACAGCGATTACACACATGGCATTCAGAAGCCTTGAAGTTACGCGGCCCTTGGGATAGCACAGAAGTTTGAAATAAATGAAACTCAGATACCAGAATCATGCTGATGGTCAGCGCTGCTTCTCTTGGCAAGAAAGCAGTTTCTTTTCTTCCAGAAAACAATTTGCATGACACTTGCTGGAGACATTACTTTCCTCCCGGTCACACATTAATTGACTACCTAGGTGCTGAGAGTAGCGAGAGAGAATAACACCAAGTGCTTATTAAAAAACCTTTCAGGAAAGCAGAACGTAATCACAAACATTATTGCCTTGATAATAATTAATACCTGGGGGCTAGCTTGTAGCCTAAATCAATGATGGTTATTTTTCCCATCTTGAATCTCTAAAATTCCAGACATGATCCTTTCTTCACATCCCTTGCCAAAAGAGCTAAAAGCAAAGTCTACGTCAAATTCTCGATTCCCTATCTATGGCAGACACAATACGAGAGATAAAACCTAATGAGTTTCTATAAACACAACCAATTTGTTAGCATTGACTGGTCACTTCAGTGAAAGAACCAGTCAATTTAATCAAATTGGCCAAACTGGCCTTCAGCTGAAGTGACAAATGGATGCAGTCAAAATAATCAAACTAAGTAAATAGACTGGGTGTGCTCACTTCAGGATCCGTATAATGGTTCTGAATCTTAACACTCCTGCTCATAAGCACCAGTCTCTGGTGAGCGGGAAAATGCTAATACTGGAGGAACGCATCGCAGCTGCCTGCACTGCCCAGTGGTCATAAACAATCATCTGAACGAGCAGAACATGGAGGCAAATGGAATAAACCTTTCCCCTCACCTCTTGACTAAGGGCATGCCCAGGAGTCCTACACCGGCCTTTCTAATCATTGGCATGTGAGGAATCCAGAAGAGACATTGCCCCTAGCCACAGTATAATTGGTTATATACATACAGTATAAACATACATTTACGGGACAGTGGACACAGGAATACTGAATTTGAAAACATACCCAGGTGGCTGAACCAGGAATCTAAGAAGAATAGACAGCAGAGAGGGCTTTCGAAAGCCCCAAACAATCATGGTAATTCTCTTCCAACTGTTGCCCTGCTGGCACTCTTCCTGAGCAGACAGCGGAGAGCTGCTGCATCTCTCAGATAACAAGGTAATTAATGTTAAAAAGGAAGACCACATTGAGGAGGGTCACTTGTAGCTCCAGAATTATAAAAAGGTGGAATTGAAAAGCCTATTTCCATGTCCCTCGAACTTTTTTTCTAAGGCTTATGTTAAAGAGATTTGGAAAGGCAGGGGTGGAGACATGAATAAACAAAGGCTATTAGAGGAGGATGAAATTCCTTTCCTCTTAGCCTCTTTCCATTATAGATCTTTTCTAAGCCCCAATAACATTTTTAACCCAAACTTCCAAATGGGTTTCTTCGCTTAAAAAATAATGGCATATAATTTGTTCATAACCACCATTCAGGGGGAAGCTATCCCTTTCAATGAAGTAAGGATCTTCCCCTCCTTCCTGCCCCAATTCTCTAATTTGCTGCAGGAACATACATAGTCACTATTTGTTGATGGCTTAAACTCTGGAGACAAAGCACGCAATTATCCTAGCATCACATCTGGAAACTTTTTCTATCAGAGATAGTGATGGGCTTGTAGAGAGCTGTATAGGTTGGTGATATGAGAGTTCAACATCCTATATTTAAAAAAAAAACTGATAAAATTAAATGTCATTTTCAAATTCATAGCATTTAATTTATGATTAATGACAATGGTGTCTCTTGTCTTTAAACAAAAATGTGTAGCCTTGTGTAAGAACTAAAAGAAGTAAATGCTTAAAAATGCTAATTAGGCTTACTTACAGTGGCTATAATATAAGAATAATATGTAACATTTGTGGAATGTACCCTTTGCTCAGTGTTTTACTGTGTATCAACACATTTAAATTTCACACAAACCCTAAGACGATAATATGAATTTTATCTCTATTAAGATAATATAACTAAGGCAAAGAGAAGTTGGGCAACTTGATAAAGGGAACATAGCTAATAAATGCAGAAACCAGGATCTGAGCCCAGAGAGTCTAGCTCCAAGATCCACATTCCTAATTACTACTTATGGTACCCACTAAAATAAAAAATCTGAATGTCTGTACAGATGAAATAATATGACATACAGCTGAGTTTTGAATATAATGTTGGATAAACAGGGTAACCACTTAAGTAATCCTAAAATGAATAGAAGAAGGAAATAATTTTAGTAAGTAGTATACAACTTTTATATATCATTCCAAAACCATTTTGTTATATGATTTTAAAAAATACATCTTTTGATACTATATATCTATATTACATGTATATATGTATTGCGTGCCCGCGCACACACACACGAGCAAATTACTTTGTGGTGATTATATGTCCAGAAACAATAATTGCTACAGAAATTTTTTTCACAGGTATAATGTACATTGTGTGAGGGACATACCTACAAATTGGACTTTAACCTTACATAGACAAACTGTTTGTACCTGCTCATTAATCTGAAATTTGAAAAAAGAGTTCATTTGTTCTCTATGCCCGTCTATACTGTCTTTTTTTGAATTAGTATGCATTTAGTATTTTTAATCCCTAAATACAATTGATCGATTTCAATTTGGGAAAATCTATCCTAAGTGAAATTACTCTATGGTTAAGTCTTACAGGCTTCTAGAGCCTGAGCCTATAACACTAACTACAATCCTGTGTCCATAATCATGACAGGACAACTTTAACAGTTTTCTTTAAAAGCCTGGTGAAGAAAGAAAGAAATCAGGATTTAGAAAATTTGAATTTCTAATTCAAATGCACAGTTAGCTAGATCTATGACTTTGGCTTTCTTAAAATGTTTCTCAGCACATGTTAAATGATTGTAACAGGAACAGCCACAGCCTCTGGTCATCCATCCAAACCTCTGCCCTCGTGCAGACACAAGCCCGCACAGAGCACCACCACTATCACGACTGAGAAGCAACAAAGGGAAACGAAGTGATTCACAGAAAGTCTCTTAAATATTTTAGATTTTTCAAAGCCTAACTTCATCATTTTGATCAATACAGCTAGAGAAAACCCTCCCTGGCTCACAGCTCCTGAAATTGAAGTGCAGCATAAACATAGGAAAAGGAAGCCGGTCCGATTCCCAGACTGCAGAGAGTCCAGATGGAGCATTTTCACCCTGGAGGAGGTCGGCCTCGTTAACCTTTAGGTGACAGCAACCGAGACAGCACAAAAGGGGGCTGGGACGGCTCTGGGAAAGAGGACAAGTCAGAAGTAAGATGGGGTATGACAGGGCCTATCTCTAAAGGAAAGAAAAAACATGGAAATTGGCGACACAAATGGGAAGTGACAGGAAGAAACTGTTTGGGACTGTAAATGAGCTCAGTAGGAAAAGAAGTGGGACACGCACTGGAGTGAAACCACTGAGTTTGGGGATTATGCCCCCAAACGCTTATCATAGCAACACCGTCTCCCAGTGGCAGAGCAGGACTCGATTTATTATACATCCAACCGAGTTCCTCGTCCTGTCCTCAGAGAAGCAGCAAAGTCAAATCAGACTAGAAAATTAACCAACTCTTTTTCCTTTTTTTGCCTCTTCTTCGCTTCTGACATTGGTAAAACACTGTCCATGTACGTTCTCCCTGTGTGATTGTGTCCTTGCAGGCTGGTGACCCATTAAGAACTCCTAGGGAGCATAGTTAATTCCATGTTTTCTTCTTTCCGTTAGGAATGACGTCCCTGTGGAAGTGCTAATGGACCTTCCTCGGTGCAGGCTCTAGTACATTTACCTCTAACTCTTTTCCATAAGAGGTCTTTTAAAATGAAGATATCTGGGATGTAAATGTCTCAACCTAGTGCCTGTGTTTGAACCTCAGGTGTTTCTTGTTTGGGTTTTCCCCGTGGACACTGTTAACAGACTCCATGTGGCAGGATGTCCTGGCCTCTGAAATCTAGGTCACGAACTGATGGCTCCTTGCACAGCATCCCCCTGTTTCAAGGGACAGCCCCTCTCTGCTTTGAATTAAAGATATTTAACATGTCTCTAAACACTGTGAAATGTTGCCGAGTGATACAGTTGAATTCAACTGGAGCACATCAGCTCACACTTACTGAATGCTGGACAGCAAGGGCTGTGGCCATTGTACACTCTGCCCCATGCAGTCTGGCTTTTAAATGAGTAGCCAAATAAATACTAAACCTGCTGAGTGTTCAAGGCCTCTCTGCCTGCATTACTGGCTTGGTAGCAGATGCTTAAAGATGAAGAATAATAAGAGTCAAGAAATTGGGGAAAGCTTTTGAGACAAAAAAGTTTTTATGTGATGCAGATTTTTCATAGAACAGAAACACATGCGTGTGTATAATTATAAGCAGAGACAAAGCCCAGGGTGATGGGTCTTTTGTCTTGCCAATCCCACGGCTTTGGTCACTCAAAAGCAGCAGCAGAGGAATTTTCAAGGAGGTAGGGCCCTACACCCTCCCCAAGTGCAAGTGGTTGGAATTCTAAAGAAATAAAATACTAAACTCCAGAGTTATTGGGCCAAAGCATTCATTAGGAGACCGTATGTACAAAGAGGGTTACCACAATGATCAAGACAGACAATGAAAGAAAAGGGATATTCTAGCTAGATGTGTCTGCAGTAAGGGGTCAGGGTGTGAAGTTTATATGAAAGTCTAAGCCGTTTGAGTCCGAGCTGTGCCCATTTTCCTGTAGTAAACTTAGATACCTTTGTCAATGCCTGGGAATGTTCGAGGTCCTGGTTTGCATTCTAGCCTACTAGGAAAAGCCTGCAGCTGGTGGGTCACAGAGCAGCCAGTGTACTCTGGGGTTTTCCGTAAGGACACAGGAAAAAAGTAGAGAGGACAAGTGGAATGAACAGTCAGTAGGTGCCACGAACAGTGTTGTGTGAAAGGTACTTTAAGCCATCAGATGAAGTTTTCCTCCCAGAAAAATATGAGTTATTTGCAAGGTTTGGACATTAATATGTTAGAGGAAAGATTGGGGGAAAGACAGCAGGAATAGGGAGCACGTCATCACCCACTAGATGGGTGGGCGGGACATTGCAAAATTTACCAAACTGAAATAATATACAGAAGAACTCAGTCTTCTGCTACTCTCCACTCACCCCCAGCTTTCCCAAGAAAGAAGGGAGAGAAATGTTTTGAGATTTATTGAGGCTCAGAAAGCAATAACCCCAAAATGACACTTGGGCTTGCTGAGTACTTCTGACTAAAGAAGCAACCTCAACACCAACATCGTCTGACCTTGCCCACCTCCACCCCCACCCCACCATCTCTTACCCTCCGCCTCCCCCACATCACAGGCAGGGGCTTTCTCTGAGGTCTCCCTGTCTGACTAAGGGAAGTTCCTACACAAAGAATGCAATCGTACTGAAACCCCCTTCTGCAATGTGTATTAACCAGAAAAATGAACTTGTATAACAGGGGAGGAGACTAACATTCTCCCTGGTCAGGCCCTCACACTCATCAGGACTCTTCTGAGAGCGTCCACCTAAGAGACTTTATCTATTAGTAAAACAATCCTTGTTCTAAAGGCAATTCCTTCTCTCGTCTCTCATCCTCCAACAGATTGTTGTCACTACCCTCCAGTAGCCTTTATGTCCCTGTTTTTTTGTTTGTTTGTTTCTTTGTTTGTTTGCTCAAAATGCTATTGCAGCTTGAATCATCTGGCCTTTTTTTGAAACTTATGCGCTGAGGGACCACTAAATTTGTGTGCTTTTTCTCCTGTTAATATACCGACTGCCAAGTTTACTCCACAGATTAAACCTTCAGAGAGTGAAAGCCCAGTTAGCTTCTCCTCCACGGACACGATGTCTATGCTTCCTCTGGGAGAAGGCTTGGGATAGAGATGAGAGAGTATTGACTTCAGGTTTCATCTCAAATCATATCACACGATTGTAACTCTGTAACTTTGTCTGTCAGGTGTAAGAGAAGAAACATCAAGAAGGCTGTGAGAGCTTTCCCAGGCGGGAAGGGAGAGTGGAAGCCGGAGTGAGGTGACAGACGAAAATTTACTGCCTCAGAGCACAGTTCAGCGCCTACCAGAGCGTGAGGTGGACGTGAAGAGCGTCAGGAGCCACTCACACTCAGTACTGACAGTGACCAGAGAAGGAAGTGACAACCTAAATCTCAGAAGTGACCACAGCAGGGATGCTGCTGGCTGCAGGTGTTCCTTGGGAAAGACCAGAGAAGAATCACAGAGGAGACTGTTTTTAAAAAAGAGAGAATACAGTTCTTTCCCTCGTTTTTCCATTTGAAGTCTATTAACTGTGGCCTCGTGGTTAGAATCAAATGTCTTGGAGACAAATTATTGGGAAGAATTATGGAGTGTTTTTATAAAGATGCTGACACAGTTGGCTTGGTTTGAATCTTAAAAGAGTGATACGGTTTCCAATGTCAATAAGGCTTTTAATCAGGAAAAAATAGCTAGTGTGGTTTATAAAAATAGTTAAAATTCCCTACATTATGTTGCTATTGGCTTTTAAAAAAATACTGTGTTTCTTGTCCATTTCAGGAAAATAAATATTGGTAAGGCACAACATTTTTTTAAATTAGATTACTTGAAATGACTATAGGCCTTATGTCTTCAAAACATTGATTTCTAGAGGAAAAAAAAACAAAACAGAGAAATAAATCATTTATATTCTTAACATTGCTTTAAAGGAAATTATATAAAAATTCTAAAAATTAAGCATAAGATGAAATCTGAAGTATTTAAATACTTTTCATTTAATTTAGTACTTATGTGAGGTGGCAGTCTGTTCATGGTGCTCTTGGGTAAAGAATGACCAGACACACCAAAGGCAAGGCGAGCATCAGATGAAGTTTATTGAGGAAGAGCAAGGCAGATATAGAGCACAAGAGCAAGATACATTTGCCACAGATGGCAAACAAATCGCCTGTTATAACAAAAGCCTCTGATTATGGTTTGGGGCTCTGTTTTATACTGTCAACATTGGGCCTTTCTCATGGTTCAAAGGTCATCATTGCCTTGACGGACAGTTAATGACATGATAATTACCTTTCGGTTATTCTAGGTCACTGTCCAGATCCTATTATTCCTGGGCTACCTGGCCTGTGGTATGGGGGATTCCCTGTATTCTTTTATAGATAGCAGGGGTTCCACCCTCCCCACAGGTGTGGTAGCTGCTCCAGTAGGATTAAGATGCTGCAGCCCCAAGTCAGGGCACCCATCCTTGTTCTTCCTTCCCAGATGTGACAGCCTTTCAAGGCGGCACCAGAATAAAGCATTCCCTTTGTCTATAGAAGAGCCAGAGGTCACTCACTACCTAAGAGTTAAAATTCTGCCAAGGCAAAATAAGATTCAATATCAGCACATTAATTACATTTACTATTTTTAAAATATTTTTTGTAATTCTAAAAAAATTATAATTAGGTCTAATAAAAACTGAAGAGACAGGCAATGAAAGTGACAAGTAAGAAGACCAACAAAGTTAGGAGTTGTTTCCTAAAAATTCATAGATTATAAGAAATTTATGTATATTTGAGATGGATAAAAATGGGGAAATAATAATCCAATTAAAATGAAGAAAGAAACAAAATGCAGATCTACCATCCCTTATCTAAAACTTTTGCAGTCAATGAGTTTTTCTATATCATATATTATGTACCATCTCTATCAACACTATAACTTAACACATTTCTTAACATTTGCACAAACTGGGATAAATAAGACCATCAGTGTTAATACTTATGTAGATGAGGTTTAGCTATGAAATACAATTTGGTGCACAACTTAAGGAGAAGAATGCATTATTTCCATAATATTGTAGAATTACGAAATGAATTTTAAAATGTGTTATGTTCCCTTATTTTACATTTACACAGAAATCAAAGAACTTCAATAATAAACATCTTGTGTTCTGTGGACAAATTTGCCTAACTAAGAAGTCAGTGAAAACATAACAGGGGAATTTCTATGCTTTATTCAGAAGCAAAAGTTGTGTAGCCACTGACACTGTGTGGAAATTCATATGTACCAAAAAGATAATGATTAAATTCAGGAAATTAACAGAAAGAGATCTGCAACTAGTGTTCAAATAATTTCAAGTGAGGTAAATGTTTGAATGGTTATTAAATAAATAGTTTTAAAATTTTAATCACTTCACTAAGTTATTGAGGATTACCCTGCATCTTATCCACTGCTGACCTGTTATCCTCCGAATTGCACCCACTGCAGGGATCACAGTGGATGATATGTACTCTAAAAGGGCTCCTCGGTTTTTGTACAAGCCTCAGGATGGTGGCTATGGTTACCACAGGGCCTTGACATGACATGGAATAATGTGATCACTGGACATCTTTTGTAGTACTTTATTGATGTTGGAATTCCTAAGACTGGAACAGATTGGAAAGTGATTAAAAATCCAAGCTGACATGTATAATTCAAACAAACACAAAACCAAGCAAACAAAAATCATAGATCTGATGAACAAAAGTCCATCTTGAATCTCAATAAATAGTCATGGCCTTTCACCAATACCCAGACCTAATCCAGGGTATTATACCCCAGGACTCCCTTTTTAAAGGAGCTGTGTAATCTTGAAAATGGAACCTCAACAATGCTATAAGTAAATATTTCTAAATACTTCTTTCCCTTAAGGGACCATGTATTTACCATATACTGCACTGGAGAAAAGAAATGAGGTTATCAAATGCTGAGTTTGAAACGATGGCAATTTTGGACACTCAGAATACACTGTGATTTGGATATCAGGTGATAAATGGAATTTTGGTCTTGGTCTATCTCTACTTTACCATCTAGAATGCAAAGTTGAAACAGATAAGCTCAACAGCTGAAAAAATTAAACTATTACCTTTCATTTGATCCTATTCCTAAATTTGGATGTATCAAAAAGAATATCTTGAAGTCACTATTTAAGAAAGTAATCTTGGTGTTAATAGAATTAATATTCATATATAAATACATATGCATTATTGTACTATCATATAATTGATCAAAATCTTTGTAAAGTTTGATTTATGAAATGCTGCAAATGTTCTTTAATACCCAAAACATGAAAGATGCTCCTTAGAACCAAAGGGGACCACACCTCTGGAGACTATTGCAAGAGTACAAATCAAATTTATCAAATATTGAACACCAATGTCTTAACACTGTGATTAAGTAAATGAGGTGAAAGCTAGATTAATTAGTAGGATGTAAGCACTCCTATTTGTACAAATAATCAACACATTGAATCCCACAAAGGCATAAATGTATTCATGACCTATGTATATATGACTTAATAAAAAAATTTTTAAAAAAGTTCTTACCAAATCTTGTGCTGCAAAAGACATACAGCTTTAATTGATAATTATATCAATTTAATTGTGATTAAATAAAATTCCTTTTACCAATTTGGAAATTGTCTTAGAATAGAAAATAAAATGTGCCAATAACAACAGGAATTTGCAGTCTCCTACAAAAACATGGAAGCTAAATAACCTTATGCTGAATGATAGATGGGTCAAAGATGAGATCAAGAAGGAAAT
>NW_003852404.1:29471036-29674593 GCF_000181295.1 Otolemur garnettii | reverse complement strand
TTGGAGGGATCACTTCTGTGGTTTATCTTACAAGGGTACAAGTGAATCTTTCTAAGAGTAGAATATGAACATTTTAACACAATAACTAAGAAAATGACATGAAGGCTATGTTAACCAATTTGATGGAAGTGTTTCGGATTGTGTGTGAAAACCCCACACTGTACCCCAGAAGTTCATTAATGTACATAGTTACCATTCAATTAAAAAAAATAGAAAGAAAATAAAATGTGCATAGATACATACTTGAGTTCATTTTAGATTAATAATTATGACATTATTACTATGACAAGACAATAATAAAGCACAGTTTAAATAAATAATACAAACATATTTAATCCTGGAAAAATCACTATGATTTAGATATTCTTATTTTCCCCTTTTTAGATATGAGAAAATCAAGGTACAAACTGGGTTTGTAATTTGCCCCAGACTTCCAACCTCATAATCTGACTCCAGCATCATGCTTTTAATTGCTGGGCTGCATGTAGATAAAGACCTACAGCAAAGTAAACATATTGACATGACTCCTTTGCTACTATCCTGAATTGTCCTGATCAACATGATAATGAGGTATTTTCATAATAAACTAGCAGAAGCAGGATAAGGAGAAAGAATTTCACACAGAAATGAGAACAACCAGGAACACTGGATAAGCCCCACTCCACGTTGTCCTGGGTGAGAAGAATTAACCTAACATTACCACGGTCAAGATACAAAAAGTAAATGTAGCAAACAGTAATAAGAAGTGGGGTAATATGTATGTTACCTAACTCCACTCTGTGGGGATGTCTCAGAGGAACTTTGGGAGTGGACAACAGATAAATGTTAGGACTTGGGCTGTAATAGAAGGCATTGCAATGAGACTTCCTGCTCACGTTCCACACATTTTACCTGTTGACTTTGACAGCCTGCAAAAATAAACAAGGAGTTTCTAGGAATCTACACCCCCTCCCCTATTTTATCACCTAGTCTCACTGCTCAGGGGAACTTCTAGTGTAGATGATAACAAAGAGAAAACTATTTCTTCTGTGACATGGTCACATTTACCTGAGAAACATGACTGCTATAGAACCTATTTTTCTTTCTTTCTTTCTTTTTTTATTAAATACCTTCACTATAGTCACAGAGAATTGAGTACTTCCAAAGGGGTTAGCAGGAAAAGACAAATCTAGATTTTTTTGGTGTTGTTATTGTCCATATAGATTGGATATAGTCCTGAATATGGGACTTTTTGTGGTTTCATGAGATGAAGCTCGTTTAAGTTACTTTCATGTCTGTATAGTGGTAAGTGCAACTGAAAATTTAGAAATGTCTAGAACAGGTTTCTATCTATGTCATCGGAATTTTCTCTCTCTCTATTATACTTTCTTTTGTATTGATTCTTTCTAAAGAAGACTCTTCCCGTCTTAATATCAGGAGCTCTAGACTTTGTAAAAAGGAATCATCTTCTCTTGTGTTGGACCATATTAATTTGTGAGAAACAAACAAACAAACAAACACACACAGTCTTGAATAGCTCTGCTTATGTAACTATTTCATGTCTCGATTTGGACCAATTACCTGATTAGAAGTGTCCTGAGCCAATCCCAGTCAGAAATTTTAACTGAGTCGAGAAGATAGTGTTTCCTTAAAAAAGAACTCTGGACTCACATAAGTAGCTACAAATACACAGTTTCATTTTCTCTTCTTTCTCATCAAGTTTTCTCTTTCTTGTTATCTTCCCAATGTTCCTATCATAATACTTATTTATAAGGTTAGAACATTTAAATATATGAAAAAGAAGATGAAAGAAACAATACCTTGAATGTCTTCAATTATAGGCACTAAAAAAAAAAATAACTGAACATTGTACTTAACAAAGAATCAATTTAATATTTTTCTTTGAGATGACATCCTTAATAAATTATGGCATTATAAAAAGTCCCCCCAGAATAAACATCACTGAAAAATTTCTAAAGAAATACTTTCTGTGAAACATCAATAGCTTTGCTTCCCTAACAAAAGATAATTGCATAAATTGAAGGAGGGTATAGAAGCTGAATTTTGCCACTGATATGTATATATTTTTTACATTGAAGAGGATGATATTCAAACTCAAAATAGAATCATCCAGTCTCTGCTGCCTACATTTCATATCTGCTTTCCATCATACTTCCTACACACCTTTCATTCAAATCCTAAGTATGGAATTGTGTCTGTAAAACTCACCCCTAAAATATATGAAAATTTGCTTCCTTTTAATTTCTTACATTTTCTAAGATTCTGTAGGAAAAAAATTGAAAATAATTATATCGAAGTTTAAATTCCTTGTTTAATGGAATTATATACTGTCTAAAAAGTGTTTCTTTCATTATACTTCCATTTCTAATATAAAGTGATTTCTGGTTATTTAAGTTATACATGCTACTTAAAAACTCATAAAGTTATATACATGTGAAGACAAAAATTTTCAACATTATCATTTAGAGATGAACTCTGATAATATTTTTATGATTTTTTCTCCCTTTATACACTCAGTTTAAACAGTTAAAATTATCTTGATACTCTATCTTGCTTTTTTCAAAATACAGATGATAAGCATTTCTTATATAGTTAAAAGCCTTCATTTTAATAATTTATTATACTAAAGAATATGTAATAATTTCTTTTGTGTTCATTTGCTATAGATCAGGGTTCTTTTAACCAAAATATGTGTATGTGCAGTGGGGGTGAGTGTGTGTAATTTCTTTATATACTTGAATATTGCATTGTTACAATTAAAAGTTAATTTAATAGGTGATGATCACATTTTATTATCTTAATTTTCATTTGTTAGTAGTGAGGTTGAATTTTTTAAATGTCTATTAGCTGATGCAACTGATTAATTAATGATTCTGCAAGCTATCTAGAAACACTTATAGAAATGTTAGCTGGATTCTGATGATATTTATGTAAAAGCAGTTATGTAGATCAAACCTTTTATTTAAGCCTTTTAACTCTGCCTAATACCCTTTTCCTATGACTACGTTTTACATAACATCTGAATCTTCAAAGTGCTTTATTATGTCCTCTTTACAAATTTGATTCATTTACATTATTATTAGAATATTTTATTTAACACTTATTGAGTCCTGACTTCGATACAAGATTTTCTGTTACATACAGTGACAAAAACAAGCAGACATGATTCATTTTCTACTATCAAGTAGTTGAACATCTAGTAGGTTAGAAAAATATGCGTGCTGTCGAGCACAATCAAGGCTGTCAATAGAATGTAAAATTAGTCAAACAAAAAATTCAAAATGGGACATAAAATTTACTTTGTAGTTTAATTTATTTTTCTTTGTTGCTTTCTTTGATGTTAATGAATCCTATCGGGCCACCTGTGGTGAAATGAATAGGCTGATGAAAAGACGGAATTTCAAATGATGTCAAAGTTATATCAAAAAGGAGGTGAAAATATGGAGAAAAATCTATTTGCTACCAGAAGAATAGACACATGAATCGAATGCGCAATTAGAATGGCATTTGAATTCACTGTATTATGTTATTTTAGGTTAATTTATAGATTTGTTAAATGAAACCTGGAATGCGTTCTGTCAGACTCCATCTCTCCACAAAGCGGTGGATTCTGGGTCTTTTCACCCTGCAGGTGTTACAAGTAATTAAACCAGTGTTTCTATTTTGCAAGTATTATGATGTTGATAGCTAATGGTGATTAGCCTAGATAATATTGTTAGGCTTTCACTTTCCAGCTTAGGGGTATCACTTTCATTCTAAAGTGTTGATTGTTTCTTATCTAACTTTGAAAATAAGATTAGATGCTTTTAAACTAATGTTTCCTATACTGTCTAACTATGAAAATTTATATGGTAATTTAAAATCTGATAAGCCATGAGTGGCATAAGACTGCATAATAAGGCAATCATAAGCATTGACACGTTGGGCAGAATTCAATTCATTTTGCCTTTACAAAAGAAAAATCTCTCACCACATTGTGAGGAGTTGGAAAATCACTGAAGACTCTATTCAGCATTTAACCGAATTTTATTTTATCCACTTTTGGCACATGTATGGAAACGTTTATTTTGGAATTTCGATAAGATTCGTGAAAAAAATAAAGAAAAATACATCTCTGGTTAGCATTTTGTGCTGTTTATTTATGTAAGTATGTTTTAAATGATGACTTCATGAAACAAGATACTCTACAAGGCACAAAAATGGTTCAGATGTTGTTTCTAATACTGAAGTGAAGTCATTCCATTTACATTCTCTTTCCATCATAAGATCTGGGTAGAGATTTGCTATGTGCTAGCAGTATGACCCTGTAAAATTATGTAGTGAAAGCCTCCATTTTCCCAGAAGTAAAAATAACACAGTACTTTCCATCTTCTAAGTGTGTTGTAAGGGTTACATTATCTAACATTTTAGTACAATTTCTGACATTACAAAAACGAAAACCCCCCAAAGTTTGATTTTTCTTGTAGGCAGCTTCTGGTATGACTTACACTATTCATACTCTTGTATAATATGCTCCCATTAAGGGTTGGCTGGCCCCAGTGACGTGTGTTTAAGGAATAAAATATGACAAAATTAATAAGATGCTGCTTCAAAGCATCTTTAGGTAACAAAAGACTGTGATTTCCCTTTTGCCAAAACTCTCTTTCCCACTGACACTCCCTGTCCCCTTTGCTTTTTCAGCTTGCTCACTTTGATGATGCTCATACAGTAAGGAACTTAGGTCCTTGGTCCACAGTCCTGCAAATAAGCCCTTCCCAGACCCTGGAAAGACGGTCTTGTTCCAGCTTAACCTTGAAGTAGCTGTGTCTCTACCATCATCCTAACTGCACCTTGCAGGAGACCTGAGCCAACACCTTATTTCAGTTTTCTAAGAAAGACTTCACAGAAAGCAGAGGACCCAGTAAAGCTATTTTCTAATCCCTGACCCCCAGAAATTGTCAGCTAATAAATGTGTGGAGTTTTAAGGTGCTATGCTAAGAAGCCACTTTTTATTTAGCAGTTGGTAACTAATATGGTTTATCTCCCATATTCCTTCTCTTAACCTGCATTTGCTGACCTATAAAAGATGATAAATAATAAATGCCCTATTGACCTCAGGAAATCTTTCTAAAGTTTAAACACAATAATGCCCACAGAAGAGCTTAAAAAACTATTACATACTATAAATGTAACCTACTTTGAAGGAATAAAGAACTTTAACACAAGTCCTAGGTCACCAGGCAAATTATGTACTGAGCACCTAGATGTTTGAACATTTTCAAGATATTTTAGAAATACATGTAATTGACACCACCCATCCATGAAATAGTCATTGTCATCCTCACCTAGTAATGGAGAACACTGAGGATCCTCAAAGCCACTGGCATTTACCAAGACTAGAATGGACTGCTTTCATAATTAATTATCCAGGGACGCTTCAAAAGTACATGTTCTTTCCTCTCTAATAGCCTACCTATTTTCTCCTGTTGTTGTTTCAACAAAACAAAAAGTTAAAGTTTCCAAAACTTAAATGTCTTCTAATGAGTGCTGTCAGCACTCCACTGATATCTCCCTAACAGAGTTGGTAAGCTAACCCTTCACTGACCCTGTGGAGGAATCCCCCCTCACAGGAGGAGGCAGCATGAGGTCTGTGGCTGACTGACACAGGGGGAGACACCGGTGTTTCCAGTTGAGACCAACTCCGTGGCACATTCCAAGCTCTGAAGTCTCCCATAGGATGAGGCAGAAGCTAATATCTAGATAAGACAATGTTTTGTCATCGCCGGCTTTTATTTCTCTGCCCCTTCGGTCTTCATTCCTCTCCTTCTCTCCTTCTCCCGAGAGCATCTCCTCTCTCAGTGACTCTCCTTCACTCACATGTGTGCCTCAGCCTCTGCCTGGAGGGAGCTCAGCCTTGGATGATCTTCCGGCTGCTTTACTTTATACTTTCTGCTTCACACATTTTCATCCCCAAATCCTATGGGCACATACGCAGCAATATTATTTATTCAGACCTCCAGGTTATAACAACACAGGTTATTCTGAGCTTAACAAGAGAAATAGCTGAAGTACACGAGCAGTGGCTCAAGTTTTTGCTGTGGTTTTGCTGGCAGACCCCTTGATTTTCTTTCTTGGGTCTATTATATAAAATCTGTGTATACTATACATGGGCGAATTATATTGATGGCTCTTTTTATGTAATTCATTTTTATGTTTTTCATTGATATAGAATAGCTATACATATTTAGGGCACATGTGGTATTTTGATACATGTACACAATGTGTAAGGATCAAATCAGGTAATTAGGATATCCATCAACTTCAACATTTATCTTTTCTTTGTGTTGGAATATTCCAATTTTTGCTTTTATCTATTTTAAAATATACAATTAATTATTATTAACTAGAATTTCTCTACTACTGTACTATCAAATAAAATGGAGTCTTATTCACCTATATAAAAGAATGAAACGTTGTCAATTGCAGCAACATGAATGGAACTAGAGATCATTGTGTTAAGTGAAAGAAGCCCATTGCAGAAAGATAAATATTGCATATTCTCACTCATGGGGATAAAAAGGTTGATGTTATGACAGTAGATAATAGAGTATTGGTTATCAAGGAAGTAAAGGGGGAAGGAAGACTAGTTGGTTAATAGTCACAAAAATATAGTTTGGTAGAAGCAATAAGTAATTATTTTTAAATTAATTTATTTATAAAGTAGTAGGTTTATGGAGAATTTGCAGAATACAGAAAAAATATTTGAAGAAAAATATTTATAGATGCATCCTGAATTCTGTCATCCAAAAAATTAATATTTAAGTGTAATTTGAAAGGACTTTTAAAAATCCTACTACAAAATATTTTGCTATTGTAGAATATTAAGAAATTCTTGCTGTTTTACCAGTTATTCCCCTTTTAGTATAAGGCATCTTATATATTTCTCAGTCTTCTCAAAAGGACTATTATCACCCTGGGACAATGACAGTCTTTCCATCAGTAAGGTTTAATTTCTACTTTTTTATTTTGTTACACTTGTATAAACTTTCCAATTCAGAATCCTTAGAACACATGCACGGCACCATTCTCCACTGATATTGTTCAACATATATCCAGTCAGTACTCACTGCCTCCCCTTAAGTCCTGTCCACTGAAGCAATTTCATTATAATATTTTCTATTTTAGACTTCTCTTGCTATCACAACAGGACATAACTATCAATATTTACAATACTCAAAGAACCATCTAAAAATTTTTGTTTTATATAATCCAGATACCATATGACCTGTAATTAACAGTCTTTTTCAGGGATGAAGACTGTGCATATAGTTCCAATGGGTCTTTTTTTTTTTTTCACTCTGGTAGCCTTCCTTTAAACACATACTGGCAGACAACACCTCCCTCAAGGGCGTGATATGTGATATAGCTAGAAAACTTTTATCACAGTTTCCATAAATATTAAAAGACTTAGTTCTTTGTCACTTACGAGGTTTAGTATCACGCAAGTAGCAACATGCAGAAGTCACTTACTATCTCTTTCTCTGTTTGGCCTTGGTCACTGACCATTGAGATTACTCTCGAAATATATCTCAAGCAGATGCAAATCTTTGTCCCTAGGTCTGTGATCAAAAAACGTTTTATTTGACAGACAACTCTCTTAAGTTATATTTCCTCTGGTTGATATAAAATAATGGAAAAGGAACATAAATACGTCCTCTTTGGGGACCATTCAGTCATTATCAAGTAAGGGCAACCTCCATTCAGGCTATGGCAGCTGTCATTATGTAAGGTAGTTTTAAGTGACACCTCTCAACATGTATGTTTCTGTTTATTCTGCAGGTGCTTCCTTGAATATTTTGATTATATACATTAAAACTAAAAATATCCAAGAACGTGCTGAGTGAACAGAGCTCCCAAAGCACAAGCGGTGGGAAGCAAAGGCTTTTGGCACGCCTGAGGAAGCTTCAGTGCTCAGAATAACAACGGCCATCTCCATTGGAGATGATCTCCAGAATTCAGATGGGAAGCAGTTGTGGAGCAGAACACGAAGGAGAAAGATGTCGGCAAATCTCAGCTGCAGAGAGGCCTAGAGTCCAGCGAGAAGGCGAGGTGGTGCAGGTCGTTTCTCCCTCCCCACACCTCACTGCTGGTCAGCAGTTCCACCCTCACAAGCCCCAAAGCTGCTGCTGACAGTGAACTGGGAGCTTCTGGAGAACAAAGCAGCAGGCTGGCAGCACCCTGGGGGGTCACTTCTTACCCCAGACCCCAGCCTGGATGGCAGGTGCCACATCGCTTCTACACCGACCCGCTCATCTTCATCCTCCATGGGCTTTGCCCCTCAGTTTTCTTCTCATTCATCCCCAAAACAAACATCTCCCAACTCTAGCCCAGACTATGAGAGCCACAGGGGGCCGGTGGCTCCCGAGGGCCCTGCGTGATGCCAAAGCCTGGACTTTCTGGGTAGGCTGCCTTCAGTGGAGAGGGACGGAGAAGACCAGAGTGCTAGCTTTTTCATTCAGTCCCCTGTCCTCCCCTTCCTTTGCCCTTCACCCACTGCTGTGAAATAACTGAACCAGGGCTCACAGGAATTGCTTTTCCTCTGTGTTGGAGCATTCACCCCAGCGGGGCTTCCACAGAGAGTGGGGCTCAAACCTTTTCAGACACTTTTTCTCCGCTTTCCCTCCCCTGGCATCTGCAGCAGCCGAGAGAAACAATTGAGCCACCACCGTGCTGAGGCTCCTACAGAGGATGGGCCTCAGATCTTTCTCTGGGGGTCCTGCAGAGAACTAAGCCCTGCTCAGACTGGGAGCTCCCTGCCCGCAGGCCCTGAGCTTGCTTGGTGATTACATTAGAGTGGGACATGCCCCAAGGCAGAGGGACATCAAACCTGATTGGTTACTCCATGGCAACTTAGTACCACTGTGTTCCTCCCGCACAAGGTCAGGTATTGATGTGTGAGTACCCAGGAACAGGTCCACAGGCCTGATCTCATCATCCTAGGTCTCAGTCACATTGCTTGTTAGCAAGGAGTGGACATTTGTGATTGGGCGAAGCCACTACCGCCCCTCCCTGATGGCTTTGCCTGGAACCTGGGAGCAAATCTTTGACTCCCAATGAAACTGATAACTTGTGGGCTTTGGTTGAGCATAGGATGTATATGATATTGATGGTTCAAAGTGTGTTTGTCGTGAGGAGATTGTATCCCCATATTCGTATGTTCATAAACCCTAACCTTCAGTGCCTCAGAATGTGACTTTATTTGGGGATGTGGCCTTTTTAGAGGTAATTAAGGTAAAATAAGGTCATATGGGGGTGGCGCCTGTGGCTCAAAGGAGTAGGGCACCAGCCCCAGATACAGGAGGTGGCGGGTGCCCCGGCCAAAAACAAACAAACAAAAATAATAATAATAAGGTCATACGGTTGGGCCTTAATACAATAAAACTTCATTGTAATATAATACAATAAGACAATAAGACTTAATACAATAAGACTTCCTCATAAGAAAAAATAAGGACACAGACATACATGAGAGGTACATCATGTGAAGACACTGAGAAAACACGGTCATCTGTCAGTCCAAGAGAGAAGACAAGAACAACAAAACAAAACAAAACAAACAGCCTTGCAGACACCTTGACCTTGGACGTCTGTCTGGCCACCAGAATTGTGTGAAAATAAATTTCTGTTATTTAAGCAAAGTCTATGATACTTTGTTATGATACTGTGATACTATGTGTATAACATAGTACACATATCTTCAAATTTAATAAATAATTACAAATTGTTTTCCACGCTGGTTTTATCAGTTCATGTTTTTCTCATTCAGCAATACTTGTCATGTTAGCCTTTGTATTTTCTACCAATCTAGTATAGTATAAGATTTATGTAGCTGTTTTCTTTGGCTTTCCCTCATTATATTGTTATTATTATTATCATTAGTATTGTTATTATTATTGACAGCAAGGTCTTGCTCTGTCTCCCAGGCTGGAGTACAATGGCATGGTCATGGCTCACTGCAGCCTTGAGCTCTCAGGCTCAAGCAATCCTCCCACTTCACCTCAGACTCTCAAATACCTAGGACTATAGGCCTGCCCTGTCTTGTCCTGCTTGCTTGCTTGCTAATTTATTTATTTAGTCAGTCAATCAGACATTTGAGATGGGGTATTGCTCCGTTGTCTAGGCTGGTCTAGAACTCCCAGCATTAAACAATCCACCTGCCTTGGCCTCTCAAAGATTTGGGCTTACAGATATGAGCCGACATGCCTAGCCTTGCCTGATTATCAGTGAGGTTCATCTCTTCTACATATGTTTCTTAGGATACATAAACATCAAGGACTAGGAATTCTCACAAATGTATTTCACTGATTTTTTTCCCTCCATTTTGGATGTCTTTTTCTTATCTTTTACTTTAAGGATTTCTATATGTATTTTCAGTATCAGTCCTGTTGGTGAGCACAGATGTTTTCTACAGTTGATGGCTGCTTTTCATCCTGTTTATTATATTGCAATTAACAGTGTCCTGAGTTTTGATTAAATGGAGTTTTTCCACCTTTTCCTTTACTATTTTTACTTTTAGTTATTTTAGCTGAGTAATCATTCCTATGCTCTTAAGAATGGTCTTCCGCATTTACTTCCCTGTGTTAAAGTTTCGTTTCTTTTAATTATGTCTTTAATTCAAGAGGCATTTATTTTTCTTTGTGGTATGAAGTAGAGATCCTCTTTTAATTTCCTTCTTTTCAATAAGCCTAAGCAAATGTTTTAGCCTCATTCACTGAAACTTTTTACTGAAATGTGAAACCAAGCCTCTTTCACATCAGGCTTCGTGCACACATCACATGCCTGAGTCCCTAACTGGGCTTTCTGCTCTTCTCCACTGTTACGGTTATTAAATCTATTCTCACTTTTTTCTAATACATCTTCATTTCTGGTAGGGCAAGTCTCCCCTCTTGTCTGTTGTCTTCATGAGTACCTTGGATATCTTTGGTCCTTTTTTTCCCATATGAACATTAGAAAAATAACTTCACGTTCTATCTAAATAGAATATGATTTCTATTTGGGGATTTTTATTAAACTATCATTAAATCCATAAATCAAATTAGACAAAATTGACATTATGATAATGTTTTTATCCATGCATATGATGTGCATATCAGTTATCTATTGGTGTAACAAATCACTTCAAAATTTAGCATCTTAATGATATAAATTTTATCATCTCACACAGTTTGTGAAGATCAGAAATCCAGTAGTGGCTTAGCTGGCGATTCTGACTCAGGGTTTTTTTGAGGTCCTAGGCAAGCTATTTGCCAGTGCAGAAATTATCTCACAGCTTTACTAGGGCTAGAAAATGTGCTTCCAGGATTGCTTAGATGGCCTCACTGTCTACCTAGATGTTGGCTGGAGGCTTGATTTCTTCTTGTATCTGTGGGTCTACCCAAGTGTGGCAGCTTGCTTCTTCCAGAATAAGTGATCCACAAGACATACAGAAAGAGAAATTATCTTAAACAGAAGCCACCATCTTTTATAATCTAAACTTGGTAGAGATAAACTAGTGTGTCCATCATGTACATTGAACATACAGATCCTCCCTGGTACATGTGGGAAGAAAATACACTCAGTATGCTTGTTAGAACAGGGGACTCATTAGACTCCTTTCTGAGAAGTGACTTTCAGATCATAGACTTTATCTCTCTCCGTGTTTTCCAGTGAAGATTAATAATGATTCTATTACTTATACAGGTTTTGACACATTCGGTCTTAGATGCTTTAGTTATTTTATTTTATAGTGGTTATTATTTCAAATGCTATTCCTAAAATTCACATTTAGCTTGTTTTCCTGCTGCTGTATAAATATAAACACAACTGACTGGTACATATCAAACTTTTATGAAGAGCTTAGCTAAACTCATTATTATGTCCGAAAATAAATTTCCATTGATTTCTATGGTTTTGTCATAAGTTTACTCAGGCAATTAACAACTAGTGAGAGTTCTCTTTCATACTTTCCAATCTCAATTTCCTCTCTCTTGTTCTCTTTCTCACATAGAAATAGTTAGAGTACATATCTTTGGGCTAATTTAAAGGTAGCCTTTAAAAATCTGTTAGCCTTCACTAGTAAGCATGATGCTGTTGTGCTTATGACATTTAACCTTATTTTGTTTCTATTCTGATTTAGCTGTGACCTCATTTAATAGGTCACATAGATGCGAAATTTACTTATTGCTTTTACACGTCAATTGAAATGATCATTCTATTTTGTTCATTAATGTTTCAATGTAGTTAATTATGATGTAGATTTTTCTTGAAGTTAAAATAATTTGATGCTAGCAGGAACAAATCCAACTCAGTGAAGTTGAAATATCATTTTAATACATGTTCTGTTTTATTTTGCCTTCTTTAAAATGTGTTTGTATGTATACTTAACAATGACAGGTGCATGTCATTTTCCTGCATTACGTGGTGTTTTTGCCCATTTATCCAGCGATTACAGAATGTTTGTTCCAATGGGGTGGGCTCCCATATATCATCAAAAAGATCAGGCACCTGATTTAGAGCAAAGGAGATCCTGGAGAAGGCCCCAAAACATAGATTTTACTTGATGTATCACCTGCTACACCACCTAGAAGTGTCGGTCTGATTGAGCAATAGAACGGCCTGCTGACAACACAGCTGAAGGACCATCATGGAGGTGATACTCCGTGAGGAGGGGTGCTCAGCTCCAGGACACTGTATACTCATGGACTCAAAACCCTTCAGTTGACATGGGGTAAGGCTGCAGGAGGAAGTATGTATGAGAACATTTTTCTCCCTATTGTGGCTTTGAACAGACAGGTAGAGCAATCTGGCCTGTCGAGGAACAGTGACTAGGTGCTCTGATGACTCAACAAAGAGGATCTTGTTTATATCACCAAGTATGATGGTTAATTTTACATGTCGGTTTGACTAGGCTGAAGGATGCCCAGGAACATTATTTCTGTTTATGTCTGAAAGGGTGTTCCTGAAAGAGATTAGCATTTGAATCAGTAGACTGAATTTTAAAAGTCCACGCTCACCAATGTACCAGCCCCTCATCTAATCTATTCGGGGCCTGATTAGAACAAAAAAGTAGAGGAAGGACAAATTATCTCTTTCTCCTCGTAAGCAGGGACATCCATCTTCCTCAAATCACAGACATTAGAGCTCCTGGTTCTCCACTCTTCAGACTTGGAATAAATTATACCACCAGTATTTCTGGTTTTAAGGCTGGCAGAGCATCGTGGATTTCTTAGCCTCTATAATCAGGTGATCTCTTATTCTCTCTGTCTCTGTGTTTTTTGTTTGGTCTCTGTCTCTATTCTTGTCTCTATCTCTGTCTTTCATTTTCTCTGTGTGTATATAAACAGGGTGACCATAAAGTTCGTGTGCAATTTAAAATAGTGTGAGATTTAAGATTGCACATGAACTTCATGGACACCCTGTATATATCCCATTAGGGTTCTCTGTAGAGCCGTAACTAACACACAAAATAAGCCCCTGAAGCTGACAAAACAGGTAAACATTGTACCCAAAGGTGAGGGAGAATCTGGAAAGCACAATAGTGAAGGAGAGGAGAGAAAATCAATTGCACACCAAACCCACTGCAGCAGGGAGAGCTATAATCTCTCCTGCTGCTTTCATTTCTCTGAGCTTCCTTTCAGTATTGAAAGCTCACTAGAATTCTGATAGAATTATTTACTGAAGAGATAGGATAAAGGGCATCTGGACAGCCCCAGTGGTAGGCTGTGAGAGAGACGTGCCACCTGGATCCTCCTTCAGTTAGGACCTGCTGCCCAGCTGTAAGAAATGTAGTCATTGGCCCATGATCACGCTCAGCACCTTCAAGGTCTGCCTCAGTTGCAGACCTCACCCAAGGGCGTGTACTTCTCTTGCAGCATAAATTTGGTGACCGAGCAAAACCGTGGTATAAAAGCTAGGCAACTGTAACAGGCAAACTTTGTTCCAATTCTCCCCACCGGTCTGACTCAGTGTGATTAAGCCTGTATTGCAATTTGACTCCTATCTTTGGGTAATTAAAATTCTTTTTGAGAATTGAATCTTAGCAAATATCTTGCAACCCAAATTCCCTGTAAACATTCAGATGTGACACTGCAGGTACTTTTTTTTTCTCAAAAATAGAGAACAGATTCACAGTGACCAATTTCACTTATATCACAAGCTTTGGGCAGTCATCCACCAAATCAACATAGTTCAGTTTGGACATAATTTCTCTGTGAAATTTCTTTATTTTTCTTTAACACTATATAGGAAATATCATACTTATGCACTCGCCTCACATTATTCCCTGGGTTTTCGTTACTCCTATACTGAATGGTCCTCAGAACTTATATCCTCAGCACAGACATTCTTGGCCATTTGTATTCAGTAAGGTCTGAACATTTGACATTGGCAGCCTAATTTAGTGTTATATTAATTGAGAAGACAACTGCTAAAATAGAGGCATGTGGTAAGGTAAACAATTCTAAGAAGACTATTTTATTTTTTACCTTGGCATATCCACCCCTTGCATTTCTAAAATTAAAATAAAGACTTATTAATAAAAGTTGTGTCCATGGTTCTAATCATGATCCCTCGAGAGACCTTTGATACTATGATGCAGGACCTTGATTCCTTGTACGGAAGTGCTACCCTGGGAATTATCATGATGAAGCTGATGACAGGGCACCACTGTCAACAACCTGATGAACGTTTCTTTCGGGGCCCACTTATTCTTGAATGTGGATTTACTAATAGATGGCCTATTAACTAGTTGTCTCTCCAAACATTCATAAAGTATAAGAATAAGAATCCTATAGACTGAGGTCCTTGTCTTTGTCCTTCTGTCATCAGAAAGAAAATAATTTCATTTGTCATTTATTCCATAGATCTTCAGGAGATGTCTGTCATCAATTATTAGCACCAATCCTGCAGTGCCATGAACACAACACTTGTCTGATACGCTTTTTCTTGCTCCATATGGCTCAAGCAGGGAGATTTTTGCCTGAAAATTGTCTTATTTCCTAGTACTTTTCATAAGGAAATTGTTTATGTGTCATTCGTCAGTTTTATGTCCTTTTTTCCTTGATTTTACAAAGGGGAAGCGTGCTCAGTATTCAGTCACACACAGAGCAGACTCATTACAGGATTGCCAATGAGCCATTTACTAAGCAGAAAGTCAAATTAGCTTTACGGGGACGTTGACTGTGGTGTTTTACCCTCAGTGAAAGTAGAAAGTAAAATTTTATCCACTACTGGTTACATAGGGGTAATTAAATCCATTAATCTTTTTATTGATCTTTTACTCCCATTGCCTACTATATTTAGCAGATAAGATTCATGAGCTACTGGAGTGTGTCCATTGTCACAGAGCTCCACTGATAGGTACCCCCTGAAGAGGGCTCCAGGGTAAAAGTGCATTTATCTGATTTATGCCCATTATGTGATTCATTCAGACTTGAAACAAATAATTGTTACGCTTTATTAGGAAGCAATATTTGCAGACTGCAAATCCAATGAAACCTGCAACCTCTTTCATAGGACTGCAAAGTTCTACCTGCTTAATGTCTTTTGAGTCATACATGTTCCATTTATTTTTATATTTGAAGAGGATATAGCTCTACTTGATAGCATCCTAAAATGCTACAGGGCAATGTATAATTTTAATCTTAGGTGCTCTTTTATGGAAATAAATGTTTGACCTTATAGTCCATAATTATGCCTCTGAAGTGGGAATAGTCCATCAGAAAAGCATGGCTTGGTTCACAGATCATTGATACAGTTAGTTTTAACAGATGCTTAGGTGCCATTATAATCTTTCCTATCCATCTGGCTGTCATAAAAGCCAGACCCATGAGTCCAGCTTAGGCTATTATTTCTACAAGACTTTGTACAATTAGTACTTAAGACTGGATCAAAGATCGGTCAGTGATTTTGACAAATTAAAGAATTTTTAGAATTAGGCATGTGGTAGTTCTTTAAATATTTGTTGTGGAATATAAAGTGAAAGATAACCAGATATTTCACTTTGCATGCCATAGGAAGAAAGCAAAAAAAGCCTGAGGATTTGGTGTTCTGACAGCTGAACCCTTAGAAACTTCAGGGTTAGGGTCCATGTCTGGTAAACACTAGCTACAAATTTCCATACCCACACCAAAACTTATCAGTGCCAACATGAAAATATAATTTTACTGATTATGAATTCTTTACAATTCTATGACCAAAGATATGGAAACTTACCATAATGTGACCAGGAAACAACTGCAAAGGTGCAAGGGATAATGGTTATTAAACTAGGATGGTAGATGGGGTGAGAAAGAGAGAAAAGCAGACTCAATATATTTTTGAGATAGAAAATACAAGACGTGGTGGTCTGGCAGTTTGGACTTAAGGGAGGTAAAAAACAAATGAAGTGACTTCAGATCAGATCTCAAATATATAGAGATTTGAAAAAGCTTGTCTAGATTGTGTTTCATTTTACTCTTTGTTACTTTGAATAAATTCTCTTCTCTCTCTCAAAAGTTCAGAAAACTTGTTAAAAACAAAGCAATTTAATATATACTAAAAAATTCTACAACCTCTATGGAAGAAATATGGAGAATTCTCAAAAAACTAAAAGTTGACCTTCCATTTGATCTTATAATCCCATTCCTAGGTATCTACCCAGAAGAACAAAAATCATTTTACCACAAGGACATTTGCACCAGAATGTTTATTGCAGCTCAATTCACAATTGCCCCAATGTGGAAGCAACCCAAGTATCCATCAGCCCATCACCGAATTAACAAACTGTGATAGATGTATACAACTGAGTACTATTCAGATGGAGCCTTTCCATCTTTTGTGTTTACCTGGATGGAGCTGAAACACTTTCTCCTTAATAAAGTATCTCAAGAAAGGAAAAAATTGTTTCCAGTGTACTCAGTACTCAATGTTTATGAAACCAATATATAAACAACCACACACCCACACATAAGAAAAAGACACAAGTATAGTCTAGCAAGGGGGAGGAGAGAGGTGAGAGAGCGGACGAGGGAGGAAGGAGGAAGCACTTGCTGGGATTTCACCTCATGTGCACCATATGAGGGTGTTCAGCACGCCCCCAGGTCAAGGGTTCAACTACAACTTGAACTTTTCCTTAGAATTGAAAACAATGTAACCTAAACATTTGTACTCTGTTATTAATCTGAAATTTTAAAAAAAGGAACAAAATCTACTAAAAACTCCTCAAGGCAAAATACACATACAAAAATTCTTTAATAAATATAATGAATGTAATACAAAATACACAACTGGGATTGCAATAAAAAGATAAATTAAAGGAGGCCAAAAAAGGAAATGATCATTCTATTTGCCTTTTTTTTCCCAAGAGGAACCTGACTGTCTCCTGAAGGCCTTCATTCTCTGTAGTCCTGTCAAGAAGGGGCTGTGTCTTCTTTATGTGGTTTTTCTCTTCTGGATGTAGAGACAAAGAGGCCACCCGTGCTGCACCTTCACAGACTTCAGAGCATTTACAGCTTGTCTCTAACAACAATAATAAATCTAACTTTGCATCTCTTACTTTTATAACTTCCCTGCAATTTCCCTTTAATTTAGACAAGTTTAGATTATTTCTTCACGATTTTAGCTTTGTTATGATATAATTGTCTGTCAAAAGTATTGACAGTATTGCTGATTTCAATACAGACATAGACAATCCTTTCACCACTGGCCCATCAATTCCATTTTTTTTTTCCTTCCATAGTCTTGTCTTCTGTTCTACTTTAACCACTCACTCTAAAAGAAATTAATGGTCTTTATCTTTACAAGTAACCACAACCTCTCTATAAGTTCAATGTCATACATCCTTCCCTCTGAGTATTAATATGTTACTCTGTAAATGTTAATTTTCTGAACTTGATGGCTATTTTTGTGATTATCTAGGAGAATATTCTTATTTGTAGGAAATAATAAAGTATTTTAAACTTATGGAGCTTGATTTCGAGAACAGGTGATTGGAGAAGAATGAAGGGTTTTATTTTTAAACATTTTGAAATTTGTCATAGGTTTGAGATTTTTACAAAATAAATAAAAATTTGTGATATATAAAATGTCCTAAGTATTCTCATAGTTAATGTCCCATGAGAGGAGTTTATAACTTAAAGTCACCAAAGATATAATGCGACACTCACTATAAATCAAATCAAGAGAGTTAAGAAGAAATGTGCAATTTGCAAACTCATAATGAGGAAACATTTTTATTGGAGGAGCTTTATGAAATACTTTCCATCTAAGTCTATATTCAACCTACCAAATATTTCCCACCACATAAAAAGCAATGTTTGAGTTTCCTATGCAGCCTTAAAACTGCTGCAAGGCATGAACCCGATGACTTGTCAACCCTCATCTTCAGAACTGCCCATACACCCTCCTACACGTTGGCAAATAGTATATTTCACAAATGTCACAAACACCCAGCACAATTGATTTTTTTTTTTCTTGTCGGTCTTTTTGAAAATTTTTTGAAGATTTAGTAACTGGCAAAACAGGAATTAAAGGAGAAGACAAGCCAGGAGACAATGCAGGACTGAAACACGGAACGACCACATTTGTATAAAGGTGGGGTACCCAAGGCTTCCAAGAGGCCAGGTACTTCAGGTAACCATGCTGCTTCTCCCAAGGGGTAATGTAGTTTTGGGAAGAGTTGTAAGTAGTCTGAAAATCTCTAATCAGAAAATTAGACATGGGAAAAAAACCTGCTCCCTGATTTCAGCTTTTTGGAGAATTGGGTCAAGTACAGCTCTACCATGAGTCCATCTGAGTCCAGTCATCATCCACAAATCCCAGGCACAGATCTACATCCTGCCCTGCCCAGCACAAAGGATCAGAGCTCTCAGACTAGTTCCAGTCTGGGCAAGGAGGAAGACAGAATAGGTCATGAAGTGGAAATTTTGGCCATCCCATTGGAACAGCTTGATTTATAAATTTTATAATTTTAGACAGGATTTTTAACTTCTTTTGGACTCTTGCCTCATTCCTAAAGTGTTAGGGGTGGGCATGCTAGGCAATCTCTCAATTTCCTTAGCCCAGAAATTCTAACCTGCTTGTTTTCTTTACATCCAAGTTCATTCCTACTTCGGGGACTTTCTCTTGCTGAAATGCCTCAAGGTCTCCTTCTGAGTTATCAATTAATCATTGTCAGGTTTAGTGTGCTTCAGGGATAATTTATGACTGAATAAAACATACATTAAATAAATTTAAACATTATCTGAGAGCTGAAATCAGGAAGCATCCCAGGGAAAGGGGTGGCTACAGGCACATAGGATAATAATATTAGATATATTGAAACACCTTTAATGAGTGACAAGACTAATTCCATAATATTATGAGCAGTTGAATATTATAAATATATATTTTCTCTGTTTAGTAACAAAAAGTCTATACCAAGAAATATTTTGGTATGTAGGTAAAGATATGACCTAGCTTCTAAACAGCAGCCATTTCAATTCAACAACAACAAAAATAAACAAATGAGACTTAATTGAATAGCTTCTGTACAGCTAAGGAGACAATAACCAAAGCAAATAGACAACCATCAGAATGGGAAAAGGTATTTGCACATTATGAATCAGACAAAAATTTGATAGCTAGGATCTACAGAGAACTCAATCAACATTAAGGGCCTAACATTGTAATGATAGGTTGAAATGTTGATGACTGCTGCCTCCTTCCTCCATCTCCAGGTCACTGATGGTCAGGAGTCCTCTTCTCTTGACTCATCTCTCCTCTGTCTCTCCCTTTGCCTTATCCCTCTGATACCATATGAGAATTTTCTTGGCCTTAAGAGGTTAAGCAATTATATTAGGCTGTCTTGAATAATACAGAATGTTCTCTCAATTTTTTTTCAGTTGAATCATAACTGAATGTCATCTTCAAAGTCCCTTTCCAGGAATACTTGGATTAGTGTCTGATTAGATAGCCAGGAAATGGAGATCTTGAAGGAATATTTTTATATTTATGTATTTTTATATTTATAATTTTTCCTTTTATGGTTATTATCATTTGTCTGGTTACATTAAAACCTACACTTAGAACTAACTTAAGCACATCTGTCCCTTGGTATCCATAAGTCCAATTACCCTCACAGATACCCAAATCCATGAATTCCCAAGTCCCTTATGTAAATTGGCTTACTATTTGCATACAGTTTGCACACACACTCTCATATACTTTAAATCATTTCTCGATCATTTGTAACTCCTAATAAAATGTAAATACTAAATGAGTAATTGTTATACTATATATTTTTATTTGTATTACTTCTCCACAGTATTGATGTTCTCAATCTGCAGCTGGACGAAACTACAGATGTGGAACCTGCAGACATGGAGATCACTTGTATCCCCTCTTAGTTGTGCTCATGCACTTAAAAACTAAACTACTTCAGCATAGCCTCATCAGTTAATATCTTTCTTCCTACAATTTATCTGATTGGTATTTGAATATCATGACCTCAATTAACAGTGAAATCCCATTTAGATCCGTGTCTTATAAGAAAATAGTATATTTTTCTAATCCTTTACAATGAAAGTAATACTTGAAAAAGTATAATGTCCCTCTTTTTTGTTCCCTCTACCATCTTTACTAACAACATAAATCAGGGACATTTTCCTCTCATCTGAGCCACTAACACTTTTACGTGAGCATTTTACTTATTGCAACTAAAGTGTTTTACATGCCACACAGTGGTGATTTTATAATCCTCATCACAAGCATAGGTAAGGTGTGCTGGTGTCAGTTTGATTGCTTTTGGAAGACAACACACAGGAAGCTCCTCAGCACCTTAAAACTGAAGACGTGTAAAAATAGCGAAAGTGTATGTATGTTTATTTTACCTAAATCTCAGACACAGCTGTGTCATCTACAAAGCTCACTCTGAAGAACCATGCAATCAAGTTCCAACAAAAGATGACCAAAAAACCTCATCATTTTAAAATAAATTTACAATTTTGTGTTGGGTCTCATTCATAGCCATCCTGCACTGCTTGTGGCCTGTGGCCACAGACAGGACATCCTTCCTGTATAAACACACATATTTGTTTATGTCTATCATTTATGTAATATTGAACTTAGTAAAGGAAACAAATATTTGAGAAAGAGAAAGTGAGAGTTATTTATTATGTAACAAAGACCATATGTCCCAAGCTCTTGTTTTTACTACCCTAATGAGTAGGTTTGCAAAAAATGGAAATTTATGTCTGTACTTTGCAGCCTGATGCCTACCTGCCAAGGCACAACTTTTTAAAGGACGGGCACTTTTTAATGCCTTGGAGTGTTATTGTCTGAAAAGTGCTCCTGTGCTACATTACAGGATATGCTTTTTATGTAAACATTAGAGTTGTCAGCGACTGGATATTGACTGATAATTGCTCATTTCTCATCTGATAGTTTCTGTCTTGTTAGGACACTGCGATTTTAATTTCTGTAAGGTCAAATTGGTTTCGGTGCAAAACTGAGTCATTCTACTAATCACAATGTTGCTAAAATGCCTTAATAATCAGTTTTTCTACTCTAACTGTGAGCAACTGAATTCTCATTTTATTAACATTTCCCCCTTATTGCTAAATAAATTTATTCTGGCTGTAGTGGTAATCTAATTTATCAATTTGAATGCTTTGCATAACAGTTATTGTTACATCTATCTTCGCCTCCCTAGTAAATTTAAATCCCCCTTGAGGTCAGATTTCGTGTGTTATCTCTTTATAACCCCCAAGCCCCCACCCCTCAACACAGCGTCTTTCACTGAGGTGCCCCTGAATATAAAATAGTTGTTTTGATTATATTATGTGTGTCTCAGTAATGCGTGAAATTTTTCATGGCTTTTCCCACTAATTAGTTGGGTGGAATCATATACATATTATATATCTCTTTTCAAGTAACCTCAGACATCAATTAAATAAATGAGCTTGATTTGGTTTCATTAAGAGGGTAAATTAAAACAAAGAAAAATTCAACATTAAGCATGTGGGCTAAAAATTCCTGGTTACTCCTACTCACCTAACCCATAAATAATACCTGAAGAAACTCACAATTTCAAGATTCTAGTACTTCGTTTTACCACAATCACTCAAGTCCACTAAATGTCCCCTTGTTAATGAAACTACTTCCCACTTCCATCTGGAACAACCATCCAGTTTCCTGGTATTTGCTCTGTGAGTAGCTACTTTTACTGACTTTTCAAATCCATAGACCATGCTGCTGTTATGAGTTGCTTATTTTATTTCTTTCAATCAGTAGGCCTTAGACGGCATACTTCGGCTAATTGATTAGGATAAGTGAAGGTAACTTATAACAGGTTTCAATGAAATGTTTCTGTTTTCCCTGCCTGTGGCCTCTTTCCACCCTTAAAGTCACTTTTATGTATGGGGGTGCTGTAGATGGCATTTGTATTGCAAAGCAATTGAAATCTCAAGCTCTAAATCAGATAGGATCCCTAATCCCAGCTCTACTTTCTGACTAGCTGTATAATCTTGTCATTTTTGCCCATTCATTCAGATGCAGGGAAATGGATCTTTCCTAAAGGCCAAATGGCTTCAAATGACTGCCCCATAAACAAGGCAGAATTTGTGTTGCTGGCTGCCTATGTTAATGGTTGTCTCTTAACTATATGTGTATGAAGAGGGAAGATTATACAGGTCAGAAAGTGTCCAGAGCTGAGGGTCCCCCTCCCATTTAAACCACATAGGGCAATTTCTGGGAGTTCTCATGGCATTTGTAAGTGACCTGATTGGTGGAAATTTCTTTCAGCATGCTAATGCATTGTATCAGGGTATAATGAGCAGTGAGGGCAACCAGAGGTAGTTTTCTGGGGCCACCTGGCCTTGGACTGGTTTGGCTGGTTTCTGAAACTTCTCCAGTTTTATCAGAGACAGAGAGACCTTGGTTCAGGGCTTAGGAGTTTACTAAGCAATGCCTGGTCATTTCCTATCTCAATTCTAAGATCACTATTTGGTGCTCTTGTTTTAAAAAGTGTATTATCTTTATACCACTTTGAATGTCTAATATTATAAAACGTGAAAAGAAAAAAAAATTGGAGAAAGAAATCTATTGGATGCTCCCAAGCCTGATGCTACAGGAACTACAGACAACTCCGTCTGTTGCTCTGTGCAGCTAGCTGATGTCACTATAGCAAGGGACAACTCCTGCTGTTGAAGCTTATAAAGAAGTCGGACGTTACTGAATTTTATCCTGTGCAGTCATGAAAAAAAGGATAAATGTCAGAATGTCAGAAAAGTCCACTTCACAATGCATATTTCTAGTTTCTCTCTATATTACATTTTAATTATCATATATAATCTTTTCCTATTGTAACTGCGTTTTCCTGGTAGTGAAATGTGTACTGTCTTGGTCTATTTGTGATGCTTTAACAAAATACCTTGGATAGAAAGCTTTTAAACACAGAAAATTACTTCTCACAGTTTTGGAGGTTGGAATGTTCATTAGGCATCAGCAGAGCAGTGTCTGGTAAGGGTAGAGGGCCCATTGGTAGAGGGCCTTTTCCTGCTGTACTCTCACCCTCTTAGGACCAACAGGAGGCCTCCACCTTTGTGATCTAATCACCTTCAAGGTTCCTACTTGTTAATACTATCAATTTGAGGGGCAAGATTTTAATAAATGACCTCAGGTTTGGCTTAAAACATTTAGGTGAGAGCAGGCACATAGTCATTCATTAATTCATTTATTCAACATGTGCATAGTCTGGGTCACTTTCTGGCACTCTACACTAAATACATTGCATCAAAAGTATGCCAGGTGGCACTTAGGGAAGAAAATATATTATGAAATTACCATTGTGTAGCATGTAAAGCATTATTATTATTATTATTTTTGGGACAGAATCTCACTATGTCACCCTCAGTAGACTGCTGTGGCATCACAGCTCACAGCAACCTCAAACTCTTGGGCTTAAGGGATTCTCTTTCCTCAGCCTCCCAAGTAGTTGGGACTACAGGTGCCTGTCACAACACCTGGCTAGTTTTTGTTTGCAGTTGTCATTGTTGTTTAGCAGCCCGGGTTGGGCTCTAACACACCACCTTTGGTGTATGTGGCTGGTCCCTACTCACTGAGCTACAGGCACTGAGCCATGTAAAGCATTTTAGTTGCAATAAGTAAAATGCTCACATGTAAGTGTTATAGGCTCAAATGAGAGGAAAATGTCCCTTCAAAAGAATCCAAAGTTTCAACCAAGAAAGCTCAAAAGAAATGTCTCTTATACTAAGCTTACCTCTGATACCGACACTTTTAATAGTCACATATATGCACTTTTTAAAAATGAGATATCCTAATATTTTACACTGAAAATAATTGATAGTCACCTACTGAATTAATTGTACTGCTAGATTGCTAATATGAACCCTATAATAGTTGCTTTAACATTGAAATTTATAATTCTGATTTTGATAAATAACAGAAACATTATTAGATTAGCTTGTATCAATCAACTGTTGACATTTCAAAACGCCAACTTTATACCTACCCTATATGAATTTGTCCCTAACTAGAGAGTCTTAATTTAAAGTTAATACATGTATGATTAAATAAGGTGAATAAAAACTCTTTGAAACAAATCATCAATGTAAAAATAGCTAAATAGTTGGGTTCCATGTAAATTAAATGGGTGTCAGAAATCACCTTGAAGCTTGCTTTTCTTTGACATCACAACACAAACATGAACCATCTTTATAATATATTGCTACGGTAGGTGTGATGAAAAATGAATTCTTTTGGAAAATTGCAAGCATTTGGCACAATGGGTGGATAAAGATGAAGTGCCAAAGTATAGTCCAAACTAAATATTCATCAAAAAACTAATGGTGTTTGTCTGGTGGTCCAGCACTGGTATTATCCACTATAGCTTCATGAAACTTGGTCAGTTGATTACAGCACTGCAACCAGTCAGAGGAACGGATGAGGATGCTTGCAATTAACAGGCCAAGACTGGTCAATAGGAACAGGCCAATCCTCTTGCAAGACAATGTTCAAACACATCACACTGTCAACTCAGACAACTGCTCAAACTACAGAAGCTGGACTTGCTAGCTCTCTGTCATCCACTGTATTCACCAGACTTGGCACCAACTGACTACCACTTCTTCCAGGCTTTGGATGACTACTTGCAATGAAAAATATGCAATTCTCAACAAGCCGTGGAAAATGCCTTTCACAATTTCATCATCTCTTGTTCTTTAGGCTTCTTTGCTGCTGACATAAACAAGCCACCAGTAAAATAGCAAAACTGTGTCAATAGTTTAGGAACATATTTTGATTAATTGTACTGCTTCTTGTTTGAGATGTAATGAACTAAATTTTTGTTTTGAAACTGCACATTTCATATCTAATAATATAAATATATTCATCCAATGCAACATGATAGTATCAGTTTTGTAACATGCTAAACGTTCAACCACGAATATTCAATGCGTATTTGCATATCATTCTACAGTCCCTTGGCTATTTCAGGGACAAGTGTTAGCCTACGTTTTATCTCTGAGAGAACAGATAGTTAAATTTTATAAAGAATAGAATCAGCAGTGGGAATTATTGAAAGATTTCTATATAAATGCAGCATTTCTGGGTGATATCATGCTATATAAAAATGACTTAAATATTACTTTGTGTGGTAAAACAACATTTATATATGATAATGTCACAAAAACCTATGTTTTTTTGAAAACATTTCTTTAAGAGTAAATTTTAGATGAACAGTTTCCCCAGTTAGAAAAGGTCATTGGTAAACAGGATACTATATGCAAATTATTTGAAGAATACACAGCTATTATAGATTATCAATCGGAGAACACAATGAAAGTTTCACTGACTTTGAGAATCATGACATCACACTCATATTAGCATTTCAGCCTCACCTATCGATACCACCAGGCACCTAACAAACTATAGATGGAATTGATTGAGCTCTCAGAAGATGACATTTTAAAGTTATTGTTTGATGCAAAGAAAAATCCAATTAAAAATATGGAAAAATGAAGCAGAATATCCATGCCTTTGTCAACATGCCTGAAAAATGCTTTCTTGCTTCTCAACCTCTTATTGCTGCCAATAAACATTCTCCCTCCTAACCTAAATAAAGATGCCCTTAGGTCATAAATGACTAACATTCATCTATAAGATCACCTGGAACAGCTGCAACCAAAGTTTTAAATGCTTTCAACAAAAAGTAGGCACAACAAAGTCATTAAAAGATTAGTAACTTTAAAATTAATAAATGGTTATCATTGTTTGAAATTATTGGGTGCATAGTAGTTAGATTTTTACAAAATAATCTACATTTTAAAGTATACCTAATTGATGTTTTTTCAATGTGTTCTTTTTGATTACGGCTAAATTTATGCAGCCTTCCAACATGAAATAGTTCTCCACCCGTGGTGTGGCTTTTTGCTCCTAGGCAATAACACAGCACACTATTGCACTGAATACTGTAGGCATTTATAATACAGTGATTGATTAGTACTTTTGTATTGGAACATATCTAAACACAGCAAAAATACAATATTGCACACCTATGGAATACGCCTACCATGAATACAGTTATCCTTCATCTTACAACAGATACTTCAATATGCTCATGCCACTAAATCTATAGAATGTCACTGAAGTAGACAGACACTAAATTTTAAATATGTTTCCCAACTGAAATGTGCTCTAGATAAGCCAGTGAGTGAGTGAGTTGTGAGGGCCTATGACATTACTGTACACTCTTGGAAACTATAAATGTACAGTTAGGCTGCACTAAATTTACATAATTTTTCTCTTTTCAATAATTAAGTTTATTGTAACAGTTCTTAATTTATAAAATTTTCAATTTTGAGAATTTTTTGACACTTTTCAATAATAAGTAGCTTAAAACACAAGCATATTATACAGCTGTACAAAAATATTTTCTTCCCTTATATCTTAACCTTTTTTCTATTTATTCTTCTATTACTTTTTAAACATATTTGTTAAAAACTGGAGAAACAAACACAGGTATTAGCCTAGGCATACACATGCCAAGAGCATCAATATCTCTGCCTTCCACTCCACCTGATCAAAGGGAACTCTTCAAGAGATCATAGATGCAGGGGTAGGAGAGGGAGAATGCAGGAGTGGAGACTATAGACATTCGGGCCACTTCCTGACATTTAATTGTGCCTGCAAGGCCTGCTTAGGCCCAGTTATGTATATATACAACTAACTTGATGGTGGAATGCTTCTGTGCACACCCACCTTTATGGCTTGCTTGGCCAGACAATACACTATTTATCATGAATAGTAACTTGGTGACCCATGGTTGAGCATTTAGGCTTCACTAAGGCCAAGTAGCAAGCCGAGGGCAGTTAGTTCTCAAAAGGGTGGTTATCTGCAGAAGATGATACCACCTTGATCCAATATCCTAAGGATCTTCATTCCTGTTCACACAGACATGTTTGAATCTGCTGGATCATGTGGCCTAACTTGCACAGCAGCCTGGACTTATAGAGGAGTCTCATGTTCAGGGCCCCACTCAAAACCAGCAGCTTTTCACATCCAATGGTAAATGGCTCAGCCAGAGTAACACACCCAAATGGAAATTTGTTGTCTGTACAATCCAAAGAGGACTTCAAGGCCTCTTTTCTGGCTGTAGCAAGGGCTGCATCTAACAAATTATCCTTCATCTCAGAAGAGATTTCTCAATATGCTCATGTCACTAGATCTATAGAGATTTCATTGATGTAGATAGCCCCTAAATTTTAAATATATTTCCCAACCTCTTGTCTTTTTTTTTTTTTTACCAGTAAGTCTAGAATAGTTACTACCTCTTATTCACTACATCCAATCTGCGTAATGTCGCCAGTAATATATACCAATGTGATATCTTGTCAAAGGGACAGATGATCAAGATCTTTGTAAACTAGATTATGACATGGGGTAGAGAGTTAATATACATCTTAGGTCAAGCAGTAAAGGTGTATTGATGCTCTTGCCAGCTGAAAGCAAGCTGCTTTTTTAAGCATTATTGACAGATGAAGAATAAGTATTTGCTTCTTTAGCTGTATACCAAGGAATGTGTTAATTTGCTCAAGTAATAAAACCACATATGCTACAGTGACTGCAATTGGGAGTGGAGAGTCAGTTTGTACTGGAAGGAGGAAGGTCAATTTCACTGGGAAGGCTGCTTCTCTTGGGGAAAAAGTAAAAAAAAGAAACAACAACAAAAAAACCTCATCAGAAGTTAGGGACCCAGATGAATCCCCAGATTCATCAACGTCTTCCCACACACCCACATTTGAACTTAGAGGATCTCATTTATTCCCAATGTTTTCACTTTAACAGTAGATACCCTGTGAGATTGGGAGTGCAATATGTGTTATAATGCAGCCAATCACAGGAGGGCACTCTTTGCTACCAGAGATAAGAGTCTCTTTCAGGGCACAAAGAGAAGTTTTCACATCATTCACCAGTTCTTGAGCAGAGAATTAGAATCCCTAAGCTCTTTCATTTCTTGCACTACTTTTTCCAGATACATTAAAAGCAATAAGTTAACCTCATTATATTCATCAGTTTTATAAACATGTTCAAAAGTGTTACATGTATAGTTGCTTATTGCTTCCTATAAGTGGTTGATAAGAGTATTCAATGCAGGTTTTTGCATATTCTATTTCCAGATTATGTTATGGACTTTCAGTGCTCTCTTTAATACCAGAAATATTGCCATCAGCAGATTTAAATATAACCAGGATAAATATCCAATTTCAGAAAACCTAGAACCAATTTAAAACTCTCACTATTAAAATATTCTTCTTAGCTGGGCATTGTGGCGGGCGCCTGTGGTCCCAGCTACATGGGAGGCAGAGGCAGGAGACTCGCTTGAGCCCAGGAGTTGGAGGTTGCTGTGAGCTGTAATGCCACGGCACTCTACCCAGGGGGACAGGTTGAGGCTCTGTCTCAAAAAAAAAAAAAAAAAAACAATGTTCTTCTTAATCACTCTTCTACCAAAATATTCAAGATTCTTCAGAGAAACAAAGAAATAAACACACATACACCTATAATACATAACATATTGTATTTTATATCATAAAATGTATGTATATTATAAAAGATTTTCATATCTATGTGAATTTATACTTTATATACTAAAATTATAAATTATTTATACATTAATATTTTATGCATTGCATATACATATATTATTTATTACATTTAATATCAAATACATTATTTTATATATTTATATACATAAAATAAATAATTTATTACAATACATATTTTGTGTAATACTTGTATATAGCTATGCCTATATTTATAAAGCAATTTATTGTGTGTAATTGACTCACATGATGATGGAGGACAAGAAACTTCACGATCTACCATCTACAAGCTGGAAACCCAGGAAAGTTGGTAATGTAGTTGACTCTAAGTCTAAAGCTCTGAGATCCAGGACAGCCAAAAAGACAAGTCTCAGTTCAATGGCAGGGAATTGAGATTCCAGTTCAAATAGTCAGATGAAAGGACAAATTCTTCCTTCTCCCATCCTCTTATTGTATTCAGGGTCTTAGAAATTTGCTGATGATGCCCACTCACCTTGCAGAGGCAATCTGCTTTACTAATTCCACTAATTCAAATGCTAATCTTATCCTGGAAGACCTTCACAAACACAACCAAAAATATGTGTAGCCAAATATCGGGGCACCTCATGATCTTGTCACACAGAAACATAAAATTACTCCTCATAGCAATCATTTTGTAAATCTAAAATTATTCGAAAATACAAGTTATTCAAAAGTACAAAGTTTAAGAAATTTTATTATCATTTTCTTTTATGCTTTTGAGTTTATTCTCTCCCTTTCATTACAATTTATTATGAAGTTATGAAGACGAAAATAAAAATTGGCTCTTATTTCATAGCATGTCAAATAATTAGCTCCAAGTCAATAGCAGTCCAAAACATATAACCTGAATTTATTAAAGTTGCAGAAGAAAGCCTATAAGACTGGGCGGCGCCTGTGGCTCAGTGGGTAGGGCGCCAGTCCCATATACCGAGGGTGGGGGGTTCAAACCTGGCCTGGCCAAACTGTAACAAAAAATAGCCGATGTTGTGGTCGGTACCTGTGGTCCCAGCTACTCGGGAGGCTGAGGCAGGAGAATTGCCTAAGCCCAGGAGTTGGAGGTTGCTGTGAGCTGTGTGATAGTGAGACTTTGCCTCTACAAAAAAAAAAAAAAAGAAAGTTCATAAGAAAGTCAGTGTTGCCTTCAGTAAAGTAAATGCTTCTTTGAAAGGACAAGAAGTATAAAACATACAAAAAATGATGAATTGGATTATATCGAAATCAAAATATTTTGTTATTCAAAAAATACTGAATGAAATGAAAATTCAAGCCACAAACTGATAACCATATTTGAAAAATCACATGTAATAAGGAACCTATTCAGAATATATAAATAACTCTTTCAATTCAGTAAAAAAAAAAAAAAAATCCCAATTTAAAATGGGCAAAATGTTCAAAAAGACACTATATTAATGACATATCATATGCCAATAGACACATGACATGTTTATCAATCATTAGTTATCAGCCTGCTGAGAAATACAAATTAAAAGCCTGCTGAGATAGCAATGCATACCATTAAGGATGGATAAAAAACAAATAATAACAAGTGTTGGCAATGAATCTTTCATACATGGCTGAATATGCAAAATCGTGCAGCCACTTTGAAGGTCAGTAATAGTTTCCTATAAACTTAAACATACTCTTACCATACATATCTACATTCTATACTCATGCTTCTGACTAAAATAAATGAAAACACATTTCAAAACAATACTTACACTCAAATATGCATAGCAGCTTTATTTGTAATAGTTAAAACCTGGAAAGACTCAAATCGCCATCACCTGGGGAATGAAGATATTGCCATATATCCATATGATGTGATACTATTCCACAATAAAAAAGAAATCACTGATACTCTTAACGACATGGATGAATATTAAAAGCAGTATACTGAGAGAAAGAGGCCAGACACAAGAGATTGCTGCGTGCTGTGCAATTCGATGTGTACTAAATCCCAGGAAAAGAACAAATCTAACGTTAACAATCAGATGAGCGAGTCATTTCCCGGGCTGGCGGTTTGGGGCAGTGAACTGATAGCCTCCAGAATGTCCCACACCTGAAATATGTTCACATCATAATTCCTTATATTTGTAAGTTTTACCTTATATGACAAAAGTCACTGCAGGTTAAGAATTCTGAGACCAAGATATTATTCGGAATGATCCAGGGTGGGATTTTAGTGATCAGAACGGGCTGGGTTCAGAAGGAGTCAGAGGGACGACTGTAGGGGAGAGAAGGCGAAAGCGCAGTGAGGGGAGAGAGGCAGAGATGGCAGAGGGTGTGACCACGAAGCAGAGACGGCAGAGGGTGTGACCACGAACTGAGGAATGAGAAGCGCTCGGACATGGAATCGAGCAAACCCCAGATATCCCCACCCCGGAGTCTTCAGAAGGAACTAGCTCTGCTAACACTTTGATTTTACTCCCGTACGCCTCAGCTGGGATTTCTAACCTCTAGAAATATAACAGAATACCTTCGTGTTGTATGAAACTACAAATTCTGTTGTAATTTGCTTTAGTGGCAATAGGATACTAATATAAAGCATAAGGGTAATTTTACAATTGATGGAAATGGTTTATATCATGATCACGAATGTAGTTATTTAACTTCATAATCATATCAACCATCATTGACCTATGACTTTCATGAGTTACCTAAGGCTGATTTAAAAAAATTATATTTAACTTCATTCTATTCCCTTTATTTCACCTAAATAACCCTTTATTTCTTATTTTTTATCTTCATCTGTTTCTGTTAACGTATTAGCATCTTTCCAAATGCTACTAAATCCACAAAGTTTTATGAGGTGACCATAGCTGTTTCTATGTTCCAACAGCACTTAAATTGTATCTCTCACATACTTCTTATCATTTCTGATGGTGGCACAAATATTTGTAATATTTCATCTTTTCTGGTACATTGTAGCTTCTTGAGACCTAACACCATGAAGCTTTGCATTATGAATGCAATTCAACATAGGTCTTTACAAATACTACATATTCCATAAAAGTGTGCTGAAAAATATGTATATTATTTATGTCTTTAAGACATTATTTATTTCCTGAGTCACTATATGCTTATTTAGTTCCCGAGTCACTAGATGCTTGGTTCAGTACTACATACTGAGTATGAAAATGTCTTTTCTGGTTATCACAAAGTTCCCTCTTTTCCCTCCACTGCTAGAGAATCAGTACATTTATTATGCTAAGAGCTCCTATCCATCCATAAAAGAGAGCAAGATAAACACAGCACAGACATCTCCTAAAGTGATTGAATAGCACTCAAACAGTCTTGCACATCTGGGCTCCCTTCCCTCTCTCAGGTATAGAAATCCACACAGTTCGGATGACCTGTGATGTCAATGTGTTACTGCTTACACCCCGATTCCTGTTTTGTTAAACAGTGTGACAAGTCAACTTTTCAATTTTTTCATCTCAACTCCAAAAGCACTACTGTGTACTTCCAATTATGTAATAGATTCCGCTGTGGTGGCAACAGCTGAGATATTTTTTTACCATGTATAGCCAGGCTTCATGTTATACAATCAGGTTCAATCACAATCCAGCAGTTCTGCATAAGATAGACAGATAATGTGGTCTGGGTGAAAAACTATTATATTTTAGTTAAATTTTAAACTATGAGCTAATTAAGTTTCTGGAAGAAAGAAGATACTTCCAGAATACACTGACAAAATTGCATTTTCATGCTTTTATGTAAAATTTTCACCTCACAGAATTTTTATGAACCAAATTTGTGTAAGAGGTCTGAACTAACCATTGTGTTTGCTGGTCTCATAAAAGTTTGATATCTGATTTATCTACTACTTCTGTTATTTGTACAAAAATGGTACTAAAAATAGAAAATAATATTTCTTGTTTTACTCTATTACAGAAAAATCTTTAAAATGTCAACTATATGAGCTGTAAATGATACTAATTTCTCTTTCCACAATTTAAGAGAGATGTCACTTTTTAAAAAACATTTCTTCAGTTCCTGAAGGATTTTAGCTGTGTCCCTTTGACAGGAATTGATTTTTAGCTCTTTAGCTTTCTATAAATATTTCCCAAGTTTTTTAACTCTGGAAAAATAGTAGTCATTTATATTATGCCATTATTGTTTTAAGAAATGTTTCAAATTAATATGTCTTTCCACAATAGGCTTGTTTGTTTTAAGACTCTGTTGCCCAGGCTAAGGTGGTGTAGGTTTATTTTAGCCTAATTCACAGCAACCTTGAATTCCTGAGTTCAAATGATCCTCCTGCCTCAGCCTCCAAAGTAGCTGGGATAATAAGCACCCTCACAAAGGCTGGCTATTTTTTCCATTATATACTAGAGATGGGGTGTCAATCTTCCTCAGTCTAGTCTCAAACTCTTGAGCTCAAGCAATCCACCTGCCTTGGTCTCCCAGAGTTGAAGATTACAGGTGTGATCCACTGGTCCCAGCCTCTACTTCAGGTTATTATCTCCAACATTTTGTCATGAAATTAAAAAAAAATAGTGAGACAAATTTTTAAGATATTGCAATGAATATTTGTATAGCATTAACTTTACTAAATGTGTGTGTATGCCTGTGTACATATCTATCAATTTCTCTATCCATGTTATTTTAGAGACATTTCAAGTAAGTTGCAGATATCAATTTATACTCCCTCTCAACGCCACAGCTCAACCTGATTGTAGTGGGAAGTCCTGCAAAGCCCATGTATCTCACACAGATCTAGGATTGTTGAGAGGGGTGGCCCGGGCAGGGCCAGGAGGAGTTGAATGCTAACATGTGCTGAGGGGTTTCTTCCAGGGACCAGTCCACAGCACAAAGTGACCTGGAGGAACTAGAAGTACAGCCCCCTTCACAGGCAGCTTTGAGCCACATGCTCCTTCCTCCCTATGTGGACACTGGAGGGACTGCCAGTGGAGACCTAATCTGCTACCTGTTAGCCTGTGTGCATGTGCCCAGGTGTGTCCTCTTGTGCGTGTTTCATGCTGTGCCCTCAGACGTATATGTATGTCTGTATCTGTAGGTGTGCACTCACCTCCTTGAGCTTTCCATACATGTGCACGTTGGGAGTGTGGTTACCATGGTGTCTGTGTGTGCTGGTGTCAGTGCTCAACAGCGAAAACATCTAGTTTCCCTGGTGTCCTTCCCTGGAGGTCTCTTCTCCCTTCCCCCTCCCCCAGAGCCCTTAAGGGAATGTGTGTGAATATATATACTAGTATATATATATATATTCCCTTTAATACTTTAGAATCAGGTCTAAGTGGTACTCTTTGTCCAGCAGGCTGTTCTGCTCACCCAGGGTCAACACAGCTCTCTCCTCCATTTCAGACTATGGAACAAAAACTGGCCCAATTATCCATGGCAGAAGAGGCTTTGGGGTCAAAATGTGAGAGGGGGCTAGGGTGGGCAGGGAAGGAATCTTGGCAGAAGTCTTCTACATCTTTGTTGTGGTAAGTGTCAGCTACAGGAATAATCCAGCTCAAGGGTATGATGGTCAGCACCATTGAGGAAGGGCCAGGAATGTAAAGCTAGGTCTTGGGACTCAGATTGGAACATTACATCTGTCTTTCACATCCCGGATTCTGGACACAGCACTGTATATTTTTGGTAGTGGTGAGTTTGGGGTGGGAAGGGACAGGATGAGAAGAATGGAGAGGGAGCATCTTCATGGACCCTCTTTCACTGGATTACCTGGTCAGTGGAAGGAAACAAAGATTTGCATCTACTTCAGGAGCTTTACTAAAGGGAGCAGCCTGTGCAAATTGTGTAACTGAGTGTCATACTTACTGAAATCTAGAGGCATGGAAGCATGTATTTATATTATATATATATATATACCCTTAAATACTTTAGAACACAAAGAATTACTGGAGTTCAATATTAACTTACATTTTTTTCTTTTGATATGACCATTACATATAATGAAAGGCACAGATTTTAAGTGTGCATTTACTGAATTTGACATAGCTTATAGCTGTGTAACCCCATCTTTGTCAAGGTTAACATGATCCCAAAGAATTCTTCTTAGTCCTTCTTTCCAGTCAAAAACTCATGACATCATCATCCTCAACTGGGGATTGCAATATTTTTCTACTTTCTATTTAGTAGCTACTTACCTACATCTTTGAGCCAAGAGACTTAGCAAACTTTGATACAGAAGATGCAAAGCAGAAGAATGGTCCAGAATGGTGAAGCTCTCTGAAAATCTTCTTTTCCATGAAAACAATAAAAACAATAACAAAACTGTTAATTTTAACTTTTTCAGAACTCCAAAAATTACTAAATGAAATCAGTAAATTACTAGGTGAAAAACATTTATTCAAAGAAATAAACAAAGAAAGACAGCCAAATCTCAGCAAGTGAGCTTCCTGTCATTTTATCTTGCTAAAATCCCATTTCTCTCTCTCTCTCCAACTTTTCAATGGCTATTAAAACCAATACCCTTACAAATGTGGTAGCTGTGAAAACAAATGTTTTAGCAGCTATTGGAAGAGGAAGGGAAGATGGGAAGTTCAACAAAAACCTCATCTTATCTCCAAAGATTTGTTACTATATAACCTGATGGTAGATTGCTACATAGCTTTATTATTAAGTTTTGTCTTTATTACAGCTGATTCTAAGAGTTTACTCTGCTGAAATAGTTCTATCTTCAAGGCATTTGTGGTAATCAGGGCCAATTATTTAGCATTGAAGTTATCTGAGATGACATTACCAGTTAACACTAATAAGAGGCTGACTAAAATCTTAAAGGGAAAAATTGGAGAGTAAGATGTCATATTCTTCTGACTACGATATAATAGAAATCTAAAAGATTCTGTGTTTGTGTATATAGGACATAACAAGATCCTAATCTTTCACTTCTGACTAACCTTGAGGTTCTTTTGAACCAGTAAGTAAAGGCTAATGAAAAGTTACAAACAGCTGGTAGGACTGATTGCACACCCTAGTACACACATGGGACTGCTAGTCAATACTGGCATTTAAGAAAATCTCTGTTCACATTACCTGGTAACTTAACTAACCAAGGAGAGACTTCAGTGGCCACAAATGTTCCAGAATACAGACTTCACATTAGTCCAGGAAAGTCACTAAATGAACAAACAGGAGCAACAAAAAGAAGCAGCAAACCCCAGCATATCCTGGGAGAGGTGGTTGATTTTCAGAATTGCCAAGTTGCATTACTAAGGTTATTAAAAATGAAATGTCTTATTTTGAATCAAAATTTTATTTTCTTATATTTCAAACAAGAAGCAGTACAATTAATCAAAGAAATGTGTTTAAACTATTGGCACATTTTGTCATCTTCATGGTAGCTTATTTTATGTGAGTAGCAAAGAAGCCCGAAGAGGGAGTAGTGATAAAATTATGAAAGGCGTTTTCCACAGCTTATGGAGAATTCAATATTTTCCCTTGTAAGAAGTTGTCCAAAGCCTGGAAGAGGTGGTATCAGTTGTTGCAAAATCTGGTGAATACAGTGGATAACAGAGAGTTCCCAAGTCCAACTTCTGTAGCTTGAGCAGTGTTGTTTACCTGACATGTTTGAGCATTGTCTTATAAGAGGACTGGCCTGTTTCTATTGACCAGTCTTAACTGCTTAATCCCAGGCATCCTCATCACTTCATCCACTTGGTTGCAGTAGACAAATGATGTAATCAATTTCATGATTTGATTTTGGATAATACAGTGCTGGACTATGAAACAGACACCATTAGATTTTTTTTAGGGATATTTAATGTTGGACAGGGTTTGGACACTTCATCTTTATCCAACTATTATGCTGCATGCTTACAATTAAGAAAATCTATTTTTCCTAAATCTATTTTCCAAGGAAAATCTATTTTTTTATTATGCATTAAAGTACAGTTTAGAAATTGTTTGCATTCATATCATGACAGCAAAGAAAGGAAAACTTAGAGGTGTTTGTTTAGGTCATGTGGAACCCATCTAGCCATCTTCTTTACCTTGCTTATTTGTTTCAAATGGTGTTGTATGTTGTACCACTTAAAAGACAGAGGGGCCAAATGCATAAAAACACAGAATTCAATCATATACTACTAGGAAGAAGATCCCCTTTATGGTAAAGAAATTTAGAGATTAAAAGTAAATGGATGGAAAAAATATATATTTCTCACAAAAGTAACAAAAAGTAAGCAAGAGTAGCTACACCAATAAAAGATGAAGGATACTTTAAATAAACAACAGTAAAAAAAGACAAAGCATGTAATTATATAATAATAAAGGGACTAATTCAACAAGAAGATATACTAGTCCTAAATATAAATTCACCTAACACTGGAGCACCTAGATTCATTAAAAAAGTACTACTAAACCAGAAAGGAGATAGACAGAAATGCAATAATAGTGGTGGACTTCAACACTACATTGACAGCTTTACAAGACCAAAATCAACAAAGAAACACTGGACTTAAACTGGATGCTAGACACAATGGATCCAACAGAAATTCACAGAACATTCTACCCAATAGCTGCAGAATATATATTTTTCTAATCAGGGCATGAAATATTTTCTGAGAGAGACCACATATTAGGCTAGTTAAAATATATTTTAAAAATCAAAATTATATCAAATATCTTCTCAGCCCACAGTGGAATGAAAATAGAAAGCAATTCAAGGGGGATTCTCAATAAAATGAAGACAGAAATTAAAAATTCTTTTGAAACAAAAGGCAATAGAGACACAATATATAAAAAAACCTCTGGAATAAAGCAAAGCAACATTAAGAGAGAAGTTTATAGCATTATATATATATACATTACAAGGTAAGAAAACACAAATTAACAACCTAAAGTGGCGCCTCAAGGAAGTAGATGAAAAGAATTTGATATTAAGAAGGAAGGGCAAAAACAAATGCAAAAACATCCAATGCTCATGGATTGGAAGAATCAGTGTTCTTAAACATTCACATTTGCAAATTCCCAAAGTGTTTTACAGACTTAATACAATTTCCATCAAAATATCAGCATCATTTTTCACAACATTAGAAAAAAATACTAAATTTCATATGGAATTTTTTAAAAAAGCCTCAATAACCAAAACAATCCTAAACTAAAAGGACAAATCTGAAAGTATCACATTAGCTTATTGCAAAATAAACCATGAGGCTACAGTAGTCAAAACAGCATGATGCTAATATAAAAGTTGACACATGGATCCATGGGATAAAACAGAGAACCCAGAAATAACGCTGTGTCTCTGTGACCAACTGATCTTTTACACACCAGACAAAAACACACTGTCGAAAGATGCTTTATTCAACAAGAGGTAGGATAATTGGAGAGCCACATACAGAGGTAACTGTATCCCTATACATCATCATATATAAAAATTAACTCAAAATGTTTCAAAGACTTAAAAGTGAGATATGAAACCTTACAAATTATAGACAAAAACCTAGGAAAAACATTTCTCAAAATTGGCATAGGAAAAGAATTTATGATTAAGACCCAAAAATTAACTACAACAAAACAAAAATACATAAGTGGCACTTAATTAAACTAAAAAGCTTTTGTACATCAAAGTAAACAATCCACAGGTTACATAGACCACCTACACAATAAGAGAAAATATTAACAAACTATGTGCACAACAGAGAACTAATATCCAGAATCTGTAAGGAACTCAAATAAACCAGCGAGATAAAAACTAATAATCCTAGTAATATTTGGGCAAAAATATGAACAAATATTTTTCAAAAGAAGCTATGCAGTTGGCCAGCAAACATGAACAAGGGCTTAACATCACTAATCATCAGGGAAATGCAAATTAAAAACTTAATGAGCTACCATATAGCTCATGTAATCAATAGCCATGATCACAAATTCAAAGCACAACAAAAATTTGCACAGGGAACAATTCATACCCTGCTGGTGGAAATGTAAATTAGCACAACCTCCATGGAAAATAGTATGGATATTCCTCAGAAAACTAAAAGTCGCATCACCATTTTATCCAATAATCCATTAGTCAGTATGTACCAAAGGGAAAGAAGTCATTATATCAAAAATATACCTGTTTATTTCAGCATAATTCAAAATTGCAAAAATAAGGAATCAACCTAAGTACCCATCAACTGATAAGGAAAACACTTGTGGACATTGGCACATAGGCAAAGAATTTATAACTAAGCCCTCAAAAGCAAATTTAATAAAGACAAAATATATAAATGGTGCTTAAACTAAAAAGCTTCTGCACAGTGAGGGGAATAATCAATAGACAGACTTCACGAGGGAAGAAAATATTCACAAACTATGCAGCCAAGAAAGGACTAATATCAAGAATGAACAAGGAACTCAAACAACTGAATAAGAAGCAAAGAAATAAAGTAACTAAAAAGTGGGCAAAGGATATGAACAGACATTTTTCAAGAGAAGATATACCATTGGTCAACTCACATAAGAAAAAATGTCAACATTACTAATCATTAGGAAAATGCAAATTAAGATTCCAATGAGTTGCCATCTTACGCCAGACAGAACAGCTATTATTAAAAAGCCAAAAAGCAATAGATCTTGGCAAGGATGTGGAGAAAAGGGAACACTTATATTCTGTTGCTAGGGATGTAAATTAGTAGAACCACAATAGAAACCAGTATGGAGATTTCCCAAAGAACCAAAAGGGAACCATTATTTTACCTAGCAACCCCAGTAATGTATGCCTACCTAAAGGAAAAAAAATCATTATGTCAAAAAAAACTGCACTTGTACGTTTATTACAAAACAATTCACAATAGTAAAGATAAGCAATCAACATTAGTTTCTGTCAACAAATGGTTGGAGTAAAAGCTGTAGTAAATGTACAGATATGTGTGTGTATACAAAGGGGGCCAGAAAATGTGTACAAAATCAAGCATTAAGTGTATGATTGCAGGCAAAGTGGATGCGTGTGGCATGTCTAAGGACATTTGACAAGCAACAGCACTTTGAGTTCAACTTCCGAAGTTGAACATAGATAACATCTAAGATAACATAGATAACATCTCTTAAAATATATATAGAATTTTAGCTCACCCTGTACATAATGTGTATATGTATATATACATATAAAATGAGTATGTTTGTGTGTGTGTATATATGTGTGTATCCACATAAATATAATGGAATACTTCACTATAATAAAAAAGAAGCACATTAGGTCTTTTACAGCAATATACATAGGCTCATAGGTCATTTTGTTAAGTGAAATAACAGTAAGTCAAAGACATAGTAAATCAAAGCTGCATGTTCTCTCCTATAAGGGGAATTTAAATAATGTGTACACAAAGACCTGGAGAGTGAAGTGATAGTCATGGATACTCAGAAGAGTCAGAAGGTGAGATGATGAGACGTAGTTAAGGATGAAAATCCTCAATGGGTACAATTTACAGTTTGAGGTGATGGTTACTCTATGGGTGTATATGCCCAGATTTCACAACCATGCATTGTACACTGTACTTATAAGAACACTGTACTTATATTCCTAAATCTGTAAAAATTAAACATATATAATAAAATTTGGAATTGAAAAGGACCTGCCCTCTTCTTCTACTTCCCTCTTCTTCTTCCATGTTGGCTAGCTATAATCATTGAATTCCTACCTGAATATTAATAAGAGATCCTGGAAGATAGATAAATGTGATTTAATGCTATAAAACTGTTTAAGATATTTTTCTGAATACTGTATTTAAAGGTAATGATGGTTTATAATCACATAGGGTTTTGGTATTTGCAAATAGATTTGGTCAGTTAATTCAAAAAAGTGTTTAATAATTAATGAGTAGCATGTTAGTATATTATCATAATTAATATTTTTTGTAGACAGTATCTTTATTGTTTTGTTTTAATAATAAATTTTAATATCCATACAATTGTTGAAATTTATAAGCAAAAACTTTGAAGACTGATATTCCTGTATTAAGAAAGTCTCACCTCGGCTCGGCACCTGTGGCTTAAGTGGCTAAGGCGCCAGCCACATACACCTAAGGTGACAGGTTCAAATCCAGCCCGGGCCTGCCAAATAACAATGATGGCTGCAACCAAAAAACAGCTGGGCATTGCGGCGGGCACCTGTGGTCCCAGCTACTTAGGAGGCAGAGGCAGGAGACTCGCTTGAGCCCAGGAGTTGGAGGTTGCTATGAGCTGTGATGTCACAGCGCTCTACCCAGGGGAACAGCTTGAGGCTCTGTCTTAAAAAAAAAAAAAAAAAGAAAGTCTTACCTTAATGAAGACTGACAGAATTCTGGAGCTACCAGACACATTGACATTGTCTAGCCAAAACTCTTACGTTCAGTGACTGAGGTTGCGCACACATTTCAGCCCATTCTTGTCTTTGTGCAATAAAAACACACACGCAATTAATAACTAACTCTGCAGGAATAAAGTATAAATGAAGTACACCTTTTCACAAAGTTTTCCCTGCTCTGTCTCTTTGTCTCCCACAATGTCTGTTTTTCTTTCTCCTAACTTTATTTTTATATGACTTACTTTCCTGTTTTTTACAGTGATTTTAAAACCTAAGTCAGTTAATGCTCAAAAACATTATGTATTATTTAAGAAAAGATGAGTGCTGAGCACATTTCTGCAGATATTAGTCTCCAGGTAGACTCCTTTGAAAATTATGCTTACTGGCTAAGGCTAGACAACATTTTCTTAGATACAACTGTATTCCCTAACTTATCCTGCATATACAGTTCCTGCTGATACATGGTTTATGTTCTACTTCCATTAACTATTGATATACAGTTAACTGCTAATACATGGTTTACGTTCTACTTCCATGAACTATTATTTGAGAATTCACATTGAACCAAGTTTTTTGTCCTGTAAGGTTGTAAGCATTTTAATTAAAATAGATATTGTGACTGACAGACTACCTGGGTGACATTTTTTTCCCCAATAAAATCAATCACTACCTCTAGGAGTAAGTCAAACTTTGTCCAAATTCAATTTGGCCATGCAGGTTTCATACCTCACTTGAACTATTTTGCTACGGGCAAAGAAACTCTTTGTCAGCTACAGTTGTAAATTTTGGGTTTTTTCATCTTCTTTACCATGAATACAAACATAATATTAGAAGAATGTGCCTAAGAAGTTAACAGTTTTTATAACAGTGTTTCTCATATCTGTGATTTTTACCTGGGGTAACTAAATTAGAAAAACATCTTTTCAGTTAAAGATAAAAAGGTCATCATTTCCTCCATATGTATAAGTAAGAGTACAAATTACAGGTAGAGTTGAGAATGGCATAAGACCTCAAGGCATTTTGACCAAAAAAAAAAAAAAAAAGGTGGGACAACCTGCCAGCTAATATAGACATCATCCCCACCACACCCCCCAAATCTTCTAAAGGTTCAGTCCTGCTAAGGAAAATACTTCAATTTCGTCTACATAGGCTGTTAATCAATTTTATTTTAATTCAGTCCTTTGATGGAATCTGAATCTGGGGAGTTGGAAGGTAGGGGAGTTAAATAGAAAACAGAAGACATAAGAAGAGATATAGGTTAAAATAGGGTGTATCCGTCTGGATGCTTTATCTATGTGTATATAGACACACATATAATATATATATGTGTGTGTGTATATATATACACACATATATAGATACATATATATCTACTGGTTTTCTTTTTCATATATTATATATGTATAGAGTGGGAGAAAGGAGGAGAAAGACAGGTTATATATATCTCCTACTGATTCTGTTTCTCACACATAGTCTATACACATACACAAATATTTGTGTATATATTTAGGGGAGAAGGAGGGAGAGAGAGAGAGAATATATCTCTCACTGATTTTATTTCTCATATGTATACATACATGAAGGAAATTGGGTGTATTATAAGAATTGGTTTACATGAAAAGTCTCATTAGAGACCCAGGAGAGCTAATGTTGAGTTGCAGCCTGAATCTGAAAGCTGGACAATCAGGAGAGTTGATGGCACAGGCTGAAGGCTGTAGTGCTGAGACCAAAAAGAAGCCAATGCTTCAGTTCAAATCTCAAGTCTGGAAAAGACTAATTTTCTAGCTTATGTAATTAGTCAGGAGGACGTTTCTCTTACTCTGCCTTTTTGTTCTATTCAGATGTTCAGTTGATTGAATGAGGCCCATCCACTTTAGGAAGGACTATCTGCTTTGCTCAGTCTACCAGCTCAGATGTTAGTCTCCTTCAGGAACTTTCACAGACACACCAGATTGCCGTTTGGCTACAAGTCTGATGCATGTAGTCAAGTTGACACAAATTGACCATTACTTGGGGGAAATAGGAGTTGAGAATTAGAATCTTTAACCACCATACTTTTTATGCAAATTAATCCCAATGCTGCTCTATGATGGGCCTTCTGTAGTCACCTGTGTTTACTTCTGTATATACTGCTTTAGAAAGGCAAGTGCACACACACACAGAGGATGCCAAAAAATGTATAAATAATTTAAGAAACAGAAATCTGTGTTACAATTGTAATACTTATTATACACTGATGACAAAAGATGAATACATTAAGCACCTCTTAGAATTGCAGAAGTCAAACATAACTTGGGTGTTACAAATTTAATAGTTTCTCCTTACTTAAAATATGTATACATTTGTTGGCACCCTCTGTATGTGTACATACATACATAGCAAATATATCATATATCATATATATGATTTTCATCTACTAATTTGTGAATTTGTACAGGCTTAAAAGGAGAGCCTATATTATTGAGTATCAAGCACTGAGTCTTTAATTTGTTATTCATTTAATGATTCCTTTTAGTGAATTAATAGATGACCAATGTTATATACAATTTGGTTTAATGACCCACACCGTATATAATTTTAGAGTTGTCAGTACTTTTACATGCTTTATCTCACTTGAGCATTATTTCACCCCAACATATACTTCTTTGACATATTTAACAGGGCTGAAAATATAAGAATAAAGGCTGGGTGCAGTGGCTTATGCCTGTAATCCTAGCACTCTGGGAGGCTGAGGTGGGTGGATTGCTGGAGATCACAGGTTTGAGACCAGCCTGAGGAAAAGTGAGACCCCATCTCTACTAAGAATAGAAAAACTGAAGCAAGAGGATCACTTAAGCCTGAGTTGGAGGTTGCTGTGAGCTGTGATACCACGGCACTCCACTCAGGCCAACAGCTTGAGACTCTATATCAAAAAAAAAAAAAGAATAACTGAGAAGATGTGTTTTGGGGTGAAGGAGGGATTTGCAACTACAGAAAAAATTTGCTTTAATGCTGCCATGCTTTTTCTGAAATCCTCTTGTCCTGATTTAGGTTGACTGACCAGTTACCACCTTTAAGGGATGAATGAAAGATTTACCATCCATTTTCTCTGAGGGCTGCTACCCGTGAGGTTGTTGTAAAAGAAGACCACCCTGCTAGCTGGTCCTCTACTGTTTTTCCCCCCATAACCTATCCTGCCACTGTAATCTGTTTTGCCGTACTCCAAGCCCTCATTCTTTTCTTCTGTTTTATTTTATTTTATTATTTATTTTTATAAAATAAAATGTTTTTATTATTTAATTTATATAAAATATATTATTTAACTTATATAGAATAAAATGTTAGTTATATAAAATAAAATGTTTTATTATTATTTTTAATTGAATTTTATTAAATCATAATTGTATACATTTATTGGGTACAAAGTGATGATTTGATATATAATGTGGAATGCTTAAATCAAATTGAATAACATAACCATCATCTCACTTATTTTTTGTGGTAAGACATTTATAATATACTTTTAGTTGTTTTGAAATGTGCCTTTGCATTGTGTACATTAGGTGAGATCCCACCAAATACTTTTCCTCCACTAGCCCTTCCCCCATGTCTCCTCCTTCTTTCTGGACTATATTTGTGTTTTATCTTTCCTATGAATGTGTAAAGGATTATGTATTGGTTTCATAATATTATTGAGTATACTGGGTACTTTTTATCCATTTTTGAGATACTTTACTAAGAAGAATATGTACCAGCTCCATCCAGGTAAACACAAAAAATGTAAAGTCTCCATCTTTTTTATGGCTGCATAGTATTTCATGGTATACTGTTGGTGCTGTTGATACCGGATTTTTAACACTGGATTTCCAGGCTCTTGGTCTCAACGATTCGATGAATGAATCGATAGACCATAGAACGAACAGTGAGGTTTTATTTACAGCTCAAAGAACAAAACTTCCTTGCAGGGCAGGATACAAGTGTTACAACTCTTATGAAAAGAACTCTTACAAAGAGCGAAGCCTCTTTGTAGAGCAGGATAGATGTGCTACAGCTCTTACAAAGGGCCAAGCCTCTTTGCAGGGCAGGATCAGCAGCAGAAGTGTTACAGCTACAGCTCTTACAAAGGACCAAGCCTCTTTGCAGGGCAGAGATCAGCAAAGGGCCAAGCCTCTTTGTAAGGCAGGATCAGCAGCAGAAATGTTCTAGCTCCTACAAAGAGCCAAGCCTCTTTGTAGAGCAGGATCAGCACTAGAAGTGCCGCAGCTCTCGCTTCTTCCTCTGGATGGTCTGTGATGGTCTGCTGAAGTCTTATTCTTCTGCTCTATCTTCCTTGAAGATCTGCGATGATCTGCCCCCAGGCTCTCTGCGCTGGGCCTTATATAGGTGTAATAGCTTAGCTGTGATTGGTCCATAAAATGGACCAATCAGGAGCAGGATTGAAAATGGACCAATCAGGGATGGGCACCAGTTTTCCCTTGATTGACAGGTCCTCTAGCGCTGCTCTACTGGAGCCTCTGGGGGAAGAAAGCTCCCTCGCTTGCCCCAACCTGCCGGTTTTTTTGCCGGCTGCTGCCACCAAGACAGAAGTGGCAGATCCCCCAGGCCCTGCTCGGCTGAGCTGGCTGGGGTGCCACTTTTCCGGTATCACTGTCACCAAGGAAGCAGGCTGGAGGATGGATTGTAAGCTCACAGCTTGCAGGAGGTGGACCTTCCCTCTGTGTTGGGGAAAAGGCCCCAAGCAACCTTCAGAGCTGCTATTTATTGAGAATACCCCTCCCCCGAGCTGCACCCCTTCACTGGAGTTCCACAGCTGATCAATTTTCAACTGCCAAAGTCTGATAATTAATGTCCAGTAACTGCCATTTTGTCTCTGCAAGCCCACTGTCCAAGTTCCCATACATCTTGCTGCATAGGTTGCTACATAGGTTATTACATAAGCTGCTACATATCCTGTTACATAGGTTGCTACAGTATACATACACCACAATTTGTTAATCCATTCATGGGTTGATGGGCATTTGGGCTGCTTCCAAGACGTGGCAGTTATGAACTGGGCTGAAATAAAAATTCTGGTACAAATGTCTTTTTTGTAAAATGATTTTTTTTATTCTGGGTAGATACCTAGTAATGGAATTGAAGGATCAAATGGTAGGTCAACTTTCCGTAACCTCAAGATGGTGTAGGGCAAAAGGAAAGCTTTCCATTGCCCTCTGCAGACCCACTGAAAATCACCGAGAAAAGGCAGTAAAATAGGAGAAAAGGCATCCAAATTTATTTGATCGTAGGTCTGCAAAACACAGAGCTATCAGAGTGAAAACATGAAGATACAGGAAATTTTCCATTTTTATTAGGTTCAACAAAGTGTGTACAACCACATACCACGGGACGAAAGGTGTACAGTGTAATGTTAATTAGCTGAGTGGGGAAACTCAGAACAGAATTGTCTGTCTAGACTCTTCTAGGCCTCTTTAGACAAGTACGTGGGCAGGGCAGGACCCTCTATAGAATGGAAGTCTTGCCATCTACAGTTGAACACATATCAGCTAATCTCTTTATGGTCAGTTGTTATACAGAAAGGTGGAGGCGGGAAGTTAGAGTAATATATATATATATTATATAATATATATATATATATGTAGTAGTTTTTGGCTGGGGCTGGGTTTGAACCCTCCACTTATGGCATATGGGGCCAGCGCCCTACTCCATTGAGCCACAGGCACTGCCCAAAGAGTAATATTTTTATGTTTTATGTCTGACTTTGGGGACAGGGTTTCTGGTATCTTTCTTGAGCAAGAGGAATTCTAGTTTCTATGACTAGCCTCAAGGAAGAATGAAGGGTCACAGGAAGACGGGTAGGAGAGGTCAGAGAAAAATTTTGTTTCTGAGATTTGTCTAAGGACCTCATTTTGAGATAGTGTTTCATTTACCCCAATAATAGTCTAAGAGTGTTGAACATTTTGCTCTTCTCTGAGATCTTTGTAACATTCCCATGCACGTTATTAAATCTGTATGCCATTCATCCTATTAATCTGCCTTTGGTCAGTCAATTTTTACAGACAATGCAGAGCAAGGGGGAGATTTTCCCTTGGCCTCAACATTCCCAATTCAGTAAATGAAAAACCAAAGCTCTGAGGTATTGTTGACACATAGCCAGACGTTAGCAGAACAAAGCTTCTGAAATCAGAATTTCTGAACCCAAATGTGTACAACACAGCAAGGATAAGGAGATTATTAGTAAATAATGACAGAAAAAAAAATATTAGCATGAATCCAAAACCATTTAGAGGTTAATATGATTATAGATACCCTTTAAGACTACAAGGTACATTTTGTGTTGAACACCCATTGCTTTGTTTAATAGTTCCAATAACCCCATGAGATAGGGATTACTGTTGTTGTTTTACTGATGAGGAAACTAAAGTGTTCAGAACTTCTATAACCTGAAGAAGATTATATAGTTAAAGTTATTAGATTCAGGATTTCCATGAGAGCTTAATTAATTTCCAAAGCCTGTTCTACTAATCATTGTAAAATATCACTACTTGCTCTTTGAAACACTACCAAAAAGTATGTATAATTATAATGTTTTATAGCTAAAGAAATAGTATGTCAGGAAGTTTAAATTACAAGTCTAGTCCACACAGATATAAGGCAGAGTGTAGATTTAAATCAAGTCCAAAATCTGTGCTATTTTTCCTCTGATCTCAGCTTCCACTGCGTGTTAGACCCTTCATTGTATGGAACAGGCACAGTATACACTTTAAAAATAAATGTCTTAACACAATAATTAAGTAAATGACATAAAGTCTATGTTAACCAGTTTGATGAAGATATTTCAAATTGTATATGAAAACACTACAGTGTACCCCATGTTTGCATTAATGTACACAGCTATCATTTAATAAAAAAAAAAGAAAAAAATAGCAATAGTTACAAACTACAGTTACTGGACTCTCTGAATTGACTTCGATTTTGAGCTATTAAAAACAAGTAATTCCTTGCAGGTTGCATGTGAACCCTGGTTAAGGATGGATGGATCCACTTGCATTAGTATAGGTAATAGAAAGGTAACACGTAGCAGGTTGAGTGAACAGGGAGACGCCACTACAGTAAATGAAGAAAAGAATCTGCTCCACAAATCACATGTGGTGACTTCATCCCCTATTTTTGGAAAAGGTTTCCACTAATTTCTCAAATAAAATATTACTATAATCACATTGACATATTACTAGAAAATTTTATTGAAAGATGAACAGATTGAGAGATTTTGATAAGTAGATACAAAAATACAAATATATGTAATTTACCTTCAGTTGAGATGCCTGCTATTTGGCATTCTCTGCATCCTTCCTTATGTAGGAGAGTTTAGTCTATGTTATTCTAACACCCCTACCTTACAGAGCCCTGCTAGACATTCCATAGAATTACCTTGACAGAATAGAAGTATATCAACATTCTAATTTGGTTAACCAGGGAAGCCTTCCACTGTTTTTGTTTTATGCTTTCACATTGTAAGGTGTGAAATAGGTTAAATAAATAAACAACTTTATTATGTTTCTGCTTTTTTGTTTGTTTGTTTGTTTTTGTTTTTGATTTTTTCAGAGAGAATCTTACTCTGTTGCCTGGGGTTGAGTATTGTGGCATCATCATAGTACCTTGGGGCTCCAGTTATCCTCATGCTTAAGCTTCCTGAGTAGCTAGGGCCACAGGCACCTGCCACAATACCTAGCTAATTTTTCTGTTTAATAGAGATGGGGTCTTGCTCTTGCTCAGGCTGGTCTCTCCAACTCCTGAGCTGAATCAATGCACCCATGTCAGCCTCCCAGAATGCTAGAATTATAGGTGTGAGCCACCGCACCCACCCTGAACCACAACTTTAAGGAATTTACATATGCTGAAAAATAAAACATAACCACTAAAGTAGAAGATTTTAAAAATGTAGCTTGAGAAAGCAAACTCTTAGTTTAGTTTGTGCCCATTAATCTCAAGAACATTCACATCAAGATGCTCATGAAACAGTTGGAGATAAAAGATACTCAGGATGCAAACTGGTGTGAGCTGAAGACAAAGATCTGTTATTTAGTCACTGTAGCTGCCCTTTACAAATCAATAAAAGGATGCAAGGCAAGGACTGGGGTAAGGTGCTGAAAGTCTGCACAGGCGCACACAAAAGTAATGATAAAAATCAGCCAAGCCACTCTTCCCTTGTCTGCTTGGTAACAATTAGTCACTGTCCCCTTGTTTCCTTCTCTGTAATTGCTACTCTGGAGCCACATGGCTGGTGGTCATCAAGGTTCTTAAGCTTCTCTGTAGATAAATTACCCTTGTGAAACATAAGGCTGGTCTCTGTGATATCTTCCAGGCCCAGCGTTCTGGTGGAAAGGATCAATCGCCCATTCAGACAAGTGGCCCATACAGAGGAACCGTCTCATCCGGTATTGCAGCCTCCACCCCAAGAACTGACTCAGCAAAGAAGACGATTTCTACACCCCTGGGGTCCCTCCCTGTACCCAGCCAATTAGCAGACCCAATTGCCTAAGCTTTTACCTGCCAAATTGTCTTTGGAAACCCATTCTTCCAAAATTTCAAAGGGATGGATTTGAGGAAATTGTCCCATGTCAAGAGAGAAAAATTGGTCAGCATTGAAATACACTGAAGAGAGGCTAGAAGAAAACATGAGCTCTGAAAAAAATGGGATTGGATTAATAAGAATTTTGGGGAGCCTTCTTTAAATCAGCCACTATGGCATGGGACATAAAAAAGCAAGACGTTAAGCAGAATGTGCCTGATGAAGGTTACTCACTGGCATTGCTTTTCAAACTTTAATGCGCCTCTGTAGGGACAGAGAGACTCCATTTTTAAAAGCTCCCTGGTATATCACTGTAATTGGTCCACAGACCATTTAAGTAACAGGATTGTGAACTGCTCAAACTAATTTAGTAGCAAATATATAAAAGAAGTGAGTTTTAGAATTCAAGTGATTTAAGGGATAAATCTACTTTGAGCTTAACTGAAGAAGGTCATGGTAATGGAATCTAGGAATGAGGTAAGCATGCACTTTTAGTGAATCTTTCTCTTTTGTAGAGAAATGCTATTCAATTATTACATATTCCTGTAGGTCTGGTTCAGAAATAATTAACCCCAAATAGGTGTAAGAGTATTGCACTGGTTGACAATAGGTTGTGCTTATTTCTTCCTGATATAAACAGATCATGGCAGATGATTAGCTTTACAGACATTTTGATTTAATAAGCAGGACTCTGAGAAGCATTTTGAGCTTCTATGAATGTGAAAGCCACTATGTTTGTACATAGACAGGTCTCCCCAAATCTTAGATTTTAGATTTTTCCTACATTTGAAGGTGTTCTTGTTTTCCCCTTTATAAAAAGTGTATCTATTTTCTAAAACAATGAGAGAAAAAGATATAAACAAAGGTAAATAAAAACAATTCATATCACCTACATAATAATTTTGAAATTTGAATAAAGTTTTTCATCCTTGTATTTCCCACTAATCACACAAACGTGCAGTAACAGATTTTAATTAACCATTTGTTAGGAACCATGCTGCTTTAAAGTGTACCGTTTCCACAGTCGGAGGTACTTTTGAAGGGAGGACCAAATCATTACAAAAGAATAACATACTTTTCCAGTTCAGAGAAAGAAAAATAAAAGTAATAATGGATTTAGATCAATACAATGTTCAATTAAACAGACGACATTTAAGTGGTGCCAAAGATAATGTGAAATTAAACATGATTTCATGTATTTTTAAACACCTGGAAGTCAACAAAGGACATTTGAATCGTTAATGTTCAATTGTTTCCCTGATAGAAAAATAATCCACATAAATCTACAAAGCCATATATTTATAATCATTTATTGTCCGTATATGTTTTCTCGATGAACTGGGTAAAGTAGCAATGTGAATACAAGTTCTTGATGAACCAATCCTGGCTGAGAGGTGTGCATCAGAAGTATAAACCAAGGGTAATATAGAACACTTATCAGGAATGTGAATTAATGTTCGTCAGATACAACATTGATGGGTCCAGATGGAAGGAAGACAGCAAAGCCAAACTTATGTTCAGCCTCCAAGAGAAAACAGAATTATCAGAGGAATTAGAGATTGTAGCTTTGTGAAAAAAGGGAGGAAAGAGTAGGCGAGGTACAAATGTGGTAATGACAACCACTACTTTATTTGGCTGTGAGAATCAGTAGGTTTCCAATGCAGCTTTTCTGGGAGCCACAGAGCAAGAACAGCCACAAACTGGCAGACGCACACCAATCTCCTGGAGGTCAATTTGCTTGTACAAAACAGAGGGAGAAGAGGGTTTTAAAAAATACTTCAATAAATAAGTGCAAAGAACATGAAGCTTCTCAGATTAAAAATATATGTCACTAACAATCATGGGAAGATGGATTTACCAATTGAATAATCAATGCCATATTATTGATATTACCAATTATTAATCAAATACCATGTGAAAGTGACTCTACATGTAATCTAATAAATAAAACATTCGAAAAAACTTCAAGCAAAACATTATAATTTTCCCTGTGTCACAGATGAAGAAACTGAGTCTCAGTGAAATTAATTTGCATAAGGATACATTTCAAGAAATTAGCACATTTGGGATTTGAATGTAAAAACTTGGATTCTCAAATCAAACATTTAACTCTTGGGTGGCGCCTGTGGCTCAAAGGATTAGGGCGCGGGACCCATATGCCAGAGGTGGTGGGTTCAAACCGAGCCCTGGCTGAAAACCGCAAAAAACAAAACAAAACAAACAAACAAAAAATACATTTAACGCTTACTTCATCACTAGTAACAAATGTTATGCAAAATCAAGCAATAAGATGACTGTCACCTTGAAACTGACAGTAATTAAAATGAATGATGATGTTGGTTGTTAGCAGAGGTATTTACAATAACTCTTGGTGCTGATGGGAACATATGTAGCTATAACTTTTATGAGTAATATTTTAAAAATAATTATCCATAGTCAAACAACCCCTTTCAATTAATGATTCCAAGGCTTTATTAATAAGAAATAAGAATGGGTGAACTTTAAGATATCACTAAAAGATTATTTATAACAACAATCTTTACAATAGCAAATAAACACAAACTGAACACCATCAAACAAGGTACTGGTAAAATAAATTATAATACATCATGTAACGTCCAAGGAAACATGGAACACTGTAAACGGGGGAGAGGAGAGTGGGGTTTCAAGTTGATAGAAGGCAAAGGTCTTTATATCATAACAATCTAAAGACACAAAACCAGAAAAAACAGAAGTACATTCATGCAGTTAAAGAAACAAGTACTGTAGCTACTTCTTTATTTTACTTATTTATTTATTTTGCAGTTTTGGCCAGGGCTGTGTTTGAACCCACCACCTCCGGCATATGGGGCCAGCACCCTCCTCCTTTGAGCAACAGGCACCGCCCACTACTTCTTTATTTTTAATTGAGGGGGAGTATAATTCATATTGATGGGAACATGTAAGTCTATTTCCATGTCAGAGAATCCAAAGTGGTAGGAGAAGTTTAAGCAGGAATTCTAGGTTCTTTTTTCTAAAGCACTGCACTTAGATCTGAAATGTGGATCCAAGTCTTAAAGATTGAGCTTTTAAACACTACCCTATATTTTTAGTTATAGAATAGCTTTCCAGTTTTGCCTTGTGCGAAGCATCGTGCTGTTTTAAGTACTCTACAAATCCTAATTCCTTTAGTCTAATGTTCTTGACAAACATATGAACTAGGAATGCTCTGATATGCTTCTATACAGTTGTAAAGTACCAGGGAGGTTGAACAACATGTCCAAGGTCATAGAGCTAGGAAAAGGGGAGACGGGCTTTCAACTAAAAACAACTGGACACCAGAACAGAATTGTACCATTATGTAAAGCGGCCCCACATTTTGTTTCTTCTCTTCGCCTCCTCTGTAGTTTCTATGGCCTTACCCTCTTATCCTCTCCTGCCCCTTCTTTACAATGGAAAACTTCTGAATTTTGTTCTTTTGTATTTTTATTATTTATATATCTCCAAGATCTGCAATATTTTTCTGACATAGTCTTTCACCTTTATTGTGAAAGTTGTGTAGCTTAATTGGCATTTTTAAAGATTTTAAAATGCACTAGTTTTTTTCAAGTTGTCTCACATCTTCACAAATCCGTCCTCTACATCGGCAAACTGGGAAGATGCTTCCTGAGTTTATGCATTTCTCTGTTGCCTTCATAGTCTAATGAAAGCTTAGCTTGATGTAAAATTCTGGAATTATACTTTACTACCCATGTAACTGAAATGCTTCTTAATTTTCTGATTTCATATTATAACCTGATTCTGAGCCCAGCCTCATTTATTCCTACACATAGACAAATTGAATTTTTGCTCTAGCTGCCACAGGATTTTTTTTTCTTGAATATACTTCTACTAATTGTCCTATATTCAGTTATTCTTAAACACTAGTTGTGGATTTAGCATATGTTTTCAAGTTTTTGTTTATTTTACACTTTTTTTTCGAGTTCTTTCTTTGCAACATTTTTTTAGTTTCTGTTTTCATGTATCCTATTCCACTGATTTTGCTTTCTTTATAGAGTTTGTTAACACACACGGGCTCATCTTTTCTCTCACACATAGTTATTATTTTCTTTCAAAACATTTTTCACTCTTTTCCTTTTACATTTCACTTTGCTTGATTTTCTTATTTCTCCATCCTATGCTCTTAATTTTAGGAATGTATATTTATAGGTGAAAGCTGGAGAAGGCTGACATTCCTCCCTGAAATCTTGAGCCGGTTATGGCCCCAAGTTTCAGCTCCCCCACCGCAAAGTACACCTATGATGCAGGAAGGGGTGTTGGAATGTCTAGCAGAGTAGTTAAGAAAGTAGATTGGGAAATGTCTAGTTAGAGATCAGCAACGTAGACACAAGGATATAAATAGAACTAAAAAATAATTGATGATTGACCCCACTGATACTGCAGGCACCTTGACCTGGATGCTGTAACTTTTCTGTTAAATTTCCCCCAAAGTATTCTTTTATTTGTAGTTAATACTCTCCTGTCCTTCAGCCTGTTAACTTTTTCCCCTAAACAAAGCACTGTGTGCATAATTGAGGCAAGAAGCTGTTACCTTTTCACTTTTTTGCCTTATGAAAACGTGTCCCCAATTTTCTAAGTAAACAGCCCTAAGTCCTGGGCTCCAGACGGCACCAGTTAGTCTCCTGCGAGGGGAGGATATGGTGTTGTTTCTCATGGGTTTAGAACACTTTGTGTGTGGGGGGGGTTATTTTGACAGCTTTTCTCCCCCTTTGTCTGCCAGACCCCTGGCAGTCAGGTAAGGTTCCTGCTTAAGGAGGAACCCCAGCTGGCCACATTGCTGCCCTGCTCCAGCAATAATGCTAGTTAGCACAGTGGATCTCTTCACAAGGGCTTTTCCGATCATTCCTCAAAAAGGATATTGATGCCTAATTTCGTATCCTATGTTTGCCTAACAAATGTGTATTCTCCTGGTCAGAGAAACTTAAAGGATGCTCTCAATCTTGCTAGTTTTACTTTAGACCTATTATTCCACGTATTGGGATATTTACTAATACTTTTAATGTGGTGTTTGCTGATGTTATTTTCCTCCTTTACACATCTATTAAATTCTGCCACATAACTTTTCATTTCTTTCCAGTGACTCACATTTCCTTGAGTCTTATGCTATCTTTCTTTATGGAGATAACATTTATTTCAATTGATATGATCTAATGGCAAAATATATACTCTAAATTTCACCTGTTTTATTTTATAATCCTGTTAACATGTTTCTTATATGTTCACGAACATGTACCTATGTTAAGCCCATTTTAGTGTGTTTCTCCTTTTATTTCTTATTTATGTCAGAAGACTTTTCTTTGCAAAATTTTAGTATTTAGCATACAGAAGAAGTGAATTGCTGAGTTAAGGTAATGGACAGATTAAGGAACAGGGAATTTAAATTTTAATTTGTTGTCATTTTCTTATCATGCAAGTCTGAGATAGTCAGAAACTTTCCAGTGGTCCATGTGCTGTGTTTGGACCTTTTCATTTGCAGAAAGATACACACACATACACACATGTACTCAAATTGGATTAAGGAATTATCTGAATTCCTTTTGTCTAAATTCTAAAAATTTCGGGGGAGAGGTCACCAGCACATGGGAGCCCTGGAATTCTAAACAATACCAGAACTTGCTTAGAGCTGGGGAATTTGTGGCCTGGTGTCCTCTGTGAAATCTTCATACTCAAACCTTTAGGCATTTCTGCTTCTCTTACTAAAGTTGGTGGCAAATGCTAGTTAATTATCAAATGCGGTGGTTCTCAGCCTGTGGGTCGCAACCCACAGGAACTGTATTAAAGGGTTGCAGCCTTAGGAAGAGAACCATTGATCTACTGTCTATTTTCTCTCTGTTCTGTACTAACAGAATATAGTTTGGTTTAGGAAAGCAATGTATCCAATTAAACAATATTCATGTTCTCAGGCTGTGTGGCAGGAAGGGGTGAGTGTATCAGCTAGTTCTTGAAATGAAATGGAAGAATATTTCTGCTGGATGTTTTCCAGCCAATGAAACAGCCCTTCTGTGGTTATGAGTGTGAGAGCTCCCTAACCGGAAGGACCAAGGGTGAATGCTGGGCTTGCTGACGTCTTTTAACAACTCTGCCTGCCCTGTTCTTGCCTTTTCTTTTCTCTCCAGGTTACAAGAGAAAAATAAACTGTATTTTATTAAAAGTCAGAAGTTAAGTATCTGGCACATAGATACCATAAAGTTCCAAATGATATGAGAAAGTTACAACTTTTTAAAAAAGTATTTAATGACCTAGCTTTCACTTCCAAAATGTCTGAAATTCAGTCTTATTCGCACTGTTAAGTGCCAAGTTTATTCCGAAACAAATAACAACGCCTGGAAGATGCAGGTAGGGAAAACCAGACTTTCATTCTTACCTATAAACTCAGAGGTATAATCAGCTTTTCCTGGACCACAGAGACTGCAAATGAAAATAAAGACCAAAAAAAAGTGGAGAAAAGTAGGACATCATTACAAGGAGAAAAGTGGAAATATGCTTACAGAGACAAAACGTATCCCCGAGTGAGGGTATGTGTGCATGCGAGTGTGTTTGATGATTAAGTTTTTAACTTCAGCCTACAAATATTGGCAGCAGCAAGGCTGTGTGCAATCCATAGTTTCTCCTCTAACCTGTCAAACTGATGCCTAGCTTTTGCCGTGATGAGATGTCTGCATAATGTCTAACTTCGGCTCTAACATAGCTACAGTCAATCAAAATTCAGGATGCTATTACAACCAGCTTCTACACTCTGATCGGTTTGTTCAAAATAAGCTGGTTTCACTTTTTGGTCTGTACCATGTAGTTTAGAAAATCTACTTCCCTGCTGTATATGTCCAAAGTTCTGGCACACCCTCCAAGCACTTCTGTTCACATGTGCAGATTACAGGTATTGGTGCTTCCCAATTCTGACTAAAACCAAGTTTGTTCATTTGTGTTGGTTTTTGATGTTGTTGTTGTTTCTGCTTATTAATGTTCTTTTTGTTACTGGTACCAGGGAAGAAATGACAAGAAATCTTTACCTCACCATATTAAGCCAAAAGTATAACACATACTTTCTTTACTTATACTTCAAATTTTCAATTATCCTTCTACTTATACTTCAAATTTTCAATTGATTTATACTTACTATAAAAGTATAAATCTCTAAAATACAGGTGTTTTTAAATCATATCAATTCTATCCTGAAACCATCAAAAGCAATTTTATCAAAATATAAAATCCAGTATTCTTATTTTAGAATTCAGGTAGTTATCTAAGTAAATTAAAGCAGTGTCTCCTGTTATACTGTGTGTTTCTATAAATTTATGCATATATACAAGATTCCTATCTAAAATGCTCTTTGTTCAATTGACAGTGTGTCAATATTTATAGGCTGATACCATGGAAAAGCCTCCATCATTAACTCTGCAGCCAATTATCACTTTGAATTTCTATGTAATTGTGACATTTATCAAGCTATTTTTTATTTTTGATGTATTTAATTTTTTATGTTGAAATGTTTTACCTTCCTACTAGATATTTATATCCATGAAGACAGGGTCTATTTCTCATGAATATTTGCATGGTGGCTTCTGATCTAGCAGTTCTTCTGCAATTACTTTTGTTGTTGTTGTTGTTGTTGATTCATTGAGGGTACAAAGAACCAGGTTACCATGATTGCATTTGTTTGGTAAAGTTCGTCTTATAATTGTGTTCCTCCCCGAAAAGTGTGTCACACATTGTGACCCCCCCCATCCTCCTCCTTCCTTCCCTCTCTCTGCTCTCCTCTTTCCCCACCCCCCACCACGTATTAGGGTGGAGGTTGGATCACTAATTGTCCTCATATCAAAACTGAGTACGTAGGATTCTTGCTTCTCCATTCTTGTGATGCTTTACAAAGAATAACGTGTTCCACGTCCATCCAGGTTAATACAAAAGATGTAAAGTCTCCATCTTTGTTAATGGCTGATTAACGTGGTATATGGATACCACAGTTTGTTAATCCATTCCTGGGCTGGTGGGCATTTAGGCTATTTCCACATTTTGGCTGTTGTAAATTTAGTTGTGATAAACAATCTAGTGCAAGTGTTCTTATTGTAAAAAGATTTTTTTTTCTTCTGGGTAGATGTTCAGTATGGGATTGCAGGATCAAATCAATAGTGATCCAAACTGCATGGTATTGGCACAAAAATGGAGACATAGCCATCTGGAACTGAATAGAAAACCAAACCAGGAGATGAAACTAACATCTTACAGCCACCTAATCTTTGATGAACCAAAGAAGAACATACACTGGGGAAAAGAATCCCTATTGAGTACACGGTGCTGGGAGAACTGGATATTCACATGTAAAAGACTGAAACTGGACCTGCACCTTTCTCCACTCACTAAAATTGAATCAAAATGGATAAAAGACCTAAACTTAAAGCATGAAATGATAAAAATACTCAAAGAAAGCACAGGAAAAACACTGAAAGATATCAGCCTGGGAAAAGACTTTATGGAAAAGACTTCCATGGCAATTGCAACAACAACAAAAATAAACAAATGGGACTTAATTAAGTTGAACAGCTTCCGTAAGGCTAAAGAGACAACAACCAAAGCAAATAGACAACCTACACAATAGGAAAGGATATCTGCATATTTTGAATTGGATAAAAGCTTGATAACTAAATCTACAGAGAACTCAAATTAACTCACATAAAAAGACCCAACAATCCCTTATTATCACTGGGCAAGATAGATGAACAGAATCTTTTCTAAAGAAGGCAGACGAATAGCTAACAAACATGAAAAAATGTTTATCGTCCCTAATTGTTAGAGAAAGGCACATCAAAACCACCCTGAGATAACACCTAACCCCAGTGAGAATGACCCAGATCACAAAAATCTCAAAACTGCAGATGCTGGTGTGGATGTGGAGAGAAGGAACACTTTTACACTGTTGGTGAGGCCACAAACTGATATAATATTTTTGGAAGTATGGAGAATCCTCAAAGTACTCAGCAATTACTTCTTGAATGACATTTTAAAATTAATTTAAAAAAACTAACAGTTCTTTTTTTTTTTTTTTTTTTGTAGAGACAGAGTCTCACTTTTTCACCCTTAGTAGAGTGCAGTGGAGTCACAGCTCACAGCAACCTCCAACTCCCAGGCTTAGGCGGTTCTTCTGCTTCAGCCTCCCAAGTAGCTGGGACTACAGGTGCCTGCCACAACGCCCAGCTATTTTTTGTTGCAGCTTGGCCAGGGCCGGGTTTGAACCCACCACCCTCAGTATATGGGGCCGGTGCCCTACTCACTGAGCCACAGCACCTCCCCACAGTTCTTTTAAACAACTTTCATTTGGGTAGAAGAATAAAAAGAATCAATGTTGTCATTCTAAGTTCTACTTTAACTTTTACTACTTGTAATCACCCTGAAACAACAAAGCCTAAATAAAATTGACAGAAAACTATGAATTAATGTTAGTAGCATGCACTTGAATAAGTGGGTTGATGTTGACAAGAAATAGAATAAAAGCAGGAAGGAAAACCTGTCAGCCTTCTGTTTGATTCTCTTACTTGATGACCTGGAACTTTAATCAAGAGTGAGTGGGGTGGTGCCTGTGGCTCAGTTAGGAGGGTGCCAGCCCCATATACCAGAGGTGGCAGATTCAAACCCGGTGTACATGCCTTGATGAGGGACAGAAATTGTTCGATAACGTGTTTTGATCCTACATTTCCTCCAGATCTCTTTTCTAAATACTGCTTCAGTAGTTGTATGTATTTGTATTGTCTCAAGGTACAGACTGAAAATGTCCACTGCCCTGGAAACTGATATCAAAACCAAATTTGCTGTCTTTCAGTTGACAGATTGTTTTTTCTTTAGTATTTTCTATCTGCTCTGTATCTTTAGACAAGTGTTCTGGATCGTCAATGCTGTGCACAAAACCCTACAACTTAGTGGCCTAACACATGTATTTTGCTAATGAATCTGTTGTCCAGGCTGGCACCTTTGCAAGACCAGCTTGTTCCTGCCCCACTGTGTCACCCAGGGTAACTTAAGCCTGGGCTGAGAATTATCTGAAATCTTTGACTCACATGCTATTGCCCAGGCTGAAAAGCCTTAGCTAATGACTGGAATGGCTAAAACTCCTTTATTTCTACATAGTTTCTATATAGTTTTTCCAGCATAGCAGCTTCAAGGTAGATGGACGTGTTAAATGGATACTCAGGTTCCAAAGCATGGGCTCCAGGAAAAAGAGAGAGCAGAAAAGAAATTATACACTGGATATAACCCAGCCTTGAAATTCATATTCAATTTTTTTTTTTTTTAGAGACAGAGTCTCACTTTATCGCCCTCAGTAGAATACCCTGGCGTCACAGCTCACAGCAACCTCCAACTCCTGGGCTTAGATGATTCTCTTGCCTCTGCCTCCCAAGTAGCTGGGACTACAGGTGCCTGCCACATATTCAGTGGTTTTTTATCATCTGTGTGTTGAAACAGTCATGACCCTCTCCCACGTTAGGAAAGGGGGAAACAAAGATTTAATTTCTCCCTGAAAGGAAATGTGATATCTGGAAATATGGCGATAGTCATTGTTGGAAAATACAATCTGTTCCAGTTAACTTACTCTAGTCTGAGAAATTTGCTGAAAACTGTAGTTACTGTTAGCAGGATAATATTCCATAATTATTTATTATTCTTCAAGAAGTATTATTCTTTGAGGATAAATGACTAATATCGTTTTTTAGTAATCTCCGCTTAATAATGATTGCCTTTGTTTTCCAAATTTCTGTATGTTTGCACTTCTGCTTCTCTCTATTCATTTTCAAAACTGCTATTATTTAGTTTTGGTCTTTTCAAGTACAAAAGAGCAAAAGAACACTATAATATAGAACGGCACTCAAATTGCCAGTCAGATGGTCTTTACATTTTCTTTGCATCTTTAATCTCCTCCCTTTCACTCTCACTTCTGTTCTCCCCGTCCCATCTGTGCAATAAAACCCTGTGCATCAAGAAGCAGCTTTATGGTTTCTTCCCCTCAGTAATATTATCTTTTACTTTTTCATCTACCTAAAATTTATTTTTGAACATAGTCTAAAATGAAAAGTTGATTTTTTTCCCATACAGATAAAATCCACTCCAGCACAATTAATCTTATCATTTATCGTATCACTGATATTCCTAATTGGCTTCATTGAGTTATAACTTACATAATAATTAAATTTACCAGTTTTACATGTGCAATTTTCAAGTAGCAACAAATGCATTCAGTAACTTAACTACAACTATAACTGTAATGCAGACAATGTTTTAATGTATCATCCCATAAAATTCCCTTATGATACTTTTCATTCTCTTTCTCAATCCTGTGCCTGGGAAAGCAGGGATAGACTTTCTATCACTATGATTTTGTCTCTTTTATAAAGTCGCATGAATGAAATCTGTGTCTGACATTTCATAGTTAACATATTGCCATTAATACCACCCATCCACCTTGGTGCTCTGTATCAGTCCTTCACTCCTTTTCACTGTTGAGTAGTATTGACTATATATATGTAGCTATCTATCTATTTACTTATTTATTTTTTATTTATTTTTTTTTTTTTGCAATTTTTGGCCAGGGCCGGCTTTGAACCCGCTACCTCTGGTATATGGGGCTGGTGCCCTACTCCTTTGAGCCACAGGTGCCGTCCCAAACTATTTATTTTTGTTGTTTGGGATTCATTGAGAGTACAAAGAATTAGGTTACACTTACTGCATTTGTTAGATAAAGTCCCTCTTATAATAGTGTCCCGCCCCCCAGACATGTCATACACTGTGACTCCCATCCCTCTCGCTCCTCTCCCCACTTGCTCCTTCCCCTACACCCACCCACCCCCGTTGTATTAGCTTATGTACTGCCTTCATATTCTGATAGAGTACATTGCATTCTTGCATCTCCATCCTTGTGATGCTTTACTAAGAAGAATGTGTTTGTAGCTCAATTTATAATCACCAAAATGTGGAAATAGTCTAAATGCCCACCAACCCAGGAATGGGTTAACAAGCTGTGGTATATGTGTACCATGGACTACTATACTATTCAGCTACTAAGAGATTTTGTGTGTACCATATTTTTTAAGTATTCACCAGTTGGTAGACATTTAGATTCTTTCCATTTTTTAACTATTATGAAGAAAACTGCCATTATGGATAACCATATATGTTTGTGTAGACATATGTGTTCACCAGAGAGGTAGATTTTATTTGTCATGGGTTGCTAAGTCATATCATAAGTTCACGTTTAACATTATAAGAAATAGTCAAATTGTCTTCTAACGTGATAGATGAGGATTCCAGTCGTTCCACATTCTTACCAACAATTGTACTGTCCTTTTCCAGCATATAGCCATTTTAGTGAACATGTAGTAGTTTCTCGTTATGACTTTATTTTGTATTTTTGTTATGCCTGATGAACATGTTTTCATGTGATCATTGATTTGTTGTATATCTTCTTTAGTGAAGAGTCTGTTCATCTTTTGCCTATTTTTAATCAGATAGTTTGTCTTTTTATTTCTGAATTTTAAGGAAAAGGAAGACCTTTATCAGTAGTTTTGCAAAAATTTTTCCCAAATTGTGGCATTCATTTTCATTTCCTTGACAATATCTTTCAAAGAACAAAAGGTTTAAATTTTGGTTGACCTCCTTATGTTAAATTAGGAAAGCACCAGTTCCCATCCTTCTTATGTAATTAAAGGCATCGTTTTCCTAAATTTCCCCTCCTACTCCTGTATCATCAATAAATATTCATACTCTTCAAGATGTGTGCAGTAGTCTTCTCATCGTCTCCATTTTTATTACTCAGGTAAATTGATTTCATATTTGACCAGAAAAATTGTAATTGTAATAAACTGTTGAGCAGTGTCCTTGATTCTGTTTCTCCCATCCCACAGTCTGTTCTCTTCTTTTCTTCTTCTTCTTCTTCTTTTTTTAATACACTGTTTTGTTTTGTTTTTTTCACACTGTTTCCCAGGCTTGAGTACAGTGGCACAATCATAGTTTACTACAATCACTAACTCCTGGGCTCAAGCAATCCTCCCATCTCAGCCTCCTAAGTAGGCACCATCATGCCCAGCTAATTATTTTATTTTTCTTAGACACAGAGACTCACGCTATTGCCCTGGCTGGTCTTGAACTCCTGGCCTTAGATGATTACAGGTGTGAGCCACTTTACCCAGCCCATAGTCTAAGTCTATTCTTATCAATAAATCTAGAGTGATTCTGTTAGAACATGTGAAAGTACGCCCTTTATCTGCTCAGCCCTGTTGTATGGTTTTAATCTTACTTCTAATAAAAGCCAAAGCATTGAAAATAGCCTGCAAGAGCCTACGGAATCTTTCCTCTATCACCCTGTTACTCCTCAGACCTCATTTCCTCCTCCTCTTTCTCTATCCCTTTCTCTATCCCTCTATGCAGTATCTCTGCATACTTCATATTTTTTCTGTAACTTTATAGAAACATGTTACCTATGTATTTTTATTTTATTATCTTTTACCTCCAATAGAAGAATGCCATTAAATCAAAGTCTATTGTTTTTGTTAAATTAACCACTATATCATTGGGGCTAGACGTGTATCTAGCATATAGGAAGCATGTAATATACACTTGTTAAATTGTGAATGAATGTACCTTTTTTTAAGAAATAGAAAATAATTTGAATAGACTAACCACTTAACAATGGTTAAATGTTTATTTATTATTATTATTACTATTTTTAATACTTTAGGAATTGAGAGTCTTTGTATAAATGGGAACCTATACATTCTTTAGCACTTTCCAGAATGTTCAGTTGTTTCAACAAAGAAACAGAGAAACAGAGAAATGCATTGAGGATTAATTAAAAATACTATCAAACTTATACACAAAGGTAACAGAAATTCCTCTATAGAGGGCATTAGTGTTTGATTAAAAAAAGGATAAGAATGGACATAAATAAATATAAATATTTAAAGCAAATGAACTAGTTTTCTGTAAGGAAAATTGTTTCAGGCAAATGGAATCAGAGGGAGTAATTATAGAACATTTCTCCATCTGTGCTTTGGGCGAAGCAAGCTTTCATTTAGGTTGCCTCCTGTCTCAATGCACTGGTGTGAGTTCATTTAAACAGGTGAACTTTTAAATGAGCTCTAAAATGAGTATTATCAGTTTATGATAGCTTTGGTTTTCAATTTATTTTATTTCATTTATTTTTAGTACTCCAAATATTCACATATGTTGAACCATCTCATTTCATACATTGGAAAATGTTTCCAGGTCCCTTTATTTTATTCAAGCACAAATTATGTTGAGCATCTTAAAGAACTCAAATACTTTTAGTTCTGAAATGGTAGAATCCCTCAGCAAATGTAAACGGCCAAACGGTGGTGATAACTGTACTTACTGCCTTCAAATTCTTGAAATACATCATGACACAGCATTTTTTTAAGAGCGAAGTAAAAAACAACAGCAAAATAATGCCTTAATGGGGTTTAGAAGAATACATGATCCAGCCATTGCTTATATTTTTTAATTCCTCTTTCTACTCTTCGTATAATCAGAGTACTCGTACTGAATAGCAGTTGCTCTGTTTTTTCCCCACTGTCCTTGAATATGCTGTCCAAGCTACCTAGGACGCCCTCCCCTTCTCCACTCTGCCTTTGCCAGGGGAACTTGCACTCACCCTTGCAGATTCTATGTAGATGTCCTGTTACATAGTAGTCTCTCTAATTGCTTAAGATGGGGTCAGATTCCCATTTCTCACTAAACTTAACCCAAACACAGCCATATACTTTGATTGCTTGTTTGTCTCCTCTACTAAATTCCTAGAAGCAGAAACTGTGTCTTCCTCACTAGGCAAACCCAATGCCTAGTGCCCAGTTTAGCAACAGGCTGGGGCTCTAGAAATGCATATGAAACAAGTCAATGAATGGATCTCTTTCTTTTATGCTGTTTCCTCTCTACCACCACAAGAGTTTTTAGATACACATACATATACTTTATATGTGTGTGTGTATGTATATGTGTATATGTATATACATATAACGTCTCTATTTAAATATATTTGTTATGATCTAGCATGATTTTTACAGAGTCCATGATCTTTTAGGTTTTTTTTACCTTGAGGTGGCAAAGAAAAGAATACTGAAAAGGAAGTACTGATTTCTTCAGATCCATGTACCAAAGAAGTTACAATTTCATTATTCTCTACATTTAGACTTCACCATTTTATTTTTTTAGGAAAAATATAATTCTCTGTGACTTGAAAAAACCAAATATTTAACAAATATCCTACAGAATTAAATGAACACACTTCTTCTTTTTCTTTTTTTTTTTTAATTGAGACAGAGTCTTACTTTGTCACCCTCGGTAGAGTGTTGCGGCGTCATAGATCACAGCAACGTTAAACTCTCAGGCTCAAGCAATTCTCTTGCCTTAGCCTCCCAAGAATTGGTACTACAGGTGCCCCAGCACTCAGCTATTTTTTTGTTTGTTTGTTTAGCAGGCCCAGGCTGAGTTTGAACCCACCAGCCCCAGAGCACATGGCCTGAGCCCTAACCACTGACCTTCTTCATAGGAAAGCAAAACCTAACATCCCCACCTGTCTTGTTTTCCTCCACCACTACAGAACACATGGTAAAACCACACTGAAATTTATCTGTTGCTAAAACATGTCAAGATCTTACCAAAGTCTGTGTTTTCTAGGTGTTCTCCCTGAACTTGGAAAGCATTTTTACCATCTTCTCCTCATTGTACACTCTTAACTTGGAGTTGTGGAAGAGACAGCTAATATTTTACCTTTTTCTCTGGAACCATCACTCAATCATAGGGATCTTTTTTCTTTATGATTTTGTCATATTCTCTTTACACTTTAATTGTAGTATATAACAGTTACTTTGTTATGATTAGACAAAGGAGCTTTATCTATTATTTCATTCCTTCGATCTATGAATCAGATCTTTGTCATCTTCATATCTTCAGCATATTGTTTAATATCTGAGAACACAGTTGTTGCTTAATATAATTTGTTGCTTAAATAAAATAAAGGGGCCTGGGAACATTTTCAAATACACAAAATGAGATGGTTTAACATACATGAATATTTGGAATACTAAAAATAAATGATATAAATTGAAAATGAAAGCTATCAAAAACTTATATTCATCCTCAAGCATTGACAATTTAGAATAATTTTTCCTCATAATGTGGAGATTGACTCAAATCAGGTAACACAAGAGTTTCCAAGATAAAAAATATTTGTATCATGATGTCTCTGCTCTTCCCAAAAGGTAATGACCTTCTTTGACTAGGTTGTAAATTCTATCAATATGGGCTCATTCCTTCCTCTTAGATTTCTGTTTCTACCAGCTTTTTTGCCCTCTAACTTGGATGTTCTTGGGAAAGTTTCACTGGAACATTAGAAGGCAGAGAAAGGGAGAAAGCAGGCTATTCCCCTTATTTTTGGAGCACGTTCCTCTCCTTGAAGCTTGATTTCACCAGGCAGACATTTTCTCCACTCATACTACCAGATCAGGCTGAGAAGCTCCATAATGACTTCAGTTTCCGGTGGATGCTTTAAACAATATTTATTGAATACTAGCCTTTTGCTCAGTTAAGCTCAGTACTAGACACTGGCTATGCCAAATGAACTGGCCCTGGAGGTTTCTGGGTTCTTCAACCTCTTTCCTGCCAGAGTACCATAGCGGCTTTCTTTTGTTGCTAATCATCAGCTTGTCTCACCACCCAAGTGCTTTCTCACCTAGATAACTAATAATTCTTTAAAAAATGAGAGTGATTTGTGTGTTGGTGTGTGGGGGGATGGACCCTGGGTGTTGCAATTTCTTTTACATAATTTATCCACGTTCTATACTACAGTGCATTGTGTATAGTTGTCAATGAATAAACATTTAATGCTGATTGTGCAAGATATCACGCCATATGAGAGAACAAATATGGATAGCAGACCAAGTAATTCTACTCTGGTATCCTTTGGTCTTTTGAAAGCAGCAAACCTGCTTAGTGCCTAACATGCACTGCTTCCTCTGCTCGGATTATACATTCTTCCTGTGATCATAGGGGTATCAGTTCATTCAAGTGTCAGCTCCAGTACTTTTTTTTTTTTTTTTCCAAGACAGAGTCTCACTTGTCACTCTGGGTAGAGTGCCATGATATTGCAGCTCACAGCAACCCCAAACTCCTGCCTCAGCTTCCTGAGTAGCTGGGACTACAGGTGCCTACCTCAACACTAGGCTATTTTTAGAAACGTCATCTCACTCTGGCTCAGGCTGGACTCGAACCTGTGAGCTCAGACAATCCACTCACCTTGGTATCCCAAATGCTAGGATTACAGGCAGGAACCACGGTGCCCAGCTGCTGCTCCAGTATTTTCACCTCACACCATGTCACCCCCATAAGGCAAGGCTGTCTATTTCCAACCTTTACATCGTTTTACAGGCCCATCACACTTATTGGAACTGGCAGTTACATATTAACTTTTATGAATATTTGGCTAACATCTTGTTTTCCTCCATAGAGGATATATTCTATAAAAGAAGGGATAGACAGTGTCTTGTTCACTCACTATTGGGTCTCACCTCCAGGTCATAGGACTGTCCTTATGTCTAGTGATAGAACATTCTTATTGAGTAAATGAGAGAAAAGGTGAAAAACATGACATATTCATAGAATGCAGGTCTTTTAAGAAGACTGAATGACAGGGTGGAAGTCAAGCAAATGACATGTCTAAATCGAATTGAAAGCTGGTATCAAATTAGAACTATTTGTGTATATAATTCTATCTGAAAATAGGAAGAATTATTTCAGTGTTTTAGTGGTGGAAACTAGTGAAATCGGTGATGATGGTTTTAATTTTTCACTGCTGGGAATCTCATAAGAACACTAGGACTATGATTTAGACGCCACATGAACTTCCACCAACTTCTCACCTTTAGTCATGAAAGGGAAGTAAATTGCTTTTCAGTGTTTATTTGCTTTTTATTTTTAAATTTACTACTGTAATCATGCTATGCTATCTTACTGACTTCTCCTTTGCTATAATACATTAAAGTAGTGATGTTCTTAAGGAATAATCTGAAATGATCAGCCGAGTCCCTTCCCTGAATTGTATAAAACAGTAGTGAGCTATTTATTTTATGAACATGGTTTTCATTATTTTCAAAAGAATGTAACTTTTTCCAAAATATGAATGAATTAATTTGATTCATATTTATATATTTGACAAAATGTGACTGATTCATGTTTGTGCATTTATAAAAAGTAATTATTGCTTTAATTTGCTTGTCATGGGCTTTGCCACCTATGGTACAATGTAATTTCCAGTGGCATTTGAGTGGTTTTGCCCCCAGAGGTCCAGATCTATTATGCAATAAATTGAGAAAACATACTTAGTCTTACCCTATCTGACATCCTTATGCTCCTCTGCGGTCTCCATAGCCTTCTTTAGTAGAAAGATGTTCAGTTCTCCCCTCAATAAACTAGCATTTTCCCAAACTGTCCCTTACTCCTCTCCATAGCCTCATTAAAAAATAAATAAATAAATCTCTGGTTGAGTTCCTGCTCAACTGTCAGAAATCCCATTGAGTAGAAATTTCCATCTCAATTACGTTTTAATCATTCATTTGTGAAGACACTAAGAGAAGCTCAGAATCTTACCAATTTTAATAATGTTGATGCTAAGATCTCTGCAATAGACAGTAACTATACCTCTGACAGATGAATGCTACTCATAAGCTCTCCAAATCTGACTAGGTATGACCAGTGACTTTAGATTTCATAACTAATTACAAAATTTCATAATTGAGAGGCAATGGGGTTCAAGGTGACACAAAATTTACATAATAGGAAAAAAATGTGATTTGGCCTTAGCACCTTCTTTTGTAATATGGGATGATAACTTTAAAGATTTCCTCAAAATTATCTTCCTTTAGCAAAATAGTATTCCCTTTATGCACCTCGGGAAGTAGGAGGTATGTGCGAAAAAGACAGAATCATGTTGGGGGGGATCCTTCAATACCGTTGTACCAAGAGCGCAGGTGGGAGCTGGTTGCAAATAGGAGAAACGTGAATGAGCAGTGTTTCAGAACTGGGACATGATGTTTGGTTCAAGACTATTGCAGAGATTTTTAGCCTAGAGTTTGTGGTTAGATTTAAAATTTCTAAGCAAAGTATTTCTGCATATTGAATTTTTATGATCATCGGATTAGCAGGAAAATCTGCAATCAAAATATGATTTAAAATGCCAATGCATGTTTATAATTTCTAGAGGCCACAGAAGGAACTTTAGGGTCATCTGAGGCAATATGTGTATTATTTGGTGATTCAGAGCAAGAAGTAGGCTGACACAGGGGAATGAATAATTCATAGCAGAGGTGCAGAAGCTGACAGGTTTACATTTTCATGGTAACATATCTAGTTTTGAAAAGTTACTTTTTAAAGCAAATGACTATATAATTGGTAGTTTACATGGCAAAAACTGGAGTCCTTAGATCCTAAATCTTCAGGTTGTGGAGATAACAGAGTTTGTGAGCTTGCTGACCCTTTAGTACCCATTTCCTGAAGTTTCTTTGATTCCTGCTAGGAGGGTTTCAAATGCGGTATGTCCCATTCTTTGGTAAAACTGCTGAATAGAAAAACCGGTACCTTAGGATTTTTCAGTTCTTTAACCCTTGCCATGTTGGAAAAATTTCTACTTCCTGATATTATTTTAATTTTGGAGTAAAAGAAATATTTCTTAATATTTAATAAATAAAAGACATTTATTAAATATATTATTTAAATCTTAGAATAAATATCTACAATATTCCAGGAGTACCAGGTTGTTTCCCAGCTGTAGTTCATTGGTTTAACAGTGCCTAGACTACATTATTACCACGTAGTGACTACAATCTATGTGAAAATACATTTCTCAAATCTCCCATTGAATTCATATTATATGTCCTCCATATTTGTAAGAATTGAATTTGGTAAAGACAAAATGAATAAAAGTTTTGCTAGTACCTGCATGGCATGTGTGTTCAGGGTTTTTGACTACATAACTGACTCTAGTCTATCCTATGACCACTCTTTAGAACATGATCTGATTTCTTAAATTTTCTAGCATAAAAAGCATTAGCTTGTTAATCAGACCTGTCTTTTCAATCAACATAGAACAGTGCCAATCAATTTGAAGTCACAAATACTGGTGACTTTAGTTTAAATCATAAAACTCTTTCATAATAATCCTTTAACTTATTGTTTTCCCCCCAAAATAGGACCACCTAAAATGCAGAAATAAAGGTGTTATTTGAAAATATAGTTATATTATCTTGAGGGCAGTGGGCATAAATTGCTATAATCAATTTCTTGGTATAGTTTGTGAGTGGACAGATTTATTATATAGGAGATGTTTAATAAATATTTTTTTTTCTTTTTTCCCCTGGTAAACCTAACCCTCACCTTGATCCTAACCCTAACCCTAAGCTTTATAATTATTTTTTTTATTAAAGGACAGGTAACCTCGAGCAAAACTAAGTGATATGTTAAGTGAAAATGAGAAATTGCTTTTCTCTTTTAATTACTTCTCTATACATTTCTATATTTGCTAGATTTCAAAGTATTAAGGGGAGAATATCCTTAAATTTACAAAATTGGTAAAGTGTGGTTTGAACTTTTTTTAAAAAGGTATATATATATATATAATATATATATCTCCTAGAACTTCTTATTTTAAAGTTATTTACTGTTAAATTATATACTAGCACTATCCTAGAATTGCCATATGATTTAATGGACTTTAATGGAACAAAACCAATATGCAATTCATAACGTACAACATTTAAGCTTAGCAATATTCTTTGATGAATTGTATTAATGAGAACTCCGGTGTAACTCCTTACTTTAAAAAATGCCCAAGAATATTTTGACTAATTTATGAATTACCATTATGAAAACACAGAGCTGATATACCTAGGAAGCGTGGGTACCACATGTGCGTATGTTTGAAGAGCTGCTTGAGTCTCAGCATTTGGGGTAGCTTTTTTTTAAAAAACGATACACGTCTGTCAATGTGTTCCTTTAAATGCCATAATTTTTTCTTTCACATGTGCTGAATCTAATCTTTGATATGCATCAAATTTTCAAATTTGTATCGCAAGGGTTTTGTTGGAGAGAATGTGAATTAAAACTAAAATAAAATATTTAATAAAATAAACCAGATACAAAATCTTGCCTTGTATTTACAGAGAAATTTTAATGGAATAGTTCATGGCCTAACACAAATATCAGACCCAATGACACTAAATCTTGTACAGCCTTTGGCTTACCCTGTATAACAAAATCTGTTATTTAAAGAAGACTATAAAATACCTCATGGTAAGTGACCTTCCAAAGACACAAAGAAAATCCTCCATAAATTTAAAAGCTTATCTCAAACTCTTATTGGCATAAGCTTAAGATGGTTATATTAGTAATTGTATTATCTTAGGTAGTTGAAATACGTGGATATAATACTGGTTAGAGTGCAAAAATTTAAAAAAAAAAAAAGGTTAATTTGCTTCTGTTCCTAATCAACATTAGTAAACACACAGAAGTGAATGAAAAATTATCTTTACAGAGTTTTGAAATTTTGGCAATCTCAAGCAAATTTCCCTAAGTCAGCAACATTTTTTTTATCCTCAGCATATTACAAGGTTCACATATTCCAAGGAGTAACGATTAAATGTTGTACAAATAAGGTAACATTTACTTGACTGATGCTTAATTTTTGAAACCTTCATTTAGAGATGCGCAAGGAAAAAGAGTGTCATTGAGGACAACTACAACAGAAGGATAATGTTTGCAGGTGAAAAAAACATACTGAATATAATGTGTTTAGCGTAATGAAATATGTTTTGTAAGCTTATCTTACAAAATCTTACAATATCTTCTGTAAGCTGTCACTGGAAGAAAGAAAGTTCCATCTTTCAATGTTTGCTTTCAAGCTTAGGAAAATATACTAAATGAATAGACAATTCAGTAATGTCCACCAGATAACTAAAATTCAAATTTTATTTTTCCATATTTAGGAGACAACCTTTTTTTTTTTCTGACAAGACTTTACTGAAAGATGACGTGCCAATGGGAACCCTGTAAGAATGTTTCGAAGAGTCGTACATGACATAGTTTAAGCGCCACTAAGTACACATTGAATACTTTGTAAGTATATAGGCATATCAACATGCAAGTGTCATGTACCTAATATTACAATATGCATTTTGTTGTTTGATAATGTTAATGACAAGAGTAAATCCAATAATTGTGTTTCTCTATTTTCTGTGCGATTGGGTTAATTGTGGTATATATTTTTAAAGCACAGAATTTGATTTTGATGTTGTTATAAATATACCCTTCCAAAAGTTATGAATTTCATGTCCGATAAATAGAACATTTTATATTTGAAGCTACATTACCGGGAACATCTGCATTTCTGGGTACCATTTGAGAGATAAGTCTTTAAATTCTTTTTAACATGGTAGAGGTCTAATGTTGGTTATGTTGAAACATGTATGATAAAAATGGAGCTTTCTTGAGGGAATAATTTTTGGTTGAATGAAAAGCTAAACAACCAATTTACAAATACTGATGTAAACTCTACGTGAAGAAAACAGGTCATTTATCCCAAACTCACGAATCCTTGGGTTATGACTTAACTACATCATTGAATCTACAATAAGTATAGCAGGTACAGTTAAATACATTTGTAAAAAGATTAGAATTTTATACACTTAGAAGGAGAAAAAGTACTAGTGCCGAACTTTTTCTAAATTATTTTTTTCTATTGATGAGATTCATCCAATACATTAAAAACACAGAGAAAAGCAAAGAGGTTAACGATAGAACAATTCGGTTTACACTTCATAGGTTTTCTTTTGACGAATGGGTGACCACTGCTTTCAACCATCGATATTTTATTGCGTATGACTTTCACTATCAGCAAATATAAAGAGAAACGTGTCTACTAGCATCTTGTACAAGGAAACGCATCTAAAGAAAGAAAGCATTTGAGGTTTGACAGTACTGTGTGTAGAAGGGTAGTGTTGCATTTCATACTGCACTTAAAAGTCCATGTGGGAGTCACTCCTGCTTTGACCCTGGATGTGGGAAAAGTGCTTAAGTGCTGAGCCCTGGTAGGTTTTTCTTTTGCCCCTGCAATCTTCAAATATCTTTTAACTTTTCTTCTTTTGAAATGTACATTATTATACTTCATAGGGGAAAATAGTGTATTTTTCTTTACATCTGTTGCACATTGGGCCCATTCTCTCCAAAATAATAATACATTTCTTGTTTTTATATATATGGACAAGATGGTAATGATCAGACCAAATATTTCTCGTAACATAAACACAGAACATAGAAACATCTTATTTTACCTTTAAGCGTATTTTATAGATTCACCATAATTATTTGAGATATTCATGTATCTTTTGCCCTGGAGGAAAATCTGCCCATCGAATGTCATTTTCTTTTAGGATAATGAAATTACATCACTGAAAAATTCTTATTATGTGTATGCAGACCAAATAAAGTGGGCATTTGTGGCAATACTTTGCATTATTTGAAAATCATTTGTGAATAAAGATGGAGTTTTGAAATGCTTAAATTTTTTGTCTTGTATAGTAACACTTGTCAGTAAAATAACGCATATAAATGACTTTCTTTAATACTTAAAACACATAATGAAATTATAAGACATTATTACATTTTCAAAATTAAATAATCAGGTTGGATCGCAAAGTGTTGCCATTTAAATCATTTTTAAATCAACACAATTATATATTACATTGTAGGATTAAATAGGCATGAGAACTATTTTTATCGAGTTATATTTCACTTATAGGGTAAGTTAATGATAGAAAAAGAAAAACAAATGCAGATTCATACACCATAGAACACACTAAAGAACTTGGCTTTTGAGATTTCCCAGGGGACGGGGAGTGCACTGTTACAATAGTCCCTTAAGAATATTTCCTGGGATATCTTCTAAATAATTATTTCCTCTATTTATATTGAAGTATCATAGCCCATGTTAAAAGTGAGAGGTAGAAGGATTATTGTAAGTATGCATGGCAGAGAACTTACCAGCTATATCCAATAACTATTGCATTCAATATTAATAATCTCAATACATAAAAATGCTGATGATTTTAGAACCCATTCTCGTATGTTGTCCCCTTTCATCCCTCTTTATTATCTTCCTACTTTCAATCCATTGCCTTTGGAAGGGTATAAGTGCAAAGGGTTTGTTTGGGGTAGATTATAGAAAGGGAAAAATGAATAGAAAAAAAGATTTTAAAAATTCTATTAAGATACAATGACTTAATTACTAAAGGTAATACCCTATATTCTTTCATGGACTAAATTTGTACTTAGAATAAAAACCTGCCATCTACAAAAACATGTGTGTATTTCAAAGAAAGTTTAAGAATTCAAATTCAACTAGAATATGAATCGAAAAATAAAATTCAGGTTATTTCTTTTTCTGCAGTAACATGAAAAAATAACCTACATTATAATTTTAGTATTTCACTTTAAGGTCTATGAAAAACATAGCTTGAATTAATTGTATTTTTACCTAATGTTTTAGTATGTAAGAGGTGAAGATTAGCAACCTCTTGGATCTTGTAAAATTCTTTAAAATCCCTTTGCAGTAAGTATCCAGCAATAGAATTGCAGATATTGCACTGAGTATATTTCAATATTGCCAGTGTATATTTCAAAACAAATTCTATTATCTACACTAAAATTTCCTCTTTCCCAATATTCAAAATGCATATTATAATTACATGGGTTTCCAACATCCATACACAGCAAGTACAAGATACTTACATGTACATACACTGTAGTTACCTATGTTTGCATAGTTTTTAGTGTGTACTTTGTGCCACTTAATAAAAGCATTACTCAGCAGTAATTCTCATTAGGTGTTTCATTCGTTTTAGCTGTGATTCCGGGGATTTTTTTGTCTGTTGGTTTTGTATAGCATCACAGGCTACATTTGCAAAGGGAGAGCTCATTGTGCATTTTTAGAAGACTCTAAGTAATTAACAACATCATGGGGGAAGTTGCATGATATGAGGTTTTGCATTTTCTTCACAATTAGAAAACCATGTGAAATTTCATATTTGTCTTCCATTTAATTATCCTTAATGTGCAAAAAAAAAAAAAAAAAGCAAGAAAAAAGAAAACAACATTACATGTTCCCCTTGGTAACACTTTGCAATAAGTGGCACTAAATTACACGATAACTGCTATGTTACATGGAAGAGCCATCACTGTCAAACAGCTGCTGTACATGTGCCTATATGGAATCTCAATGCTGTTACAGTCATGAGCACATAATTACAAATGAGCCTGTCCTTTTAGCTGAGATATTTATATTTTTACAAAGAAATAAACATAAATGAGGTGTTAGCTTCTTTGCCATATTTAGGAAGGTTAGTTTTCTTTCTCTATTATTTTAATTGTGGGGTTGGGTATCAATGAAAGATTAAGCATCTTGAATTAATGTGAGATCATCCAGTTTCTAGATTAAACTCCAATATCTGGTTCCTTAAACTGCTTCTTGGATTTTCTGGTAAAAGAAAACACGTCGAATCTGTCTCTTTCTCTCTCTTCCTCTCTTATACATAAACACAGACACACACACCACAAACACATGCACATCCTCAAGACTCAGGTCATGCTCTCTGTCTTGACTCTTGCACTCGCAAACTGTTCTTTTCTTCCTTATTTTGATAGTCATTCTATCTGGGACACTCAAGATGGGGAAAAAAGAGCAAAGAATAATGCTGTTTGCACTATTTTTTTTTTTGATAGAGAGCAATCACTTTACACTGTAAATAATACATTGGCAGAGAATAGCTACTTTTGATAAGGAATAAAGCTCCACATTCTACTACAAGTGTGTGTGTTTGTGTGTGCACACTTCTGCCGTTGGGTTCTGTAGCTATTGTGCTCACTTAGAAGAGATAGAAATCAGCTGTACGTGCACACAGTGTGTACATTTCAAACATTACCATGGGTATGGTGCCCATATAGAAATGTCACATTATTATTTCCTGATTTTTTGGAATAGAAATGATCAGAAATTTTTATAATTTAATTACTAAGTTTGTTGAAACTTAATTTTTAAAGATAGGAAAATATAATTTTATTGCTATTTTTTTTCCAGTCATGGAAAAATGACATCTAATTCAAACCAAAGTATATTTCACTGGCAAACATTTGATTAGAGTCCACAAATTATAGTATACCAATTATTATGACTGGCCTAATAATCCAGTGTTTTATTTAGCTGAGTTTTGAAGCGTTCCAATAAGATTTGATATGACTCTGAAGGGTTAAAAGAGTCAAAAATCTTGGAATGCAACCAATTTGGGTTTCTAATTTTACAGCGCTATAAATAATGATTGAATTATTTAGGCAACAATTTAGCTGTTGGAGCCAAGTAGAATACAGATGAAATGAGGAGGGATGTAAATGCAGCATCGATGAAGAGTAGCAATTTTGTAAGTGCATCCTGAAATTAGGCTTTAAATAGTAATTGATGATGCAGTTTATACAACTTATTCTGTCATAAGAACCTTTCCATTTTGTATTAACAGGATGAATTTCGATTTGTGGAATCTTTCTAAAGATTATGCATTGAAAGATATGAACAGTTTATAAACCTATTCTAGTTTCAATGTGTCTAGTAGCACCTACCTGATTCTCTCAAACTACCATACTATAGTAACATATTATTGCATTTTTCCACAGATGGTATGGAGTGAACTGTAAAAACAAGCATGCAATCACATCAATGCAGACTTATTTCCTTAAAATGTCATACTGTATATGATTTATTATGTTAACACTCAACCACATCATAGTATTTATGTTCTGTATATTCTGAAAAAGTGCTGCTTGACCGACATCGTCCTTTTTTTCTTTTGTAGGAAATCAACAAAGTAAATGCTTCCACAATCCAAAAAATGTAAAACTTCTAACATTATTCTTAAAAGAGTTATACTTTCCTGATAAATAATCTAAGATACAGCACCCTTATCTTTCATTTGATAGTAATACACGATGTTGTACTCAACCATTCTCATTCCCCAAAAATAAATTCCAAGATATTATTTTTAAAACCTTAGGCCCTCATGCTGTCAGATAACACAAGTATAGCTACCATATTCTCGTATTTGATTTTTTCTTAAAGGTGCAATGCTTGTAAATGGGAAAATATTTTTTATCTAACTGGATTTTAATTCTGTAGCATACAATAAATCTCATGAGAACTAATCTAACAATAGTGTGTTTTACTAGAAGAAATAAGAAGACTTTAGATTGACTCTGTGTCATATTTAAGAAGACAGCATTTCTTCATGGTTAAATACACCAAAATCTTAAAATAATCCAGAGAAAGAGACTTTTACTTTGGAGTTAAAAGCATGGCAGAAATTCTCTATCACTCACTGTTTCATAAGTTTGTACCTCACAAAATGCATAGACAGGAATTGAATATAAAGAATTAGTTCATTTATACAGAAAACATATCTGAAACACTCTTTTTGGCAAACCAACATAGGTAAGCAGCTCTGGAACTGCCAAATTAAAATTTGTAAATTTTTAGCAAACTAAAAGTTTATTTTTAGATTATTATTCAACTATGGTTGTAATTTAAAACCTGAGGCTGTGCACTGGTTGTTAGTTTAAAATTACCTTTCCTTATAACATTGTGCTTCCATTGTATAACAAAAATTAACAAGAACTAGAAAAATTTGTTGTTGAACAGTGCTAGGACATACAGACAAAAATACTAATACATGTTATCTACTTATAATATTGGTTTAAGTAATATCTAAAGGGATAATAATGGACGTTAGAAAATGCTTACTTATGACTGAATTACATACAGCCAAAAAGTTAAATATGTATCAAATAATGTTTAATTGGATTTATTATATGCACTATATACAGATACTAAAATGTCTCAAAATTGTGCCCTATGGATACTTCAACTTTGTTAGGCAGGTGAGTCTTAATGGAGCAAATAAATTATAGAATCAAATTAGAGAAATGAATGAAATCTTTGTTACTCCCAAAGCAGTAAAATGTTTGGAATGATTTATTGGTAAATAAGCTACAATATTCTGATGGTAGGATCTATATAACTGTGTAAGATGTCATGTCATGGTTGCAATTCATACACATGGCTCATGTATCAGGTACTATATTTTAATAGTAAATTGATACAGCTTTACCAGTGTAATCGCAAACATTCCAAAAAACTACACTATGATTTTTTTTTCAATTTATGTTTTCTCGGGTATATGTTTCCAAAACATGTTGTCTTTGAATACAAACATGTAGAAAACATTATTTGTAAACCTCTAATCTTCAATTTAACTAAAGTACATTAGGTCTTCACTGAATCCTATTACTTGTGAAAGCTGTCCAATGACAAACTGATAAGGTCTATGACTTAAAGAAAAAAAGAATGGGGGGAGAATCTCTGCATATTTTTTTAATGTATAAAAACAACTCAATATCATGATCCAAGGAGATGATGAACATTGTTAAGGCTGTATATTCAAGCACTGTATGTTAAAAGAGCAAGGGTGTGAAATTTAGGCAGTAAGAAATGTCCTGCATATGGATGGTACAGTAATTAAAGAATGATGCTTTCAACAGCTGATTGTTGGTTTACACTGGCTACTGATAGCAGTACAGTATGGGAGTTAATAAAGGTAGCAGAAGATGGTAGAAATGAATTCTGAGAGATGATAGCCAGTTTTCTCCAGCAGCCAGCCTGGTAAGGAAAACTCAGAATCTTGGCCTGCATTTAAATGAAATACTCTTTTTTCTCTTCCGCGTTGACTTGGCTGCCTTCGGCATTGATAATGGCTGTGTCAGCGTCTGGTGCGTCTTCGGCTCCTTTAGCTTCATTTGTTAAATATGTTCCTGTGTATATTGGAAGAAAAATACATCAGCTCTGTGGAACCAGTAAGATAGCCAGCATTAAAGCTGTGTTCATTTAAGAAGGAATTTATGCCAGATTTGTCATATGTTGAAACAAGTTCTGAGATATAAGAGTCACAATTCACCCTTTTGAAGTTGCAACATTTCTTTCAGTTTTCAGGTATAAGCTACAGGTGAAGTTGTTGGTTAACTAGAAGCAAGAGCCAAATTGAAATGGTTAATGAGTAACTTCAACTTTAATGATGATGGATGAAGACCGTCTGAGCCACACTGCTGTAGCAGTCAGAGTACCTTGTTATGATATTGATAATGATCGTGTCAAAATTGTCGCCATTCATTTTGATAAATCTATTTTAAGATGGGTTGTATCAATAGTTGGTTACCCGGTTCATTTCGAAATCTTACATATTTTCCTTTCTGATATGGTTACACATGTTTCCATAAACTTACAAACAAAAACATTGGCCAAATAGTCATAGTTGGATTTCAGTTCTAGAAATAAGTTATAAACTTTTGTCTATTTTTGATTTTTTGGCCAGTGGTTCATTCTGTGACCTGTGGCCATTGGCTCAATCCAACTCTAAAGTGTAGTTGAAAAATCAAAAATTCCCTGAAACCATTTATTATGTTTCAGGGAATTATCTGATATTATTATCTCCTTCTATCTATTCACACACAGAGAGAAGCATCCATACACCCTTAGATTTCATAATGAAGCTAGTCTTTAACATTTTTAACATTTTCTTTTACCAATTTTAAGAGTAATCTAATTAAATATAACTTACCTTTATGTCTTGCCAGATACCGACCGAGCAGAAATATGGAACACAGCGTGACAAATACAACTACAGCCACTATTCCTCCTATAAGAGCGTGGTCAGGACCAGTCTGGCCAGCCAGAGCATTAGGATCTGGAAAAGAGAGAAAAATGCTCTCATCTGTGTGTTGTTTACTTATAAAATACATTATAATGGTTTTTTTTGAAAATTTGCACAATTTTATTAAAATAAATTCCCATTAACGTGTATTGCACCAATTGTGTGCCTATAGTATATGAAGTAACTGGGGATATAACATCCAAAACATCAATAACCATTGCTACTGAGCTTACATTTTCAGAGAAAGAGTAAATAAACAAATACACACATGTGATTTCCTATAGTTGTATGAATTGCCTTTCTCCTCACCTAAATCTAAAAATATACCTACATGTCAGCATACATGGGTATACATATACACTACTATACTATTATTTGGATAAAATTATTTCATGGGGAAAGCTGAGGCTGAGGATGATTATTTGAGATAGATCATTATATCAGTATTATTTAAGACTATGGAAGTTAACTCCCCAAGTGGTGTCTAGATAGAAGAAAAGATTTGAGATCTTGATCCATGACCTGCCAACTTAGCCCTGGAAGTATTGATACTGCGGATGGAGGAACTAGCTTGATATCCGGACAAATGCGGGGAGACACTGGTGCCCTGTTGTCTCCTCCACTTGCACTTCTGGCTGGTCAATTTCATGGATGGCAGCTTGCTGTCTCCACATGTGTACTCCTGACTAGTAAATTTCATGTCAGTTTCCAAGGCCTGAGAGCTCATTGAACAGCTGGCTGTAACCGAGGAGGAGGACTCATGCCCTAAGAATCAACATTGAGTTCTGTTAGAACAACACCCCTGCCACTATATAAACCCCTGAGCAGAGAGCCGGAAGACAGACATCTAAGAGGGAGCAGGAGAGCTTGTTCCCCTCCTGGGTTCTCTCTGCCAGGAGGTTTGGTTTTTTATAGTTGTTGTAATTTTTGTTCCTTGAATAAATCCTGACTTACTACTGATCCTGTGGTCTGTTGATTTGAACGGAGACTAAGAACCTGAAAATCTGGTATCAGTCTGACCACTGGAGAACTCCCAAATTTAAAGACCATAAAAAAGGATGCATTTGCAATAGAGCAGACTGAAAAGTGGAGAATTGTATGGTAGGAATAGATCCTGAAGAGGACAGTGTAGTTAATTAAAGGGAAGAATGTGTTTAATGGGCAGGGAGGATTGCAATTCTGGTCCATGTTATTAATAGAAGACTAATGCCCAGCACTGAGGAGTAAGAGCCTGTGGAACTTGTATTTCTAGAAAAAGGGGTTGGAAAGAGAGAAATTTAATGATTTACTTTGACATTCTGCCTTTAATAAGATATTATAGGAAAGAGATCATCCCCAGAAAAGGATTGACAGTTTTTCAAGTATAAATGAAAAGATCATAAGAAAGCTCAGACATATGATACTCAAAAGTTTGGAAAATTAGCCATTTATAGAAGTCACATAGTAAGGGATAAAAACGAACGGAGCTTCAAGCAACAAAATTCACTAAGTCTCAGCCCCATGGCAAAGATCAGATTGAGTGTACTGCCTACTCTCCAAGTTCATTACTGGGGACAGTTTCAGCGTAACTGTTTATAATTTAAAGGAGGGATTTAAGCTGGAAAGAAGGTACAGAAATTAATTAAGCCTGGTAATTATGCTTTCTAAAACTAGAGTGGGATTATAAGAAAATGAATGTGACAAACAGATTAAGAGCCTAATATGTTTTTAGAGCAGTGGTTCTTAACCTTCTTAATACCGCAAACCTTTAATGCAGTCCAAAGAGGTCGCCACCCACAGGTTGAAAACTGCTGTTTTAGAGGAACTGTTGTGTTGAAGAATCATATTTTGGGATAGAAAAACATGTCTGACTGAACCTTCGAATTTCCTCCAGACCCCTAAATTATGTGAAAGTAGGAGTGGGGTATAAGAGCTGTGTAGCCTGGTGCAAGACATAGTATTCAACACCTACTTCAGATGGGGTAATGAAGTTTAACTGACAAGGTGGAACTTTCCAGATGGTAGAATTGGGAGCAGGGAGGGGAGAATCCAGTTCCTTCAGGGAACCACAACTATTGCCCAAGACACAGGGAGCTTTTCCTGCCAGTCTGACAGGATTTCAGTTTCTATGGATCAGTGACTAATCTATGGCTCTCATTCTTTCTTTCTTTTTTTTTTTTTAATTTCTTATATCATAACTATGTACATTAATGCAGTCATGGGGTACAGTGTGCTGTTTTCATATACATTTTGAAATACTCTCATCAAACTGGTTAACATAACCTTCATGTCATTTTCTTAGTTATTGAGTTAAGATATTCATACTCTGCTTTTAGAAAGATTCACTTGTACCCTTGTAAGATAAACCATAGAGGTGACCCCACCAATCACCTTCCCTCCCCCACCCACCCACCTCGTCTCCCCTCTCCCCCCCTTCCCATATTCTAGGGCTATAATTAGGTTATGACATTCCTATAAAAGCTATAAATTAGTTTCAAAATAGGGCTGTGTCAATTGGATACTTTTTCTTCCATTCTTGAGATACTTTACGAGAAGAACATTTTCTAATTCCATCCATATAAACATGAAGAAGGTAAAATCTCCATCTTTCTTTAGGGCTGCATAGTATTCCATGGTGTACATGTACCACTATTTATTGATCCATTTGTGGGTTGATGGGCATTTAGGCTTCTTCCATGACCTAGCAATTATGAATTGGGCTGCAATAAACATTCTGATACAAATATCTTTGTTGTAATTCGATTTTGGTTCTTCTGGATATATACCTAATAAAGGACCAAATGGCAGGTTTATTTTTAGTTCTCTCAGTGTTCTCCAGATGTCTTTCCAAAAGGAATGAATTAATTTGCATTCCCACCAGCAGTGCAGAAGTGTTCCCTTTTCTTCACATCCATGCGAACATCTCTGGTTTTGAGATTTTGTGATATGGGTTAATATGGGGTTAGGTGGTACCTCAAAGTGGTTTTGATTTGCATTTCTCTGATGATTAAGGATGGAGAGCATTTTTTTCATATATCTGTAGGCCATGCGCATCTCTTCTTTAGAGAAATTTCTATTCAAGTCCCTTGCCCACCCTGAGATGGGATCGCTTGTTTTTTCTTTGTCAATACGTTTGAGTTCTCTGTGGATTCTTATTATTAAACCTTTGTCAGAGACATAACTAGCAAATATCTTTTCCCATTCTGAGGGCTGTCTACCTGCTTTATTTACTGTGTTCTTGGCTGTGTAGAAACTTTTTAGTTTGATCAGGTCCCAAAAGTGTATTTTTGACATTGTTTCAATTGCCCGAGGGGTCCTCCTCATAAAATTTTCACCGAAGCCAATTTCTTCAAGTGTTTTCCCTACGCTTTCTTCTAGTATTTTCATAGTTTCATGTCTTCCTCCTTTATTTCTAAACATGAGCATATATTGTTAGGAGTTCTCTCTTTCTGTTCTATCAGTATGTATTGTACTTGAGGTGGAGAGGGACATTAGTTACCTTGTATTGTGTTCCCCCAACCCTGGCCTAATAAACCTAGTTATGATGAAGAAGATCGCACACATCTGAGGGTACTGGGCTTTGAGTTGGATACCCTGGGTTGATCAGACTTTAGGTTGTCTCTCCATACCAGGTGGTAGTAGATGATATTAGGGGAAAGAGGTAGAGAAAACATTTGGTGCTCAGAAGGGCGTGCTAAGGTAGAGACTACAAAGACATTTCCCATGTGTTCAGTGCTCAGAGATGGGTATTTTTCAGCCTCCGTTCTATATAAGTGTAACAATGTGATTTGTGTTCTAGATAAATGAATGAAGGGCCAGGTAATTAAAGCCTCCCACAAATCTCTCTGCGGGATTCTGGTAGATACAATTGAAGATAAGACAGCAACAGGAATAAGTAAAGATATTGGTCACTAAATAGCTACTGGACAAGAATTGTCCATCCAAGAATACATGCATTAAAATGCATGGGAGAAAAATAAAACAAAAAACAAAGTCTTTATTTTTAAACCACTGATCATCAAAAATTAACTTTTGTTACAGCAGCTAGTTTTAATTCATAATGTCTTATGTTTTCCTAAATGTCTGTTTATTGCCCATAAATCTTGAAAAATGGAGAGAAAATAAACCTCTCATCTCTCTGATATTTTCTGTTCCTATTCTTTGCTCGATATTTTGGAATCTATTCAAAAATCCCATCCCTGGCTTGATTTCCTAGATACAGAGTGTCATAAATCACACCCATTTTATTTGATGCATATCTTCCATAACTGAGCACTCTTTGGGGGAACTTAGAAATCACTCTTTCTTACATCTCTGTTCCTGTCTTATTTCCTGCAGATAAATTCTGGGAAATAGTAGTGTTGGAGAAGAGGATAGAAATGTTTTAGAAAGACTTTTGATATATATTGCTAAAGTACAGTGCAGAAAGATTGTGCAAATTCACCCTTCATTAATTTCATAAAGGATTTTTTTCCCACCTATCAGTATAACATCAGACATTACAATTAAAAAAAAATTGCCAATCAGATGTGAAAAAATGTCATCTCAATTTGAATATTTTGGATTCATTAAATTACAGGTTAGGATATTAATGTCTAAATATTTTTGGTCACATTACTTCATTAACTTTTAAATTCCTGTCTGTGGAATTTGTTCCTTTTTCCTCTCGAATATTCTGTTTTAATAACTCTTTTCATAGAGAGATTAACAGTTGTAGCAATAACTTTTTATTCTTCATCTGTGGTGTTTTTAGCTATAGGTAAGTCTTATCATTTTGTGGAATTAAATCTATCAAACTGTTCTGACACCTGGCTTGTGGGTCATGCGGTGAAACATTTTGCCATGGTGATATCTTGTGCATATAAAGCTATATTGCCACCTAACCCTTTAAATTATTATATTTCTATGCATTTAAAATGTATTTTGGTCTATAAAAGATAAAATTAAGTATTTCCTTTTTGATAGCTAGTTTTTTCCCTCAAAATTTCTTTTTCAATAATTTTATATAAGCTACCATGAATAAATGTGTATATCCTAGATGTGTTTTTACATATTCTAGTCTATATAAATGAAATGCATGTCCAATCCTGTACTAGTATTGTTGACTCAAAAATCATTTTAATTCATTGAGGGAGAAGGCTCTAATTAAGGTCAGAAAAATTTTGAAAGAATCAAAATGTAACAGATTATTTAGAAGGGCCACATTAATTTATATGTATATTTTGTTTTATAATTGCATTTTCAGAAGCAGAGAATGAGTCTCAAATACTTAAAACTCAGTGTATTTTAGTAAGTTGTATCTGATATTGAACTACGCACTTTTTGTTCTTAAACATTTTAATACTTTAAAACATGTAAATATAACTTTTTTAAAATAATCAAAAATATTATTACTTTTTAATTATATTGTGTACCCTCTTTATTTATTTTCTTTAGTTCTATTTTTTTGTACTTTGTTTTATTAATGTTTGTTAAGGTTTAATTTGTCAAGATATTTTTATTTCCTGATATCAAACTATTCAAATTTTCCTACAGTTATAAATGTTTCTGTTATTCTCTTAATTTTTTTATTTTCTATTGATAGCAATATTATATTTTCTTTTTCTACCCCATCGGTTAATATTTCCTGAACAATAGTGAAAATTAATATATTATCTTAATTTTAACAATCTGAGAATTGCAATCAAAATCTCAATGCTAAAGCCACAATCCTCCTTTTAACAGTGGTTGGTGTTTTTATCTTTCTCAATGGCTAGAAATATTTTGCCACTTCTTTTTTATCTAATATAAACAGATAGTGAAGATATTCAGCCCTGGATGATATGGAGCATGCATCTTGTTTCTTAAGAAAGAAAATTTTTGATCCAACATCTTTGAACCTTAAATATACAAATATTATATTGTTGAGGACAAATTCACCTGGCAAAAGAATCTCTATGTTTTTATCTTTTGCCTTAATAATTTAGAGCATGTTGTCATAGAGCTTTGGCTATTTATTTTTCCTCTTCATTCCTCAATTCCCCACCAGAATAAATATAAAATTATTCAGGTTTGGGCATTTATTTTTCTTTTTTAACAACAGCAACAACAAAAACTTGGGTTTTTTTGCTTTTGTATTTTTTCTTTTTGCTTGAGTGCTATCAAAATTCTTCAAGGTTTTTTCTTCTATTATGTTTTCATATTTACATAGATATATTTCACTCTTCAATCTAGTCAGAATTTTGCTTCATTTGTAAACCATTTTTTAAATGATCAGATTAGTTCATTTGCTTTCAGTTTATGAATTCCTTTCTCTAGTCTATTTTCTATTAACAATTATTCTACTTTCTTCCTTTAAAAACCAATTACATGTTGCAAGGAGCTTGATATTGCATATACCCAATTCTCTGTTTTCTACTTTTATAATGATTTTACTAATTTGTATTTTGTTTTAGTTATATTTCCTAAGTTTATGTTCTGTTTAATTGATTTGATTTTCCATCATAGATTTTCCTTCTTTTTTTACAAAATAATTATGTTGTTGATTATGATTTTGATATACCTACACTTTCTATTTTGCCTATTTGTTTTTGCTTTGTAGCTATTTTAAACACTTTTATATTATTGACAATGGAAAGTGGTAGCTTTTAAGTTTTTTTACTTAGTATATAATACATCCATTTGGATATCTGGCCAAATGTTTTTTCCTTGATGAATATGCAATATTTTTCTGATTTTAAGGCAAAATATTCTCTTCACTGGTTGCAGATTGATTCTTTAAAATTCTTTTTACATACCCTTGCATCTTCTTTTCTTATTTTCAATCTTATAAATGTTTTGAAGAAGGATTCATTGGTCTAATGCTAATGTTTATTCCTGGTCATCGCTAATGCTGTAGATCAGCCTAGCTAGAAAAACTATCTTTGTAACTAAAACGTGGTTTATAGGACTCAACAATGGAGTGGTGAAAGAATCTTGGGATACACATAACTCTTGGTGAAAGATTTCATTAATTTATTTCACATTTCTTTGTCCTATAATTTTCATTCTTACTATTGAATATCAGATATTACATAGCCAATCTCCTTTTATATTTTAGACATTTATTAAGAAAAATTGATGTGTTAAAATTTGTTTTAGATATATTTAAATTTAGCATGGTCATCATTATTTTCCCTTGGTTTCAGATACATTTGTAGATATATTAATAAAACTGAGAGAAAATAACCCATAACACACATTTATTTAGCCCTCTTCATTCTTATTATTTATGAACAAAACACTTAATTTTATGCCTTTATCTTATCAGCAAAATAAACCAACATACTGTCACAGAATTTTTAATATTTTTAAAGATAATAGAGATATAAAGAATATTACTTTACCTGTCTACTGATAAGTATATTTTAAAAAACTAACTTTTTTTTGTTTTATTTTAATTCCATTTAGGGATGAGGAACCTGTGGCCGCATGTGGCCCTCCAGATCCCCAAGTATGCCCCTTGACCAAACCCAAACTTTACAGAACAAAGCCCTTTATTAGAAGGATTTATCATATGAATTTTGGGTTCTGTCAAAAGGCTGCACTCAGGGATCCAGAGAAGGCTGCATGCTAATTCTCATATGTCCTGTCCCTCTTCTGTTTCCTACCATCATAGCAATAAAATGATGAAATACAGCTTCCTAAAGTTTCTTTATAGAGAGCTGAGTCTGCACTGTCACTACCAAGTAAATACATCATGTATATCATGTATGTTTAAAGATCACTGTTTATTTTCAAGGGCTAGTCTATGATTTGCTGGAGTTAGACTGTTAAAACTGGAATAAATGTCATCAGATTTAGAAATATTTTACCAATCTCTTTTACCTGACAGTGTGCAAAACACAAAAAGTATTGTAAAATTAAAACTTCCTAGGCTTTTTTTTTTTTTTTGAGGCAGAGTCTCACTTTTTTACTCTTGGTAGAGTGTTGTGGAGAACACAGAAACCTCCAGCTCTTGGACTTAGGCAATTTGTCATACCTCAGCCTCTCGAGTAGCTGAGACTACAGGCACCTGCCACAACGCCCAGGTATTTTTTGCTGCAGCTTGGCAAGGGCTGGGTTCGAATCTGCCACCCTCAGTGTATGGGGCTGGTGCCCTACTCACTTCCTAGGCTTAACATCTTTCAGTTAGAGTTATTTAATTCTTAATAAAGGACTCCAAAGAGACAATTATGCAGTAATATTTGGGGCCAGTAATTTCAGATATTTAGGAGAATGAAAATTCACATTAAGCTATAGTTTTATTTAAAATCTTGATGTGAGGAATTCCTAAATTATGTTATTCTATTCTTAACATCATTGATAGGTGGTTTGACCAAGTCTGTCTATAACAGTTTTTGTTCTTAAAATATGAAAAGCAAAATATTTACTTTAAAGAATCTCTAGAACTTTCTTTTTTTTTTTTTTTTTTTTGAGACAGAGCCCCAAGCTGTCCCCCTGGGTAGAGTGCCCTGGCATCACAGCTCACAGCAACCTCTAACTCCTGGGATCAAGCGAGTCTGCCCCAGCCTCCCAAGTAGCTGGGACCACAGGTGCCCGCCACAATGCCCAGCTATTTTTTGGTTGCAGCCATCATTGTTGTTTGGTGGGCCTGGGCTGGATTCGGACCCGCCACCTTAGGTATATATGGCTGGCGCCTTAGCTGCTCGAGCCACAGGCGCAGAGCCTCTAGAACTTTCTAATATCATAGCATGTAGTTCTTCACCGAAATAGTAGAATCATTTTACAAAAATTTCTGTTAATATGTTATATGTAGTTTGAAATAAAATGGTGAAAATAATTGAAATTAAATTTTATTCAAAATGTTTAAAAAATTAGATTCCAATATTTTATACAAAGGAAATTATGTATTATTTTACATTTTTTTAGTTTTCATAATTATATTCATAAATAATAAATGTATGGTTTTACTTATTGTATGAATTTTTCCATAGTTTATTATATATTAAATTAAATGTTTCCAAAGTCAAATTTTGATTAACGGAAAAGTCAGTGAAAAGTTTTCAAGTGGAGGACACTGCTCACACAACCCTGGATTTTACACCAAACTTTAGACCACTTAGCCCTGTGTGCCTTTGGTCAAGTTTCTAACTCTTCTTTTCTTTAGAAAGTGAATATTTCTTATTTCCCAGGATTATCAATGACCAAATGTGTTAATGTCCTTAAAGGGCTGAGAAGAATCTTTGACAAAGACAGCACTGTCTACAAAAGGTGGAAAGCCCAAGCAGTCATGTAGAAAAATAGAAAACGAGAGTTTTCAAGACTGATTTAGGGCTTTCATTTTACTCTCTGTGGTAATTGTGAACAATTTTAAATCTCAAACTATTTGAAAGGTGTGGGAAATATTAATAGATCCTCTATTAGATCTGCATAAAGAAATTAGATAAAAAAGAGTCTGGGGAGAATGTGATGGGTGAGGATTAAATGAGAGAATCATTTGTGAAGTATTTAATCTGTGGCAGGCTATACTATGTTAAAAATGGCTATTCTGTTCAACGTATTCAAGGTGTTGGCTCAGAAAATAATTGTTATTAAAGTGAAGATCAATAAGCCATGGAACATTCTTATCTGAACCCATTTTGAAATAATCTTTGAAAAGCTTTAAGAAAAGGTATGAAAGTCACGTTTATGGGTGGCTTAGATGACTCCTATTTTGAGAACTAGAGCTAGTTGAGCCCACTCATGGCATTTTGTCTTTTCACATGACTGTACTTTCTTTCTTTCTGTCATGGGGAAGGGCCCAGTGTCCATCAAGGCTACACAAACCCCTGCCGTGCTGCTTCATCCTCTATAACATTCTTCTTTCTCTCTCCGTATGCAAATTCCAAACAACAGTGATCCATCTTTCTAAGTCAACTGTCCCTGAAGTATTTAATTTGGGAGATTTGGGCCTCAGATTAATTCACTTGCTTAAGTTTGATCTTCCCCCAAAGATGTACATTTTCTTGATGATAAAGTTTGGGTCTTAGACTTGTAATGTTGCTGCAACAGCACTTTTACACAGTGCTCAGAACCAAGAAAATGGAGTGAGCAGAGAATGTTAATGTCTTATGATAAATTTTAGACAGATTTTTTATGTGTCGATTTGCTGTGCTGAGCAATGGATCCCTGCTCCTTCATGGTACTAAATTATAATAATACTGTTACTATCTCAGTATTTTAGAAATATTGTATTAATTAATGCTTTGGATAATTTGATTCTAACACTAATTTTTTTTTTTTCAAATTTAATGTTAGAATCAAATGTACTTGAGGGCCTACTTTCCCCTCTTCACAAAGAATAATGCTCCAGAAGGAAGGTCACTATGGTAAAACATTAGAAATAGTTATACATAATTTATGAAAAAAAATGAACTGTCCTTTGACAGTATATGACATTAGCAAAGTCACTGAAGAGAAATACATCACTACATTCACTTAAAAGCCATCTATTTTCTTCTAATTTTATGTGCAATTACTGTTTCTGACAAAATATTTAAGAACAATCTCTAAAGGATAGAAAACATGAGAAAATATAGTTCCTTGTGTGTGTACAGTGATTTATACACAATTTTAACTATAAATAAGGTTGATAGGGACTCTAAATCTGTAAGTTTTAAATTCGAGCCACATTGTACAACCAAATATCATAAATAGCTTAAAGCAAATTCCAACAAGGATAAAACTAAGTCTTCCCTCTCAAAATATATTTATTATAATACAAATTTATTTTGAGAACAAATGCTACCACATTTCAACTTGAAAGAGTCCAGAAGCTTCCTATTCAAAAATACTTTGGTGATGATAATTATAAACTTACCGCGTTGTTTCGTTTGTTTTGATTGGTTTGGTGTTTCAAGGTTTTTTAGCTTAGAGATATAATCAAATTATAATGTGTTTCTGCAAGTAAATGTGATTGTAAGGAGTACAGAAGTGAAGTGTTGCCAAATTCCAGATTAATTTTAAGCATTTGGCTACAAAGTCCCTCTCCTGAGAATTGTCTCCTCTTCAAGATTTGCTCACCCTTTTTTTTTATTACTTATAGGTGTCCTAATTCTACAACAACTGACTTTATTAACTTGATTTTAAAACATTGGTACTAGACACAAATAAAATAATTCTTGATGACGATACTCTATTTGCCCTGGAGAATAAAAGTGTAAGTAGAAAATTTCTTCTAAAACTTTGTTCTTATTTTTGGAAAAAATAGATTCTCGCACAATTTTCTTCATTTCAGTGCTCTTTCTTTCCGGTGAACTCAGCCTAGTCCTTCCTTGAATACTTCAAGCAAGGAAGATTTTCAGCTCTGAAGAATTTGAAAAACTCCAGAGAGGACTCTCAACCAGCAGAGAGTGTAGCCCCTTCACAAAACGCTTTACCTCTTTTAGCACTGACATTCAAAGCGGGAGAGAACTCGCCATAATGAGATCTCACCTGTATGGTACCAAGAGGAAGGGGAAAGAAAGGGATGGTCTGTGATTATCTAGGTGATTAAAGGGAAAGTACAATAAGCTTTAGGTAGAAAAAGTGAACTAAGTCATTCATTAGGCACATGGCGTAAGGTCTAATTTTCCTCCATTATACAGTCTCTCTTTAAGATCAGAGAAAATCTGAACTAGTATTTTATCAGAACCACCACCCTATGTTCCAGTTTAAATTTAACCATTGTAGAGTTTTAGTTTCTACATCTATAAATAAGAATACATACTGATTTTTGCCTTTCTCAAAAAGTTTTCGTTCAAATGAGTTTATATGGAATCTGGTATGTTCTGAATGTGCTCCCCCCAATCCATCTGTTGAAATCTTAATCAACAATGTGTTGATATTGGGAAGTGGAGGCTTTAGAGGGTGGTTAGGGCATGAGGGCTCCACTGCCACTAATGGGGTGGTGCCTTTATTAAATAGGCCTCAGAGAGCTGCTTGTCCTTTCCATCACGTGAGACATAGCAAGAAGGCACTATCTGTGGACAAGAAAGCAGGCCCACACCAGACACCGAATCTACTATCATCTTGGTCTTGGGCTTTACAACTTCCAGGACAGTGAGAAATGAATTTCCACTGTTTATAGACTCCAATATTGTGGTAGTTTTTTATATCAGCCTAAAGGGACTGAGACGGAACATGGATGTATAAGCCACATCTAATTGTTGCTCAATTAATAACATGAGACTGAAACAATGACCTTTATAAGGATGGCCATTATGAACAAACAAGTATTTTCTGATTTGCATAAGTTTTATTAGGAGAAAAATACTAAAATTCATTCCACGGTCTGTAATATCTTTTATGTGATCTGTAGAAATTATTATTTTTCTATTGTTGTCTCATGTCTTTCAAATTTGGAACTATTCTGCCTTCAATATCAATAATCTGTAACTTTTTACACATAACTGTTATCAGTCTATACACATAAAAGGAGTAAATGGGGACAATCATTAAGAAGGAAGATTAATGACTAGTTTATGCCATTACCATATGTCTGTTTTGGTAAATGCATTCTATGAATATCTGAAAAGATGAATTAAGGTATTTTTAAGCAGAATGAAGATTAAATAAATTATTGGAAGAGAAAAGTCAAAGACCAAGCAAGCATCATTGAATTTCTTCCTACTACATAATCCATAACCTATTTGCCAAAGTATCCAAAATTGTGAATGATGGATGGATTCTTTGCGGAAAAAAAAAATCTCTTTCTACTCAAAAGGTAATGTAGAAAAATATATTTAGGGTGAAAATGGTTGACTTAAAAGAGAAAGAAGAATCCAACTCTTAATTCACTTGGTCAGTTATAATAAAAAATGCAATAGAGAATTTCAAATACTATGCTAAATAAAGCAATTCAGAATATCATTTGTGATTTTTGCACAAGAGTAAAATCTATATGTAAGCACATTTCTTTTTAAGCTAAATTAAAAAAAGACCTCATTATAATTAAATTAAGTATGCTTTTAGAGGAAATAATAATAGAAAAGGGTTGTTTTTATAACACTCAGAAAATAAAATACAATAAGGAATAAATGTTTGACAATGAGAATATTAAAAGCACCCCATATTATTGTAAAAACTTTATGCTATATCAATTGTTGTAATGTCCATCCACATGTACAAATAACCATTTAAACAGTGGGGAAATATCACCTGTCAGAACTATATTTGTTTTTTGATGAGCCAATATCCTAGAAACACAATATGATTTCTAATAAAGTATATTTTAAAAAATAGTTAACAGGATGGACGCGGTGGCTCCTGCCTGTCATCCTAGCATTCTGGGAGGCTGAAGCAGGTGGATTACCTGAGCTCTGTCTCAAAATGAATAAATAAATAGCTCAGAAATGTAAACTATAGCTCTAGTCAATTAAGTCACTCAAATTGCATTATGTTATTTTTTGAATTATTGATTGTTCTGGTGATAATTATAAGTCCTATTGACTATGATTATGAACTTTTAAAACTATTTTAAATGGGGGGCAGCGCCTGTACTGAAAGGAGTAGGGCGCCAGCTCCATATACCAGGGGTGGCGGGTTCAAGCCTAGCCCTGGTCAAAAACTACAAAACAAAACAAAAAACAAAAAACTCCCACAATTATTATGAATGATCATTGACCAGTTCCTCAGTTACAATAAGGAGTTTATTCATAATAACATATACGTGTCCTTCTACACACTGTTAAGGATAAACAATCACAGACCAGTCAGGAAGGTGTGTGTATGAAATCCTGAGCTAAAAATAAATTTTACCTGATTTTTTTTAATATAATAAATTATTTTCAAACAGAAAGAAAATCTCTCCTTTTCTGCCTTCTCTGATCCTTTATAAATTAGCAGTGTGAACACATGTTACTCACATAACCTCTCTCTTTTCACATATATTAAACAGGATAATAAAGCCATGTGCTACATAGAACTCTTCTGTGCATTAGATGAGGTCACATATACAAAAGTCTTAGCATAACGTTTGTCCCTTACAAATAATAATGATAATGATTAATATTTATTGTAAAGCACTTTTCTTATTGTGTTAAATTTATTAAATAAGTATCGATTCATTTTATCTATAATTCAACTCTATGAGATGGTTACTAGTTTCATATCAAATGTAGTAAGTTTTCTTAGTAAATGTTTAATAAATGCTATCATCATTATATGTTAGCACACCAGCTCCAAACTGGAAATAAAACCTGATCCAAGTCAAATTCAATCAGTATGAAAGAGTTTTCATAAAATAAAAGTTGCTACCAAGAGGGTAGACAATGGTGGTTGTGTATTAAAATGTAACTGCTTGACTTAAGGATGCTTGAACACAAATATTCTTGTAAACAAGATTTTTAAGATGAGTAAGATTTTCCCAGATGCAGAGGGGAATTCTTTCCTGAGATTCTGTATTGTTGTCTCTGTGTTGTGTTCCCTTCTTAGACCATTTTATGAGGAGACTGGAGTAGCGTCAAAGACCAAGCAAGCATCATTGAATTTCCTCCTCCTACTTCCCTACTTCCTCCTCCTCCAGAACCTATTTTCCAAAGTAGCCAAAGCTGTGAAAGACAGATAGATTCTTTACAGGAAAAAATAAAAATCTCTTTATAGCCAAAAGGTAAGATAGAAATATATATTTAGAGTTAAAATGGTTGACTTAAAAGAAAGAAAATCCAGTCTCTTAACGTACTTGGTCAGTTATAATAAAAAAAAATGCATTAGGGAATTACAGATACTGTGCCACAGAAAGCAACTCAGAACATCACTTAATTTTGGATCTGTAAGGTCAACTATAGGAAGAACTTTGGAAGAAGGTTGTACCTTCTTTAACAAGAATCTCGTACAAAATATTGTTAGAAAACTTTAGTATAGTTAACTCTTAGCTATCTGGCCGCATTTACATAATTTATTTAATATCTTTCAGGAGCTGCTATGCCTTTGCTATTATTAAGAATTTAAATGATCTAAATGATCAGTTAGCCATGTATTTAAACACTGATGATAACGACAGAAGTAACTGAATGCATGTTTGTTAGTACAAAATAAACACCATTGTTCCCAAAGGAAAAAGCAAGTTTGTAAGAAACATACTATGTTTAAATTACCACAGTAGTCTATTTAAGCATACAGGATATTTGCATATTTCTTGCATTAATAGACTCTGATTTTTATTAATTTAAGAAGTAAGTATGCAAAATACACCCAACTAAGCTTATAACAAATTCTTCAGAGGAAATTGACTTAAATATTAATGAATGGCAGATATGCCTATAAAATAATTCTGTTCTTACAAGTTAATATGAAGTATAATTATATGTAAAATTTTGTCCGACATCATTGTTAAAAAGCACTGGGCCTAAATTCCTGTTATGCATAAAATATAATTATTCATTTTAACAATTATTACACAGCGCTTGTAGGCCAAGCATACAAATTCAAGACTTCACTGAAAGCTCTGAAACACATTCACTAAGATTATTTTAACTCAACTCAAGAAAAATTAAGTGAAAACTTTAATATATGTGTATCCCATATTCTAAACTTTATCTATGGTCATAAAAGTAGAATTTTGAAACTTTTCACAGTGGCACTTAATACTTAAGAATGCTACAGAATTTTAACGATCAAACCTTATATCTTTCCTTTACTGAAACAACACAAATACAGTTTAAAGGAAGAGCCTGTGGCCATCACGGATATCATTAAATACATAACCTAAAATAAATTCTATTCTATTTATGGCTGAAAAGTTCAGGCAGTCATATCATTCTTCCAATTTTCCTGTAATTGCTTATTTCTGTCTCTGTAGTAAATGGAGTAAGCTTTTAGGTTCCTTCCTTCCCCTTTTTCTTACCTTCATATGAAATCTTTTTTTCCACTTTTTTCCCTAAATCTATGATTTACCAAGAGTGCAAATTGTCTTTCAAGATAACACAGCAAGAAAAGAACATAAAAACTAAGTTGTTTTTCAAAAGTCACATTGTAAGGCAACAACTCCATTAGAACCATAAGGACCTCATTGTCTAGTTTGTTCACTGAATCATAACTGATTGTTTTTAAACTTTACAGAGGCAAAACATTTTAAGTACTATACTGCCTGTAAGGTTTCTCTTGTTATTATAAATACAAAACAGGAAAAGAAAGCATGAATCTTAAACGTTCCTTACTAAAGAAAAAATTAAAATTCTCCTTTTTTTTGGAAAAAAAAAACTAGCTATAGAGAAGCGACACATTATAAATGAATCAGTTTCAATGAAGTCTTCTAGTCAGAAAGGATCAAATTAGACTCAGTGAAGTATGAATTGAGTGACTCTGCAGAATATATTTTAACCTCACTGGCTTATTTTCCATTAAATGTAGTCTTTACTGATCATCTACCTTATAAAATTGCTGTGAAGACCAGATGGGATCTTAGAGAGAATGTTCCTAGCATGATGTCCAGCACCGAGCAGAAGTTCAATGTGCCTACCCTTGTTTATACAATTTATAATTTTTAAGGTCTACCCTAAGCGTTATTGAGATAATAGTAGTCATGTCAGTGGAAATAGAGAAGCCGTTAAACAGAACATCTTCAACTGAAATGTGGGAGATGTGTATACTCTACTGGCTGAATGTAATAAATAAAAATGTGAGTTATGTATAGGATGATTTTTATGCTTTTTAATTAGCATTTTAATTTTAATACAGTTTGATTTAATAGCCTTTTAATGTAATGGACTAAAATCCTGTGCGAGTTAATTAGGATCAAAGTAATAGTGATGAATAGGTTTTGATCAAGCAATAAAATTTTTGAAGTCATTTCAGAAAATGTATGTGATTCAATCGACCATTTCTCACTAGTTTTGCCATCCTATATTAATATGCGTAGAAATCTATTATTTTGCTTTTCTTAGTAATAGTCTTTGTTCATTTTTCCTTTTAAAAACATTAACACTACATCTGTAAATGCCATGTTATTTGTGAACACTTTCAGGAGGCCATTTAACTAAACACACACAGATATAACATACACTGAAACGTATATTTATAAAAGTGATATAAATTTTTACAAATGTATGTTATTAATAAATTTTAATTTTATAATGAAATTTTCAAATGTTAAATAAAATATAACAATTAAGCCAAAATCTTCCGTAACCCTCATCCTGCAGAGATAACCTCCATCTACATGAACAGACATATTATCTCTGTGTGATTTATACTTATTAATAGTAGTCAGCCTTGCTCATTCATGTTTTATTATTACATAAAACTAGTTGAGGGGTCAGTATTTAAACATCTAACAATAAATAAAGTCTCTTTCCAGCATTTTTCTAACTAGAAATTTTTCAGTTTTGAAAAACCTTCTTTGTAATACCTTCCTCTTCTATCACTAAATGCAAGGAAAACTCCATATTCATTAACTTCCACTCAATTCAAGTATAGCAGATGTCCAGTAGCCCAGGTTTGGTCTGGAAGTGTGGGAGCATTTTACTTCAATGTACCTTTGGTGGTATTTTGTTTCATTTTATTTTATAAGAAATTGGCTGTATGGTTTTTACTCCACTTTGCTCCACTCAGAGGAGGGAGTCCTCTTGGGGAAGCATGAGTGAACAAGGGTATATGTACAGTATGTTAGAGAGGCCAAGAGTGTCTCCCCCCTCTCAGACAGGTTATCTAAGCATTCAGTTTACCTCACTGTCTTGCAATCCATGAGAATTTGTAGCTATGCGCTAGTCTAGGCAGAGATAGATGTAAATTTTACCCAGAGAGTCATGACTACATCAGTTTGCAAGTGACAAACTCATTTCCTGACTTCTCTCGGGATACTAATAAGGCCTTGGATCAATGGTCCAGGGTAATTCCATGTGAATTTCAGATTAAATAAATGTGATAAAAGCTTCCATCTGGCTGTTGATCAAACATGTGGGGAGATGCTGATTTCCAGTGACACATGGTAGTATATCCACCATGTAGCAGTCCCCGATGCCTTCCTGTAAATTACTTACCATTGGGATTACTTGACTTAAGCAGTCAGAAATATTACTCACTTCTTAAGTGCTGCCCGATGGGAGTTTGTGAGATGTAGTCTAATCTTATTCTTGTTAAGGAAGGCATTAAGAAATAATAGAGCCATGTTTATTTTACTAAATGACAATTGTGTTCAAACTATTTGAAGAAAGCAAACTCTATTTGATAGCAGCCAGGAACTTGTTCTTGATGACAGAAGACTACATCTAAAGGAATTGGAAATTAAAATACTAGATAAATGTTTGGTTGTATGATGAATACTAAAATTTAGATAAATGAATGAAGTCTGGATGTTTACTCTATTTACCATGTTGCAAACAGCATCAACAGCATGGTAAAACCTTTGAGAATCAGGGAAATTTCTGGTTCAAAATTTCATAGATGTTGCTTCAGTCACTGTCATCAACATATTTATGTTCTTTCTAAAGAAACTAAAATATTGAAATTAATTAAAATAGTGATAAACATGGTGGAAAGGATTTTATTTCATTTCTTTATTTATTTGTTTATAAATTTGGTTGTTTTTGCAGTGATATTTCGAGGTAAAGACAAAACATAGCCAATTAAATTCCAGTCATTGCCTAAAAGAAGAATGTACAGTTCATTCCTAGTTTGATGCTGATAGAAATTCCCCAAGGATAATTTAGGACTCAAGATTTCCCAGTCTTGGCACTATTAATTTTTTTTTTTTTTAATTGGGTAACGTTTTTCAGTAGAATGCTGTTCTGTGCACTGTAGGATGTGCACCACCATCCTTGTATTCTACACACTACTACACCAATCCCCCTAGTGGTTACAATGAAAAATTTTCCTCAGACATTGTCAGAGTCAATCATTTTGATAAATTTGCTAAATAGGGGCAGAGGGTCTATGGAGAATAAACAGCATAATAAAGTATCGATAGCTTTCCAACTATCAAAGTCCTTATCACTTAACCTGTGTTGGATGGCATCTATAAATGTTACATATTTTAATAATGAACAACTAATCGATAAACATTATGAATAAAACATCACATGTAAACAAATATTTAAACCAGACCGTGTAGGAAGCTAAAAGGGAAAATAAAAGCTACATGGTCCCAGATAAGCAGTTATATGAAATAGAGAATGTTACGGTATTAAACTGGTTTTGTAATAATTTTAATATTAATAAAATGGCCCTGAACTATTGTTTATTGAACTGAACTGTATTCAGTTCAATTTTGTTCAATGATGGTTCAGTATGGAACTGAACTACATGCTTTGAATCCAGTTGGAATTTGAGCTAAAAAAACAAAAAACAAAAACAACAGCAGCTGAGCAGAATAGCATAATGATTGAAAATGACGGCTCTCGAGTCAGACTTTCTGTCAGAATCTGACTTTGTCACTTTCAAACTAACACAGCACAAAAAAGACGTGCTGCCTCTAAGATTCCTCCAGTATAAAATAAAGATGAGAATAATATTTACTTTATTGGGTAACTGTGAGAATTTAATAGATTTACCTACATAAAAGACATAGCACAATGCCCAGCATGTTAAAAGAACTTTACATTTATTAGTGTAGTGTTGTTGTTCTTTTTGAGGTGATTATACATAAAATATTTTTGTTTAAAAAAAAAACAACAAACTTATAATATGGAGAAAGGAATTCTTGTTAGACATAAAAAAAAGGATAGTCTAAGAAAATGTGTCTTTTCCAGTAGATGGGAAGGTGCAGCTCCAAACAACTTAGGGAAACCAAGGACGGAGAGCAGTTTGAAGGAGCCCCTGCTCGTATAGTCCAATTTGTCAGCACATGGCGATAATTCCAGGGCAGTGGGGAACTGGATTATGAATGCATTTATCAGTTGTTTTCAATAACTCAGGGTCCTTGGGAACTGGAACAGGGACAGTGTACTGCTTGCCTTCATATAGAGAAAGAAAAGTGATGATTCTGGAGATTACAGACCAGTATGATTGCCTTTAGGTTCCAGGAAGACTGGGAGAAAAAATCAGCCGATCAATTTAAATCACTGAGACGCACAGAAGCTCATTAGTCATTCTCCCTACTCCCAATAATAACAATTCGTATGACAAAAAGTACATTTGCTGCACCTATGTGTTCACTTACATTATCCTAATGACCATGATGGAAAAAGCCTAATGACTTACAGAAGACCGACAATTACAGGGGAGAGCAAAGAACAATTTCCATGTTGTTCTACCTTTTAGATTCTCCCTCTAAAGTTTATTCTAACACTGATTTTCAAATATTTGTGACCAAAGATGGGAAAGTATATGGAGATCTCACATAGGTGTAGATTAAATCTCACCTGTGCAGCTTACTAACTGTATAGCTCCAGATGGAAAGTTGGTTTGGGCTCCCTCAATAGTAAAATGCAGAGAGTGACGTCTGCTTCATGAGATAGGGCAAGGGAGTATGGAGAGATGTGTGGCATATGTTAATGAAGTTAAATCATACCCAGGGTCACCCATGTCTGTCTGCTTTCTTACTTTAGCTCAGAAAATAAAAGTTATAGACTGCAGATTATAAAGGATGTATTACTGACAACATGGTTTGGACATGCCTCTGAACGGAGCTGGGGCAAGACCTATAATGGAAGTTAGGCTGTAGGAAAGTAGGACGGGGTTCAAAGGAGATAGCTGGCATGAGGATTAATCAGAGTGTGGAGCAAAGCCTGAAAAGCTTGGTCAAGGCAGACTCTGCGTCAGATGATTAGGGTTCTATGACTGGGGAAGAGCTTCATGTAGTAGCAGAAAAATACTCCACGTATCTCCTTGGGCATAGATTTTCTCCAGTAACTTCTAAGGGGCCACCAAAGCTTTTTATTCTCAGAATTTCCAGCTCACTAGATTGTCTCCAATTTCTAGAAATCATTGGTGGCTGAGTGGATTCAACATAGGGTAAGACATTGGGGGAAACAAGGTAGTTAATTTTTTTCTATAACTTTCTTTGTATCCACAAGAGGTGAAAAAAAAAAAAATCCTCATCAGAATTAAACGTGTAGCCCAAAGTGATTACTTTCTAATAGTTTTTGGAAGTGTATGTTTGGCATATGGTATATTTTACTTTCCTCTCAGCCTAAAGGTATGGCAATAAAAAATGCAATTTCTTAAATCTTAAAAATAAATAAGTAAAATACATTTTTAAGAACTTCCAGATGATTAACTATCCCTGTAAAGCCTGGCCTCTCCGGGTGTTATATGTTATGGATGCCTTTTCATAGAATCAAACTATAAAAATTCAGCTCTTTTAATGCCTTGTTCCAGTTTGGTAATTTTCCTTTCCGAGAAAACATGTCTAAAATCATACTTTCATTCTCCTTTCATTGTAGTTTGTTAGGGAACCAGCCCTAAACATCACAGTGGTTTTTTTCCAGAGTTTGGTGGAAATGAGAATGAAAGAAAATGAACAGACAGACACAGATTTAAAGTTTGAAGAACAGCATGGGCTGAGGGATCTTTGTTTTTATAGTGAGGCTTCAGCAAAGATCAAGACCCTGGGCTCCCTGTATAATTTATTTTATATATCTCGTAGGGGCAGACCAAATTTTTACATATAATTTTTGTTGAGCTTATATTTTTTTTGTGGGGGGGGGGTTTTGGCTGGGGCTGGGTTTGAACCCACCACCTTTGGCATATAGGGCCGGCGCCTTACTCCTTTGAGCCACAGGCGAGTTATGACAATTGGGCTCATTTATCTTTTATTATTATTGTTCTAAGTTATTTATGATCTTAATATAAATAGAACCTGGGACAGGGAACACAGTCAGGAGCAAAGCATCAAAGAAGACCCCACTTAGGCAGAGCACAGATCACAAGAGTGGCAATTAACACTTAGGAAGCTTTGAGTTCAGACCTATTGATGCTTTTGACCATAGCAAGGCCATAGAATAAAGAAGATATTTTTCTCCTTATTTACTGTGGAGTAATTTTTGTTCTTGTTAATGAGGTACAAATATTTTGTGTTTCCTAACTCCTCAAAAGTACATATTCTCCGTGAGAGGGCAGCCCCGCGCAGGTGAGCCTTATCTGCCCAGTGACCTCGCAGTGGAGTTGAGCAGAGAGAGGGGTAAGGTTTCAGCAAAAGAGTCGAGTGGATTGCCTGAGTTCACAGGTTTGAGATCAGCCTGAGTCAGCGTGGGATCTCATCTCTTAAAAAGAATAGCCAGGGGTTATGGCCTGTACCTGTAATCCCAGCTACTTGGGAGGCTGAGGCAAGAGAATTCTTTAAGCTCAGGAATTTGAGGTTGTTGTGAGCTGTGACACCACAGCACTCTATGGAAGGTAGATAGCTTGAGACTCTGTCTCAAAAAAAAAAAAAAAAAAAAAAAAAGCCTCTAGCATCTTAAAGGTGCTAGGCCTTTGGCAGTGCATTTTGTACCAGGCTTTAGGTTCCTCTGATCCAATTCTCTCCTATCTCCTTCCCTTTTGCCCATCATCTGTAATCGTTTTCTTAATTCAATTCCTAACCTACTTACAATCAATAATTGAATATTGGCTTTAAGCTTATTAAATCATTATTAGCAATGTACGCACATCACATATGACTTCTGCCTTAAGTCCCTGTACGAGAACTGCAATAGTTAAGCTCACTCTCTCCCCTCTTCTCTTTCTCTGTAGCAATATTGTCATCTCTGAAGTGTTAAACATGGGAGTAAATCATGATTATTTTTTCCTATTACATATCCATGACAAACAATGATTAATACAGGCTATAATAAACACTTCCAACTTACTTTCTCATACTTACATTTTTATGTTAAGTGTCAGCATCATGGTAACCCAATATTTGTGCTTAATAAAAGTAGCAAGTATGGGGCAAGGGAAGTGATTTAAGTTAAACAAGAATATCACCACTTGGTAGAGAAAATGAAAATGAAAAAATACTTATTTAAATACATCAAAAAATTTATAAGCGCTATTTTAGCAAAATAGCAACTTTTAGTCAACTTAAAATTTTGTACTGAATGTTTAAAAAGCACAAAACAGATACATTAGACAGGTCTATTAGAAAGAAATAGAAACTAGGGTGGCACCTGTGATTCAAAAGGGTAGGGCGCCAGCCACATATGCCAGAGGTGGTGGGTTCAAACCCAGCCCTGGCCAAAAAAAAAAAAAGAAGTAGAAACTAAAAGTAGAGAGACAAGTGAGAGCATTAATAAATGAGCAGTAAGAGGACTGGACCTAGGATATCAGCAAAGAAAATAAAATAGGTTAGTACACTAAAAAAAAAAAAAAAAAAAAAAAAACAACAACAGATATTTGAGCTAGTGACAAAAAACTCCTTTAATCCTCATGATAGCCTTTGTAGACAAGCACTTTTTAAATTCCCATTTTACATACGAGGACACAGAGGCAACAAAAGGTTAGATAACTTGCCCACAGTTGCAAATCTAGTAAAGAAATCTGTACTTTAGATCTTGTTGATGAAAGAATTTGATAATAATTTTGGTCATGCTAAATTTGGAATTCTGGAGATCATTCAGATAAAGCTATGGCAATTGAGCCTAACACTTTACAGAGAGAATTTGAATAAAGAAAAGGACTTCCCAGACCTTTGAGTCCCAGGCATGGGGCCTCAGCCTTCGTGGGCAGCTGACAGGTTTCTACAGAATGAAGGGCTGAGGCTCCCAGGTCCCACAGAAGACTCTGCTCAAACTCCCACTGCAGGTGGACATGTGGGTAGTTAACACAGGTCCCCAGCATTCCAGCAGGACTGATGCAGCTGGATGTGTGACTCTGCTGGGTGGAGCCTGGTCAAAGACAAGGAGGAGGAATCTGGCCTGCCATCTGAGGTAGCCTAGCCCAGTGCTTCCAGCCTTCATCACCTCCCGAGGCATAGAGGCCTGTCACTGGGGCATCCCATGAACTTGTTTTACCCCTTGGTGGAAGATGAATGTGCTAAATGATCTCTATGCTATGGGCATCATTGAGTGTGATAACGTGTTAATGTTGTCAGTCTCAGCCAGAGTCTGAGTGAGGAGAAGCATAAAAAGATAAGACCACTTAGGATGAAAGGCTCTCACAATGCTGCTGAGGAAGGAGGGGGTGCAGTGACTGATGGTGGTCAACCTTTGGATCATCTGATGGATCTGCCACTGTGGTATGTCAGCCAAATGAATTCCTGTTGCCTGTGCTTTTGACTCTTAGGAGCCCAATTTGCTGTCAATGCCTGCCAGTGACTGGATAATCCTAAAAGACAGAATAAAGTAGTGATGGTCATCTCTGGAAAAGAGGTAGAGCTGGTCTTTTGGGAATCTAAGCTCAGTATGGCTTTCCTCAACAGAATTGCTGCTGGATCATGCACACACAGATATCATAGGCCTTGGCCTTCCAGGACACTCTCAGAACCTGGCAAAACAACAAATGTCCTTTGTCATTCACAATCTGCCAGCCACTGCCAGGATGGCTGCCATCAGCAAGGTCGGTAGGGCTCCTTGAAGGAACCTCAGCTGAAACCTCTGGGGAATCACTGATTTCTCTGCCAAGAGAACAGGTGGCTCACTTTTGACCCAAAATCAGATCGTCCAAGCAGGGAGAGAGGCACTGAGCATGCTCTACAGGCACTGAGGAACACAGAAACTGGATGGCCCAGATCACTGACAAGCCTCAAGTTACCAAGCTCCTACCTACTTCACAGGACTGATGCTCTTGCTGCTGACAATTACAATGCTTCCTCTGACTCTAACTTATGAGATGAAAGAGCAGAAGTGGTGTGGACCTTAGAGTCTTTGTGCACAATCATAGATGAGTCTCAAGATTGATCTTAAGAAATTTCCTAAGAAGGCAGCCTATGCACAGGTTGCAGCTGCCCGTTCTAAGTGATTTGGATCAGATCATTAAAAGCTTCCACTATTTGCATTCCAAGACCAGAAGTAACATTTTGAACTTTGGGGGAGATGCTTAGCTCTTGAGTAGAAGAAGACTACCCCTATTCCTCTTTCCCAAATAATATGAAACTATTCAAGTTTGAGAGATTTTTCTATGCACAAGACTGTTTCATTACTGTTTAAATGATATACACAAATGAGAAACTAGGACATGAAAAATAATTAGATCAGAAGCAGATGAGTTTGGACCAACACTATTGACAAATCTAAATCTAAATCTAAATTGCTAAGAGAGATCTGAGGATGTAATGTTAAATTCTTTATTAGATTTTTCTTAAGTCCTGGCTCTTTTCTGCTCTGGATTAGAATTGAGCAGCTTATCCAAGGACTGGAGAAGGAGGACCTACCAGCATCTGACTTCATCTCTGCTGATGACATTTCTCCCTTGAAAGGCTACTAAGGGCAGGGAGAAGCAGAGGAAGTCCCAGCGCGCAGGCCTTGGTGGTCATTAAGATGCTAAATGTTGTGCCAAAAATTCCTGGCAATTTAATCAATAAAGAATAATTTCTATATAAATAAATATAAGCGACTTTTTGAAAAATTTTTAAAAACTGTGGTTCAATGGTTCAGGCACTGACCCTATATACTGAGGGTAGCAGGTTTGAACCCAACCCCAGCAAAACAAACAAAATAGCTGGGCGTTGTGGCAGATGACGGTAGTCCCAGCTACTCGGGAGGCTGAGGCAAGAGACTCGCCTAAGCCCAGGAATTATTGCTGTGATGCACTCTACTGAGTGCAATTAAGTGAGTCTCTGTCTCTAAAAAAAAAAAGGCTTGGTGCCTGTGTCTCAACAGGCTAGGACATCAGCCACATACAACTGAGCTGGTGGGTTTGAATCCAGCCCAGGTCCACCAAACAACAATAACGGCTGCAACCAAAAAATAGCCAGGCTTTGTGGTGGGCACCTGTAGTCCCAGCCACTCAGGAGGCGGAGGCAGGAGAATCACTTGAGCCCAGGAATTGGAGGTTGCTGTGAGCTGTGATGCCACAGCACTCTACCCAGGGTGACAGCTTAAGGCTCTGTCTCAAAAAAAAAAAAAAAAAAAAAAATTAAAACTAAAATTTTGAAAAGAGAGGAAAGCAAAAGAGATTTAGCACCAAGAAGTAAGAAGATTAGAACCTCAGTAAGAAACACAGGAAGAGGAATAGAAATAACTCAGAAGAATGGTACAAAAGAGACGTACTTGACAAAAGTTGTCAGTAATACTGAATGGTCAAAGCTGCTAACTGCAGAAAGACCAGTGGATTCTGTAGAGAACTAGGGAGAAGTGAAGACGTAAAGCTGATTACAAGGAGGTTAAAATGAATAGCTGACAAATGAGTTTTTCAGTGGGCAAACCCTTTAAGGGCATGGCACATGTAAGATGTGTTATAAACTGAATATTTGTCCTCCCAGAGTTCATATAGTGACTCTAACTCCCCAAAGTGAGGATATTAGTAGGTGAGGCCATTAGGAGGTAATTAGGTTTAGATGAGGTCGTGAAGGTAGCATATCCATGATGGGATTAGGGCCCTTATAAGAAGAAGAGACAGCAGAGCTTGCTTTCTCTGCTATGAGAGAATACACTGAAAAACGGCCTTTGACAAGCCAGAACAGGGTTTTTAACAAGAACTGAATCTGCCAGCACTGTGATCGAGAACTTTTCAGCCTCCAGAACTGTGAGAAATAAACACAGGATGGTAAGTTAGGAAATCTACTGGGTTGATCTAGGACATTTTGGAATAGGAGAAATCAGAGGATAACAGTAAAGGAGCTAGTCATTACAGAAAGCTGGATGGTATGAATGGCAAAGACAATTACTAAGAGGGCAGAATCTGAGAGATGTTTCATGGGATGCCATCCGAAGCTAAGACTCTGGGCTTAATGTTAGGGGGGAAAAAATTTCCTAAACCTCTACAAAGTACACTGCACTTTCATTCTCACTTAGAACATTCGTGTGGGGGAGGCTTAATTATCTTTATTTTGCAGATGAAAATGTGAACTCAATTGATAAAGGTGAGAACACAAATGATATGCAATGAATTGCATGAGAAGATAAACAGAAGCTATAGATCAACTATCTAAGGGACCCTGAGGGGATCAAGAAATGTCGCTTAGTACTCCATGGTGTACATATACCACAATTTATTGATCCTAATTAAAAAAAAAAGACATAGATAAAGCAACAGAGGGAAAAAAAAGAAATGTTGCTTAGATTTTTTTCCTTGCCTTTATTCCTTTCCTACTGAACACTATGTAAAGTCTCTATTTAAGTAGGTCGTTTAGCCAAATTTTGAAGACAAAGGAAAAGTAGAATACAGGAAGTAGAAAGGGGAATTGGTGTGGTTAACATCAGCAAGAACTGCATGCAAAAAGTCCCAGGTTCAAGAGAAATCATGACCTGATTTCTGACCTGATTGTATGGAGCAATCCAAGTAGCTCGGAATATCTGCAATAAAAAATGTGAGTCTGGTGCAGCAAGCAATGGACAGGAGCCATGTTGTGAACGATCTTGTCTGCCAGCACGGAGAGCTTGCATTTTATGCCAGAACACTAAGCATGATCATAGTTGCAATTTAAAGATGATTCTGTTTATAATACAGTGACCACGTGACAGGGAAACAATATTGGAGATAGCAAGGACATTTAGGAGGCTGGTGACATCATCTACGTGAGAGATAAAGACATACTCCTATGAAAATAGTTTAAAGATTGGCTAAATATGAAAGATTAAAGCTTTGAAAGATTTAGTGTTATCAATGAAGATAGATAAAGAAAAAGGTGTCACCCTTCACTGAAAGATAATACGGGAGGTGAAGTCATGTTGGGGCAAGATGAAGGAGTTTGTCTGAGGACATAGTATGTGTGATGTATCTCTCTACATATTAAATATTATAATTTTCCATTGGTCAATTATGCAAAGCTGGAGCTCAGTTGAAAGCTCTTCCTTCAGTACAGGAATGCTATCTTTGTCCATTCGGGCTATTACAACATATGTTATAAACTAGGTCGTTTAGAAATAATATAAATTTATTTCTCACAGTTTGGGGGCTGCAAAGTTCAAGATCAAGGTTCTGACAAACTTTCTAGTGAGAATCTGCTTACTGATTCATAAATGGATGTTTTTTTCTATCTTCTTATATTGGAAGAGGAGAATTCCAACATCTTTACCTTTAAAAGGGCCCTAATTCCATTTATGATGGCACCACCCTCATGACTTAATCATCTCCCATGAACTCTGCCTCTTCCCACCATCTCAGTGGGGATTCGTTTTCAATATATGAATTTGGGGTGGTGGGAGATACAAACACTCAGTCCATAGTCGATTCTCATTACAATTAGTAAGATAGATGAAATTGTGAAGAAGAAGAACAATGAGAAAATGGAAAAGAATAGAAACTTGAAGCAATGAAGTAGATTGAAAGCCTCCTAAGGGAAGGGTCAGAAAGATTGGAAAAAATAAAAAAACTCAAAGAGTGTTTTCTGGCAAAACAGAAGTATAGAACATCTCAAAACTATTTAAGAACATAACTGAGAGATCAGCTAACAAAATTTCCTAAATGTATATATTCATTCTTATTTACTGTTATTACAGAGTATGCCAGGAAAAAAAAAAAAAATATTCCTGGATCGCCAACAGATCCATCTCACAATTCAGAGTACAGGATGATGTATTATATACTATGATACAAAACTAAGTATTCATAAGAAGTTTTGCTTTCATAGCAGAATATTTAGCCTATATCTGAACAATAACCTGATGTATGTGTACAGACTAAGATATAAAACTTTGTATATACCTATATGCTTAGAAAAGTTTGACAAGCATTATAAAATAAGGACCAAAAATTTAGCTTCACTTGTGGTTCTGGCAACTGTGCTGTGGTCTAATCAAGTATTCTGCAAAGCCGTCCTCAACCCCTGAGTCCAGAATTCAGAGAAGATGAGCATGTTTGTAGAGGGGACTTAAATGATCTATAGATGTACAGATGTCACCAGGAGGTAGGGAATGAAAAAGCTGAAAGAAGAAATTGTAGGGGGGTGGGACTTTTGTTTTTAAATTAAAAGTAACATAGGAAAAGAAAAGAGGATAAGAAAGAAAGATTTCTACAGAATGATCTTTTTAAAAAGGAAATCAAGAAATCCGTTATATTATCTAAGATACTCCATATTGCCAGGAAAATAAAAAACGAATGAGGAAAGTAGGGTTGGTTTTAAGGGGATTTTGGGAAAAGTCCTCTATTTTAAACAAAATGTAGGTTTACCATATATTTAAATTGGTTTAATGCCTCCGTCTTCTGTCAAATTCTTAAATTGTAAATTGTGGGCTTCATTTCAAAGTATAGCTCCAAAATAGTAAAGATTAGATTATAATTTTTGGTCATATCTGAATATCTAATAATGAACCTTTATCATTGATAGTTACTGCTATAGAGTCAAATCAATTCCATCTTATGCTTTTATTGACTTTAATCTTTTCAGAGCTGTTAATATAGGCTATAGCTACATACAAAAAAGCACATCTGAAATCATCAGAAAGTTTCCTTTTAGCTATTGTTCTCTGATACATTTTATTGCAGTAATTAGTAAGACAAAGAACTTTTTTGTCTTTAAAGGCCTATTTATATTTTATCGTGTTGTTTACTAAATGCAAAATATCTATTCTTGCCATACCACAGATGTCCTCTGAAATACCAGCTGTTTTTAAAAATTATGTACCTGTTTGATAATTGGCATAAAAATTACCAGAAGTTTTAGTTGGGAAAAAAAATGGCCTTTCATATCTTAAACTAGATAAAAGGATTAAGCTGTCTTTGTGTAATAAAATATATGGAAATCATACGGTAACAGTGTCTACATGTTGCTTATTTAGCTGGTGGATTTTAATCGATGTCTATCCCCAAATTGTACATTGAGTCAAAACAGTAGTAATGTTAAAATGACTGTTGACATAGAGAGAAGAACAAATATCTAGATTGTTATTGTTTAAATTACTTTATTTATTTATTTATTTTTGTAGTTTTTGGCTGGGGCTGGGTTTGAACCCGCTACCTCCGACATATGGGGCTGGTGCCCTACCCTTTTGAGCCACAGGCATTGCCCTAAATTACTTTATTTTTTTGATCAGCCAAACCCTCCCCACCTAGGTCTCAATTTTCATTACAATTTTCGTCCTTTCTCATTTAAGAAATGATTCTTACTTAGTTCTCTGTTACAATTTGGAATAATTAATTACTTTCATTCTTTCAATTATGTATATACCTGCATTATTATTTTTCCTACAATTTCTATCCAATATGTCTCAGAGGACATTTATACCAATAACATAACTCCAGCTTGAGTGACCATACCAGTGATGGAATGTTTTTTTTCCTAATAATGAATAGGATCAGTGTAACATTAGTGTGCAAATAAAATTCAAAACATTTTTCTGGATGAATAAAAATAATGCCATGTAAATAATTACAAATTATTATTATATTATTAATATACATTTGCCCTATACTTAATAGGGCAAAAATGTATATTATTACATTTAAGTATAGGGCAAATGTATATTCCTGCTTTATTGAAAGACCAAATAGCCACATTCATACTTACAGAGTTCATATTTTAAGGTTTATAACTTGAAGCTTTAATTTTAAGTAACAATGGAACTGGTTTTGAGATGCTGATATACTTGAGAATCAAGAAACAACTATGGTGGTTCCCTTTCCTTTTGGTCATCTGGTATCTGTAATTGAATCCAATCAGGACATACTGGCAACTGCATGGGAATTATGAATCTAGCATTCTAAATTTATATTTCATATCACTTATGTAATCTAACACAAGTTATCAAATCTTCCTAAACTTTTAATCATCTTAGAATAATAAAGATACCAATAAAGAGGGAGCCTACTCAAAAAATAATTTATTAATCATGAAGTCCTTCCAAGAACATTTAAATCTACTTAAACCTATATTTGCTTACTTTTAAATTTTAACTAGAATTCCTGAGTAGATTAGTGCACCTAGAAGAGAATGTTTTCAACAAATTACTACGATGGAATAACTTTACAGATGACAATAATTTGCATTTTAAATTTATAAACAGCCCAGCATGGAGGCTTAGCCTGCAATCCTCAGCACTGTACAGGCTACAGTAGGAGGATCCATGAGCTTAAGAGTTTGAAATCAGCCTGAGAAAGATAGTCAGACCCTGTCTCACTAAAAAGAGAAAAAAATTGTGTGGGTCCCCTGTAGTCCCAGCTTCTTGAAAGGCTGAGGCAGGAGGATGGCTAGAACCCAGGAGTTTGAGGTTGCTGTGAGTTAGGCTGACCCCACAGCACTATAGCCTGGAAAACGGAGTGAGACTCTGTCTCAAAAAATATTTTTTACTGGCTTGGCACCCGTGGCACAGTGGTTACGGTGCCAGCCACATGCACAGTGTGGTGGGTTTGAATCACCACCACCAGAACCATCTAAACAACAATGACAACTGCAACAAAAAAATAGATGGGTGTTATGGTCACTTGTAGTCCCAGCTACTTGGGAGGCTGAGGTTAGAGAATCAATTAAGCCCAAGAGTTTGAGGTTGCTGTGACCTGTGATGCCACAGTACTCACCAAGGGCAACATGGTGCGACTCTGTCTCAAAAAAAAAAAAAAAAAAAGAAAAGAAAAGATTTTTTTTACAAAGAGAGTAGAACTTCTGTAAGTTGACCACCCTAGGGACTGTCACAAACTGGTCAACATGCAGAGGTGGTCAGCATAAGGAACCAGCCCTACTATACTGATATGCACATGTGGTACTTGTTCCATCTATGAAAATTAGGTCAACTGAAGGAGGTGGTCAGTGTGGTGGTGGTCAACATGGAGATTCTGCTATAGTGGTTCTAAAAATAAATCATGATCTTGTGCATTAGTTCTAGGTTAGCATATATTCCATGCCATTCTTTATTCATTGTTTCATTCACAAACTCTTGATACAAACAGGAACCTGTGGTGGGTTCCCAGTCCAATGAGACATGGTCTCAACTCTTATAGTGTTTACTTTATGTAATTGATTTTATCACTGTGGACAATATGATAAAATTGGATTTCTGGGCTTACAAAGCAACAGCTCATTCACTGAATTCTTGCTTGCTCCTAGATGGCCAAATTATATATACATATATATAAAGTCAACCAATCTCTCTGATAGTTGTATTTAATTACCACATTATGTGACATGGACAAATATACTAAGGAACAATAAATATGAAATTATTAGACAGGATAGCTTAGTAAGTTATAAATATTATAGTCTGAAAGAAAGCACAAAGAAGATTACAAGGCTATAAATGTCCCTAAAAGTCCTATTGGTTTAACTAGAAAAAAAAAAAAATTGGTTATTTTTATTAGTGGTCGCAAGATTCCACAGTGATATTTTTCTTATTTAATGCTGCAAAACCATACCAATATTCTCTCTTATAATGCCTAGAACAGCAATTCTGAATTCAAACAACTATTACTATAACTTGCAGGGTAGGGATTCTCTGTATCTAGGTTTCAACCAGTTATAATCTGACCTTAATTATGCTTTTATCTCCTCCCATTAGTGTAATAAAAACATCCTCTCAAAGGTCCTCAAAGATTATCCAGTCAAATCAGTCTTTTCAAACCTTAATTCGTTAAACTTCACTATACGAACTTTTAAAATTCTTTTTCCTTTCTTGACCTACAGATTTCTGCTCTACTTTTAAATCACCTTTTGTTATCTAGATTGAACCTTTTCCTCTTTTTTCTTTCCTGCACATGTTCCACAAGAGTTCTGCTTCAAATTCCTTCTCCTTTCGTATTCATTTTATTGACACTTTCATCCTTGAGTCAGTATATTCCATGGTGATGAATGATAGAACAATTTTCTGCAAATATCTGAATTAGGCTGGGTATTCGCCCCTGAGTTGTTCCCTACAATGTAAACATCCAACATAATAGTGGGAAAGACAGTTGTGATCTAAGAGTCCAAAATGTACAGTCCTTTCATTAGCTCAGGAAACATGGGCAAGTCACTTATTTTCTTAACTTTAATGCATTCATTGATGAAATGATCAACTGAGACAAAGAACATTTTTCCTACTATTATCATCCCAGGACAAGGAAAAGACATGGAAGTGCTCAGACACAAAAGGTAAATCATTATTTCAGTATTTGGTCCAAAATAAATCTTATCTTCTAAAACAAACTCTCTCCTGCTTTTTCACACCTTTTCTCCCCAGGACAATTCCTTTTCTTTTGTTAACCACAAATAATAAAAAACTAAATCCTTCTGATAATTCCTATATTCCCCAGTCCATGCCTGATTCTCACTAACTTTGATTGAGCAAACATCTCTTAAATTGCCTCTTAGCCTGCAGACTTTCAATGCTCTCTCTTGTTTAAAGGCCAACCCAATTTTAATCCTCTTAAGGCACAAGTATGATCATGTCACTCCCAGAACTGAAAATGTTCAATGACCCTCTATTAGCCAAGGAGTATCTCTGCTCTGCCTGGCATTTTAGGCCCTTTACAAGATTATCCCAACCAGTCTCTCCTGGCTTATTTTGGAGAAAGCATCAGTTTTCTCTTCTAGTCAAGCTAGAGTGCAGAGATTCACTTCATGGACATTTTCTCACTATTTCACCTTGACGTTCACAGTGCATTGTAGCCCCATCCATCCATATCTAGTCCATTTGTAATTGTGAGTAAACCAGTCCTCCCAGGTGGAAATCAGGCAATTAAAGAGGAGCGATAATGTACCTGGACAGTCGACCAGGTGCTATAGGTGCATTATATAATTTGTTCCAGGGAAGAGCAGATATTATCACTTGATTTTACAGACAAGAATACTGAGAATGAAGAAAATTACATAATTTTATCATACATGGAGAAAGTAAGAGAAGATTTTACTCCAGCTGTGTCGGACTTCGAAGTTGATGTTATTTCCTTTAAAGCAGCTGTTTCCAAACTGTTAACAGATTTAAAAGTACCAGGCGGTAAATTAGGTGCTAAAAGGGATAGAAAGAGTGAAATATGCAGCTTGTATGCCTCAGTACCCTGGCTCCAAAACCCGACTGTTCCACAAGAGAAAAAAAAGGGGGGGGGGTGTAAAAGAAGAAAATGTATTATGGGAAAACGTTTTGAAAATCACCTGAAACTTTCTCATCTGACCTACTATGCACTTTGCAAACACTATTCTTATGGCTGTTGGCATTTTAAAGTCCTACCTAATAGCAATTGCTGGCCATTACTTACTTAGTACTTTGGAAACTAGTTGAAAATAATTAATAGTGGCTTATTCATTTTTATGTTGTTCATAATACTGGCAACTCAAATATTTGTTAAACATATAAAAGAGTTTGTCTTTTTATGTAAGTATAGAATACATATAGTACATATGTATGACATATAATATACATTATTACACAAATGGATTATGTAAACTTGAAGAATATTATTACCCTTTAGTTTTATATATAATTCCTTTAAGTTGCTTTTACATGTGCATTTACACAATTCAATCATAAACTGTTATTTTTTTTTGAAAATAGAATATAAAGTACAGACTGTTTTTTGTTATTGTTGTTGGGGATTCATTGAGGGTACAAAGAACCAGGTTACGTTGATTGCCTTTGTTAGGTAAAGTCCTTCTTATAATTGAGTCCTGCCCCCAAAAGGTGTGTCATACACTCTGTCCCCCCCCCCCTTCCCTGTCTCTGCTCCCCCACTGTAGTACATACTTTTTAGTAAGGTAATGATATGTATTCAAATCTTAGAGCTACATAGTATCTCTTGGGAAAAAAATTCATTAATTATAATCTGGCAGCTAGTAAATAACTATCTAAAATGGACTGTAAGTTCTTTGCCCAAAATAGTGGGGTCCAAGCTTTTTAAAATAAATAAGAAAGGACCATCAGTATTCTGAATGTTTTGAACTTTTGTGAAGTAATATGACAAATATTTACTGAGCTACTTGGAGCTGTTCCTGAGAACACAGATAAGTTTTCATGAATTTGTATATTCTTAAAGCCTAGGCCAATATTGAGTTTATGTAGGCTCCCTCATTTATGTTTTTGGAATTAACTACTCATATTTTTATAAAGAGAAATACTTTTTAAGTTAAAAGAAAAACTATATAGTAAAAACTATTTTACAATAATTTTTAAAAGACCACGTTTCCATTCTACATTGAACATGATTCAATCATTCAAAGTTTTATGTCTATTCTTGAATATTCCCCATGAAATGACATGAAGCGTCATTTCAGTATGCTATGCCCCATGGAATCTTTCAAATAAACTCGAAAATCAATTATAAGGAAACGAATGTTTTGCTGCTGTTGTCAACGCTCAGAAAGAGAACTGCACTTTCTCTGACAATGCTAATCTAATTAAGAGCAGCTATGCATTGAAAAGGTGTTTCTCAAAACGTTTTATGGTGAAACATACAAAAAAAGGATGTATAAAAATCTATTATCTTCTCGCTATTGTGGATGTGAGACTTCTCCCTCCTTTACCTTAGTTTATAACATAAAAAAGGAAAAATACTCTCGCATTCTGTTGTATGGCATATAATGCTGGTAATATGATTTAAGTTTAAGAGACAGCGACATAAACAGGGCTACCCAAGCAAATCTAAGAAAGTAAACTCATGCTTTCAAAATAATAGTAAAATGTGGAAATGTGGGAAATAACGTAAGGAAACTATACTAGAAAATTAAATTGAAACAGCTCTTAAATGCACTTTGTAAGCAATTCTTTTACTAGAATTATTTTTTTTTAGCTTTTTTACTAGAATTATTAATTCAGTCTTTATTTTATCAGACTTAGAATTTTATTTTTCTTTCTGGATTTTTTTCATGAGTATATAAATCTAATATTCTTTTGTAGAGATTCTATCAGAGTTCATTTCCTCCTCTTGCAAGATATTCTAATTGTTTACAAGCTAAAATATGAGGCCCTGTTTAACCACATTAACCAGAAGAATGCTTAGATTTGAACTAACATTTTAAATTTTGAAATATTAATTTTTATATCACCACACGTTCATGGAGTGTTTACTATTTTCCAGGCACTGAGGATGTAACAATCAACTCACAGTCCAGTGGTAGAATCTGATAGACCAAGAGTGATCCCGGTTAAGTGGTTAAGTGCTATAATTCTCTCTGTATCAAGTGCATAGAGTACAGACAAGATGAGGACAGAAGGGGTATGTCAGAGGATTTTACACAGCCACAAAGTTTTCAAGGATACTTCGAAACCATTGAAGAGCTATTCCAGATGTTAAAGTAGGGAAATACATACCCAATAACAGCATTTAACAAAGCATGATATGTTCAATACATTGTCAAAGAAAGATGTTTGTTGGAGAATGATATTAAGTGAGACTGTGAAAGATTTTAATTTTTATAAGGCTTTATTGCTTTCTTTCACCAAAAAAACTACGTTCATCAGTATTGCAATTTCAGTGTTCTCAACGATCCTCAATGTGAATAGCACACTCTGAGATGGAGAACTCTTGTACAGTGTGAAATTTGCATACATTGTACCATGACTCTGCTAATTTCCATATACCGTGGAAACGCCATAGTTGACCACCTCCCTGCATTGACCAACTGCTTACGTTGACCTACTTTTCATAGACCAGACTTGCACCACATGGATGTATTAGTATGGCATCCTAGTTTCTTATGTTGGTCACCTCAGTATATTGACCAGTCTGTTACAGTCTCTTGCATGGTCAACTTACAGAGGTTTTACAGTGTTTTTAAGTAAATTTTTTAATTTTTTTAAAATTATAACTAATAATTGTACATACTCATGGGGTACAGACTGATGTTACAATAAATATGTTCAGATCAGTTTAATTGGCACGTCCATCATCTCAATCATTCATCATTTCTTTGTGTCGGGAAAGTTCAATATTCTCCTCTAGCTCTTTGGGACTACACAATATAGCATCATAACTATGGTCATCCTAGGTGGTGCAGAACACTAGAATTTATTCCTCCTATCTGCTGCTATTTTGTACCTTTTAACGAATTCTTCCTAATCCCTCCCTTCTCCCTACTCTTCCCAGCCTCAGATAGTGTACCTATTCCCCCCCTCCTCCCTATTCTTTCCAGCCCCCATTCTACTTCTCACTTCTATGTGCTTATCATTTTCTTTCTTTTTTTAGCTTCCATATATAAGTGAGAACATACAGTGTCTAACTTTATTGTCCTCCAGCTTTCACATGGTTTTCATCTAATGATCCTACAAAAAACATGAGACGTTGGTGCAAGAATAATTACATCTAATTTATCAAGCACAGTGAAAATTGTGATTTAAAATTATACAGCAAGAAATGGCACAGTTGGGGCTAAAACCTGGGCTTTCTGACTCTCAGACTGACTTTTTTCCATAACAAAGTTCTCTTCTAGTTTCATCTTTACAAGGTTTATATTCAGACACAATTATTCAATGTAAAAAAGGAGAAAACATTTTGGAGTCAGGTGTACCCGGATTTGAATTGCAGATCTGTCCTACTTGAGAGACTTCGGACATATTCCTGAACTTCTGGAAACTATTTCTAATTCTACAGATGGGGTGCACCTTCCCGACTTACAATTGCATAAAATAGCTCATTCCCTGTCATATAAAATACCAAATACTAGTTCTTATTATTATTTGATCATTGTCATTATTATTATCATATTAAAATAAGCAAATTTAGAGAAAAGGCAAATTACTCTGGTTTGGACTGCTATGAAACATTATCAAACCTCCTTCAAGACACATTATATTTATCTGTTTAAATTAACTCTCTCTTCTATTATTGACCATTAGCCTTTAAATTCCTCAGAAATAAGTAAATATTTATTTCTGTATTCCTGATAATTAGTTCCATGGTTATTGTAAAGTTGAGTTAAAACAAATTCAAGATGACTAAACAAATTCTTGTAATTGTGAAATATAAATAAAATTGGTTTATATATTTTTTATTTATCTGATAAATACTTTGAGGGTAAAATCTATGTTCTCCCTGCCCTTTCCTCATAAGCAAGTGAGCTCACTATATCCCTAACCCCAAATTTGTCCCTACCAGTGAATGATGGGTTTACCAGATAAAGATTTGAAAGGAAGACATGGTACAGTCATTTACATAAAGATTTTTAAAAGGGTGGCGCCTGTGGCTCAGTGAGTAGGACACCGGCCCCATATACCAAGGGTGCTGTGTTCCAACCCAGCCCTGCAACAAAAAAAGTAGCTGGGAGTTGTGGCTGGTGCCTGTAGTCCCAGCTACTTGGGAGGCTGAGGCAAGAGAATCACCTAAGTCCAAGAGCTGGAGGTTGCTGTGAGCTGTGATGCTACAGCCTTCTACCTAGGGCAACAAAGTGAGACTCTGTCTCTAAAAAAAAAAAGATTTTAAAAACTACATTTGAACTTCAGCTGACTACTATCCTAGAATAAAACAAATTAAATAAGATCTGTAGAAAATGTTTATTTTGTTCATAGCATTTTAAAAATTAGTCTTCTAAAAATTGTAAAGATGCATATGTGGGCTCTTAGTGGAGTCCATTATTCAAGACTGCTAAAAAATACCCTGACAATAATAGAGCATCTCTTATTTTGATTCTGACTCCTCCATACGTAGTCAGTTTTGCAGAACCTTGGAAGTTACCTCAGTTATGCTTGATGGCAGAAGTATTTGCAAAAATATCCAATGTGACAAAAGTTCTTGCTGGTATCTAATAAAGTAAATTTTTTGTTGTTTGAGATTTGTAACGAGATTTGTCATTTGTAGAATGTGGAAAGTCATGGAGCCTATGTATTCATGGCAATGCAATACATAGATAATTTCTCTAAATTACTAATAATATCCTAATTTGTGCAAACCTCAGGCCTGAGACAGTTTTAATTTGTACCTGAAGATGTACTATGTTAATACTCTATAAAGAATCTCTTGGTAGGATAAAATCTTCCTTTGCTTCAGTTACTGTTCACTTTGAAAATTCTTGTGTACAATCCAGCAATAGAGATTCAAATTAAAGATGCTCTAAGCCAGTGGTTCTCAACCTTCCTAATGCCGCGATGTATTTTCATTGTTACAAAGGGGTCGCAACCTTTGTAAGATGTCATAGGCCGACTTGGGCTGAAATTAAGAGAGAATTGTCAGTTCTAAAAACAAGCTCCTATAGATGAGCAGTATCATCTACAGTGGAAGACAGACTTTCAGAAGAACTGTAACCTGGGAAACAAGTATGTCCTGTAACCCAAGAAAACAAGCATTACATTTGTGTTGGGAGCAAGGAAAAGGTGCATCCTTCTCCTGAAGGCATTAAAAAAGAGTAAAATATCCCATTCATAACTGTCTTTTGAATTACAGGTTCTTCTATGGTGAAAGTCTATAAGAGAACTGACCACTGGGTGTGTGTTGTCATTTACACAATAGTGTGTACAAGCCTAGATGTGTTAAATTTGGTTATATGTATCAGGATTTGAAGAAAAAATTTCCCAACTAATATCTGCCAAATAACCAGTTCGATGAAAATATTTCAAATTGTATATGAAACACTACACTGTACCCCATGATTACATTAATGTACACAGCTATCATTTAATAAAAAAAATGTGTAGCATATTACATTGTTAAGATTTTCCCTTTTTAAAAAAAATTTTATAGTATTAGCCATAGTATATCATAGCTCACAACCTGGGGAAAAGAGGATGGCGATAAAATACAGCATGGAATGTCAAAACCCTGCACATCTCAATCAGAGAAATAATTTTCTTGGTTTTTGCCAAATTTCTTTTATGTTTTTCTTTTCTTCTTTTTTTGTCTTTAAAGTCTAAATATGGATGTTTCAATCACTGTCACTAAATACTAAAGTTCATAAAACAAAAGTGAAAACAAGATCATATTATATTTTATTTCTGAACACTCTTTTGCATGCTTTTTATTAAAAGTAAACCTAAATGATATGAAAATTGAATTAAATGAGGGCCAGGACTAACTGGAACCTATGATATTTAATATCATGTTATGTCACCTAACTCTAGTAGAATAGCTTTTGTAAAAAGTCTGCAAACAACAGATGATTGTGTGATTATGGAGAGAAAGCGACACTTGTACACTGTTGTTGAGACTGCAAACTAGTGCAGCCTTTGTGGAAAATATTATGGCTATTCCTCAAAGAACTACCACTGGATCCAGCAATCTCACTAGTGGGTATTTACCCAAGGCGGGAAAGAATGCTATTTTTATCAAAGAGATACTTGTACTCTAATGTTTTTGCAGCCCAATTCACAATCTCAAAGATGTTAAATATCCCAAGGGCCCATCATTACATAAGTGAATCAATAAAATGTGTACTCCAATGAAGGTTTTTTCAAAGTTATTTTACAAATATAAAAAATGAAATAATTTTTTTAAAAAATTAGACATAGAATTGTGTCTACACTGATGAATTAATACCTTATTTGAATTTAAGGTATGTCACTGAGATAGGACAGGAATAAAATAGTTTGGTCTAGGAAGTAATCTATTTGAATAACATTAAAGGGTTTCAAAGAATTTAAGTGGGTGGGTAGAAAAGAAATAGATTTTAAGGATCTACATCACACAGTTTTGCCAAAGCCAACTTTAATTCATAGAAGAATTTTTTTTTTTTGTAATAGTACTTGCTAAATATTTTATGAACGACTAAAAATGGGCCAGGTGCAGTGGCTTATGCCCATAATCCTAGAACTTTGGGGGCCAAGGTGTGAAGATTGCTTAAGGCCAGGACTTTGGGACCAGCCTAAAATACATAGTAAGCTCATGTCTCTACAAAAGAGAAAATAATTAGACAGTCATGGTGGTGTGCACCTATAGTCCTAGCTACATCGAAGGTTCAATGAGTATGATGGTTTGAGCCAAGGACTTTGAGGTTGTACTGAGCCGTGATGATGCCACTGCAGTCTAGCCCTGACATCAGAGATAAATCCTGTCTCCAAAATAATAATAACAACGAAAACAAAGGTTTAGAGTATTTTTTTAGAAATTGAAAAACAAGTTTGAATTATCACATAATGCAAAACATATCTAGAATGGAAGTATGAAAATAACATCTATTTGATCAAATTATAGGAATCTGAGGACTAAATGGATATCTCTTTAGATTATGCTATACTTATTGTAAGAATATCCTCTTTATAAGTTACTCCAAACTAAAGATTAAATTCTATGTAGATGCAAGTCTGCAAAATAATTTCTCTTCACCTTGTTCAGAGTAACATGAACCCACCTTAACTCGATGGCACGGCAATGAATCTGTAGGACAGCTGAAGACAGTTAGCACAAATGCTGGCTACACAGTAGTCAGAGTACAATTACTGTACATTTGCTCTTGGTTTTTTTTTTTAAATGGAAACCTTTATTTCTTATCTAATTATATTATGCTTGTTTTATCGAAAAAGATAGGTGATAGTTTTAAAATACATCCTTTTGTTGCATTTAACTTTGTTTTAAATACCTAACAAAGGTATTTACATTACTAGGGTATTTGTATCCCTAGTAATTTTTGTTTTCTTTATTTTGTAGAGAAATTTTCAGAACTAGACTATTTTGTCTTGATTATAAAGATATATTAATCATAATAAGGTATGAAAAAAAAATGATTCCCCTGTTAACATTATCATAAAATGCCAAAGACTGAATTCAGAAGGTGAAGATTTCAGAAATTATTTTCAGAGGCAATGAAAGGGTAAATTTCCGTTTTCCACATCCCTGACCCTTGGGACTCCTGATGAGAAGGACAATATGCTGGGTTGTGATTAATAAAACCTATGTTCGCTTTCATGCTTGAAGAAAAGAAGTGGTGGGCGTCACAACTGGTAGCACATTCCTACCAATTAATTATATTTTCTTCCTTTTTCTCTCGATTTTTTTTCTGATCTGTCGTTAACCTCCAACTCATAATGTCAGCAGCAAAATGAGAAAATACATATCATAACTTTCTCTTATTCAAGTGTTATCTAGAAAATTTGCTACTGGTACCTTAGTACACAGAATACATTTCGACAGTTTATCTCATACAAGATACTTATTAGTAACTACATAGAAAAATGAAAGTATGATAAATAGGTATTTGCATATATTCATACGTGTAGCTGCATAACATGTATGATATGTTATTTCCCTCTGTTTACTTTTTCACCCCAGTAGACATAACTTTCCATCTTGTTATCTTGACCAAAATCGAATTAGTTAAAAAATATAGTGTACCAAGAATCTGATATGAGTTAGTTACATGTTAGGGAAATTTCAAGGTGTTTGTAAAATGATTTTTTCATTAAGACAATAAAATAAATTACCCATTTTAAAGTTCGTAATTTATTGTCTATCACAGTGGTAAAAACAGGATAAAGGAACAGAAGCATGAATTATAATTGAACTACAGTATATTGAAAAGATGAGTCCTGGTGGTGCCTGTGGCTCAAAGGAGTAGGGTGCCGGCCCCACATACCAGAGGTGGCAGGTTCAAACCCAGCCCCAACCAAAAAACTGCAAAGAAAAGATGAGTCCCAAACCTTTTTATGTTCGTCATTCTAATATGTGTTTAATTTCACTGATTTACAAAAGAAAACATATGGTACTAGTTCTACATATTAAATGCAAATGCTTATAAAAGAAGATATTTAATATTCATATTTATCTATTACATGAAAATAGAAAAATGTAATAATGCTTGTAATTATTGTATAAGTATGATAGTTACGTGGCAAGCATTTGTATTCAAAAGAATGCTGACTGCTCCAACCTTCAGAGAGTAACACACTAAAAATAGTAAATATATTCATATACATATATTTATTACAACATATAAATATTCAACAATACAATGAATCTTCCTACTTAGTAGTACCCTACCTTAAAATGCATCTTCTTATTTATTTAATTGCACATTTGGAGACTGCTAAAGTTTGTATTACATTACCATATTTCTTCAAGGTGGTTTTTTTTTTGAGGAAGAGTCACCCTGTGGCCCTGGGTAGAGTGCCATGGCAGCATGTCTCATAGCAACCAATCTCTTGGGCTTAAGCGATTCTCTTATCTCAGCATCCCAACTAGCTGAGGCTAGAGGGACCTCCCATCACACCCAGATAAGCTATTAATTTTTGAATTTATCTTAATAAATTTATCTGTAATTTATCTTCCATATTACAGAACCTGTCTTTCTAGTGATTTTGGGGGGGAGATATTTTTGTTGGACATTTTCATCTGCAATCATATCACTGGCAAAGTTTCACCTCTTTACAATAGAATGGGCTTGTCAGAGTTGTACAACTCAGGACCCGGTTCTTATTCTCCTTCTTCTCTGCTTCTTTTTTTTTTTTAAGACAGAGTCTCACTCTATCATCCTTTGTAGAGTACTGTGGCATCACAGCTCACAGCAACCTTAAACTCCTGGGCTTAGGTGATTTTCTTGCCTCAGCCTCCCGAGTAACTGGGAATACAGGCACCTGTCACAATGTCCAGGTATTGTTGCTGTTGAAATTTGGCTGGGGCCGGTTTTGAACCTGCCACCCTCAGTATATGGGGCTGGCGCCCTACCCACTGAGCCACAGGCACTGCTTATGCTTCTTACTTCTTTTCTGCCTCCTTCTCATCCTCCCTATCTTTCTTTTCCTACTTCTTCTTCTCATTTCATTTTAATGGGTAGATTTCTAAGGCATTGCCACTAACCATGTCATTGGTCTTAGGTATGCACATGCTTATACAGAATTTGTTTAGTTTCTTTAATGGAAATTGGAAATTTTCAAATATGTACTAAAATATATTAAAATGAATATATTAAAAAATCATATGACCTATTAATGGTTAATTTTATCAATAAAATTCTTAATATTAAACCAAATTTGAATTATTGGAGGAAACTTATTATATTTATTAGTATTTCATTTAGGATCTTTGCATCAGCATTTACAAGGTGAAATTGATATCAGCCTTCTCTCTCTGCACTATCTCTGTACACCATTGCTGCTGAGACTTTGCTGACATTGTGGAAAACGGGAAAATTTGCTTCTATCTCAATGCCTGGAATCAGTTTTAAAATAGATTTTTTTTTAAGTTTTGATATAATTGTCAGTCATATGATAAATGGCAAGTGAAAAAAGTAAGAAAACTGACTAAATAAATGTGTTAAAACCTTGAAAACAGACTTTTCTCCTTTAAACTTTTGAGATAAGTGGGGATCAGGCTCCAGAGAAATGAGTGTCCTCTACTGTTCATTTACACAGGCAGTGTCACTGTGCGTGTGTGTGCACTGCGGACACACCATTTTGCTTTTGATTGCTCAAATACAGGGAAGAATATGGATAACATAGTACCAAGCCTGCATTTATTTAATTTTTAAGGTTCAAGCACATAAGCCTTCAATATATAATAAATATTATTACAGTTTATTTTCATTGAGAGGCATTACTGCCAACACTGCCTTTACTGCTATATTAATTGCCATTTTCTCATACAGAAGAGAACATCGGTGAGGGGAGAATATTTTATATCCTATGTATTGATATATTGAGAAGATAACAAGTTAATCTTTGTGGCTGGTGCTTGTGATCCTAGCTACTCAGGAGGCAAATGCAAGAGGATTGCTCAAGTCCGTGACTTTGAGGTTGCTGTGAGCTATGATACCATGACACTCTACACAGGGCAACAGAGTGAGACTCTATCTCAAAAAATAAAGAAATGAAATAAAAAGCACAATCTCATAAATTTGAGAGATGATGACCTTATTAGTCAAATTATATGTCCAAATTGCTCTTGAACTAGAAAAAAAATCATTAAAAAGTACCCGTTGCTTTCTTACTTAGTAAGGATCAAGAGTCCAAATACAACTTAGCCCTGTAAGTACTCTTTGTTTATTAGACATTTTTGCTGTCCTTTGAACTGTCATTCTAGTTTGCACAGATCACACCCTATTCTACTTCATCTTAGCAATGAATGAAGAATTATATGTGATGAGTGATTTTGTTTTTTCATTTATGCAAATTAAATATGATCATGAGTTCAGATTTCATTTTCCAAAATCACATAATATAGAAGAACAATTCTAAAATGACAATTTTGCACACTTCCCAATCAGATATAAAGTTTTTTGTGTAAATTAACTCAAGATCTCATGTCCTATTTTGCTTTGGTTTGAATATGCAACTGCTAAAGATAACCGGTATGTTTAATGCTGTGGGTATGAAGCACTGAATTGGGTCCATCCTATGAATAAGACAAAATTAATTTAAAGACTATCTTCCACAGAAATGTTAGGTAAAGATTTAGTCCCTGAGGAAGCATGATATTCAGCCTAGTATACCATGCTCTCTACACAGTAGGCATTTTGTCACAGTCTGGTACCCACACGGTGAGCTAAGGCCCCCCATGGCAGCAGTGACCTCACAAGAGCAACATGGGGTATTCTGAAATTTTAAGAAAACATAATATCATTTGTTGAATGCCACATCAACTACTGTCCTCTGTGAATCCGGGAGTTAGGGGGTTATAGTGAGAACAGCCCCGTGATACCACTTGGATATCCAAAGGTAACACACATGCCACTCATTTTGGTATTTGTCTGTTTTTGTTTTTTTAACAGAAAAATAATTCTCTTCCATCAATCCACTATCCACCAACCATTATCTTCCTTTCCCAGTGGTAGTGTTATAAGAGAACTTGGCTATTCCTCATCATACTTGCTAGAAACAAGGATTCATGGTTTTTTCTTGTTTTGTTTTTTTTCCTCTTAACAATTTTTTTATTAAATTATAACATGTGTACATACATGCATTTATGGGGTAAAATGTGCTGATTTTATATACAATTTGGAATACTTACATTAAAGTGGTTAGCATAGGCTTCACCTCACTTAATTATTGTGTTAAGACATTTATACTCTACTCTTAATAGATTTGACATGTACCCTTGCAATATGCCCCATAGGTGAAGTCCCATAGATTACCCTCCCTCCACTCACCCTCACACCCCTCGCCTTCCTCTTCCCTCCTTCATCCTGGGCTGTAGTTGTGTTTTATCTTTCATATGAAAGTGTGCATGATTATATATTGGTTTCATAATAGTACTGAGTACATAGGATACTGTTTCTTCCATTTTTTGAGATACTTTACTAAGAATAATGTGTTCGACCTCCATCCATGTAAACATAAAAGAGGTAAAATTTCCATCTTTTTAAAGGCTGTATAATATTCCACGGTATACATATACCCATCCATAGGTCGATGGGCACTTGGGCTTCTTGGTTTACATCTGGCCCATAGAGTTACTTTACCTGGACTCATAGGTTCAAAATAAATCCCAAAGTATATTTAACTTTAAAAAGTCATACTGTATCCAGTGTACTCAGCCCTACTATGAAATTAATTTACAGCTTTCATAGGAAAGCTATAACCCAATTATAGCCCAAGAATACACGGGTTGGGGGAGGATGGGTGGAGGGGGGTGATTGGTGGGATCACGTCTACGGTTTATTTTTTAAGGGTACGTGTGAATCTTTCTTTCTAAATGAAGAATATAAATGTCTTAACACAATAACTAAGAAAGTGACATGAAGGCTATGTTAACCAGTTTTATAAGAATATTTCAAATTGTATATAAAAATAGCACATTGTACCCCATGACAGTATCAATGTACACAGCTATGATCTAATAAAAAAAAAAAAAAAGAAAAGAAATAATGATAGTTTTTTCCTTTCTAAAAAAAAAATTCATACTTTGATATTATGGGTACCTTTTTAAAATCTGCTAACTTGGCAACACTGGGTCTGTAGTTTTCTTACATAGCAATAATAAGCAAGAAAAGCTTTAGGTTGTTACCTTTCAAAGAAAACTTTTCTCCCCACTTTGGCATAATTCCTACTAATTTACTTTATTCTAATGATTCCCATTTGAATTTGTCTCTGATTTAGTGTGACAAAGAATTTTAAGTAGGGATGAAGTTTTAGTGTTTATGCAGCATCTATTCCTGTGAGGGAGGGAGAGAGTAGAGCTATTTCTACAGCTATTAATGCTAGTATCATTAATAAATAAGTTTTTGAGATTATTCCACATATAATAGACATTATGCTAACACTTCACATTTATTATCTCATACACTCAGAGTACTATTATAGTCATAGCAACTCTATGAGGTAATTGCTCTTGATTTTTATTTATAGACGTGTCAAGAACTTTGAATAGAATGAGATTTTACCCTGCTTGGAAGCTGTTAATCTTCCATAATTTCATAAACGCTGACTGAAGACACGAGGCTCTGGGAATAGAAACAAAGAATTTATAATTGTGCTGCAACTGGAATGAATATCAGTTTGCACTGGTTCCCTTCATATGCTAATTCCTGTGGGGGCAACAAGGAGGAGCGAGGTGGCTGCTGCTACACACAGTCAGTTCTCTTTACAGCTGCAGAATCCCTCAAGTGTGAGCTCCCCAATGCACTACATGAAAATCTGCACTTCATTTGCCACTTTCCTCAGAGCAAAACATCCTCTTTATTAGACAGGGCTGTGCCCACCAAACAAGCATCCGCGAAGAGGAAGAATGTCCTTTCCAGCTGCACCGACATAGGAAGAAGGGATAAATAGAAACTCTGTGCTGCTTTCAGCCTTTTGCTGTCAAAGAACATTTCATTCTTCTCACACTAAAGAATTACAGGACAGATTCGACCACAGATGCTCCCTAGAAGGCCTGTTGTCGGACGAGGGTAAGAGCAAGTTTTCCATAAAATTTCATGGAAACATAAACTCGGAGACTAAAGTAAGAGAACACTGCCTCGTTTATGAGCCAAGTTTAAAAAAGTAGTTTCCGAAACTTTTCAGCTTTAAAAATTCTACATTCTATCAGTCAAACTGAAACCTATGCCTCAGACTCTGTAGCGGTTAAAGAAACTTAATTTTAGAAAGTTCTCTGATGTGAGAATCTGATGTGGAGCTTGAAGAGAAACTAGAGATCACACCGCTCTGCAGAATAATCTCCAAGTAGGAGCACGAGGCCATTCACAGCTGAACTGGAGGCAGGGTGACTCATACAGAGGAAACTCGGGGATGCAGAATGGCATTGTAATTATAATTAAGGAAGCAGTGAGTAGGAGTCTTGGCTCAGGCCTCTAACTTTAGCATATTAGGAGGCTGAGGAAGCAGGATCACTTGAGCCAAGCAGTTTGTGGTAACAGTGAGCCAAGGTGACGCCACTGTACTCTAACTTGGGCAAACAGAGTGAGACCTTGCCCTAAAAAAAAAAAGGCATAAAACTAGTACTATCTTCTACAATGTGAACAGAGTATAGTGATAAACAGGGCACTGTCAAAGTAGCATCAAGAAAGGGGAACTGAAAGAATACAAACCTTGCGTATTTAAAAACTGTAACAAAAAGTTGATTCTGTGGACTCAAAGTTTCTTTATTTGAATAGTGGCTGTTAAAGGGTATAGACACATCACTAGGCAAATATAGGCTTTATGAAATATAGCTCCTTATGTTCCAGGGGTATCCAACCTGTGGTCGTATGAGCTGCATAAATGCAGATTATTTAAGGACTCTTTAGCTTATGTGTGGTGACAGATGTCACAAAAAGTATGCATGGACTTTTTTTTAAAAATTGATCATCAGTTTAGTTAGCATTTGTAACTTAATGTGTAGCCTAAGATAATTTTTTATTCTTCCAATGTGTGGCAGGAAAAAAAAAAAATGATGTAGACCCGTGGGCCATTTCTTTGGTTTGTATCCATGCTCACATGATTAATAATTAATTATTCCAGGTACTTGGACACACAAAAGAAGTGTCTTGGGTAGAATTAGGAATCTAAGCACCATAAACATTTTACATTTCTTGAAGAGACTGTCCTTCTGCACTGTATGAAAGTGATACCTTTTTCAAAAAGAAGCTCATATGGAGGGGTGGGTTTACTTTTCAGTTTTCCATTCTGTTCCATTGGTCTATGTATCTCTTTTTATGCCACTACCATACTGTCTTTGGTTACTACAAATCTATAGGATAATTTGAAGGCAGGGAAGATGATTTCTCCAGTTTTGTTCTTTTGGCTTAGTATAGCTTTGGCTACTCTGGGTTTTTGAGGTTCCATATACATTTTAGGAATTTTTTTTCTGTTTCTGTGAAGAATATCATTGGTATTTTGATGGGGATTTCATTGAATTGCAGATTGCTTTAGGTAGTATGGACATTTTAACAGTAATGATCCTTCCACTCCATATTCATGGAGTATCTTCAATAAACGGTGATGGGAAATTGGATATTCATAGACTAAAGAATAAAACTAAACCCTTGGGCAGTGGGGTTTAAGCCGAGCATTGTGGTGGGTGCCTGTATTCCCAGCTACTTGGGATGCTGAAGCAAGAGAATCCCCTAAGCCCAGGAGTTCGAGGTTGCTGTGAGCTGTGATGCCACAGCACTCTACTGAGGGCAATAGAGTGAGACTCTGTCTCAAAAAAATAAATAAATAAAAAGGAAACTAAGCCCTTTCTCCTGCCATATACAAAAATCAAACCAAAATACATTAAAACTTAAATATAAGACATGAAAGTGTGAAGCTACTGAAAGAAAACATTGGGAAAATGTGTCAGAACACTGGTCTGGCAAAGATTTCTTGAATAACACCCACAAAGCACAAGTGACCAAGCAAAACTTGACAAATATGATTATATCAAGCTATAAAGCTTCACAGCAAAGGTAACAATCAATGAAAAGAAAAGACAACTGACAGAATGGGAGGACATATTTGCAAATACCCAAGAGAATAATAATTGAAGACACAAGGAACTCCATAATCAAGTGTATAATCAAGTGGGCATGGTGACTCAGCCTGCAATCCTACCACTTTGGGAGGCTAAAGCAGGTGGATTGCTTGAGCTCAGAAGAAGTTCCAGACCAGTCTGAGCCACAGCAAGACCCTGTCTCTACTAAAAATAGAAAAACTAGCTCAGGATTGTGGTGGGCATCCCAGCTATTGGGGAGGCTGAGGCAAGAGAATATCTTAAAGTCCAGGGTGTGAGGTTGCTATGAGCTATGATGCCAAGTCACTAGATGCAGGGTGACAGAGTTAGACTCCGTCTTAAAAAAAAAAAAATAGTGGCCAGGCGCCATTTACACCTGTAATCCTAGCACTCTGGGAGGCTGAAACAGGTGGATTGCCTGAGCTCAGATGTTCAAGACCAGCTTGAATAAGAGCAAGACCTTGTCTCTGAAAAAATAGCCAGGTGTTGTGGTAGGTGCCTGTAGTCCCAGCTGAGGTTGCTTGAATTATGATACCAGGGCACTCTACACAGGGTGACAAAGTGAGACTCTGTCAAAAAAAAAAAAAAGTCAATAATCAAATAATCTGATTAAATGGGTAAAGGATGCTAATAATCATTTTTCATAAAAAGGCATACAAATGGCCAATAGGTATATGAAAAAAAAGCCCACCATCATTAGTCCTCAGAGAAATGCACATCAAAACCATAATAAGATATCACTTTACCTTGGTTACAGTGCTTTTTCTCAAAAAGAGAGGCAGTAATGAATGCTGTCAAGGATGTGGAGCAAGGGGAAAACTCACATCCTGAACTTGGGAATAAAATTAGTGCATCCACTATGGAGAACATTATAAAAGTGCCTCCAAAAAACTAAAAATAAACTACCATATGACCCAGCAATCCCACTATGGAGTATATATCTAAAGGAGGGGAAATCAATCATATACCTAAAATTTACCTGCTCTCCCACGTTTATTGCAGCATTATTCACTGTAGCCACAATTTGCAATCAACCTAAGCATCCATCAATTGATGAATGCACAAAATAATTGTGGAACATGTCCAAAATGAAATATTATAAAGTCACAAAGAAAATGGAATCCTACCATTTGCAACAACACGGAAAGAACTGGAGAACATTATGTTGAGTGAGTTAAGATAAGCACAGAAAAACAAATCTTGCATGTTCTCATTCTTACGTGGGAGCTAAATATTAAAAATGTGGATCTAATTGAGATTGCGAATAGAATGATGGTTACCAGCGTCTAGGAAGGGTAATAGGGAGGGGGAAATATAGTGGGGAGGGTTAATGCATGCAAAAATATAGATAGATAGTTCTGTGATAACACAACAACAATTGTTGTTATCCCTCAACAATAAGTTAGGGTATATTTTAAAATAACTAAAAGAGTAGATTGGAATATTCCTAACACAAACTATGATAAATTTCAGAGATGACTGATACCCCTATTATCTTGCTTTCATGAATTCATATTATATGATTGTATCAAAACAGGGCTTTAATGATGATATCCAACTGTTATATATTCACATATTAAAAAGAATAAAGAAAAAAATTAAAAAGTTATTTGGTGACTCATGCTATCTCCCATTCATATCTGTTCCCAATCCACAAATAAATCTTCGTAATTTTCTTCTCCAAACCTCATCCTGTAATTACCCTGGGAAATTCCAATATCCAAATGAAAGACAATAGTAGAGCAAGGGCTTTCAAATTCATAGCTCCAGACTTGTATATTTTACTATTAAATGTTAGCTATTATTTCACAGCCTTAAAACCTTTCTCATTTTGACCTCACAGCATTTGGACTAATCCGCTCATATGGCCACTCTCTGGATTACCTAGAAGTTTGCAACCTCAGAATTTTAAACTCCAATACTCTTTATTTGGTAACAAATTCTTAGCTTTTTGATGCTGTGCTTATTTCCTCTCACGCTCTGCTCCTCTCATTAGATTAACCTGTGGGTGTCCAGCCCAGCATGCCACTGTTTGATTCAAGACCACCACTCTATAAAACCCTTGATTTCTTGCTTTCATTGCACTTGCCTACATCATGCCATTTCTTCTCAAGCAAAGGATATATATCCATTTAAATCATGGACTATTGAGGAATCTAAAAATAATCAAAACGTTATAAATTTCCACTGCAAGTTTATGGTCTCTAACTTCAGAGAAAGACTAAATTTTCTATTTATTCCATGATACAGTGCTTGCCTTAAATTAATTATATACACTAATAATTAGTCTGAGCTCTAGATCTGTCTTTATTCAATATTACATTTTCGCTGGTAGTTAATAAATATACAAAAATGTCGATTGTTCACAACAAACTCAAAATTCTACATCGATAACCAGTGTCTCCTATCACAATGAATGGAACCACCATCCATGAAGTTCGGTGAGCCAGAAACTTAGGATATCTTCTTGTTCTTTACTCCACATAACCAGACATTCAAGAGAACAATGGATTCAGTATGCGAATATCAATTATTTTCCCTTTATGATTCTAACAAATTATCATCTAATGATTGGTCTAAATTATTATCATCTTTCACTAGAATTACTTCAATAGCACCTTACACTTTCTCCCACAAATATTTCTTGCCCGTGTTTTAGACATTTGCTCCTCTCCAGTCAGAATTATAATTTTCACTTTGCTTAAAAGCCATTAATGTTCTCCCCCCACTTTTCTTCAATTACTCTTAAAATAAAGATATAAATCTTTAAAATAAATTGTATAAGGTTCTGCAGAATCTGACCCAGTACCCACACACACCTCTATACCGTGGTGGTGACAGTCTGCTCTCCAGCTTCTGTGGGACCCTGCCAAGATTCTGAACAGATTAGGGTCATTTCACTTCAGAACCTTTGTGTTTGCTATTTCCTGTCCCTGAAATATTCCTCCTTTCCCCCCAGTCCTTCCACTATCCAACTTCCTACCCTGCACTAATGCTTCATATCTAGCAAATATCACTTCCTTAGGAAGCTCTCCTGTGATGAACAGAGTTACCAGGATGCTGGACAAAAATAAACACTATGTGTAGAACGAATGATCAAATATTTACCAGGAAATACCAGTTCCTGCTAAATTTCCATTTCCATTTTCATAGCAGTTATTTCAAACATTCACTGGATTCTTAAAGATAATATTCATGTTAATTTTCATTCCATTTGGGGAAATTATTTCCTCCTACTCTAGAGAGAAAATAACAAGCCATCGGGGAAAAGGGGAAAAGTTCTGTTAGTTTCCCACTGTCCCTGAGCACACTCCCCCTTTGACGGCAAACTGGTCTTTGTCTATTACTGAATTTATCTTTCCTCCTTAGTCTCATTAAAAAGAGAATGGCCATGTGTTCAAGGCTACTGCTTGCATTAAAAAAAATTGATTCAATGTCATCTTGATTCCATTGGGGCTTTATTTTATCTGCTTATCTCTTCTTTACACAATATTTTCAACCTCTCTCTTTTTTTTTAGTTCTATTCTCAAAGCATTAAAAAATGCTTACCATCCTCCAAAACTGTTAATTGACAACTTTATGTTAACTGACAACTTCATGTTGTCCTCTATCTGCTTCATGTCTCTAATTTTCTTCTCAAACAGCATTCCTGAAATCATAAATTGCACTGACTGTCTCTGTATTTTATGTTCCATTCACTTCTTAAGTTCTGCAGTTTGACTTTTATCTAATCATCTCATTAAAACTGCTTTTTCAAAATTCTTCAAACACTCACTGAATATAAATAAAATAAATGGTTTTCACATTTTATCACAGTTGGCCACTCTGAGCTACATGGCACTATGCTCCTGCCTGTAATCCCTGAGACTATTCTTCCCTAAACTCATGTGACACCTCTTCCTCTGGGCTGTCATCTCAGTGGCTTCACAGTTGTGCCTTTGCATTTTTCAGCCCAAAGCTTAGAAGCTTTTTAAAAAAAATAATAGTACATAAACTTGGCATTCTTCCCTTGTTAATTTAAATGCTCTATGAAAGTAATAGTTCCCCTCTCTAGCTTGTCCTTTATCTATAGCTGTGCCAGTAAAAAAAGTCTGTATTTCTATCCTAGATAATATATTCTATATCTCAGCTGTTAATTAGACATCTTCACATGGCTGTTGCAAAAGGATTTCAAACTCTACATGTTAAATGCAACACATCTCTCTTTTTTTTTTTTTTTTTTTTTGTCTAAAATTCTTACCTCCTATATTCCTTATCTTCAGAAATTACACCAAACACTCTGCAACTCAAGCTAAAATCCTAGCAGTCACTCTTGGGTTACCTTTGTTCTTTATAATAAAATCCCTTACCAAGGCAGTGACACGATCTGTCAATTTTCCCTTCCCCAAACTCTTGAAACAATTTCCTTTTCATCATGCCTTTGACATTGCCTTTCTTCAAGTCCTCATCATTAATTACCTAGAATTCTGAAACGGCTTCTTGTAATTCATTTCTTCCTCAAAATTACATATGTTGTACTGTTTCGGAATGAGGTTCCAAAAGCCTCATGTAAATTTTCATCATTTCATATAAATTATTTTTTATCACCTCTTGAAATAAACTCTAAAGTTTTAAATGTGACCTGCCAAATTTCTCACAATTTACTTTTTCCTATCTATTGAATATGCTTTGAATAAGTACATAGCTGAATAGATAATTATTTTTCACTATTGCTTCTTTTTGTTTGATTCTAGACAAACTGAATGTGTAATTCTCTCTTTATATACTTTTTCCTGCCTTTCCCTTCTTCTTTTACATATGTAATTGTAATATATATAATATATGTGAAACACAGAAAGATTGTATTCAAGGAACAAGGAAAGCCCCATTCCCTATGTTTCCACGGAACGTAAAATTTTAACTACCAGAATTGTCATAAAAGTATCAAAATTTAGAAAACTAGCTACAAAAAAAACCCCATAGGTCTAAATTTCATCATAGTATGAAAATAGTTTCTTCAAAACCATTGAAAAGCACACATGACATTTCTAAGAACTATGAATATATACTTCTCCGTACACCTCTCCTCACCCCACCACCCAAATATTCTTATTATATTAACACATTCTATGCCTTACCCGAGTAAAAAATGCTATGAATATTCTCATCTCTCTGTGCTCCTTTCAAGTCTGGTGATCTCTCTTCATGAAGGCGGACCTTGCGTTCTATTTATCATACTGAATATTCAGTGCAAAATATGGGCCAAAAAATGTTTACAGAATGAACAGATGATGAATGATACATTTGCTTCTTCTAAGAGCCGGATTTCACTGGATTTATTAATGTTTTATCAAGTGTCTTCCTGAACAAAATGAAGTCAGACCATGGAATAAGCTCACTACTCTACTTTTTGTCCTTATGAAGAGCCTGCTCCAAATTCAGCTTGCTTTCCTAGAGGGGATGCCCAAAGAAGCAAAATACTAAAGATAAATTGTGTAGAAAATGTAAAAATATAGCACTCTTCATTTTATACTATTATAAAACAATTACACAATTACATCAATGATATGTAATATTAAATATTTGTGTTATAAAAATTCAATTAACTAAATTTTCATATAGACCATTTAAAAAGAAGAAATGACTATTTTTATTTGGCATTTTCTTGGAATATTAATGCTTTTATTTTCCAAAGTAATAAAAAAACCCCACTGATTTCTGGCCAGCAGTAGTTTGATAAAAAGATTTCAAATATGACAGTGAGGTGAGAAATATATATTTATAGCACATTACAATTCCCACCTATATAATCATGTCCCTTAGTATATAGATTATAGACAAAAAATATCAAAGAGATGGTGCTAAGGTTCATGGTTTTAATAACAAAATGAAGCTGCAGTTATGCAAATAATATAAAAAGCTTTCATTGAGAGCATTCTGCAGGCTTAAATTAATCCTTTGCTCAGGTAATTATGTTTATGTTGTTTTGTGTGTCTCATAGATTAAATTTTACAAGTGATTCCTTTTAATTTTTGAACACCTAAACCTTCAGGTATAATTTAAACAAAACACTTTCATCATAAAGCCAAACTGCACTAAGAGATGAAAGTGGGAGCCTTGACCTTGAATAAATTCCAGAGAAGTAGTTAATGGAAGACAAAGCAATTATAGCGCCACAGTGACCCATGTATCACTGAGCGAATAAAATGAGGCTTTTAGGGCTGGGGTTGGGATAGGAGAGAAAGTTACTAAAAATTATTGAAAGTGTACGAACAGGATTTTCAAAGACATTAAAATAAAGATTCTTTATCTCATTTTAAGACTTGGCTCGTTAAAACTAGATGTTTAGGAAAAGCCAGTAAAATAATCAATACAAGAACTGTCACTTTTTTGTTTCATATTTAAAAAGAACCTTCCATCTTGGTTGGTTTAAGGATGTATAGCAAACAATGCAGAAAATACACTTGCTGAATTTGAAGAACAAGAATGATAAAGTGACCCAGAATGTTTCAGAATAATAAAGTTTTAATTAGGTCAGGTTTATTATCTCATAAACTTAAGAGAATATTAGTAAAACCTCTGCACACCTATAGATGCTTTAATAAAAGTATTTAGAGTGTATGTATTATTTTTCTCCATTTAATTTTCTACATTAACTGCTATATTAGAAGGAAGCACAGTGCGGTAAATAAAATTAAGTGTGTGTGAATTTTAGTTCTTATTTTGCAATTAGCTGTAGGATCATCAGCAAATGAAGAAATGGAAACTTTTAATTGGAAAGGCCTTTCCATGCTTAATGAGCAATGATTTAATGGCATTGCTGAAAAGGATACTGAAAGAATGTAAATCTTCACATTTTGATCTGTTTCATAGTATCCAGAGCTTTCAGGTGAACAAAATTTCATAATATATTTTTTTAATTTCTTCTTCAGTCTTCTTTTTCTGAGTCATGTAATTTGAACTAGGTATGAAATAAGAATAGGCCAATTAACATCACTTTAAATAGGAAAAGAAGACCTACCATGGATCAATGTGGAAGAAAAAGATGATTCAATAGATATTGTTTTAGGCCTTGTTATAGCAACAAATTGTGTACAGTAGTAAGTAAATTTGTTAGTTTTTCTGAAATTCTATTTTCTTATCTAGATATGGGTAAAAAATTAAGCTAGATGGCTTGTCAGTTTGCATCTATCATTCTGTTCTCTTATTCTGAAACTTCCCAATAAATTAAAAATTATTTAGAAATAGTGTTCCAGATAAATTGAGCATGTGATAACTATATCATTATATTATCTTGGCTGTCACTTAAGCAAGAATAAGGTTGTGAATTGAATGATTTAATATTATGTAGTTAATCATTTGTACTGGTTTTCTGTCATAATTACAACATAGATGTCTCATTTTATGTATAAATCAATACTAATGTGATAACTTAAAAATAAGAATTTTCCCAAATCTTTGTATTTTATCATGTATTAAAAATAAATTATTGACATATGTCAATGTTACCAAAATATAGAGTTTTGGTTAAATGAATTCCCTAAGTAAGTAGGTGAAATACTATTTTATCACCATGTCATTAGATATTTTAATTGTCTTGACTCTATAAATGTTACAAGAGTTGTTGTTTTGCAAATACTGCCTATTTTTATAAATGGAAGATTATCAGCAACTGTCACTAAGCAAGTCTGTCAGCACTATTTTTCCAAGAGCAGGTACCTGCTTCACGTCTCCGTGTCACATATTGGTAATTTGCATTATCATTGTATTTGTTATAGTCATCTGTGACCAATGATGTCCCATGTTTCTATCATGATTGTTTTGGGACACCATGAATTATGCCCATATGGGAAGGTGAACTTAATCATAAGTGCACATGTACTGACCGATCCACTGACTGGCTAGTCCCACCTCTCCTGGCTCCTCCTCAAGCCTCCCTATTCCCTGAGACACAGCAATAATGGAATGATACTAAGCAATGACCCTCCCACAGCCCCCCAAACAGTGAAATTTCTCACTTTAAATCAAAAGCTAGAAGTGATTAAGGTTAGTGAAAAACATCATGACAAAGGCTGACATAGGCTGAAAGTTAGGCCTCTTGCACCAAATAGGTAGGTAGCCAAGTTGAGAATGCCAAGGAAGTTTTGTTGAAAAAAATTAAAATGGCTACTCCAGTGCACACGTTAATGACAAGAAGGAAAACAGCCTTAGTGAAAACAGGGAGAAACTTCTAGCAGTCCACACAGAGGATCAAACCAGCCACAACATTCCCTCAAGCCAAAGCTTAATTCAGAGAATGGCCCTAAATCTCTTCAGTTCTTTAAAGCCTGAGCAAGATGGGGAATCTGCAGGAAAATAAAGTTTGAAGGTAGCAGAGTCTGGCTTAGGAGGTTTAAGAAAGAAGCCATCTCTGTAACAGAAAAGTACACCACAGAAAGACAATGACTCCCTAAGGGTCAGGAGATTAGCATTTAGTACCAATAATGAATTTTTAAAATTAAGGTAGGTACATTGGTTTGGGGAACATAATCCTACTGCCCACTTAATAGACTATCATATAGTGTAAATGTAATTTTTACATGCATTGAGAAACCAAAAACTCGTGTGACTCACATATTGCAATATTCACTATTATGGTGCTCTGGAACCTAACCAAACTATCTCCAAGGCATGGTTATATTTTAAATATATATTTGGAAACCACTTTATCATAGTTTAATACTCAACTGCAAAACTTAGGAAAATTATAATTCTTATACATTTATAGAAGTAAAATGACTTCTTTATATCAGTATTTTCATATTTAGAGGAAGGTAAGTTAAATCCAAGAAATGGTTAAAAGGAGATGCAGAATTATAGTTATTGACATAGTATTGTAATTATAATAGTGATTAAGAAAATGGAGAATAGTATCCTTCACATCAATATTTTGTATAAGTAATATACCTTCATACATTTGAAATAAAATCTCTAGAAGAATATTCATAACATGAATCAGAGTTTATCTCAAGAGTGTAGGATAAGAAACAATCTTTCTTTTATTTTACTTAGCATTTTAAATACTAATTTATCTGGATGAACAGTCATTTAAAAATATGAAAATATTTTAAATTAGTAGGATGCTAAGTTTTTTTAAATGTAACTGATTATGTGATATGTCTAATTTTAAATGTTTCTATATAATACCCAAAATATTTGACACATTTCCTCTATTTTAGTCAATTGGATGTAGTAATGAGTTGTTTTAAGCTAAGTGGCGTTGTAAGTCAATACCTTATCTCAAAAGTGAATATTAAGTTGTAAAAATTAAATATATTGAATGGTAATGACGTGCATTTTAACATTAGAAATGTCGCTTGATATCAAAAAATCCAAATTAATAAAACTAAATATATAGCTTCGATGTATTAGATCCCCATATTCAAAACGTCACACGTCATGCCAAAAAAAAAATTTGATTAATTGTTCACTTTGGTGCCTTTAATAATCCTGTGAGTAAATTATTGAGATGAGAAAACTGAAGCTTTATGACTTGCATACCATGTACCTGGGGTCTAAGCTGGATAGTTCTGATACATACGACCCTTCTTTTAACTTATACATTACAATACCTGTGTTCGTATTAGGTAAGAAATATTACTCATAAAAATGATTGCTTTGATTTTTTGTTAATTGGCATGATTGAGTTGGATAATTAGGCATTATGAGATTCTGTTTTATTACACTGTAGGAGAGGCAAAACTTTACCTTTATCTTCTTAAGATCTTCAACTGGTCCTAAGTATTAAAGTTGACACAAAACAGATAAACAGAAGAAAAGCATACAGATTTATTCTACACGTGCATGGAAGTCCTCATAAGTAAATGAGGACCCAGAGAAATGTCAAAACTCAAATCCTTGCACAGTAGGTTGAACAAAGAATGGCAATAAAGGAAAAATAACGAACATGTATGGGGAGGCAAAGGAAGATAAGATTTATTTTAGCATAGTGAGTTTGTACGTATTTTTCTCAGCCTTCACCTTTGTCTCTAGTGACAAGGATATTTCTTTTCTTCTGTTACAAAAGAGACAGCTTTCACAGAAGCCTTTTCTCTCTTCTCTCTGGTGATGGAATGTTTCTTTTCTTCTAGTACAGGGAGAAAGGGGAAGCTCAGTGTCCCTTTTGTATCTTCTGTTCTTCAAGTGTCTTTAGTTCAAAGTAATCATTACATCAAAATGGCATTTTTTTGGAATGGCATATTGTGCCACACTTAACTACTCACTTTAAGTTGCATGACAGAGATCAGGAGTGGTGGCTCATGGCTATAATACTAGCACTCTGAGAGGCTGGGGTAGGAGGATTGACTGACCTCAGGAGTTCAAGACCAACCTGAGCAAAAGCGAGACCCCCCCACCCCATCCCACCCCACCCCCATCTACTATAAGTAGAAAAAATGGCAGACCTTGTGGCAAGTGCTAATAGTCTCAGGTACTCAGGAGGCTGAGGTAGGAGGATTGCTTGAACCTAGAAGTTTGAGGTTGCTGTGACGGAGGCTGATGCCATGACACTCTAGACTGAGCAAAAGAGTGATACTCTTTCTCAACATAAATAAATGAATAAAATTAAATCACATGCTGACAGATATCCAAAAGTTTTAGATTTCAAAGGAAACTTTTATGATTTTAAAAAATTATCTACCATGGATTAGTTAACGTTATTGATTGTTACAGAACGGTTATTTTTATACTGTATTGTTTGAATAGTGAATTTTAAGAGAATTATAAATAATCATTATAACTCTAAAACAATATTTGGATGAGCCAGGCATTGTTTTAAGCAAGTTGAATACATAAACATATTCAATTTTAAAACTATATTATGAGGTTGATACTATTAATATCTGAAACTTTTAGACCTAGAAACTGACATGTGGATAAATAAGGTTACACTCCTCATAGGTGATGAAGTGAAAATAGGGCCCAGATAACGAGTCTGGAAGCCATGCTCTTAGCCATTTTTTTAATAGCTTTTTTGATTCAATCAAAATGATTCAGTCTTAAAATCCAACAGACGGTATCAGAATGTTTAAACTGAGAACGTTCATTTGGATATGATGTGGTTAATATGCAGAGACTTCGACTCAGTCACAGAACAGTTAAAATGGATCATAGAAATTAATTTTATGAACATCATGCCTAGAACTCAGTCTTTATTTTACCACCATACGTAAGTTGGAAGTGTTACAAAAAGAATCACTTTGAGGTATATAAAGCTTGTGAGAGAAAACAATGGTGGGAAATGAGTGTATACACAGAAGTGATTAGAAAAGAGATGGGTATTTGGCCAGAAAACAGTGACAAAACAGAACATGTTGTGGTGAAAGTCTAATAATCCATCTTTTGTCTTTCAGCTATTCAGAATTTTCTAACATAAATGAGTTGGCTATATGGACTTATTTTAAGAAAATCATTTAAATTATTTCTAATGGCAAAATGCTTTATCCACAAGTTCTGATTGAAAAACACAAGAACTTATATTCATCCCTGAAATCCTACTGAAGGACTCAAATATACAGATTGTATTTTATGGAATTCAGTAATTGAGAAACAAGTTTAAGTTCATGTAGCCCACTGGAGCATGTGGAGATAAATTCCCTTTCCCGAGATCACATGCTCAGAAGCTAAATCAGGATACCGCCAATTATTGCGGCCTCAGAAATTCTTTTTAACACCTCATGTTCAGTTCCGATGTGGTACTCATTGTTAAGCAGTGAAACAAAAAGTACACATTTATATTGTGCCTCATACTAATTTTAATTTTTAGCAAAGCCTCATTTCATTTAAAAAAAAAAACTATTTATAAATCACACATTTATATATTAACATAGAAAAGTCCTGCACTGACATGTTGCCAAATGGAGAAATTAAACATACAAACATAAGGAAGTAGAATGAACTGTTAGAACTTCCCGCTCATTTGCATATTCTTTTCTTTGGACTTGAACCTAAGCTGTAATATATCTGAATGGAACCCGGCAGGACTAAGAGAAAAGTATGTAAAGATTTGCATTTCAGTTCCCTAAAATAGAAGTTAGAGAAGTTGTGCTAAATTTCTAGTTAACTTTTAAAGTTAGGGGATAAGAGGCCTAAAAATATCAGAAAATTAGATTAGCATTCTTAGGGTTTTTTAAAACTGTTCTAAAATCTCACATGAAAGAAAACTTTATGGATGTCAGTAGCAAAATGCAAAGGACACAAACTCTAACACATTTAGACAGGTGCACTGCCAGGTAAAAACAAGCCACATTGTTCCTATTTTACATGGTTCTTATCTGCCAACTTAGCTGACTTAACAAGGTACGGACACTTTAAAAACATCAAAGGCAGGTAAACACGCTGTATATTAAGAACTATAATTGCTGTTCCTAAAATCTCTCAAGAATTTTATTTTCTGAAAAGCTATTATCTCAGGAATGAAGATAATGTGTCTTCACTACATTAACATTCCTGTAATAGAAAATTCATAGAACATATCTGCATTAGTTTTTAACTTACTGCTATCTAATTTTTAAACTCTTTTCCTCCTATAGCTTAGATTCTCAAAGCTCTGTGAATAAAAAGAAATACTTTGCATCCACACAAGTAGATGGAGAGTATTTTAAGAGAGGAATGTCTCAGTACTCAATGGATTAGGCAGATGTCCCTTACATCAAAATTCAAGGGAGTCTTCCTGGAAAGTGCGTTATTTAATGACAAAAAATAGTTTGGGGGTTTCTGTTTGTTTGTTTGTTATTGTAGATTTCTTTGTATCTAATAACAAGGAGGCTCTATAAAGTTTCCTCCAGGATCCTCTACTATCTAGAGTGTTTATCTCTTCTCATTTGTAGACTAGAGAAGCAAATTGTATACAGACGCTCCTCAACTTACAAGGAAGTATGTCCAGAGAAAACTTATTAAGTTGAAAATATAGTAAATCAAAAATGCATTTAATACACCTAACCTAACAAACATTACAACTTAGCCTAGCCAACCTTAAATGCGCTCAGAAGACGTACATTAGTTGGACAAAATCCCCTAGCCCTCGGCCTATTTTATGGTATGGCATTGAATATGAATATGTAATTTGTTGTACACTGTATTGAAAATGAAAACCAGAATACTGGCATGGGTGCCCAAAGTATGCTTTCTATTGAATGCATAGTGCTTTTCCAACACAGCTAAGTCAAAAATCTTAAATCAAACCAGTGCATCAGGCACCATCCACGTTACAGTGAATTGTGAAGGCTGCCATTTACTACTAGCTTCATCATTAGTTTTCTATTTTGATTTTGTAACATGTGTGCCTACATGAGAAATCTAAAACTAAAAATCTGACATCTAACCACCCTGCATAAACAACTTAGATGGTCAATTGGAAGCACATACATCTTGGGTCTTCATTCTCCATTTGGTTCGCAGATTCAACTTTTTGCCCTGCTCTGTGCTCTGGGAGGCTGACTTCTCTGCATTGCTTCATACATATTCCTTGTTCTCTAATTTTCAGAGAGATTCAGGGGATATTGGAAGGCAGGAGAAGAAAGAAGTCAGCTATTTAGTCCCCTCTCCCCCGATACCCTGACGTTGTCGAGGCTCTAATACTAGTGCTCTTGTATTAGTGCTCTGGTTAAGGCTCTAATACTAGTTGTTGAGGCTCTATTACTAGTGCTCTTGACTAGTGCTCTTGTTAAGCTGCACGCTGTCTCGCTCCAGTTCTTCTCCATTTACTTTCTTTGGCTCTTTGTTGGTCTAGAACTGATAAACAGTGTCTTGTTAGTGCTAATTCTCTCGTGCTTCTCCATACTCCATTAGCTCCCCCTACTCTGCTCATACTTCTGTTAAAAGCCTCCTTATTAAATGCTCATTGGCTATACCCTTTTGAGACTGCTATTAGTGTCCTGCCAATATCCTGAGTAACACACTGTCTTTGGGGGGAGAGGTTTATAATTAACATTTAAAGAACATGAATATTTAAGGAAAAAGAAAAACTACATTAAGACCGTAGTATCTTACTCAGCTTAACCAAGACCCCTCCAGAATAGCCTTGTCCTTCATGATCACAAAATCTGGTTTTTAGACCTCAGACCTGGTTCAAAGGCTTTTGAAAAAATACGTCTCTCAATGAGTCTAATGTAATTTCTCATGTTAGTTCACTGTTACTTTGTCTTTTCCCATTTAAATACCCATTGCTCAAAATCCTTTGTTTACTAGTGAGTAATAAAATAGCCCTGGGGAAATTTAAGCCCATCTCTAATTTTTAAGATGAAAAATAAATGGACTTAAAAAAAAAAGTAAAAAAAAACTGCACTTAAATTAGGTATTTTCATTTACTATACTAAACACCTTGAACAGAATTCCCTCCACACTAATGTAATTCTTTAGACAATATTAGTGAAAAAAAAGTTTATGTTTTCATTCACTTCTTAGCAGGTGAATGAAGATACATAACAATTGGGCGGTGCCTGTGGCTCAAAGGAGTAGGGCGGCCGGCCCCATATGGCAGAGAGGTGGGTTCAAACCCAGCCCTGGCCAAAAACTGCAAAAAAAAGAAAATATATAACAATAAAGTTGTGTAACTTTACTGACCTTTCTTTTATAAAACTGTTAAATTCAAATTTTTCGTTTCACAGTGAAACTGCTACCCATCATTGGTCTTGACAGGTTTTTAGCAGATTGCCAGCCTGCAGATTTACGGGGACAATTGCTTTTTCTTAGTCGTTTTTCTCAATCACTTAATACAGACATTTCTTACTTAAGAAACAGTGTTGTCATAAGTTTCCCATAAGCAGTTCTGACACCAAAATTGTACAGTAAATGTCATGGACATGTTTCAGAAGGCATTCAGAGATCTCCGTCTCCTTGCCTTCTCCGTTATCACCTTCCGCACACTTTGCATCAAGTAGCTTTTAATTTTCTGGCCACAGCGTAACTTAAAGAAGTGTAGAAAGTTAATGAGAGATTATTTGAAGTCTAGAGCAATAGGAAAGTGCTGTATTATTGAAGCAAGGGATGTTTTAAAATATTACAATTATCTGAGCACTTATTGCAATTCCATGAACTCCCCAAAGTTAATAGATTTTATTAGACCCTTCTCAGAAGTCATGCTTTGTGGCATTTGCTCTTATTTAGTGGCCTGGCAGAAAGTTCCAGCTGAAGTCAAGGTCACCTTCTCTTCCAAAGTTGGTATAATTAGTATCAATTCGGTGTTTCACCAAGCTTATACAGGAGGTTATTAACTGTGTTTCATGTGGAGTGTCAAAGCAGCAAGGGCAGTGCCAGCAATCTTTTCAGCTTCAAAGGCACAGCTCATAAATTTAATTCACTGGTTAGTAAGAAAGATACAACCAGTTTAGTTTATTAATGATTTTTAAAATAATTTTAGAGATGTTCTGGAAATACATTTATTCATATATATAGGACATGCATTTAAAATATAAAAAGGAAAAAAATATATAAAAAGGACTAGTATCCCGATAATACATGTAACTCACTTTAGTCTCAATATTTTATGAGATGCTTTCTGAAATTATTAAAAATGTTTATTATTTATGCAAATGTTCACATTATATAGAAATGAATTTTAAAAAATGATTCAATAAAATGACATATACTCTACTAAGCAACATGTTTTTCTTTCTTAGAGGTTGTTTGCAGGAAACCTGTAATATATTCTTAGATTATATTAAATCTACAATTACTAGTATAAAAGCAATTAAGATACTCTCAAATGTATAGAAATGAAACGAAACTGTATCAGTAGATCTATTTACTAAAAAGACATGTAAACCAAAGGCACAGAGATTTCTGCTTCAATTGATGTAAGCCAAAGAAGTAGCAAGCTTAAAATGAAACTCCTAAAAATGTTTGATGTTTTAAATTATATAAGCCACAAGAGTGCCCTTAGAAAATAGAGCACAAATGTTAAATGTTCTTCTTCCCTAATAAGTGGTATTGGAAAGAAAATATGAATGCAAGCTTTTCCCACATATTTCCCAAATGCTGAAAATAAGTAAGTAAATATTTAATATTGGAAACTCTGCCAGAGTTCAACTTCATACAAGTTTAAGATAAATACTCTATTTGGTTTTGGAGGTAGTTATATATTACCAATGATATGCTTTCCTATTTCAAATAAAGTCTACTGAAATAGAATCATTTTAGCATTCTGTGCTAATGTGGAATACTGTAACTTGACACATTGCAATTACTCAAATGTTTAGGCCCATAGCTAACTAAAAAAACCTAGACCCCCAAGCCACTCCACCACATCAACAACAAGCTACTTGCAGAAAAGTTGAATACTCCTTCAGCTGTGCAGCATACATGTTGCTGGTTGCGTCTAGGTAAACATATTTCTTTTTGTTTTCATTTTGTTTTATATTTATGCTTCATATATTTAACTTTAAAACTGAGTCAACCTCTTATAATAATTATTGTTTTCTTAAAAGACAAATGGAAATGTAGCTACATTTATAGGCTAAATGTAGAATTTAATATTTTTGCAGATAAGCATGTTTTTCTATATGGACCATCTGGATACTGAATTATTACTTAATTTTTGTCAAATAAAAAACCCCTAACATATTGACAATTAATTTTTAAAAGCTTGCAATGCTGTGAAAATTGTGTTTTATTACCAACAATAAAAGCAGAAAGATTTTTAATAGCTAAACAGTCATAATAAAAGTTCATAAACAACTTCTTGATTTGCACACTTTGGGACTTAAGTGTGTCAAGATGATATATTCTACCATTCCAAATGGCCTATTTGAGTACATTTATTGTGACTAACTCAGAACTATAATGACTTTACTCCATTCCTTCTCCATGCTGAATTTCTTTTTCTTTTATTTTGATAAATGTTTCTTTATAGTTTTGTGTTCTTTTTTTATTTTTTTTTGAAATATCTAAACTAAAAAGGATAAAGGAGAACACACTAAAAATCTCAATGAAAATTAAACAAAGGGAGGCTGGATTTTCTTTTGATATAAAAGATCTAAAGAATAGAAGTATAGGCCAAATCATTATTGCTTTTTAACCAGATTAAATTAAATAAATACTTTAGACAAGAGTTTGAAATTTACATAAGTCATATTGTGTTTACTTTATTTTATTTTGAATCCAGGGACATGAAGCAATTGAGGTGAAATCTGCACACAAATAATATTCTTTCATTTCACATTTTAAGCAACTCTGGGCTTATTAAATATGCCCACATTGCACATGAGTAGAATTTGACAATTGATCTCAGTTTTTCTATGCTGACATAAAGCAAATTTTACTTTCATTTAATATAACTCAACATTGCATATATGATTTTTTTACAAGTCATTAGTATTGCCTCACATTTATTAAGTTTTTTCAAAAGTTAATGTTTGAAAAATTAATCAAGTAATATAATCAGTTAGGATTATACTGATACAAAGATGTTCCTAACTTCGTAGACATTTAAATTAGTATTATGATTCATATGATTTAAAAATACAGTGGCTTATGGGCTTAAAATTATTGACCTATAATTTCTCAACTGCAACTATATTTATTCTAGATGGGTGCTAAAATTTATTCTATGACACATGAGTAGTTTAAAATATTTCACTTAAAGTTACCTTTTTAAACATGTCCTATAAAATTAATGCCATGATAAGACTGTATGTCCTCCTTAAAATTCACATTTTGAAATTCTAACCCCCACGATGATATTAGAAGGTAGGACATTTGGGAGTGATTAGATTACAAAGGTGGATGCCACTTAAATATGATCTGTACTCTTATAAAAATGGCCCCAGAGATTAACTTTAACCCACGATGCCAGAATACAGGAAGAAGTTTTCCTCTATGAGGAACAGACCCTCACTAGACACTGTGCCTTGATCTTGGACTACACAGCCTTCAGAACTATGAGAAACAAACATTATTTAATAACCACATAGTTTTGACATTTTGTTTTAGCAGCCCTAACAGATCAAGAAAATAAATGAAAGATTCAACTGTGAAGAATTTAGTATACATCTATACATCTTTAAATCTTGTGAGTTTCATTACAATTACTCTGGTTTTAGATAGTTTGATAATCTTTGATTTCTTAAATCTAAAAAAATTATTTATTTTTTGTTGTCCCATTTTCAACTAAAATTGCATTGCAATTATCTTCATTATAATTAACAAATTTGATAAAATTATCAGATAAATAATAATTACATCATCTCAGAAACTGATATAAAACCAAATCTATATGGTTTGTTAATCAACAACTACTGTATTTGAATTTTTGTATGGATTGTGTAAATACCTTAATCACTATTTTTAGGAATATTCTCCTGTTGGATATATTGAAATGTATGATGCATTTGAACAGGCTCATATTGACAGGAAAGAGAGTATTTTGGATATTTTATATCACTTTTTCCTATGGCTCATCTCTACATGGAGCATAATTAGAGTCTTACATAGACAGAAACAAGTATCAAATAACAATTCATATCGAATAGGATAGGATATGAGGATTTTTTGCCTTAAATATATAAAAAGTTGTTATGAATCTTATTTATAAAATCTAGAAAACATACATAAACACTTATATATGTCACCATATCTTGTATGTCTCCTGAATTTTTAATAACATAGTATTATCTATAAAAGGAGTTTGCTACATAATACTAAAGGCTACTAGATTATGACATGGTTATTATGAAATTGAAATTAAAAAATTATTAAATTTAACTTTACATGCTAAAATTATGCTTATAATAATGCTAAAAACCATACCAAGGCATTTGGAACCATTTTATAAATTATTATATTGCATTTAATTCATTAAATTTCTTAAAGTGTTCTAAAAAGAACAATAACATTTTAAGAGAAAGTGTGTGTGTGTGTGTGTGTGTGTGTGTACATACAGATGTATATTATCTGAAGGATAAGGTTAATCAGGCCACTGTCTTAAAAAAATTCTGAAATTTCCTAATGCAGAATTAAAATTGCATGTGGGATCTATTAAGTATAGAGTATAAATGTCTTAACACAATAATTAAGTAAAAGAGATGAGGTATATATTAAGAAAAGAATATTTCAAACTTCATGGAACGTTTATCAACTTTTATGTGGTAAATATAGAAATATGTATAAAGTTTCCATATGCTCTAGTACCATTTTTTACCTAACTTTTTACATATGTAAATGAAAAGAAATTGAAGAATTTTGCTAGAATTAACATTATAATTACTTAAGAAGGAAAACCTACCATTTTATTAATTACATCATGCTACTCCATATAAACATGTTTGTTTTACTAAGAACTGAACATTAATTTTGTCATACAACGCCTGACAATTAAATTCACAAATTCCTTCTAGAAAAAGTGCTACATATTTTAATGCTGAATATCACCACAGTTATCTTCAAAGTACCCACCTTTGCCCTCCGGTAACCATAGTGATATTCAGCAATGAGTCATGTAGCACTTTTTCTAAGATGAGTTTTTGAAATTAACTGTCTGACTTTGGATATTGAAAGCTGAGTATGTTTTTCATAATCTAGATATTACCTAATCCTCAAACCCTGAGAATTAAGTGCTTCTCATTCTTCTGGTGATAAAACACTGAGGCTCAATTTAATTCATTGTTCAAGACCAAAGATCTTGTAAACAAAAGAAAAAAAAAACTTTTATCCAAAGATGTCTCTGGGGTACATTTATTCTTTGTCTTTCTCAAGACTATTCAAGCTGGTTCTCTTCACTGTGTTTTAACACCCTATTTATAAAAAAAATTGTTGCTAATGCTTGTTTATATTTTCATATGGCTGAAGCTCATTTCCCTCCAAGCAGGAATACATTTTAAACATAAGGTAAAGAGATGTGCAAATTCTCAAGGTTATGACTTTAACAATTTTAATACAGTGATTTTGCTCTAATTCATCTTGATTTTTAATGTAGATATAGACGTGATTCTTTAAATTTATTTTAAATTGGATATTTATCATATCATAGTACGGAAAATTCAGTAATAATAGGAGTTGTAAAAGTGTAAATGTAGATATTAACACTGATTTATTTGTGCTTATTTATTAAATAGAAGGTGATAAATACTATAAGAAATTTGAATAAATGCAATTTAAACCTAATAAAATAAGTTTATTTTAAATGTATTAAATAAGAGAAAGGGATAAAATAAACTAAAAAACATTTGCAGGCTGAACATATTTCTTTTCTTTAGTTCTCCGCTTTTTAAGGCAATATATTCTTATAATCCCCTTTTAAACATAATTACAAACCATTTTTCACAAATATATAAATAAATCTATTTCAATACAATTCTATCTAAAATCTTTAATTTAATAGGCAATGCATGAAGAAAGGACTATCATGTAACTTAAAAGGGACAGAATGCAAAATTTATGGCATTGTTTTTGCAATGGATAAACCTTCTACTTTCTCAAAAATAAATAACAGCATTAATGATGCAGATGAGCTTGGTAACTTCCCCAGTTCCCAGGCTTCTGTTGAACATAGAAGGAAAAAATGGTCATTAGGCAAACCTTCAATATTAGTGCTAGTATTTTTTCCTTATAAAATATATTATTTTTGGAAATTCAAAAAATCCTCAATGACTACTACAAAAATCTGTATTCCCAGAAATGTGAAAATCTGAAGGAAATGGACCAATCCCTGGAAACATGCCGCCTTTCTAGACTCAACCAGAAAGAATTAGAAATCTTGAATAGACCTATATCAATCACTGAAATAGCATCAACTATATGAAATATTCCCCCCCCAAAAGAGGCCAGGACCAGACGGCTTCACATCCAAATTCTATCAAACCTTTCAAGAGGAAATAGTACCTATATTATACACTCTTTTCTAAAGCATAGAAAAAGAAGGAATACTTCCCAACACATTCTATGAAGCGAATATCACCCTAATCCCCAAACCAGGAAAGGACCCAACAGAGAAAGAAAATTATAGACCAATATCATCAATGAATATGGATGCAAAAATATTCAGTAAGTAAAATATTCAGGAGGATCTTAGCAAACAGAATTCAACAACACATTAAAAAAATTATACACCATGATCAAGTTGGTTTTATTCAGCGGTTACAGGGTTGGTTCAACATACACAAATCTATAAATATAATACACCACATCAATAAAATAAAAATCAAAGACCATATGATTCTCTCAATTGATGCAGAAAAAGCTTTTGATAATATCCAGCATCCTTTCATGATCAGAACATTTAAGAAAATAGGCATAGAAGGGACATTTCTTATATTGATACTGGTCATCTACAGCAAACCCACACCCAATATCATATTGAATGGTGTAAAATTGAAAACATTTCCACTCAGATCAGGAGTGCGGCAAAGATGCCCACTGTCTCCACTGCTATTCACCACAGTAATGGTGGTGATAGCCATCACTATCAGGCAAGAGAAGGTGATCAAGTGTATCCAAATAGGGTCAGAGGAGATTAAACTCTCACCCTTCACTGATGATATAATCCTATACCTAGAAAATGCCAGGGACTCAACTACAAAATTCTTAGAAGTTATCAAAGAACACAGTAGCATCTCAGGATAAAAAATCAATACTTACAAATCAGTAGTTTTTATAAATACCAACAATAGTCAAACTGAAAATATAATCAAGTACTCTATTCCTTTTATAGTAGTGCAAAAAAATATCTGTGAGTGTACCTAACAAAGGACGTGAAAGATTTCTATAAAGAAAACCATGAAACTCTGAGAAAAGAAATAGCTGAAGATGTTAACAAATGGAAAAACATACCATGCTCACGGCTGGGAAGAAACAACATTGTTAAAATGTCCATACTACCCAAAGCAATCTACAGATTTAATGCAATCCCTATTAAAGCACCATTGTCATACTTTAAAGAACTTGAAAAAATAGTGCTTTGTTTTATACAGAATCAGAAAAAACATCGAATAGCAAATATATTACTCAGAAATAAATCAGGAGGTATCATGTTACTAGATCTCAGGCCATACTATAAATGTACAGTGATAAAAAAAAAAAGAAAAGCATGGTGCTGGCACTAAAACAGAGAGGTAGATTTATGGAACAGAACAGAGAACCAAGAGATGAATCCAGCTACTTATAGTCCTTTGATCTTTGACAAGACTATCAAAATGTTCAGTGGGTGAAAGACTCCCTATTTAACAAATGGTGCTGGGTGAATTGGCTGGCGACCTGTAGAAGACTGAAACTGAACCCCCACATTTCACCAGTAACAAAAATTGATCTCACTGAATAAAAGATTTAAACTTAAGACATGTAACTATAAAAATACTAGAAGAGAGTGCAGGGAAAACACTTGAAGAAATTGGCCTAGGAGAATATTTTATGAGGAGGACCCCCCAGGCAATGGAATCAACATCAAAAATATAATACTGGGATTTGATCAAACTAAAAAGCTTTTGCACAGCCAAGAGCACAGTAAGTAAAGCAAACAGACAACCTCGTGAATGGGAGAAGATTTTTGCAGGTTATGCTTCCGACAAAGGTCTGACAACTAGAATCCACAGAGAACTCAAACTAATCAATAAGAAAAGAACAAATAACCCCATTTCTAAGCGTGCAAGAGACATGAACCAGAAACTTCTCTGATGAAGACAGGTGCATGGCTTACAAACACATGAAAAAATACTCATCATCTTTAATCATCAGAGAAATGCCCATCAAAACCACTTTGAGATATCATCTAACTCCAGTAAGATTAGCCCACATCACAAAATCCCAAAACTACAGATGTTGGCGTGGATGTGGACAGAAGGGAATGCTTCTACACTGCTGGTGGGAATGCAAGCTAATATGACCTTTTTGGAAATAAGTTTAGAGAACACTCAAAGAACTAAAAGTAGACGTAAAGTTCGATACTGCCATTCCTCTAGTAGGTATATGTCCAGATGATCAAAAATTATTTTACAATAAAGACATTTGCACCAGAATGTTTATTGTAGCCCAATTCATAATAGCCAAAACATGAAAACAGCCCAAGTGCCCTCAAACCATGAATGGATTAACAAATTGTGGTATATGTACACCATGGAATACTATGCAGCCATAAAAAATTGGAGACTTCTTGATGTCACTTATGTTTACCTGGATGGAGCTGGAACGTATTCTTCTTAATAAAGTATTTCAAGAATGGAAAAAAAGTATCCAATGTACTCAATACTACTATGAAATCAATATATAATCACTTACACACTCGTATGAATGGTAAAACATAACTATAGTTCAGAAAATAGAAGGGAAGGGGGGTGGGAGGAGGGAGGGTAATTGGGAGGTGCATCATGTACCTCACTTAATGTACATAACGCAATGGTACATTTCAAAACTATTAAGAAAAGAGCATAATTGTGATGTATATGTTACTTAATTCAATGTAAGCATTTCACATTGTATATAAAATCAGTACACTGAAACCCATAAATGCATCAATGTACTCAGTTATGATTTAATGAAAAAAATGAAAAGCAAATAAAATATATACTTTAAATTGCCAAGTTGCAAAGTACTTTATTTCTACATATTTTATAGCATTTACAAAATTACCTTTCAACCCTTAAGTATAAAAAGAGATACTGGTTTATATTACATGTATGTGTGTGTGCATATGTATGTCTCATCTGAGGTTGTTTCTGTGTTTGAGAAAAAGATTAATGCTTTTAGCACGTTAAATGTCTATGGCATGAAGTTTACAATAACATACCAGTAGAACTGAAAAAAAAGTGAATTTATCTGAAAAAGAAACAACTGATTTCTTTTTAATAGGCTGATTGAAATGTAATAGGTCAAATTCCACTTAAGATTAATATGAATTAATACAAAATAATGTTGTTAACTTACTTTTAAATAATTTTTTTCTCTTATTTTAATCCATAATAGTGTTTATTTGTGTGTGCTAGGTATGTGCGTCTATATACAAACATATAAATATGTGTCCATTTAAGCAGAATAATAAACATAAATATAATATATATATATATATATGGAGATACATTCAGAAAACCAAAAGACAGATGCCAGATTTTCCTATAAAAACATCAATACTTCTCTAAAGTATTAATACATAACCATTAAGCATAAGCATGTATTTGGGGGAATGTATTAATTTCATTGCTCATAATTTCACAAGCACCAAATAATTTTAGGGCCTGGTATGTTGTATGAACTTCCTCTCTCTTTCTTTCTCTCAATAAATACTTCTTGAAGAAAAACAGAATAATTTATTATTAGGATTTTGTGTTACAAACATGCCTTAAAAATAATTCAACACAGCTCTTTCTTATTCCATCAAAGAGATTTGTTTATACAGTTGGAATTTAATATTCTCATAGAAATGTTAGTATGGATGATTATTTAATTTGAATTACTGTTTGTAAAAGTCTTTGCAGGATATATACATTAGAAAGTATAACTTTAGATATATTTTATTTTGTATACTATCAAAGTTTTTTTACTTATTTTTCATTCTTATTATTTTTATATCTTCTTCCTTTTTTATATAAATTCTTACAAGAAACATCTTTAAACCTTTCTCACTTGTAGGTTTAGCTCAAGTAAAGTTTGCTTAGTCTTAACAAAAATAAATCTAGGTATTTCTGAGAAATCTTATAACTACCACCTACCACTATCAAATGTCTTTATTCATCAATATTGTACATTGTATGATATAGTTGACATGATTAAAAAAAATTGACAATTAATAGACATAAGAATATTTTTTCTGGAATAAGAGAAAGAAACATTATTATAACTGTTAAGTCAAAGCTAGTAACTCAGTCTAATATCAAAAATTAATAAGCAGTCTTAAGAAAAACAGTCTAATTTAGCAACTTTTACAAGTAAAGAGAAATAATACTGACCATGTCCTTGTTATAACTTAATTATACATAATAATGTAAAGTCCTGTGACTGTCAAGTTAAATTGTTAAATTTAACACATATTAATTAGTATAACCAAAGAGACACAAAACACACATAAGAAGCAGGAAACAGACAGACTTAAATACCACAAATTCTCTCTGAACACTGCTTACAAAGAAATTAAATTTAAAGCATTTTTTTTTCTCTAATGCCTTTCATATTAGTTTTTACTTCTTCATCAGCTACTAACTACATAATGACTACTAAGGAATGCTTTTTATATTTTTCCATTATAACGTAATTATTTCTTTTGCCATTACAGATACCTTAATTCTCTCAAGGTTGCTTTCCTTGAAAAAAAGTGTTTGTCTATGGATACCAGCAATTACTTATGGAACCAAATATTAATTGCTATCATATTGGCCGACTCTATAATATCTACTCTAGCATATAACCTTAGGGTGATATATATGTCCACCATTTATTTGAAATTTCCTCATGAAAAATAATTTGTAATGACTCCATAGATAATGCCAGTTTTAGAACAAATTCAACACGGCATTTTAAAGTAGTTGCAGAGGAAGAGCAAGTCATTAACATTAACCTAGGATCTTAAAAAGCAAAAGGTCCCTCTGCATCCCTGAATATCTTATTTCTAAATTGTGTCTCATGTTCACATTTACATTTGTTCAAGGCTACAGAGGCCCATGTAGTTTTAATCTTTTTGTCTGCTATAGTTTTGAAATAGTCCTAAGTGAAAATAAAACAATAAAATGTACAGCCTTATCGTATATTCTATTCCAGTAACCCTAACTGCTAGTATTCTAGATGATGGTTACTTCTTGGAATTAGATAACATTGTATTTCAATTACTCTTTTAAGCTGCAAAGCTCCATTTAAAGTGTTTTCCAGGCCATAACAAAGAAGCATACTGTACCTCTGCCGCTGCTGGTTGTTGCAGATGTGGTTGGGCTGGTTGTTATGGCTACAGTGGTTGTGACTGTTGCAGTGGTAAGGGAGGGGATGATAGTAGTGGAAAGCAAAGTGTTGGGAACATCTGGTGAGTGGAAAAAAACAAAATACAAAACAAAATCATATCATGCAAACAAAAGAGAAACACAAATGATTCAAATCATAAATACATGTATCTTATTTAGTTTTAACTTCCACGGGCTTTAACAGAATATCAGGTACAAGAACAACTGTACCACACAGTTCCTGTCATTTCTTTCACTTCTTTTTCGCGCTCCATCTTAAAGCGAAAACTTGGAGCAACGTTTGAGAATAAGCAGGTTGGCTACAGTATTGACAGTGAAACTTAAAATGACAAGAATTCATTTGTTCACTGAGTCATTTAAAAAGTTTGACATGCAGTAGCAAAATACATATAAACAAAAAATAGCATGCTTTGTCAAAGAAGTACACAAAGAAATGACACATACAAATAAACACAAATGCCACCAGGTAAGATTAACAAAATGTTAACGATGAATGAGCATATGCATGTTAAATGCTTTCTGACTTTTTCCTTTGAGGAAAACGTAATGATAGGAAATAGGATGAGAGCAATCTTTAGAAACGAACAAACAAAAGAAGCCAATTGTTATTATTAAGGTTATTGTTATTTTGCTTCTCCTGTTCTCACAATGATGTTAAGGTACAATTTAGAGTCTTGCAATTCTTACCCTGATTAGCTGGTAACGCCTTCTAATAATTTTGCAGTACCTAGGAGTCTTTAACAAGTATTGAGTCAACTAGCATGGAACCCAATATTCTGAAAGGTTTAGGATTTGTCTCAATACGGCATTCTTAGGAGAAGTTACTGAACATACACTTGAGCAATAACATTTAATCCCCAGTCCATAGTCAAGTTGACAAAAGTGAACAGTAGATTCAAATATAGAAAAAATATGAATAGAAAGTATAGCTTAGCATTTAATATCTTTTTTCCTCAGTCGTAACTAGCAGAAAATATAAAAAGTAGCTTAGAGAATAATGAAACAACATAGCCAGTGTGGAGCTACGAGAATCTCGGTAAGATCCTCAGAGTCAAATCTTGTATAACGTGGATAGGCATATAATTTACACAGCAAGGAAATTAGACACAGTTCCCCAATTACCCGTAATTACTGTGCTGGGGTTTGATTTCACTTGTTTGTCACACAGTCCCTATATATTCAGAGCGTTTGACAGATTATTTTGCTATTAAAAGGCTTCCTGACATTCTCTCAGTTAAAGTCTTTGAGTCACACCAACATTTCCTAGTTCTTTACTTCTGATAAATTGCCCTACTCGATCTGTAGTCTCTACCTGCTGTATTCTCTACACTCGAGACACCAGAAAACAGCATGAGACAACTCTCTAGCTTGAGTATTGATGTTTACACCTGTTTTCAACAGAGAAAATCCTTCCTGGCTGGTCAAATTAAGAAAACAGCCTTCTGAAATCTCAGTGGTGCTACATTAATCACTGGGAAAAATGGGTTAAGCCTGGGGTGTAATTTACCATAATCATAAAATAAAACTGACTTTAACATTATTACAAATGAATAAATATTATAGACCTATACATATATACTTCTTGGTTACTAATTTTTATAATACCTTCTCATTTCTTGGTAACTTTTCCTGAATAGTTTAGGCAGACTGGAGGTAAATGAATACATTTTCTAAATGAGAAAAGCATCTTTAATTTTAACTTTTAGGCATCTCTAAAATAGAAAATAATACATTCCTTATCTGTTAGCAAAATTATTTGCTCATTAAGGTCACAAAATTTATGATTTAATAAATACAAAGGCCAATGTTTTTCATGGCTATCACATATAAGAAAAAATAATAAATAAAAATAATAAAACACCATGTAAAAAAAACCTGATGTTTGAAAATATAAAATAGATTATGACATGTGAGGCTGTTTTCCACCACATCGTGGGATAGAATAAGATTTCATTGGATCTTATTCTAGTAAGAAAGGTAGTCTTTCAAACATGGCACTGCCTTTTGATTCTTAAGAGCAGGAATACAGTTCACAGGATATTGCTTGGTTTTGTTTTTAGGTTAGCAAAAAAATTAAAAGAAGTTACATGGATTTTTTTTTCTGTTCCATATCACCAAGGATAGGTAATTAGAAAAAAAAAAAAAAAACAACCTGAATTGTTTTGGAGTGAGTATATATCCTTTCAGGTACTATGAGCATTCCATATCAACCAGACAATAGCTTTATTTCCTATAAGTATAAAACACATGAAACATAATTTTGCCTAGGTTCATATGCAAATAACTAAAAACCAGGGTAATTGTAGCATCCTCTCTTCATTTCCTCTGTTGACTTCATATGTAGCTAAAAATAAATTGGCTGTAAGTAATTTGGTGGAAATTACCTTGGCCAATATGACAATTGGATCACAAAACAACCTGTCAAAAGAAATCTTTCCCACTTTACTGTTACATATTTTTAAATACTACAATCTTTATTTCATCCTATATGTTTTAACATATATCAAACATTTTAATTTTTCTAATAATTGTGAGGGTTTCTTCTTTCTGTTCCTTCATGGCCATGCTGTTGTGACCATTCAGCTCTGTTGTGAAATAATAAATACTGGTTCAATATTGATTTACTAGTTCTGTCCATAAAAAGGGGATAATATGCAGTTAGACTAACGTTATAAGGAATTTGCTGAAAATGATAATTCTTCATAATTTCTTGACATATGCCTTATATGTTAACATCCCATGGTTAACCAAAGGCTAATATGTTAACATCCTATGGTTCATCAGAGGATATCTGAATATGAATACTAAAACATCTCTGAATAAAACATGGTCAAATTTATGGTATGTGATGCATTGTTTTTGAATACTGAATTTGGAAATGATGATCATTTAATGCACAGCTCAATCAACTTGCATGATATTCCATCTCCAATTTTTTTTTTTTTTTTTTTTGCAGTTTTTGGCCAGGGGTGGGTTTGAACCCACCACCTCCAGCATATGGGGCCAGTGCCTTACTCCTTTGAGCCACAGGTGCTGCCCCTCCTCCATCTCCAATTTTAATACTACAAAAGATAAGCTCAATTTTTTCATTATTTTTCTTAGAGAGTATATTAATTTAAATAACTACTATTGCATTTAGCTGTTACCAAAAAAAAAAAGTGATTGTGCACAATAAGCTCAGAACTTGGAATTTACAGAAGAAATTGATTGTATTATACATTTTGAGACTGTACGGTATAAAGAATAAGGAAATAAGCAATTGGTAAAATATCTTGTGGGTAACAAAAGATTTGGTGAAGTAAACTAAGTGAAAGTAATGAAATTTTGTCTAGATTTGAGCAGAGAAATTAATTCCATAAAATATTTAGGTACAATTTAAATCCAGACAAGATCAATTTCAATGAAGGTCTTCTGAATCAGAATCAAAAACATATTCTCATTAATAGGAAATGTGTTTGAAAGCTATTTACTCTAACACTGGTTTTTAAGCTGTTAAAAGTTTTGATAACATTATACAGAAATGTATAACACCAATTTGTCTGAAATCATGAAATCATGATTTTGTCTTTTAAATTTCTTTTGTTAGTTCTCTAAGTATCACATATACTAAATACTACACATTACTATATACTAACATGGATAATACTGCAATATCCTGATCATTTTAGATAAAATACTAAATGAATTCATAGAGTTCCAGGATTTATCATGTAAACTTTATCCAATTTTTACATATATATATATACACACACACACTGTTACCTACACACACACTTTATTTTTAAGTTCTATATAATGAATCCTGGAACCCTATGAATACATATGGTAGATATATACACATATGCATACATGTATATATGCATATGTATCATAGCAAATGCAGATATGTGCTTTAAGGGGAAAAGTGAGCATTTTAATTGTATGAAAACTAGAAAAGTAAAGGTTCCAAGACATAAAACTTCCACTTATTCTTTTTCCTACACATAAAATGTGAATTATAATAAATCATACTTTCATTTCACTTATAACATATGTAAAGTACTGTTATCATGTAAAAGAAAAATTGTGGAGAATTTCAATAATGTCAGGCATAACCCATAAATCTATCAATTGAACAATTTTATATTCGTGCAGACAAGGTCTAAGTTGGCTGTAAAAGTTGTTCATTAGTGAAACTTTTGTTATAAATGAATGCAATGCAAATAATCTGTGATACTTCTCTAACAACCTGGTCAGAAGTACAATTTCAACTCAAACCACAAAATTGTGGGGTGTTGAATCAGGAAACTAAAGTCTGTGTACAAGAACCATGGCTAAATTTTATTATGATAAACTCGCCAGTCCAACCTCTCCTGCTCATTCCATATATAAAGAACTGCACTCACTATTGTTTTGAGGCAGGTACATTGTTAGTATTTGCTGTAACAACAATGGCTAGAATTCCTCAGAGAATACACGACTATCTCTTTCTTTATTTTTCATAATGTCAGGTGAACACAGAGAAAGAAGCTTATGCCTAGAATACAAGAAGACATCTGCCCCAAGAAAGAGCTAGAGGTAATGCTTTCTGTTCTCTGTGCTGCCATGTTCTCAGAACCACAGCCTGTTGCACAACATTGGTTATTATCTCTTTCTTTCATCCTTCAAGTTCTGGTTTAATTATGCACCCAGCTGTAAAGCACACCCCAGTTCTGCAGAGTTAATATCATCTTCCTCTGTGCTATCAAGCACTGTACAGATACCCCTATATGTACTTGTTATTGATTATTATTATCACCATTATATTCGTGTCTATCTCTCTCAAGTCATGGGCTCGGCCATAATCAACATGTGATTTAGAATATAATTTTGTCTTTGATAAATTCACTGTGACCCAGCCCTTCATAAGCTCTCCATCTCAGAATAGCCTTCCTTTACCTGTAAAATGCTACGCTCAATTCTTAATGGGATTCCCACCTGCTTTATAAAGATGTCGTTGACCAACTAAGTTCCAACTAATTTCCAACTAATTTCCCATTGTTCTAAATGTTCACTGTGCCTTTTGACTTTATCTCCTGTTTCCTTTACATTGTCCCACCCATATGCCCACGTCCAGTCACACTTCCATTCACAACACACAGTTATGGGCAGACCCAGAGTTATATGTCTCCCACGAGCTCTAAATCTCTCTCCCTTAGTGACAACACTAATCAAAATATGTGTGTGATGTGAGGGCAACATTTTAAACATTTCTGTAATTTACATAATCGATTAACAAACTATTTTAACTCATTAGAGATAATGTGCAGTGCACACAAAGTATGCCTCATCTCTCTTCATGAAATTTGTGGCTGAAAGTTAAAAGGCTGTAACACTTATGTGGCACTTAGCACGCACTTGTTTGTATTTTGTTTTTGTTTAATGAACCAACAAGTTGATAAAATAACAACAGAAAGAATGGACTCCTTGTTCTACTTCTGCGAGTCCTCAGGGTACCCAGCTCTAAACTTTAAAGCTGGCAGTTGCTTGGCAAATAATGCTACTGCTGATGATAATAACAGTGTTGTCAGTAGATAAAGAATGATATCATTTTAATAACATGAATCAGTACCTGAGTGTTATACATGACTAATCCCTGCAAAAAGTGCTCCCCCTCACTCTTTATCATATGTGAGGTAATATATAATAATTACTGCTGAGTCTTCAAGTCTCAAATATCCCTGAAAAATTGAAAAAGCAGCACATTGAAGAATCTTACATTCTGAATGCAGATTTTTAAATGTATTAGAGCTTTAAATCATATCATCCAATTAAAAATAATATAAAAGTGTCCTCTGCTTCATATTCTAATGAAAGATTTCAAAAAAAAAAAATCCCTGCAGCCCCGGTTTGTTATTGGAGCTTATTGGAGCACAACAAATCCTGTATAACCTTGTCAAAACGAAATCAGTTTCAACAAGCACTGTATACAATCAGCCGAAGAGTGGTACAGCACCTTTTCCCCAATAACGAGCTTTTCAGGTTAAAGGTATGTTCTGTTTTCCACAAATGCAGTGTACGATAATTTTTAACTTGTCAACCTATTTTGTTTTGTGGCAGTTTCTCTTTTTAAAAATGGCATTCTGAATGGATTTTTAAAGCAAAATTAAGTCTAAAGAGGTCCAGATGCCCAAGCTGCTTGCTGCTTGTTTCTCTCCAAGGGCTGGTGTCCAATAGGGAGAAAAATTGCTACCATTTAGTTGGAATCCATATGGCACCTCCTTTGGGCTTTATGTGACTAAGCAACCTCCAGTGTGGTCCTAGAGCAATCAGAGCCAGGTACACCACACATCTATGTTACTGATAATAATTAACAAATAATTTAAAGAGTGAATCATAACCAAGAGTTATTAATATTAGCGGAGGCGCAGAAGGTTTAGAACTAAATGTATATTAGAATTACGAAGGTAAGAAATGGGTTTTTTGGTGGAAGGTATTTGCATTTCCTTACATGAAAAATAATAGGGCATCCTTCACATTTGTACTGCTACTTGTGTTGCCATTAGAGACAATGGTAAGAGTCAGTTTACTGTATTTGCTTTTGCCTGTGCAGAGAAGGACATTTGTCTATTCCCACTATGTTCAGCTCCATAAGCAGCCTTTTGGATTATAGCATGAAAGTGGATAACAGCACCAAGGCTCTTACTTAAACGCAGCCCTCAGATTGATAGGGTCTCAACTCACCGGCGCTATCCTCCTCCCCATGAGCCATACAGTAACCTCGTCTGCTTCATAAAAGGGAACCCTTTTAAAAATTGTATTTGAATGAATCCCTTTTCATCCCTCTGATAGCTTCCACTGGTTTCTCCTACTACATGGAATACTTGGACAATAAAAAAAGCTGTTCTTAAAAAATGAAAGTACTGCAATTTTAAGCTGTGGGTGGTAACCAACAGTTCTGTGTAATTACAAGAGAGTTTATGAATAAAATCAATGTGCTATTTAAAAAAAAGATGTGCATTTTTTTCTTTTATAATACTTTTTTACATTCCCAAAGTAAAGTGGAATTTAAAGTAGGGGAAAATGCCTCTGAAGTGGCTGATCCTACATCATTTAGCTCCACCTCTTTCAATACTGCGAGCTCTTTCCTAAAAAGTAACTTTACCTAAGAATAAATCAGATGACTTAGTCAAATATTTCAAGTTCTGTGAGGATCTAAGTGTCCTATGGAAGAATATTACTGGCATTCATTAAAAGAAAAATTAAATCCAATATGAGTGTACACAAGAAGTGAGAGGGACCGGAAAAATACCAATTGAGAAATACAAATATTTGGATTTTTTTTATTTGTAGGCTCTGTGCTAAAGTACCTGAAGGACATTTTGCATCTCATTTAACCTCTGTGTATCTGTTTCCTCATCTAAAAACCGAACAGTTACAACTTGATCATTTATATAAATCGTTTTGGACCAGTGACAGATCATTGTTGATCTTCTAAAAGCAAAATACCTTCACTCAAAACAAAATATAAAAATTTTCACATATGACTTCAGGAGGTATAGGGAAACCCTAAAGATATTGGTTCAGATTCAAAATGCAACGAAGTAATGTATACATTGCCTCCCTTTCTAAGTCATGTAACTATCATCTTCAAAATAATCATTAAACTAAAATTAGAAATTATTACACAGAGCTAATTATAGTAAATACTATTTTTACATGCACGTTTATTGGTTGCCAATTTTAAAAACATACTAAGTTGCCTCCAAATACGATATTTAACATTGCAATATAGAAGCTTAGTTAAATGTAAATTTAAAAGAATGTGAGAAATGTTCAAAGATTATTGTCCTAAACTTCCTCACCTGTAATTTAAGAAAAGTACCAGTGGCTATTTGCAGATAATGTTTGTGCATGAAAAATAAAAAGATTTACTTTGACATATCCGTAGAAGATAATCTCTAAAAAAGCTAAGAATAAAGTTAAAAAGAATTATTAATGAGCACCTACCGAGCTCTGCTTTTCATGTCCCCTCCTGTCACCTTTATCCCTAAGGTTCAGAGCTCTCACAAGAGCCATGTCTCTCTTAATGGTAAAAAAGGTTAATTTTTGGTTAGCAATAATCATAATTTTGGATAAAAATGAACCTGCTTGAAGCCAATTATACAGTTCTCTAATTTCAGAGATGTTTACCAGAGATATTAATTATCCCATGCACACTTGTTCATGTTGTGCATGGCTTAATTTGATAAGGCACATTTGATATGGGTTGGTGGGTAAACACGTTTTACTTTTTCTTTTCCAACATGGGATAAATGTCAAAGGTCTTTACTTTGGTAACCAAGGGATATCAGGTATTACTATTACCCTGATTTTTGCTCACTTCAGGCAGTGTGTATGTGTATATGTATGTGTGTCTGTGTGTGCACACACACATACATGTGTATTCATGTTGATATGGTTGCGTATGTATGTGTATATGTGTGCATGTATCACTACATTGAAGTTTCTTCTCTTGAAGATAGACACAGAGACAGAAATTGAATCATCAAAGAAATATTTGTTGATTATTTACTATTTGGAAGGCACTGTTCTGACACCTAGAGGTAAACAAGATGCCTACAATCTCTGTTTTCAAGAAAGTCATAATCTAGCCAGAGGGTATAGAATATGTAAGCATGTACAGACACATACATAAATAATATGTATACATATACCAATGGTGCAAAAATGTACGTACATTTTAAGAAAAGGAAACACTGTATTAAAGTTGCTATATTCCAGTCACGTTTGACTCCTGCAATTATAAGAGATACAATATACATGATAACAAAGGTTAATCATATATATACTAAGTATTACAGTTTTAATACAGTGTTTTCCTTTCTTAAAATGTGTATGTATATGTATTTTTGGCACCTTCTGTACTGTGGTAATTCTATTTTAGATGCTAATTCTCCAGGTGATCCTGACTAACCCCTATTCTGGGAATGCTGCCAAGATATCTGGTGGAAGTATTACTCTTTATGTAGAAATTCCTATTTACTGTAGGTTTTCCTTTCCTCACACACCATAGGCTGTGATGTCTGTGGTAGTGTCTTAGCCACCTACACATTCCTTACAAAGCATGTATTCTTTTCCTCAAGATACAAGCCCTGGGTCTGGGGGGTTGCAGTGTAGAGACCTACCTGTGTTGTAGCTGCCTAAGACCACACCTTTAGGTTTCCCTGATGACTCCCCCTCCACCAACAAGCCAGATTTGTCTCCCTCATGCTTTGGTTTCTCAGCTTCTTTGGCATTTGGAGATCGCTCTCCATAGAAGGCCCTCTCATGAAACATACGTTCATATGTACGTGCATACACATTTACGTACAATCAAATATACAAATGGGCAGCTAGAATAGCAAATAATAATAAATGTCCGATAAAGAATTAAAGGGAAGTCATGTTACTTGAGCACCACTTCAGATGGGAGTGGCCCATGAAGGGCTTCTCTGAGAAGTGTCATTTAATCGGAGACCTGACTGACAAGAATTCAGTCTGCAAACATGAGCTTTCCTTGCCTTCCCCGAACAAGCATTCCAGGCAGAGGCAAAGTTTCTAAAAGGTGAATGAGGTGGATGTCTGAGAGGGTTGAAAGAGGAGCACAGGTGCACGGAGAGTGAGGAAAGATACCACAGAGGCAGGGACCACTCACAGTATTCAGGGCTTGGTAAGATAAGGGAATGAGAGTTTAGCTTTGATAATAAGTGTGATAAAATGCCTTTGGATAAACTTAAATGACAGAAAGACATAAAGGGAGATACATTTAAAATCTTTATATATTGCAGCTGTGTGGGAAACAGATTGATGGAGTGGCAGTGTGGAAGCGGTGAGCCCATTAGATCACATTCAATAGTCAGGCTAGAAAGGAAGATGGAAAGAAATGCCCATACTAGGAGCACGTTTCCGAGCAGTGTTGACAGAACCTGGTGATGAACTGGGAAGAGGAATCAAAGATAATTCCTCGATTCGGGAACAAAATACATACGTTGTTGTAATGTTTGTGAAAACTACATTGTAAGAAGCTACAAAGCAGGTTTTATGACAAATCTATACCTTCTATTTAGAGATACCGTTGTTTCTGCAAACCAGTGCCAAAATTGTCTCCCATGGGCCATCGCACACGTGTTTTACTTGAAGTCTCTGACAAATGTGCCAAGTAATGCACACACACCTGGATAAAAGGGCTCTGGACATGTTTGTAACGCTACCGACTGCATGGGCGTACTTCCACATAAACAAGTCTACTGACTTGAGAGTCACAGATTTATCCTTTTTACCTTACTAGATACTGTAACGGAGAGAAAATATTACACATAAAAGGGCAGGAAAAGATTTGTGTAAATGATTACATTGTTTAGTGATTAGGGGTTTTCCCCAGTGTACCTGTGAGTCAGTGGTGCATCTAGGCACATAGAAACCTGGGCTTCAGAAAGGTATTTCTCAACAGAATGCTTTACTCGGAAAGCTGAGACCTGAATGTATCCACTTCATGCTCATCTTAAAACAAAGGAATGTAATTCTGCCTTAACTCTGTGCTGAGCGTGCTCACACACACACACACACGCCTCTTCCAAGGTTCTATAATGAACACGGTGCTCCGGTCTCCACTATGGTGTGCCTTTCCCCGTCTCTGCCGAGTTCAACCCTACTCATCCAGTCGGAGGTACACCTTTCCTGCAGGCATCAGAGCTCTCTCTGGTTATTCATGTCCGGAAATGATACGTTTTATCTCAGCGATTAAAGAAGGTACTGTTTTAAGAATCATCCAACTAGTTACTGCCTGGAAACTCTCAATCAGAGATGAGACCAGCAACCGCAGGGCCCTTCCATTAGCGCGCTGTTTGCCGCCCCGTCTGGGTATCTTCTCCATCCTTTTCTTCCTACACTGCACATTCTCCATCTATGCTTCTGAGGAAACTGCTCCAAAGGAAAAATGCTCATTATCAGCACACAGAATTCATTTACCAACTGGTAGGTCTGTTTCCCTGTGAGGGAACAGCTTTTAGCTGAATCCCTTTTTAATGTTTGCTAGGCTGTACATCTGTCTATAATCCAGGCTTCCCTTCCCACTCCTCACCCCACTCACATGAGCTCAAAATGCCCTGCTCTCAGTTCTATCATGACCTGTAAATACCACCTTGCTTAACAGAACAAGTAAGCAAAAAAATATCATAGCCTCTCCCTGCTTTTAAATGTTTTATTGCTGGATGATTCATAAACAAACGCATGTCCCTAGAAGCTGCCGACCTTTTCATTTAGTTTTACATTTACTACGAAGCACCAAGGCACACTTTACGTTTTCATTGTGATGGAGGTCCTCATTAGCTTTCAAATCATGATATAAACGCATACAAGATATATTCCTGTAATGCTGGGACGTATGCATTACAATCATATTTGCTTAGCTCTACAGTAAGGGGAGTTTAAAAACAAATTTAGGGTATGACTTTATGACATTCCTGATCTGTTTCATAATTATTTTTGCATTCACCTATATAGGCATAATTGCCAAATTTAGGGTCAAATACTAACAACCTTACAGCAACTCAATTTATGTTTTGAATATTTATGAAATATTTGAAAGACACGATGTACGGATTGGATGGGTAAAGTGAGAGAATTCCTTCCAGGACTTATTTTCCTGTCTCCTGGTTAGCAAGTCACCTGAGACGGAGAATCGGCACCCAGGATGGAAAGTGAGCCTGCATTTACCTACGGTTTCTGAAAGAGCTGTATGCGCAAATGATCAGCAAAGCTTGGAAGCTTGGCTGGATGCAGCAGTAATATCTGTATCTAGAACTTTCTGTCTCTGAGTATTTTTGACATTTATTATCAGTAATAAAAGCTGAGTGAAATGAAAATAGCAGTCTTATTGATTCTTAGAAGCTGGAAAGGCACATTTAATAGCCTAATACCTTTCAGGAGACCCAAACACATAGACATTTCCAACAGTAATATTCTCCTGCTATTAAATTTTTTTAAAGACCCCAAACTCTCTTTTTATAATGAATCCTACCGACTAACAACAAAATGTGGGGGATCCTGTTCTATGTATGTGTTACTTCTGAAGTAACTTACCCTGAAAATCAACAAACCAAAAGCAATCTTACATTTTTCATCAGTATTTATTTCAATAGATACATCAACAAATAAACTAAACAAATCATAACTTTGGAGAGAAATTTTAAAGATACCAAGTCAGCAAATGTGATAAGCTGTTTGCCAGTACAGAAATGTAGGCAAATTTTAATTCTCTTCTACTGTATACTATCACAACACTAATCATGGAGGATTCTACTTGTCTCTTATGGTTGTAAATATAAAATATCCTAGAAAAGCAAGAAAGTGTACATAAGAAAAGTCAATCTATGGAAAGTTGTATAGTGGCCAAACTCATTCAAAATAAGAATAGCAAGAGTCAAAATGGAAAAGTAAGAAATTATTGTGAAACCTTATTCATACAAGAAGAAAAATAATGAAGTAGTAGAGTGTGTTAGAGCAGCAGTGTAAGAATTCTAACACTTACACAGTGTTACTATAGTAATAGGAAGAGTCAATTTGAGGAGGGAGGGAGAATATTATGAAAAAAGTTTGGAATAGTCTATCTTAACTCTCATATGACTGAGGAAAAGCCTGAGATTCCCACTGAAATGCTAAGTTGACTTCTTGTCATCCTTGTGGGCAATCTGGATGAGCCACTGATAATTCAGCTACTTTTAAAACAAAAAAATGAACTGCTCATTTTTCTCAACTTATATGCCTTTATTTCTTCCAAATCCTGGAGAAGGTTTTTGAGTCTAGAGATGATACTCAAGTCTTCTAGCATATCTGTTCATTTTACGTTGTATTTTGAGAAGTGATTGTTAATTTCTCCTAAAGACACTGGGGGAGGGTGGCGCCTGTGGCTCCAAGGAATAGGGCACTGGTCCCATATACCAGAGGTGGTGGGTTCAAACCCAGCCCCAGCCAAAAAAAAAAAAAAAGACTTTGGGGGAATTGAGAATGAAACTTAGAATTGGGGGCAGGAGATGTGGTCATTGTCTTTGACCTCTCCGTAGACATTCTTCCTCAAAATTTTTCTGGTCCTGCACATTTTTGACACTTTCAATCAATCAGTTAATGACAAATAAATATAACAACTTGAATTGCTTACAACCACAAAATACGGTTAGCCTATGGTCATTAGTAAGGCCTTGTAGCCATTCTTTTCATGATAAATGGGTATTTCCAATGCTCTCTGTAGTGGATAGATGCAGGTGAGTAGTTTTTACTTGGGGCTGGGGGGAATGTCTTACCTAAATCTTCTGAACTTGATGTTGCATTAGGGAGACAAGATTATATAACCTTTGTCCTGATGTCTATATTATTAATTTGCTATATTGGGGAATTTTTAAGATGTTCTCTAACTCTTAGCAAGAATATAGATACACATAACCTAATTTATGTTCTGAGTACATTCAGGAATGTTTATAGGCAACAAGTTGCATACAATGCCTGGGTCAGTTTCTTAGCAGAGCACTGGAGTTGGACTGCCTTTGGTAAAATAAGGGTACTAGGTACAAAATAACAATAATAACAGTCTGATTTATTGTACATCTCTGTAACTTACACCTTGCTCCTTCCACCATTCTAGGATGTATGTCATTTATTTACAAATAATCCAGGAGTGATATGATCTATATTGAAAACTTCCCGGCCAGGGATGGGGCACACACCTATCATCCTAGCACTTTGGGAGGCTGAGGCAGGAAGGTCACTGAAGGCCAGGTGTTTGAGATAACTCTGGGAAACATGGTGAGACCCCATATCTACAAAAACATTAAAAAATTAGGCAGTGTGCTGGCGCATGCCTATAGTGCCATCTACTTGAGCCTAGAAGTCTGATGTTATCGTGAGCTATGACTTGGTCACTGCACTCCAGGCTAGGCGAAGACGGAGAGAGTTAGAACCTATCTTAAAAAAATATATCACAGACTTGTGGACTACATGAACACCCCACATCATGGCCTGACCATTTCCCTCTAGCTCTTCTATTTTGCGTAATAGGTGTTTGGTGCTTATGCTCCATATTAAGCTATAATCTTCTTGAGTGCTATTCATCTGTTCTCCTAAAGTGCCTTTGCACCCAGCTGATAAGTACTAAACATCTGTTTGTTGAATGAATACATTTTTCTGTTGATCTGAGTTCTCCAAATGGTAAGAACAGCAATGGATTAAAATATTTCAAAGCCTTTATGCCAATAGATGTAACCAGCCATTCTAAAGAAAGAAATAGCACGATAATGATAACAATAGCATCATTTCAACATTTTTATAATGAAGCCAACAGTAAAAAAACTATTGTGCTGCTCACAGGAATTAATTAATATAACTAGGGTTACTAATTTAACGTATTAATTTTTAGCAGATTAATTCCTCCAGAGTTGTTAATGAATAGTGCTTCTTTCTTTCCTAATGGAACCTCTACAGTGCAAATGTTTCAGAAGTAAAATGCTTTATCCTGCAGGTGTTTGTGTGCTGACTTTTATTAGTCCTCTCATTGCGGGTAAATTTTAGGCTGGCAGTTTAAAATTACCATCTATAGTCCTAATGCTGAAATTTTCAAAGGTGTAATTAGGAAGGGAAGGACCTCCAGTGTCCATAACACAAAACGTCAGTGCTTCTAATAATTAAATGTGATAACATTTAAATCATTTCCACTGACTCTAAAACAATAAAATCTATCAGGATAGCATCTAGATAGTAGATGATTCCACAGGAAAGAGCTCAGACCTCCATCAAGTTAAGAATCGATAGAATCCAGGCAAATGAGGTAGAGTCAAAGGCCCAGGTCTCAGCTCAGGAGAAGCCCTTCTGTACGGGAGCTATATTAAATTATCCCAGCTAATGTAAAATCAACCTGGATGTAAAAGATAAAAGGGTACAGTTCTCACAAATGATCACTTATCACTCCATTCTGAAATGCACGCTGCATTCATTATAGATCGAAATGCCACTCAAATTTCATCATTTAGTCGGGTTTTGAAACAGCCGAACCATTAACAGAAGAGAGTGGCTTTTTATATTTATACAACCAGTGACTAATGAAACATTACACCTAGAGTGCAAAGGGGGGAAAAGAACTTTATTTGGTAATGAACCCAATTGGAGCCCTTTTGAAAAACAGTGTAGTGTGGTTTCACTGTTTCATCGAGCCTCTCATTACTCGTGTCAATAATCCGAGGTAAACCACTGTTGAACTTCACAGCATTTATTGAGCAGCATGAATAGCATTAATCTACGGGGTGCTTTTGATGAATTGGAGTTCAAAAAGCAAAACCAAAAATGACTTCTTACAAAGTGCTTCAAGAAGTATTTATTAAAAATACGTCAACTGCCAACTACCTAAAGGTAGCTTGGCTATTTAGGAAACCACGCTGTTGGCTAGCTTGCAAACACGGGGAAAACATGAATTTTCTTCACTTGAATTACTTTAAAAAAAAAAAAACCAAATGATATACTTTCATCTAAGTATATTTTTTCTCTTTCACGTCCCTCTTAATTCTCGATAGTTTTATGTCATATTGCTTATGACAAGGTGTTACCTGCTACCTACCATGGCCTCAGATTCTCAGAAAAATATTAGGGAGGTGATAAAAGAACTTAGGAAATCAAGGATAGATCAGACAGATTATACTTTACCTACGTGACTGCATGACCTAAACTTCCAGGCACTATGAACCAAAATCTGCTCAGATCCTGCTCTAAGGATCTAACTTTTCATCTTGACTTTCCCAGTGGTGTTATAAACCTGGTGGTAGTAAGGCTGCCAGGGTTTGCCTACAGGGGGTTATCACATTCCATTCCAATTTATCAGTCTAATTTGATTAGGCTGATCTTTCCCAAAGTTGAATATTGCCTAATCCATGAGGTAATAGAAATTAAACTCTCAGCTCTTCAGTCTTTGGGATGTTTATGTGAATGGTCTAGTCATCATGAGCCTTTATTTGCCTACCAGCAAAGTGGAATTAAGAATTGAGAGATCTGATACACTAAAGCAATTTGACAAAAAGAAAACTGCAAATTGACTGACTATGTTACTTTTGGTTAAAGTATAGCCTGTCGAGTAACAAAATAAATATCTGGGAAGAATAAGCCTAATCAGATTATTTTTTTCCTAAAATTAAACATCTTTATAAAAAAATGAGACTTGACCCCCCCCAAACAATTCTTTTGGAAAAGTATAGAATTAATCCATGCTTCTGACAGCATTCTATAGCTGAATTCATGGAGAAAACAGCAAATCAACACGCTCCATTCAGGTTTTTAAGCTCCACTGGATTTCTTACGACATCCTGTTATCTACGGTATTCATATCTTATTATGGTGAGTACAATGCTAGTTTCAGGAAAGTTTTCCTTGCTGAAATACACGAGGAAATTGCTACATTTTCTAATGTGTCTTGTTCTTGGAGATTCACAATGCACCCTGGCATATATAAATAAACTCTGAGAAGTAGCACAATAAAGAAACATGTCTAATTTTATTATTGCAGTTTATATCAATTTCACGAAAGGTCATCTCCATCTAACAAGATGTTAAAGCCACCTAACTATGTATGAACCCCCCACTGTGGCTATATTCACCATTGGTTATTATTATTTCTTTGTGTGACTTTGTTATATTTACTCAAATCATAAGACAAATACAGTAAAAAATTCTATAGAAATTTTAAATTATAATTCATAAGAAATTAATGCAGTTCAATATTCTATACCTTTGTTGATCTCAGAGACACACTATCATTCTTTCTGAAATGTGAACAATTATAAAGTAAGGCTTATAAAGGTAATACAATCAAAATTAGCTAAAGGGAAATATAATTTTAATGATTAATAATTTAAATCATGTCTTTGTAAAATTCAAAGAGAACCTTCAATATAGCTTACTGGTCATGATTAAAATTTAATAAAGACATTTATATAGAGAAAACTTTATACAAAAATAATTTTTATTTTATGTGTATTTAAGTGTATGTTGTAATTTTATTTTGTCAGTTTCGCACATAATTAATTTCAAATATTGGAGATACTTAGCCTTCTGAAAAGTTTTTCTGAAAGAAAAAAATCTGTTGTAATTTTATTTTGTTAGTTTCATACATAATTAATTTCAAACATTGGAGATACTTAGCCTTCTGAAAAGTTTTTCTGAAAGAAAAAACTCTCTTGAATTTTATTTATTATTTTGAAGATGCAGATACATTTAAACAGCTTTTCAGTTTATTCATCATTTTATATATAATGTTTTCAAAAAGGTACTCACCATGTACGATGAGCACATACTCTGCACTGCTTTGGCCAATGGTGTTCGTTGCTTCACATCGATATGTACCATTATCCGTTTTGTTCAGGAAAAGAATGTTTAGCTCCCTACCACTCACAACCATTCGGTCAGGGTCTGGTAATTCTCCACCATCCTTCGTCCACAAAACAGGTTCTGGCCTATTGGATTCAAGCATGCATATAGATAAGAAAAATAAGAAATGTTACGTATTTGAGAATTAAGGGAATCAAACAATTTATAAACATTTAACATTTAATTTCTGCATAACCAAGTGCTAACTTCATTAAGATACCAAACTACCATATACCCTCACTCAAAAGAGAGGTGTGGCAAATGTAATTTAATTCTATTCTAATTAACTAGGCAGATATGCATTAGGGAACTAATCTGTTGAGTCACTGTAGTAGTCATCAATGGTGCCCTCACCAGGTCCTGTGGCCTGGTCACACACATCTAACATGGGAGGACAGCCTTGGGCTATTGGAACAAGACTTCCACAGAGGTACCTGGAATTACGTCTTGGCACTCAAGGCCATCCCTGTGACCCAGCTCTACCTGAAACTACCTGAAATTTCCCCTTTTTACCTTGTTTGTTTTTCTCATTCTCTTAAAGTCTTTTCCTTAGAGTGCTCCTTTAATAAAACCTTGGAAAGAATACCCATCTCAAAACATGCTTTCATCAAAGAACATATAAATGGTATATAAGTTCTTCTTTTAAAATCTCTATGAAAAATTTCTTTGTTTGATACTAATAAATGATAAGAATGGTTTTAAATATCTATAACCACATGCTGGTAATACCAGTTATCTTAGGTGCTTTGCATATATTTTCTATAGTACTCAAAAGAACATTTTGATAAATATTATTTTTTTAATTTACTACATCTACAAATAGAGATCAGAGAAGACTCAGAACCTGGTCTGACTCCATAGCTGATGCTTTGCCCACTGCCTCCTGCTTTCTACCATGATGACTGCTTTGTTAGACTTCTACATAAAAATGTTCTAATTTAATCATGATTTGATCACACAGAATTATTTTTTGAAAAGCTTTATTAATTTGTTCCATTTGGTAGAATTGAATTTCTGTTCTATCATGAGCACAGCTAGAACTTAGGTCTCGTGAGTGATGTCTCTGGTCATGGCATCCTTTCTAAGAGAAAGACTATATATTTTTTGGATAAAATTTTGTAAAAGACAAAGTTACGAAAATTTAATAACAAAGAGTGAAAAAAAATCAGAAGAAGCAGATCGGCACTGTTGTCAAGGAATTTCCCACACTTGGAGAGGGTGATACTGTGAAAGAATAAGAAATATACATTTCTCTCTGCCTCCTGCTCTTCATGTAGAACTCCTGAAACCATTATCGGGAGGGGTTCCAGGAGAATTTTTTCCCCTAATATTTGGTCTTTGATCCCATTTCCTTACCCAGAACTCCTAGGACCTTTGCACATTTACGTGTTACTGCACATGCTAAGAAATGTGTCGTTAGATGATTTTGTCATTGCGTGAACATCACACGTATACTTAGACGAATCTGGGTGGCATAGCCTACTACACACCTCGGCTCTGTGTGGGCCATCATTGAACAAAATGTTGTTCTGTGGTGCATAACTGTGACTTTCTGAGTGATAAGAGTGTCTGACACAGGTTTTTTTTCCAAATGCATTTATTTTTTAAATGACATATATGTTGTATTTATCATGTAAAAATCTGATGTTTTAAGCTACACGTACATTGTAGAATGCTTATTTTTTTCAGACACACAGTTTTTAAACCCCTTGAAATTTTCAGAGTGATAGAAAAAAATTTGTTATGATGAGATGGTCCCATCAGACGTTCTAATGAGAAGCTCTTGGTGGGCATCAAGATGGAGGCACAGCAGGAAAAGGCATGGAAGCTCTGCACCTCTTCCTAAATATTTTATTCTATCTATCGCATCATCTGGCTCTTCCTCTGTATCTTTTATAATATCCTTTATAATAAATGAATAAACATATGTCAAATGCTTCTCTGTGTTCTGTGAGCCATCATAGCAAATTAATCAAACCCAAGGAGGGAGCCATGGGAACTCCTGTCTGCACTCAGAATTACAGGTGACAACCTACCACTTGTGAGTGGCATCTGAGATGGGGGTTAGTCTTGTGGGACTGAGTTCTCAATCTGTAGCATCTGACACTATTGCCAGAGTGTCAGAATTGAACTGAGAACACTCAAGCTGGTGTTCCATAGAGAACTGATTGTCGGTAGGGAAAGGTCCCCACATGCATTTTCATGACCAGAGATGAAGTGTTACAGTAAGTGTCTGAACAGAGAGAATAAGTGGTTTGAATTTTCTTATGTCTTCAGAGAGAGAAGTCAAACAGAGGAAAATTTTATCATAACTGTATCCATAAATTTTCTGAAAGAGTGTTCTATGATAGCAAATTAAGAAAGTAGGTAAAATAAATAATTAGAAAATAGATAAGAATTTGTATCATTCAATTATATAAACAAGTCGCCGTCTTAATAAAAGTCAAACCATTAATACTTAACTTGTTGCCTATATCCTCTATATCCTAACCTCTGTTTGTATTTATTAATTCTTATTTTAAACAGTTGGATAATTTAGTACCATGTATATCCTTAACATCCCTCAAGAGGCAAACAAACAACAACAACCAAAAGGTAAAATAAAACTATGGCTTGTAACATAGTTGAAATAGTAAAAGTTTTGTCCTTTTACAAAGTCATAGTGGGCCAATATTAGCATAATAGTTATATTAAAGATAATTTGAATTTTAGAGCATTCATCTCTATAATACTACTCAAGGGAAGTATTTTAGCATATTAAGAAGCACTGTTTCCTTGATGTACAATTTGGAATTTTTAAACACAGAGAGATATAATTATATGCACGGATCTATACACTTTCATGCACTCAACATTATCCTCCCAAATCAAAACCATCACGATTTTTCTCTACTTGAGTTCATAAGCATTGAATCTTAAAGCACATGACTCTGTAAATTCAGATATTTATTTTAAATTATTGGTAGAAAAATATAAAGATCTACATCAATTATTCAAATGGTCAGTTTGTATTTAAAAACATTTTCTCAAAAAAAAAAAAAAATCTCCCTCATAGAAAATAATGAAAAACACCTACACACTTGGTTCACAGGAGGATGTAATGGTGTAAGTCTCTGCTGACACAGAACGGAATCCTTCAAGGATTCTTCCTCCTACCCTGTGTGGTAATCTTCTAGGTGGCAAAAGAGCATCGTACGATGCAATTTTAATGAAACAGAGGTTAGAGTTTACGTGTAGATTAAAAATAGCCTTGCACATATTCCCAATTAGTATTTAAAATGTTCAAGGTTCTTAATATCAGCATAAAAATATTAAGTGGTTTAGCAAGACTTGATACAATTTGTGTTTCATCTTAATAAAGAGGGCCCTTAGGCTTTCTCTAATTGGAACACAGAAATGATGGAGTTTCTTGCTGCAAATGAATAACAATCTTCCCTGCTGTTCAAGCGTCCAAAAAGATCATTCTGAAGGTGGTTCCAGTCTACTCTTTTTCCAGTGTGTACTCCTGAAGAAACAGGACAGTGAAAACAGCATCGGGAGAGATGGTAACACTGTGAAGCTCAACAGTGAGAATATGAATATACTCAGTACCGAGTTCCCCGTTTAGTAGCAGAAATAATTACAAGTTCAAAATCTTTTATTTGCAAAATGCAATTTGATTTTGTTTCTGACAATCAAATGTATATCACTATAACGAGGTTTATTTTTCCATACACCTAAGGACATTTTTGCGACAGTTATCTCCTACAGCAACAGAAAACAAAAAAGAAAATAAAAAGAGAAACCAGTGGGCTCAGTGGCTCACACATGTAATCCTAGCACTTAGAAGGATTGTTTGCCTGACCTCACGGGTTAGAGACAAGTCTGAGGCACACTGAGACCTCGTCTCTAAAAAGAGCTGGGTGTTGTGGCAGGCACCTGTGGTCCCAGCTATTCAGGAGGCGGAGATAAGAGAATACCTTGAACCCAAGAGTTTGAAGTTGCTGTGAGCTATGACACCACAGCACTCTATTGAGGGCAACAAAGTGAGACTCTGTCTCAAAAAAAAAAAAAAAGAGAGAGAGAGAGAGAAACCAAATATTATTATGAATTTATTTTCATATAAGGCATTGGTGGAATTTTTTTAATCTTAACAGATTTTTAAAAAATTGTTAAATCAGTGCTTTGCTTTGTACTTACCTCATAAAAGATTCTGCATTTGTTTTGCAACTCCTATTTACAGAATATATGATATAAGCCCAATTACTGTCACTGAAACTCTTTTAGCTTATCTTTGGGGAATTTATTCTGTGAAGGTTTGTCATAGCAATAGTCCCTCTAATCTTTTCAATGTATATGGGATTATTTGCTCCTTAGGTATTGATGAGAAGGACTTCATCCTCTCTTTCCAACTTATACTTGAGAAGAACAAAGAATAGGCAGTTCAGTTATGGAAAGGTGAGACCTATAACAGAGGTCCCCTAGGAAAAGAACTTTCCTAGTATTCTTGCAAAAGTGAACAAGAATAAAACATCCCCCAAAATCTGAAACACTCTCCAATGTCTCTCTTTTTCCAAATGGTGGTATCTTCTTTGGATCCTACACTGTCTTTTCCTTCATAAGAATAGTGTTATGGGCTTGGTGTCCACTGTGCAGTGGTTAGGGCGCCGGCCACAGGAACCAGGGCTGGTGGGTTTGAACCCATCCAAGGCCTGCTAAACAAACAAGCAACAACAACAACAACAAAACAAAAAATATCCAGGCATTTTGGCGGGTACCTGTAGTCCCAGCTACTGGGGAGGCTGAGGCAAGACAATCATTTGAGCCCAAGAGTTTCAGGCTGCTGTGAGCTGTGACACTAATAACACTCTACCCAGGGTGACAAAGTGAGACTCTGTCTCCAAAAGAAAAAAAAAAAAAAAGAAAGCAAGGAAAAAAAAAAAGAAAAAGAAAAGAACAGCATTATGTTTGGCTCTAACACTAAAATTAATCCTATGAAAATCGAACGTGCTTTCCTAGAGGAAAGAAAAAGTTGCTGTAATGGCATTCAGGTAAACATCTTGTTTTGGCTTCAAGAGGAGGAAAACAAAATTTGGAAATATTCATGTCTTATACTTCCTCTAATTTAAGACAAAGCAGGAATGTATAGTTAAGGACTTTATGCCTTATGTACCATAACACCACATGAAGATGCCTCCTGGTTTTATTTTAGATTAGAAATCCCACAGGTAGGGTGGCACCTATGGCTCAAAAGGGTAGGGTGCTGGCCCCATATGCCAGAGGTGGTGGGTTCAAACCCAGCCCCAGCCAAAAAAAAAAAAGAAATCCCACAGGTAGGCAGTAGATGTGATTAGAGTCTTAATAAGAGGGAGATCATTTAAAACCCAATACTTCTTTATTTTCTGTGATATATTCACTGGAAAATGAAACAAGGGAGTATGAGTTACATGAAAACCTTGATTCTCTTTCTGCGTCAAGTGAAGATTTTTAAATCAAGAATTTGTACTGAAGAGTCTGTGCAAAAAAAAAAAAAAAAAAAAAACCCTCAGTGTTCATGTTATATTTTTAGAAAAATAGAGAAATAGAAATTAAATGTAAATTGATTGACAAATGGGTTTGAAATTGGAGTTCAGGTAGAAAATTCTAAGTTTATGGAGTTCAAGGATAAAGGATCCTGAGAGAAGTCTTGCCTAGGCATTTCCCCATTCAGTAGACTTAGACTGCATTTTTAAACAACAACATGCTAAATAATCAAGGAAGAAAAAGAAGACAGAGAGGATAAAGATTAGAAGCTGGGGTTGCTGGGTAGTTCTTTTTTTTTTTTTTTGAGACAGAGCCTCAAGCTGTCCCCCTGGGTAGAGTGCCGTGGCATCACAGCTCACAGCAACCTCCAACTCCTGGGCTCAAGCGAGTCTCCTGCCTCCGCCTCCCAAGTAGCTGGGACCATAGGTGCCCACCACACGCCCAGCTATTTTTTGGTTGCAGCCGTCATTGTTGTTTGGCGGGCCCGGGCTGGATTCAAATCCGCCACCTTAGGTGTATGTGGCTGGTGCCTCAGCCGCTTGAGCCACAGGCACCGAGCCGGTAGTTCTTTTAAGTGTGTAACATACATACAAAGTAAGCTCAAGAGGTACTGTTAAAATAGAGGTAGTCTTAAAATCGTGAAACTGATTCTAAATAATAATTTTAATGACTTATCAGATGCTAAGGATGCAGCTGTTACCCCATTGAAATACGAAATAATTACTCATGAGGATATTTATTATATTGATTGTTTCAAATTTTAAAAATATACAGAATGTTCTTTGTTACTGAGGGCCAAATGAGATGTTTCTGAACACAGGCTACACATGGCATTCTCCATACATGCAAAGTCATAGATATTGTTCTAGGCCCTTGGATTGTATGTCAAGCTGTTGTTTTATTCTCAGATTTGATTGTTGTGCAACTTAATTTAATAAAATTTGCTTTTCTTTTATTCTTTACATTGATTTCATACTTTTTATGAGCATAATTCTTAAAACATAAATAAATTTTGGTATTAGCTAACTTAATCAGACTTATCCTCTGAGTCCATGCCATAGCAACAATCCCTCTAAATTTCACAATGTCTATGGGATCATTCCCTCCATTAGGCGTATTTTAAGACATAATCAATGAAACATTGATATGCATGCTGGTCTTTATAGATGTATGCACAAGGAAACCTAAAACTTCAGAAACATTTATAGCAGAGTTGCCTTCAGTGAGTCTCGACAGGTTTAATTAACAGAAAATGTTCTACACATACCCTTCCCTCTTAAGACAGACAAAAGATCCATAAACTTTTCTTGTTAAGTAAAATGCGTCTATATTTTCCTGACTAGATACTTGATACATTTATGTAACTGTAAGAGAATTATCTACACATAAATCTATGCAAATTTTTGAAACAGTGATTAGGAAGGGTAAAGGGAAAATAAAACATCTACATTATAAAAATATAATATTATATTTTGGTAATTTATATAAGAAATATGTCATCAGCCGTAATAGTCAGCAGGGAATGGTAGATAGCATAAATGAGTTCTAAGCCATCATAAAGCTTCACCACTATATTAGGCATCATGACAGGCTTCATGAAATGCATGGCCCCTGATTATTATTTTTAACTGCAGGAGGATTTTGAGCAGCAGAAATAGAAAACACCAATTCAATAGGAGTCAGAGCCTGGGTGGGATGCTTGCCCTCCTGAGGCCACAGAGTTGAATAGATGAATTTAAATCTGGTGAATGTCAGGAAAAGAGAATAGGGTTAGTAAGTAAACTTTCTACGGGCTAAAAATAACAACTAATTAAGAAAAGATACAGTTACGAGCAATTAATATGATAACTGAGTTGGGAATAAAAAAGCAAAGCCAAGATGGAAGCTGTGTGTAAAGGAACAGGAGGGAGAAAATGATCCTAAGTAGCTTCATCCAAGACAAAGTGATAGGACATGAACCTGAACGTGAAAAAGCATTATTTTAGTATTAGGCCAGAATAGTGACTGCATTATTAATATGGAAGAAAAATGTAATGATTTGTGGTAGGGAATATTCTGGTTACAGAGAGAAGCTGACAGAAAGCAAAGATGTACAAAAGTTTACGGCGCATGTCTGGGGAAAGATGAACATTTAAAATAAGTAATAGAGAATCATCAATGCTGCCTAAAAAATATCAGACATTTTTAAAATTTTTATTTATTTACTTATTTTGAGGCAGAGTCTTCCTTTGTTGCCCTCAGTAGAGTGCCATGGCATCATATGTCACAACAACCTCAAACTCTTTGGCTCAAGAGATTTTCTTGCCTCAGCCTCCCAAATAGCTAGGACTACAGGTGCCCACCACAATACCTAGGTATTTTTTTTTTTTTTTGAGACAGTTTCACTCTGTCAACCTTGGTAGAGTGCTGAGGCATCATAGCTCACAGCAACCTCAAACTCATGGGCTTAAGCAATTCTCTTCCTCAACCTCCCAAGTAGCTGGGACTACTACAACACCCCGCTATTTTTACAGACAGGATCTTGCTCTTGGTCAGGCAGGTCGGAATCGACCCACCTTGGCCTCCCAAAGTTCTAGAATTACAGATGTGAGACACAGCACCCAGGGCAGACATTCTGAGAAGGCAAATAATTTTCTCATGACTTTGAGAAGGGAGTATTCCTGATCAGAATTTCCTTTAAGAATATTAATGTGAAATACATGGGGAAAAATCTAATCAAGAGATCACATATACAGTTTTGAAAACAGACAACAAGGTCCTACATGAATTTGGAATAATAATTCAGGAAAACAGATAAAAGATAATAAAAGAGTGTTAGGAAAGAAAACACTGCTTTTCTGGAGTGGAGTGAATAGAGTTAAGGAAGAGAAAGGAAGAACCCCCTGCATAGTCTCCAATTTGTGTAATAGGAATTGTCTAAGTCCTAACAAAATATCTAAAAAATCAAACTGACAAAAAAAAAAAAAAAAGAAAGAAAGAAAGAAAAATTGAAATATAGGGAATTTCCCTGAAAGGGACATTTTGAATTTAAATGCTAAAAGAGAACCAATAAATACATATCAATCCAGCAATAAGGAAATGATAAATTAGAAATCAGGCAGAGGGCAAGACTAGAATTGTCTTTGGAGAGATTGGAGCCAAGTATGTGTCCAAGCTCGAGAAAGAAAACAAAAGGGCAGTTTGCTAAATATCTTCAAAAGAGAATAAAGTCATAGGAACAAGAAATGATCTCTTTCAACAATAACCTCCCTCGATGTTTGCCTTTATAACCCGTCCACCCCCTTAACTTCTCAGCTTCCCAAGTCCTCTTGTCCAATACTTATTCTGCTAACTCCACCTTAGAGATACTCACACACCAAACAATGTCATCATTTGTAACTTCACCACATTAAACGTCTCATTTTTTTGTAATTATAACCTCTTAACTTTTCAGCTTACTGTTCTCTTCTATAGCATCAAAATGTCCAATCCTGATCCAGGAGCTCATAGGTCTTGTTATTCTTTAATCTCCATTCCCACTGCGCCTTACTTCTCTCTTTAACCAGTTTTATAATCCAATTGATATTTCTTTTTCCTTTTCCCTATTTGGTAGTCTTAGCAGGTTAATTCCAGCTCTATTCAGCTCAACTGTTTCACCTGCTCTGCACCCGTAGCAGATCATCAAAGCAAGCTAAATAAACACAAAAAGGAGGTAAATTATATTGATTTTATTAAATACTGTCCTTAAAGTCATCACGCAAGTATGCCCATGAAGGTCAATGACAAAGGCAGTTTTAAAGTCAAAGTAAATTTCATTACTATGTCTTGAAGTATTTAATGTTTTCTTTAACTTTTTCTTGCTTTCCAAGTTGTGAGAATATGCCTCATGAATGTTATTAAGAATCTATAATTAGATGTGTATCTATCTACCTCCCAGAAGTCTTTAACATCATATTCTAAATAGGTTTTCCTGCAAACATTCGTATATTGATATCACTGGTACATTTTTTACTTTGCCTCTATTCTAACAATTCAAATATTTAGTATTAAAATAACAGTGTAAATGAAGAAGCATGAAGACATCCCTCCGAGGAAGGAAATTCTTCAACAACTCCTCTTCCACCTATATATTTTCTATTGTTTTTTTAGGCTATCACAGTTACTTATATTGATCAACTTAATAAGTATGCCTTGGTGTCTTTGTATGTGTGAGAGAGAAAGAACGAGATGGTTTCTTCGTATCTTCTTATTGGCCTTGTGGGTTGTGTCTTCATAATTATCACGTGTTGGCCTTTGCTCGGCATAGATATGGCATTTCCCATATCTGCAAAATTGCTTCTAAGAAAAACAATGATATTTTTTTTTCTATTTTTACTTTGAGAATTCAAGTGACTTTTAAAATAAAAGTCTCCACAATAAATGTTTCTAATCGAACATTGCCATCAGTATTCTGATAGGATTGAAGACATTTTAATGCAGTGATAAATGAAGTAAGTTGAAGTGGAAAATTCAAGCCTACTAATTCCCCCAAATTGTAAATTAGAGCTCTGATTCCAAGTTTATCTACCCGTGTAAACTTCTAAAATTAACCACGGTGCTAGTATAGTGTCAAGTAGAAGAAGTTCATTATATCAAAGGCTAAATTGTTAGATTTACATAGGAAAATAATATCAGTGTTAACCTCACCTTTAGGTTTAAAACCTAGATAGCAAATAAAAAATGGACTTTTGTTATCCTGGTTAATTTTACCATATACTACTTGATTTTGATTTTCTAAGGCACTTCTTGCCTCGAGTTTAGAAGGTTGTAGTTGAAACAGGAAATAAGCTATGTAAGAGGTAAAGTGCTCTTTAGAAGACTCGAAAATAATGGCATTTTATAGAGTGTCTGTAAAGGCCTGGAGCGCTTTTTGCTGCTAAGGTAGTGTTCACTGATGATTATTTTAACAGTTTTGAAAAACAAAGCAGTCATACTACAAGCAGTATAATTTCAGCCAATTTACAACACAACAAATAAAAGATAATCCCTAGAAAAAGATGAGATTGCTATGATCCTCAAGGAGTGACAGGTTTTTGAATAGAAGGAAAAATATTCAAGATTGTGACAAATGCTTGAGCTAATCTCTCAAGGACTTTCTGCCAAAGCAAAATAATTATCTACGTCTAATCTATACTTAACATTTCCTTTCTTCAGTAAACATAGAATACTAATTCCCGGTTCAAAGATCAAAAAAAATCTTGACTAAGCATTCATTCCCTCATCCAAGCAGTAATTCCCTGTGTGTGGACATTAAGCATAAAATGTCTATGCCATCTTTAACAATGATCATTCTTAAAACGCTTTTTCAACTTATTTGAAACTTATTAGCTCCTATAATTCTCTTTTAATGGAAGTAGACTTTGGGAAATGTTCCTATTTTTTAAAAAATCCAGAACTGTGAGTTCTGATGTCTCAGAATCTTCCATTTTATCATTCTGTGTACATTATAAGAACAATTTGATACCATATAAAATGTATCTACAAACATCTTACCTAATCAGAAACCTGAAAAACATTTACTTCAAGGACATTTTGCAATGATGGGGTCCTGCTTTCCCTATAAGAGCTGCTTTATAACCCACAGCTCTTTATAGAATGTGGGTTATACATACATATAAAGGATAGAATGTATATAAAAGATCATCATTAAGCTAATAATGTCTAATATTTATGTTAAATGCTGTGTTATAGAACTGCTTGTGGTCCATAATTTTTTCTTTTCTAATATTGAATCCAATGATTTGGGGAAAGCAATAGTAAAGCACATATCATTTACTGGGTAGTTGGACAATTAAATTCTCCATATAAATAAAATCTAATGTCAACTGGAATTTAAAAGTTAAAATTGTAAGGTATATTATCATTTGGATAAAATCTTTTTCAATAGATCAAACTTTCATGCCTTAGCAATCAGAACATTCTTAGTGGCACTTGATTTTGTTTTCTAGAACTAGGATCTCTTCACTTTGAGCATACTTTTATTCAAATATTGTTTTAGGAGAAATGAAGTTATAAAGATTTAACATTTTTTTTCCTTTAATTCACTCATATACAGGTTTTGTTTTATTTTGTTTTTGAGACAGAGTCTCACTATGTCACCCTTGGTAGAGTGCTGTGGCATCACAGCTCACAGCAAACTCAAATTCTTGGGCTCAAGTGCTTCTCTTGCCTCAGTCTCCCAAGTAGCTGGGACTACAGGCACCTGCCACAGGCCTGGCTATTTCCATATACAGCTTTGTAATAGATGGTGTGTTTAATGCAACATTTGTCAAACCTTTTAAGGTATAGCCTCCAATTAAAAAAAAAAAAAAACCCATCTGACAACTTTATACGACATATAAACACATGTACACAAGAAATAAAGACTTGATCTCTCAGATATTCTGTGACACTTTCCTCTTCTTTTTTCTTTGTTGTCCTTTTCCATTTTATTATTTGTTATTTTATTTTTAACTTTAAAAATGACTTATATAAATTGATTGCATGTCTCATTTCTAAGCAGCAACTTACAATTTGAAAACTCCCGGCTGGTGCTCCCTGGGGACGGTGTCCCGTCCCACAGGTGCTCCCGCCCCTCTCCCACAGCGCTCCTGCATTTCCACCTCTACTCCTTTTTCATCCCATCACCATCTTCATCCCTGCACTTGCAGTTTTGAGTGGTGGTGCTTCAGCCCATCATTCCTCACATTTTAATGATGTCTCTTGGTCTCGAGTGCTGCTATATTCTCCTGCCTTTGGAAAATGTTATGATTTCGTTTTCTTTCTCTCTCCCTTGAAACATTCCGGTTACTTTTAGTACTAGGAATTTGTAAGAGTTGGGCCTGAATGTCTCTGTCAATCACTGATTCTTCTCATTCAAAGTAGAGCCTTTTGTAAACGTTCACACTTTCTACAATTTGGGGCATTGCTTACACTTACATTTTTTTTAACTTTGAAGTTTAGAGACCTCTTTGGCTTACTAAGGGATAAAACTTTTTCAAGTTTCACCAGTGCAAATCTTTACCATGATTCTGAACACATTTTATTGTTCGCATTTTATTTCCTCCATATGTTTATGCAGAAAGGATAGTCAAAATATTGTATAGCTGGTATAATAGGCAGAGAACAATCCATTTCTAAGGAAGGGTATTATAGGGAAAATTGTAAGGAGAAAAAGCAAATATTGGCATGTGTTGGTCAATGGACTAAGATTTTGTAATAAATAATTAATTCTAGTATTTCATTTTCTTTAAATGTTGAGTGATTGTTTTTCCCTATAATCTTCCTAAAAGTACCACATTGATGACTTGTTATGATGTAAACACACCTGCAATGTTTAGAGATCTTTAGGTCAAGAAGTAAATGCTTAAATCTCATAAATAATATATTTTTTAAAACCACAGGTTTTAAACCTATGAGCCAAAAAAGTGCACATCTGAACATTTAGTCAATGCATGTGACAGCATTTTTCCACAATAGAGTCTTAAATATATTGAGACATTTTTGTTTAGGGTTGCCCACTGAATATTCACATAATCCCTCAAAATAATTGGCTTTTTGTTGCAAGAAAACTGCTTACCTGGGTATGTTCAGGAAGTATAATTCCTCTATGGATCTATAATCATGGTTCTGTAAGCTCTTTGGGGAGTTTCACAAGACATTGGAACATTTAATTGAAAGTGATTGAGTGCCCAAATCACCACAGATGCCTATGCCCGCCTGAATAACAGCAGTGGAGATTACCGCGAGTCAGCGTCTTGTTTCAAAAACAAAACCAAATATATTCAGTCTCATTTCCAAGATAACCACTTGTGTGTTTCCAGAGAGTCAATGTGTGATTAAATTTTGAAGCCATAATATGGAAGCAAAAGACCAGATGGGCTTCAGAAAAGAAACTCCCATGGAAAAAACAGCACATGGATATATCTTTTAATTGTGAAACCTTAGCAATAATTTACCAATATTATAGCTTTGGAAATACTTTAGAAAAAATTGACTGTATCACCTGTAACTTTTTTTTTTTTTTTTTTTTTGAGACAGAGCCTCAAGCTGTCCCTCTGGGCAGAGTGCCGTGGCATTACAGCTCACAGCAACCTCCAACTCCTGGGCTCAAGCAAGTCTCCTGCCTCCGCCTCCTAAGTAGCTGGGACCACAGGCGCCCGCCACAACGCCCGGCTATTTTTTGGTTGCAGCCGTCATTGTTGTTTGGCGTGTCCGGGCTGGGGATTCGAACCCTCCACCTTAGGTGTACGTGGCTGGCGCCTTAGCCGGCTGAGCTATAGGCGCCGAGCCCTCACCTGTAACTTTTAATTAACCTATTGAGACAATTGGCTTCTCTCTAGGCATCATAACACAAAGTAAAAAAACAGTAATAATAATCTAAATGCCCTCTAACTCTTATTATCCAAGGACTGCTGAGGTAAAACGTATCTATATAAAAAGGAGACGGGCACTATCTTTCCCTTTACTAGTGCCATGTATCACTAATAATTTTGGTGGTATATTAAATATAACATTATCATGGGTGGTGCCTATGGCTCAAAGGAATAGAGCGCCAGCACCATATGCTGGAAGTGGTGGGGTCAAACCCAGCCCAAGACAAAAACTGCAAAATAAATAAATAAATAAATAAAATTAAAAAAAAAAAAATATATATATATATAGCATTATCATTTTAAAAAAGGAAAAAGAAATACTTGGTGGGATTAAGTGACTTCCTTGGGATCATGGATAGTCACAAATTTATAATACAAATCTGGGCCCACATTCTTTTCTAGTGCACCACAAAAATTTTTGTGCCCCAAACTGTGACAGCTTAGTCATTCTATCTGAACATAAACACAGATCTTGATAATTTATTAGATGTCTTTCTATTTAGCAGGAGAGAGCTAAACTGTTATAGAATAACATCTGTTTTGTAGTAGGTCAAATCATTTGACATTGCTGCCATCATAGATCAATATTGTTATTTTAAAATCCACATTAAAGAACATTTCATTCTGGATGATAATTTGCTTTCTTTAACTCTTGTTTTGTTATTTTCTCTGACTATAATTTAATTTTACGATAATTAGTAAATAACCTGTAATTTATAAGGAGATACATGTTAGACTGAGAAAATTGACTTAATATAAGACTGTTTGCCTTATTTTTGTCTGTTTAAAAAAAATGTATATTATTCTGATAAGAAAATACATTCATATGTACATATCGGATTTCTTTAGTTCTTTGTTTCCAAAATGGATGTATAATTGTTCTATTAAAATATCTCACTAGTTTCTATATGGTATGTGGCCTGCCTTCCTAAAGATTGTGATCTTTCTTTTTGTACAGAGGAGAGATGCTACGTGCTGTCCGATTAGACACACTACATTTATGGGAAGAACAAAAGAAAAATCGTGGTTAAAAAAATAAAATCATCAAGTACAACACAAACATTGCCCTTAATACATAGAAAAAAGTATCACTATTTATGATTAATTTCTTTTATAGAATAAATGTCAACTATGCATTTATTACACTGAAAATGTCCCATTTCTTTTTTGAAGTGAATATAGAAAGCATTAAACATTTGATTAAAATATATGATGATTCATTAGTTACAGCATGTGGGGGCAACTTCACACCATTTAAGGTCATGACTTTAACGTAATAGAAAGGTTTCTTATTGTTTTTTTTTTTTTTTCCCTTCCAGTTTTATAAATGGAGAATGCTGCCACTTGAAAGCTGTCTGGGAATTCAGCCAAAGAAAGAAGAGGGCTGCAAAAACTCGGGGGACTTGAAAGAAAAGTGGCTGGCATTAGCTCGGTCCTTACTTTAAACTAGAATTAAAACAATAGACAGACATGTACAGTAATCTCTCTTTTAAGGAAAGAATAGAATGCTTCTACAGTAATGTCAAGTGGAACCACTTGGTCCAGGCCCAAGTTATGCAGCTGTTCCACAGGAAAATGGCAAAAGGCTTCAGTCCAACTAGGCAAATAAGGCATGATTGCTCATAAATAGTCACTGGGGCCCTCATATTTTGAATAAGGAAAACAATATTAGCATACAGAGGGAAGGTTAGAAACAGGAGTCTCAGTGCAAGTATCCTGCTATCATGTTGTGAATCACTCAAGTGAGTTGTGTCTACTTCCAACATACCGAATTACCATGAATAACCCATTCTTCAGGAAATTATAGGTTGGTCAAAAACTTTTCAAGAAATAACAAAGGTTTGGTCATAGATTGAGATATTACTTAATTCAAGAACAGGATGGAGAACAATCATGCAGCCGTTACTCCTTTCTGTCTCTACCTGTCCCTGACAGGTGGATTAGGTAAGTGGTAAAGATAATAATAAGGAAGTGTTGAGGGAGCCGGTCAAAAGCTGACCATAGTGCTGCATCTCAGTGGTGCTAACGTGAAACAGAGAATCAGCGCAAAGGCTGCAAAGTAATAGAGAGGAAGTTGGATTGTGTTTACCAGATTAAAATGGGTAATTCTAACAGGCCCACTTGGTATACTCACACTTCATTTTTACTCCGATTCTTTTGATCCTATCTTAAAATACAGAAGTCTTCTGATTATGTTTCTTGAAATTATGTTTTATTTTAAAACTTGTCTTTGACATAGTTTTTCTTATCCTTCTTCCACTTTGCATGATGCATTTTCTGAAATGATCTACCTCTAAGTGATGCTCTTCCCTTCCCTACCGCATCCTAACTCCCGATTAATCCATTTCAACTTAGTGTCTGTTCCTTTTGCTCTCATGAGGCTTTTCTTTAGTATCTTAGTATCGGTAAGATTTCATCCAATGATATATTTTCAGCCTCCCCTTGTTTTTTTTTTTTTTTTTTTGCAGCTGGAGCTGGGTTTGAACCCACCACCTCTGGTATATGGGGCCAGCATCCTACTCCTTGAGCCACAGGCGCTGCCCCAGCCTCCCCTTCTTTTTTGTCCCTTCTGCCTCATCTGGCACTGCTAGAGATAGGATACAAACTAGAGAGTCTGAAAGTTAGACTGTCTTTTTCTTTTCTTTTTTTTTGTAGCTTAGGTCAGGGCCGGGGCTTGAACCCGCCCCCTAGGTATATGGGGCTGGCGCCCTACTCCTTGAGCAACAGGTGCTATCCAAGTTAGACTGTCTTTAAAGAGATGAATGCTTTCATTTAAGGAACATGATAGTTACTTTGAAAATGTAGATGAGTTAATTCCAAGATGTTTTGTAAGTATAAAAAAGAAGCAACTGTCTAAAGGAAAAGAGATCAAAAAATTTGACTATAACTTTTACGTCAATGGTCTGGTAGTCTAAAGTGAAAGAAAATGATAAAGGTAAAGTGAATAATGGGGATATAATACAAGAAAATGAATTAATACATATTTGCATATTGGCCACAGCATATAGAATATAACATTAGAACCTATCAAAATAAAGATAAAATATAACGACCATGTTTTAGCCTTCATGGAGCTTAGGAATTCATTGCCAAAGAATACTATACTACATATAAGTTTTTAATATGACTATGAACTTGTGCTAGAAATGATCAGTTTGATAAAAATGTGGCAAGTGTTCAGAAAAAATATAAATACAGAGCAAAGCCTGATATAGGAGGATGGCAATGGTAAAATGTATCATGAGACAGGCCAGTTGTTCACCCTGGAGCACTCAGAGGTTCAACATCCGTGGTGAAAATAATTGTTAGGCCCTTTTTATTTTTCTAAAGCAACTTTGGCTACCATAAATAGCAATTTATATTCAGCAATGTATGCAGCAGCGAATAATTGAAAGAATGGAAGCTTTGATTTATACTGACGTGAATTCAAATTCTGATTTATTAATTTTATTAATAAATGTGAAAAAACATGGAAATATGGTTAATATTTTTGAACCTTAGTTTTCTTTTCTTTGAAATAGACTTTTCTTGATCTATTTCCCAAATTATATAATCAGGATCCTTCTAAGAATGTAACTTTTTATTTCTTAAACTTCCTAAAAGCTTTTATATTCTTAAATAAGACAAGATTGTGTTTTTCATTCACACATAGTATTATTACATATTCAAAATTATTCATTGGTAACTGACAAAAAATCCACAGACACATCTATTTAACCATATGTAAGGTAAATGTTATGAACTACTTAAATATCTAATTATATGAACTTAGCAATCTGATTATTCTTAGAAATAAAATGATGTTTCTACTATGGACAGTATCTCATCGTAACATAATTAGATAATATCTGAGCATGTATCTAGTTATTTACAAGCATTCTATAAATCACATTTCCTACCTTCACCTCATTTACTTGCATAAATGGAACACTTACGCTAAATGCACACATAGGTTTTTTGATAAGCCTTGAGAAGAAAACACTTTAAAAGTCTCTAGAAAATAATTACTAGAAGCGAGAACAATTTTAAAATATCAGAACTGTGGTGAGGAAGGTGTGGATTCACTTTGAGTGGTGTGATAAATCTTTTTTTTTATAAGTTTATAGGAATGGGGGTAATCATGGGCTTGATAGTGTCTTTTTGTCCCTCTGGACCTATATATTGTAAAATTAATAAATTTGTATAAATTTAAACTGTTTGACTTACCCTAACTAAGCCAGCCATGGCTTGTTGTTTGGGCCAAGACTTGGGCCACTCATCTAAGACTATGATGGAAACATTTGTTCTTGTATCTACTATTTTTTGAAATTGTTGTTTTAATAGTAACAGCATATACAAGTCTCTCATCTGTAACTTGAATAACTCAATAAACGGCTTTTTTCATATTATCTCTACTTTTAAAACCTCCCGTCTTTTTGTTAGAGCTTTTTATTTTTTTAATTTGACATAGGGCAATAAAAATAATTGAGTAATATGGCCACTGGCTTGAGCCTATCAAGGAACACTTGAGTTAATTATAATTTGAATTTTATCAGTATAATCAGAGTTAATTAATGTAAACTTTTATTCCTTTTAAATTTAAACTTGACTATTCCAATAAGAATCCCACTGTCCCTTTGGGGAAAGGCCCACAAACTCTTGTAGAAATTTTAAGAGGCTCTGTCTTGACATAGGGGAAATATCTTGCACACAACATAAATCTACTATTTTACTGTCTGCTGTGGGAGGTGACAACTATTGTATTGAGGTGTAGGATTTGGTGTCTGATTTTTTTTTTTTTTTTCACTGCAAGGACATCATTGTTGTCATAGTTTGTACTGTTTGTGGGACAAACTACTAAATTGGAGTTACCTCATTTTGATTTGGGGCCTGGGGCTGGCCCCTCTCTCTGCCTTTTTGAACTGCAGAGGGTGGGTTTTTGACTTTATTAAATTTAGAGTGGCAGCCTTTTATTTACTGTTTCTCTTATTTGTATCTGTGGCAAATCTTTGGTGGAAGTGTATTTCTATGAGTTTTCTGATTGTCCTGTGATAGCTGAGATGTTTGTTGTGGGCACTGTTTTTTAATATGTTCTCCTTGATCACAATCAGAACGTGTTTTAGAAAATTTGGGAATTGTTTTCTGATTTGAATTGTTGTCATGGCTTGAGTCATTACTACAGTTGTATGTGCAGTGTTTCCAACTCCCTCACAGGCTGTAATGTAACTTGTAATCACATCTCTTCTTAGAGGAATCTTTTCTTTCATAGGTTGAATTGTAGATTGGCAGTCAAGGTTTGTCTGTTTATATGTCATCAATTTGACAACAGTTTTCTTGTCATGGTCATCTAGGATGGTCTTTTCAGCTATGTCTTGAAGACAAGAGATGAAATCTGGATAGGGCTTGATTGTTTTTTGTCTAAGAGCTGTAAAAGACAGGCACAGGTCTCTCTTATTCTGAGTTTTGTTCTTTAGAGTGGTAAATAATCAAGCTGCATAAAACTGAGGAAGTTAAAATGCCAGATGTCTCACAATTCTGCTAGAAAAGTTCCTCATGGGATGATACAAAACCTACATTTAAATAACGTGAATATTTTTGGAAGCAAATTTTTAGTAATTTAGCCTGATTTGGAGAAGTAATCCCATATACTTCTGTACAGAGAATGATTAAATTACTCCTATTACAATTTTTGAACAAAATGGATATCTACTGGAAGTTTTTAAAAAGTACATAAATTACATAAGCTAGGCCTAGACTACAGTGTTAGTACATTATAATGATCACATTGGGTTCAATAGTTTCTTTTCTTTTCTTTTTTTTTTGGAGACGGTCTCACTTTGTCACACTCTGTAGAATGCTGTGGCATCATAGCTCATAGCAACCTCAAACTCTTAGGTTTAAGCCATTCTCTTGTCTCAGTCTCCCAAGTAGCTGGGACTATAGGTGCCCTCCACGACACCCGGCTATATTAGAGACAAAGTCTTGCTCTGGCTCAGGCTGGTCTCGATTCTGTAAGCTCAGGTAATCTACCCACCTCAGCCTCCAAGAGTACTAGGATTACATGCGTGAGCCATCACGCCCAGACTGGTTTCAATAGTAACAACAGATTACTTGAATAATCTATATTTAAATAGGTATTCTTTGAATGAGTGGTTTATAAACATGAATGCCCAAAAGTAAAGGTTTAAAGTTGAAGGGACATTAGTGCCCACATATTCTAATAACATAATCTCTTCATAATTGTGAAATGCAATTCATTCACGTTACTTCCATGTATATCACATTCACAAATTATGCCTTAATGGCTGCCACATAAGAAATACAGACTTGATTTCTCTTATTATGAAAATGATTTCCCATGTAACCTTAAAACTCTGACATATGGTGGGGATGTTTCTATATTTTCAAAGTTGCTCCTTGGAGAACTTAGCTCAGCAATGTGCAGCTTTTATCCATTTCAATGTAAACAGTGGCTGATTAAACCTACAGTCTTTTCAGGTTGAAATATGTTATTGGAAAAAAAAAAAAAAAGCAAAAGGAAAATCACAGCTGGAAAACTTCCCAGAAACTTCACTAGATGACAAAGTAAAAACCAATCTTGCATAGACACTTAATGAAGACATGGTTCAGGAGTTTCTCTGTTCTAGAGATCCCTTCCCCCACCCGGAAAAGACAAAAACAGTAGATTTCTACAGTTAAAGCCTGTAATCAAAGTGGGATAGAAAAAGAAGTAAAAAACTTTATTGCTCATTAATTCACTTACAGTGGTTTTCCTTTGGATTCACAAGTCAAGATTAAAGGCTGTCCTTCTTGTGGAAAGGGAGTGGATGGTATAATCTTCACTGATGGTGTATCTAGGACAAAGCAGAATATTAAGACAGGTTGTTAAACACGTATACTTAGTGGTGCATCATGCTGTATATTCAACACTTCTTATATAGTCCTCCTAATTGTATATCATTATTAGGAGTTTCTCAGATTTGGTAAAACAAAAGGTGTGATTTTAAGAAACTACCACCTTGTCTGCATATCTGCCTATCTTATGGGCACCACTGTTGTATTATTTCTGAAATCTGAATTTAAAAATGAAATTGCAAAAAGTGGTTCAGATGAATATCAAGCACTTCATACAATTGTTTCTTCAACTATTTATAGATGGCTGTGAATACTATTATTATGGACTGAATGCATTTGAATAATAACACTTTCTTTGTTGCTGGAACACTGGGGACTCACAATAAGGAACCCAGCGTATGAACTCAGGATCAACTACTGTCTTATAACCACTATGCAGAATCTTTTTTGAAAATGCACTAATCCAGCACCAATCACGTGCCATTTGCTCTGAAGTAGTTAGCAAGTCATTTCAAATAGCTACTTATGGGGTGCTATAACATAACAGATAGAAAATGATTTATTTCCATTTAACAATAAAATCATCCCTAGTGAAAACGTACTCATGAATACTTCAAAATTTTATATTTATAACTTGTATGACAGGTAATATTATTTAATCAATACACAGATAGAATTGAAAAATAAGCTTAAAGCAAGAGACAATATAAACAACCCGCCCCCTTTTTTTTTTTGAGACAGAGTCTCACTATGTCACCCTCGGTAGAGTGCTGTGGCATCACAGCTCACAGTAACCTCAAATTCTTGGGTTCAAGAGATACTCTTGCCTCAGTCTTCTGAGTAGCTGGGACTACAGGTGCCTGCCACAAAGCCTGGCTATTTTTCCGTTGCATTTGTCATTGTTTAGCTGGCCTGGGCTGGGTTTGAACCCTCCAGCCTCGGTGTATGTGGCCAACACTGTAACCACTGTGCTATGAGTGCCGAGCCAACACACTGGGTTTTTTATGGGATTTTGCTAGTCCCGGCACTGTCTGCTCCACAGCCATCATAGAATTGTTCTGCCTTATCTCCACATTCTCCACAAGCAACAAAACAGGTTCTGAACTTTCCAGATTGTCATAATTATTCTCACCCTTCCCTTAGTCATAATAGAACTGAACGGCCCTGATGTTATATTCATTCTCTGATTTTGGAGGCACTTAAACAACATTCAATTATGTAATTTCAGTTTAGTTATCACATTTAAGAAAAGTTTATTTAGATTGGTCATATATGGGACTATATACTCTGATTCTATGGAAGACTTTATGTCATATTTCAAAGTTATTTACCTTTCACATGTATTCTTTCCCAATTCTTCAAACAAGAAAATATATTTAATATAATGAAAAATGAAAGTCTGGTTACCAATAGGCATTCCATATACATCATGATAAATAATTGTGGTGCAAAATCACTCAGAAAAAAATTAATTTGACATGGTAAGTATTTATTATATTTTTAACAGAACAAAAAAAAAAAAGGAATGGCAGATTTAAATATACTTCATTGATTTTTCAATTATCATCACTCATGAAACCAGTTATTTCCTAGGATTAGCATGTAATCTAGTCTCCAGAGCAGGCCATTTTAAAAGGCGAAAGAGAAGCTAGTAATAACAATACAGTGAGAGAGGAAGGAACCAGAAATGTTCTGATCAAACTGACACCTGTAGACTTTTGACCTTGAACAAAATATACCAATAGCAAAATTTATTTATTTCCCCATCATTAATTTTTTTTAATTTTTTTTTTTTTTTTTTTGTAGACACAGAGTCTTACTTTATCACCCTCAGTAAAGTGCTGTGGCATCGCAGCTCATAGCAACCTCCAACTCCTGAGCTTAGGTGATTCTCTTGCCTCAGCCTCCCAAGTAGCTGGGACTACAGACGTCCGCCACAACGCCTGCCTATTTTTTGTTGCAGTTTGGCAGGGGCCAGGCTCGCCATCCTAGGTATATGGGGTCAGCACCCTACCCACTGAGCCACAAGCACTGTCCCTAAGAAACAAATATTTTCTTTTCCAGGAAAAAGGGTAGGAGAATAAAGATACAAAAAGTATAATTCCAGGAAACAATAATGTTAACTTGGCTGTCTGTGATGGTTAATTTTATGTCAAATTGATTGTGCCTTGGGGTGTCCAGCTACGTGGTCAAACATCATTCTGGGGATACTATGAGGATGTTTTTGAATGATATTAACATCTAAGCCAGTTGGTTGAGTAAAGAATATTTCCCATTATTATGTGGAGGGGTCTTAGTCAAATAGTTGGAAGCCTGAATAGAACAAGAAGGCTAACTCTCCTCTAAGCAGAAGAGAATTCTTTCCTACCTTAGGACTAGGACAGAAACACTGGTCTTTCTGGGTCTCAGTCTGCAGCCCAAGGACAGAAACTATACCATCAACTCCATTGGCTCTCAGGCCGTCAGAGCCAAAGTAGAACTAAACCTTGGCTCTTTTGGGTTTCCAGCTTGCTGACTCACCTGGGAAATTTGGGGGCTTGCCCTCCTCCATAATCATGTGGACTATTTCTTATAATAAATTTCTTTTTATATGGATGAGTTCTGACAATTAAGTTCACAATAACTTGCCACTGTACCCTTACATTGGCAGCACTATACAAACAGCTTGATCAGGTTTCATAACCCTGATTTCTCAGTGTCTCACAGATGTGCTCTGCCTCATGTGGCAGTGTAGTGCTAAGTGGCCTTCATCATTATTGTTGTGTATTTCTGTGTGCCCTGAGAATGCTGGAGCTTAAATTGGAGCAACAAGCAAACATTAAATTTCATGTTAAACCTAGTCTGAGCGGAGTGAAATAAGGGACATGTTAATCCAAGTTTATGGGGATAATGCCATGAAGACAAGGGCAGAGCATAAAGAGATCAAACATTTTTCTGAGGGCAGAGAAATTGTCACTAATTAAGAGAGGTCAGAGTGATCAGTAACCAGTAGAACTGATGAAATCATTGCAAAAATTCATGTAATTGTTTGTTAAAATTTTCAATTGTGACAAACATAGCAGATCAAGTAAACATCGACAGAGAAAGGGTTAGATAAGATATTCTTAACTGAAAATCTTGGCCCCAGAAAGGTGTGTGTAAAAATGGTCCCTAAGGAGCTCAGCAATGAACAAAAGAAAAGGAGAGTTGAAGTTGCCAAGGCATTTTAGAGAGGCAAGACAGTATTTTGGACCATGTTAATACTCTGATGAATGACAGGTGTATCAATATGACCTTAAAACAAACTGTCCAAGTGCACAATGGAAGTCAGCCAATTCTCCATGAGAAAAAGTTCCATTACCTTAAATGGAGTTGAAACAATGTTGCTGATCTTTTATCATATTAGAGAAATTGTTTGTTATGAATTTGTACCAATGAGACAATCAGTTAACCAAGTTAATATTTGGAAGTGCTGAAAGGTTGAGTGAAAAAGATGAACCAACATGAACTTTTCACCCAAAACTCATGGCTTTTATATCACAACAATGCACCAACTCACATAGCACTGTCTGTGAGGGACGTTGTAGCCATTAAACAATGACAGTATTGGAATACTTTCCTTCAGATCTGGCCCCCAGCGACTTTTCTCTTTACCCCAAAGTAAAGGAAATACTGAGAGAAAGACATTTTGATTATATTCAGGATACCAATGGTAATATGAAGGGTGGGCCAGGTGTTGGCAAAAGTGCCTGGCTGCCCAAGGGGAGGACTTCAACAGTGACCACAGTGATATTCAGCAATGAGGCATCTAGCACTTTTTCTAGGATGAGTTCATAAACTTAATTGTGAGACCTTATACATAATATTTATAATATATGTTATAAATAAATATTTGAATGAAAGGGAACATTTAATAACTAGGTTTAATTTCATAATACAAGCTATATACTGTTATTATAAGCCCTACATTTAGTAAAATCTCCTTTTTTATTTTTCACATGGTTGTTTCATCCACATTTTGAACACTCAAGATCCAATACTGAAGATATTAGCTTATTCAGTTCTGCGTCTTCAGATCTAACAAAATGCTTAATATGCTATAAGAACTCTTTAAATGTTGGAAGAATGAATAAATTAATTACTGCCTATTTCTCTCAAAATGTAAGGGAATGGTGCATTTTGGCCAAGAATATAAACATAGGATCATTTTCATTCATTCACAAATAATTGTTCAGTATTTACTAATAACAAAATAAATATGCAGATATCTTAAAAGCAAATTATTAACCACTCTAAGGATTTTGTAGGAAAATACTTTTATGAATATTTCTTTAAAAAATTTATATTTGAAACCAAAAAAATACCACTTTCTCTTGGTATTATTTCTTTTACTTTTATCTGACAAATTTTGTGGCTCATTTAGGATGAAACACAATTACTCTCAAGAGATAGATTAATGGACAAAAGACTTTTCTTTTCTTAAAGTAAATGATAAAAGCTTTATGAACGTAGGAAGTAAGGATCCTTCCTGTTCCATTTGAATGATTCAGGATTTAAATCAAAGTACAGATATTGGCCTAGTGGACTAGATTTTCTATATCCTTAACAAAAAATTTTAGAAGAAAAATGATCTGTGATGAGGCTACTTAAAAACCACCTAATGGACAATCTTAGAAGCACAAGCTTTTAAGGTATTTAATGTCATTGATTTGACATTTATCCATCACTAAAGGTTGGATAAATAGTTTGCAGGTGAATAAAAAGTTTTAAATCCAATACTGTGTTAATAGAAAAACCTGGTTTATTTCTTCTGTAATCAAAGAAATATTAAAGGAATTCAAGGTTATGTAAGTAACATCTAACCTCTTGCAGATACCGGTCAAACTACTAAATAGGATAAACAACCCAAACTAATATCTAATATTAGCTCAATAACTAATACATTGAGTGAATGTGTTGATTTATAAGAGAAAGTAGTAGTCATTTGCATTGCTCATGGCTACGTAGTCTTTGCTTGAAAAGAAACTATTGCCTTAATAAATTCATTTGTCCACAAAAACTATTTCCTTCGAGTATACTTATTCATTACTTTAGCAAACATTTATATAGTTTCTAAAACATACAAGGCATGATGCTAGAACCCATTTATATGCATCATTTCACTAGAGTGAAACATTGTAACATTTGCACTGTAACATCTGCCTTATAACACCTCAGATGATAGTTTTCATAAATAGGGCTACTGAGTGAGCACTTAGCTATTCTTAGGAATTCATCCTCATCAGAGAAGGTTCATTTTTATTTTGTTCACAAGTTTATCTTTAGTGCCTGAAATAACTACTGTACCTGTATTAAGTATTTGTTCAATAAATTAATAAATAATGGACTTTTATAATTTTGTTCTACTTCTGGTTAGGAGCACTAGTATGTTATAAAACAAACTTTACCTATCACTATTATTTTTTAATCATCATAAACATTGATCAAATATTTGGTAAACCATACTCAATGATATAAATGCTTTAGATGCACCTGCTCACACACGCTTTCATAAGGAATACAAGAAAAAAGATCTTCATTGTACAGAATATAAACCAAGGCTCACAGGAGTGAAGTGACATAACCTTAATTAATATGATCTTTTCTCCCCGATCTTAACCTCACTTCAACAATGAGTTCGTGTTTCCTATTCTCTCTTAAAGACAATAGGGATCTGCGCTTCTTGTAATAATATTTTCTGTGTCTTCTATCCTCCAAATCAACCTCTTCTAGTTGGATTAGAAACTGCACCAAGGCTTTCTTTGGCTCTACATCACCTGCATGTTTTAAAGTCTACATGTTGAAGTTGCTAAATCCAATGCATTACATGTCTATGAGTTTCTCTCTCTTCTCCCTCATACCTTTCCTGTTTGGCAGTTGAAAATATTTCTTTCTTTTTTCTTTTTTTTTTTTTTTTTGAGACAGAGACTCAAGCTGTCTCCCTGGGTAGAGTGCTGTAGCATCACAGCTCACAGCAACCTCCAACTCCTGTGCTCAAGCAAGTCTCCTGCCTCTGCCTCCCAAGTAGCTGGGACCACAGGCACCCGCCACAATGCCTGGCCATTTTTTGGTTGCAGCCATCATTGTTGTTTGGTGGGCCCAGGCTGGATTCGAACCCACCACCTTAGGTGTATGTGGCTGGTGCCTTAGCCGCTTGAGCCACAGGCGCCGAGCTGAAAATATTTTTAATATATACTTCACCATCACATTAATCACAACATTTTCTTCTCATTTATATATTCTTTTTATCTATCAATAACAAAAATGCTGCCACAGAGAATTTTTTATTAAAGGAAATTCAGAAACTTTTATTTTGTGGACAAAAATACTTCCAACTCTTGGTTTATTGCAATATCATTACACATTGTTTCCAAACTAAAGAATTTCTGTAATGCCCTTATATAAATCTCTTGGTACTAATATTAATACTAAAGAAAATTAGCTACCAGCGCAGCTGTGTAAAGCCACTTTATATTTATTATAAAATAGTGGTTCTCAGTTAGAGGTGAGGATATTTTGTAAGATGTGAAGATGTGTTTTATTGTTACAATGGAAGGATGGAAGGAGAGGATACCACTGGCGTCCAAAATGAAGAGGCCAGGAACCCTGCTAAACATCCCGCACCCACAGGGCAGTCCCCAAATGAACGAGTATCTGGCCCATGATGTCAATAATATCCTCCCCTAAAATGTTCAAAATTTACTCTATTTATGACCTATATATCCTTCTCGGTACAACAGATTCTTAGCCTTTACAGTAGTGAATTGTGATACTGTGTACATTTATGGGATGCTTAAACTCTCATATTATTATTTAGTCATGAAATGAATGAAATGGTTAATATGCTGAGTAGGTCCATTGTGTTACTTTCCTAAAATGAAAAGCTATAAATCAAACTCCATTACACCTTAAGTTCCCCCACTTATTATCTGAAGTCCTAGACCAAGAGTTAACTGGAACCATTTTAGCTGCAGCACCTGCCATCCATTTATCTGATGTACGATGAACTTTTTCTAAGACATCTAACTTACTTTCCCAGCTTGTAATATTGCAGTCAAACTGAAGCTTTCACTGTTCATTTAACTCACATGTCTTTTCTCAATGCACAAAACTATCAAGTAATGTTTCTTTAACAGTGTGTTAAATTTCTTTTGCTCCTCATACAAAATTGCTTTTGTGGAGATGATTCCAATTTTAGGAAATATTTATAAATTATTGTATGTATAAGGCACCTTACTACTAATGTTATGCAAATTCTATCCATCCACAGAAATAGTAACTCACAGGAATTTAGTCTACATAACAAAGTGATGTATCTTTCGAAACAATGCAAAGTTGAAAATTGTGGGCACCTTTGTACTACGGGGATGGATTGTGGAAGTCAGAGTGAAGGAAAAGATTGAATATATTTGTCAGAAACACAGAAGGCTACCCAGATAAGTGTCATTTAAAATATTTCAGAGAATACATAATATTTGTCTGGGGGGAGGGGAAGGAGATAATTTAAAGAGAGTGGGAAATGAACAAAGAATTGGTGTAGAGAAAAACTGTGGGCTGCAAACAAAGGACCTAGAAAAAACGTAAAGGGGAAGGTGCATTATCTGAAAAAGGGTACTAAGAGTGGGTGGCATCATGGGGGATACGTTTATAAAGCTTTGAAGGTCAAATTGAAGAGATTGGACACTATGGTAGAAGCAATAAGAAATCATCTTATGTTTATTAGTTATTATCAGACTCAGATCAAGATTTAGAAAGACATAGTGGCCAGTGTGTAAAACTGAATGAATCTGGGAGAGATAAAAAACAGCATGCCTCTGTCTAACGTTGAGCCATAAGGAAGATCTTAAGGAGAAACGGAAGTTCACATAAAAATACAGGAAATCAATGCCATCACTATTTTGTTCTGTTTTAATGCATACATTTTTACAGTTCTGGACTCTTGAGAATATTATTATATTCAAGGGCATTCAATATAGTTCTAACTATTGTTAAGGAATAATATTTCACGATTTGTATTTTTTCTGTTTTAGAGGGCCTCAAAAAAATGAAAAACTCCTTTCAAAAACAGATTTTAAACTATCCTACCTCTCAGTTATGATACAAAAACTTTGAACCATTTTATAAATCGAAGATATATTTATGAAATTACAGTGTTGCCGTAGCATTGAGAAATCTTGCTATTTCAGCATCCTCGGTATTACTTTGCTATGTACTCATCAGTTATCCCCAACTATGATGAACAGAATCACACGAGAAAAGTGTAAAGACAGCGACTTCATCCAGAGCGGTGCTTCTCAATACAGTAAAATGTTTTCACATGTGGCCATTTGAATTTCAATATAAATTATTTTAAATTAAATTAAATTTAAAATGTGGTTTCTTAGACACAAGATCCACATTCCAGTTGCTGAGAAGCTGAAAACAGCTGAACAATGGCTCCTCTTTGGGGATAGACAGAGAACATTTCCAGTGTCAGATTAAGTTCTATGAGACAGGGCTGGGGCAGAAGGTTCAAGCAAGAGTAATATAAATCACCGCTGTCTTCTTATCCCTGTTCACTCATAAGATTACTGAGCCTTTGTATTTTCTTTCAAGAAGGTTTAAGAGAAGTCTACAGAGAATAGCACCAGTTTTGTTCTGTTTACTAGTGTGTTTCTTGTTTTAGCTTTCATGATCTTAGTTAAGGGTTCTGAATCTTTCAGATTCTGCCCATAAGAAGGGGAGGAAATTGACCAAAAAGACATATTAGAAAAATACAAATATTAGAAAAATCAGAATATAAATGCAAATAGCAAATAGTGGAACTCTAAACTCAAGATGATGGTAAACAAGATTGCACTTTTGTTATTCTACGTAAATTGTATCAAGTTAATAAATGGGTGAGTAAACAATTTATAACTAAAGGAAGACGTCATTGTACAATATTTTGTCACCATACCATTTTACTAAAAGGGAATATGACAATGTTCTCTAATCTTGGGTATAAGAATTTATATGCTCTGTAAGCAGAAAAGTGCTGAAAGTATTTGATGATGAAGACATTTTAAAAATTTATTTTGATTTTATTTTAATTGTTGCTTATAAATCTAAAAATTAATGTTTGTAACTTTCAAATAACGATATTTTTAGTCTTTTGGAAAAAATTATGAGCCATTAAAAGTTTTAAAGTATCACATTCTGATAATACGAGTGCAAGAACTAAAAGTAATGATAAGGGCAGACACAGTAGAGGTGTATTTTAAATCCAGGCTCATCATTTTTAGAAGATATACATGTTACAAGATATACATGTTACAGGATCAACGGGCTGTTGCCCGTTTTGGTTATACATATGACTAAACCCGGGAAATATGGATTACAAATTCAGAATTTCTGTTTAAATATTTATCAAAAGATCTAATAGAAATTTTCGTTATCCTTTTGTTATTGCACATATACATTATTCAAAATATGACTTATAAAATAAAAAAAAAAATGCTGGACCAGATAGTCAATGGTAATGTTTCTTGGTATATCAATAATTAACATATTAATGTTTCATACATTCATTCAATAAAATAAAAAAAATAATAAAAATATTGAAATAGAGTTCTCACACTAGGCTACCTTTAGTAGTAAAGTGAAAGGAAATGCATCTTTTTCTATACGACACAGATTGACTCAAGATTCTAGTATGTGCAAGATTTCATAAGCCTTCTGAGATAGTCCCAATTAAAATCCTTCCAAAGCATCCCCAGGTACAAATATTTTGTGAGTTGAACAGTTTATTTTAATTTCTGAAAAATAAAACCTAAAGATAGTTTTCATTTTACCTTTTCTGGTTCCTTTTATATTCCATTTCCTAGGACTATAAATAATTTGTGATAGACAAGAAAATTAGATAATCAGAATTTCATAAATGAGGTGCCATGTAATTGAGACATGTTATTTTATTTCTTTTTTTCTTAATTTTTTCATTAAATCATAACTGTGTACATTAATGGGGTATAATTTATAACTGTGCATTTATGGGGTACAATGTGATGATTTTCTATGCAATTTGGAATGCTTACATCAAACTGGTTAACATAGCCTTCACTTCATTTACTTAATTATCATGTTAAGACATTTATATTCTATTCTTAATAGATTTGACATGTACCCTTGCCATATGCACCATAGGAGAGGTCTCACCGATTCCCCTCCCTCCATCCA
>NW_003852404.1:29342650-29471016 GCF_000181295.1 Otolemur garnettii | reverse complement strand
TCCCTCCTTCATCCTGGGCTGTAGTTGTATTTTATTTTTCATATGAATGTATGGGGGATTATATATTGGCTTCATAATAGTACTGCAAAGATATTTGCACCAGAATGTTTATTGCAGCCCAATTCATAATTTCCAAGTCAAGGAAGCAGTCCAAATGCCCATGGACCCATGAATGGATTAACAAATTGTGGTCTATGTATAGTATGGAATATTATGCAGCCTTAAAAATGATGGAGACTTTACCTCTTTTATGTTTACCTGGATGGAGCTGGAACATATTCTTCTTAGTAAAGTATCTCAAGAATGGAAGAAAAAGTATCCAGTGTACTCAGTACTATTATGAGACATGATTTTTCAATGCTATTTGGAGCATTCATTCTCCATCTAATCAATCTATATAGCCTGAAACATTATTCAAGTGCTTTCTATAATACATAGAAGACTAGTAAAATCATAGTGAATATAACTAACACAGGAGAATTTGAGATGAACTGGCCTGGGTAAATGAAATGTAGGGTGGAGTAGGTAGGTGGGATCTTTGCTATTTTTCATGAGTATACAGGAGTAAATAGCTGAGAAAATGTTAAATGAAGAATCTCAGTTCACTTCTGAAAATGTATCTGTTCTGTATCTTGTGTACACAGAGTGGAGGGAAAGATAGAAACAACAGAGGAACAAACTCCACGCTCACCTGTGTTACAACTTTCCTACTATCAATTTTCTTTTTAATCTGCGTTATTGAATAGAACCAAAAAGGGGAAATGAGTATATTAAGATGTTACAGAAAAGTAGCAAAAATGTACAGCCAAGAGTTTAGATAATCAAGGTACAAATTCTTTCTAAAAGAGAGCAAAACTAAGAAGGAATCTCTTTAGAAATATTTTGCTACATTACCAAAATGTAAGATGTTAAATAAAACACAGATTAACTCTATTATTTATTTGCACATTAACTAGAATGGAGATGTAATTTGGAAGAAGATAAATGTCAGGACAATATGTTCACTATTGAACGCTTTCTAAAGATTTAATTTTAGTAACAAACGAACTTATGCTTTTTTCTGTTATTTTCAATTTACATATGCATCTCTTATTTATTAGCTAATTAATGTCATTTAAAGACAATTTGAACACTGAAGCTGCTTTCCTTCCCTGACTCCTGTTTCTTTCATTCTTTCTTTTATTGTAGTTCAGATCAAATTTTTTTGGGCCAACAGAGAGTCCTCTATGAGATATTTTAATTTCTTATTGCTTTAAACCTTAATGATTTGCATGTATAAATAGCTACTCTTTCTAAATGCCAAATCGTGGCAGTTAAGTAGGAAATACTGAACAAATATTAATGTTAACACAGTATTTTGTGATTCCATCAATTATATATGAATTATACTTTACCCTCTACCCTCACATACACACTTTTTTTTTAATTTGAACTATTATTTTTCCATACAGCAATTCAATACCATAGGACCAAACTGCTTTCTCAAAGAAAAAAAACAACATCATGCTGACATATTCTAATCTATCTCTGTGATTTTCACCTCAATAAGAGTTGATTATTAATGTAGTCTTTGTCATTGTCACATATAGAAAATGAATGTTCAGTTATTTTTGTCCTTTCTCCGTTTTGTGCACAGATCTTCTTGACGGCAGATATGTTGATTCTACTGAGAATCACAAAAAGTTTGACTCGCACAATGTTCTTCTATAAATTAAACCAGACAAATAAAAAGTTATCTTTCAAAGACATCTGTGTAAAAAAAAGGAAGATGAACTGGAGTTTCTGTTAAAAAAAAAAGAACGCCTTTTCCATCTACTCATTTGCACTGTTGTCTTACCTTCTATGTAAATTTCTAGGCATTCACGACTCACAGTGAAAAGTCTGCCTTACATTTTCTTAAATTTCAGTTTTAAATAACTCTATCATAGTAGCAATGTTTAACTTTATGATTAATATTTTATAGGGGAATAAATATTGCTGTGATAGATTTTATAGGCTAAGCTGTGTTTTATATCACAAGGTCCAAAGTGAAAACACTTTACATATACAATCCTTCCACTATTTTTTTTTTTTTTTTTTTTTTTGCTGTTTTTGGCCAGGGCTGGGTTTGAACCTGCCACCTCCAGCATATGGTGCCAGTGCCCTACTGCTTTGAGCCACAGGCGCTGCCCTTCTTCCACTATTTTTTTTTCACTGTGATCTTTGGCACTCCTTTCTTCCTATCATTCATTCAACTTGGCTTCCACAATTGCACAGAATTTTTGTTTTGGACATACTTATAACTGTTTCCATCATTGTGATGATATATGTTTACTCTTCTCACACCGAAACCAATGTCTCCTCCTCCTCCAGTCTAAAATGCTAAATCTTCCTCCACTTCAGCCAGTCTTCTTGGTTATTCATGATGGTGATGCTTTTAAACCATAGGGAAATCATCAACTTATGCTCTACAAATTCTAGACCTCTTCCATTATCCTTCTCCAAGACTGCTTTCCACAATAATCCCTCATATCCGTGGAAATTCCCACATCACCTATACTGCACATGTGCACCTGCATGGAGCCGTGATATACTGTCTCTGGAAACAACTATTAGGATACTGGTGTCATTATTCTCCGAATTTCAGAGTTGGCAGTTTGCTCTAATGTTGATGCTGATAATTAATCCCTCTTCTCTACGCACTACTCATTTTATCTCTGGAGATTGTTCTGCATGCTTAAAGGGGTATTTAGTATCATTATCAGTTGGTTTTAATTAATTTCTTATACTTGAATCATGCTATGCTAGATGCTAGGAAATTCACTTAAATAGCTTCCTTCTGGGTAGATGACCAGTAATAGGATTGCAGGATCAAATGGGAGGCCTAGCTTGAGTTCTCTGAGGGTTCTCCTCCTTTCCTTCCAAATAGGTTATATTACTGCAGCAGTGTAAAAATGTTCCTTTCTCTGGACTTCATTATTTTCTGTTATCAAATTTGGAATTTATAGTTAAATAGGTAATCACTAATTATTTTAAACAGTTTTACTTTGCTTTGTACATAAGTATTAGAAAATTCAAATCAAGATGCAGATGATCTGGGTTCTCTCCAAATAACAAGTTATACGAGTTTCCATAATGAGAGACCCATTGATGAAATAAAAAGAATGAAAAAGGAAGATAAGTGACATTGATTCAGATGCCATGAACTTAAGTTATCTTGTTTTAGGAACAAATTCTCTAGTTTATAATCAAAGCTCTACCAGTTTCAGTAATTTTCCCAGAGGTCACAAAACAAATAAATGCTGATATTGGGAGACAACCTGCATTTGGGCTCTACAGGGTGCTTGTTCTCAATCTGCCTCAAGAAGAACAGAAGCTAGTTAATAAAATTAATCTAATATAATTAAAAGTATTTAAGAATTATAATATTTTCAATAACTATAAAACTAAGAATAATTAGAAAGCAATGAACTTATAATTATCAGATGGATGATTTTCTCTATAAGAAATAAGAAAATTCACATTGTGATCCCTCTGGTTCTTCTCCAATCCCTTCTTCTAACTCTCGGCTTTTCCCCCAGTTCATTCTACTGTGGTCTCACTGCACTGATCTTACTAGTATCCTTGTTGTTCCTGGAAAGAAAAACACTAAGAAGCTCCTACTTCAGAGCCTCGGTCCTATGCCCTTCCCTCCATACTACACGCACACACGCTCACTCTCCTTAACCTCCATTTCCACCTCTTTAGTCCCCTTCCCTGCTTTATTTTTCTTACCTAGTACTTATCAATACGTGCCATGTTACATGTTGTATTTATTTATTTATTTTTTGTGTCATCCCTTCTAGAATGGAGATTGTAGAGGTGATTTTGACACCAGGAAACAAACACAATTTGTTTTACTGTGGCTCTTTATGATCATTTTTGTGATTCCAGTCCCCAAAACAATAACTGCTATGTAATAGTCACTCAATAAATTTTTGTTGAATAAATAAATGAGAAGAAAATACAATGAGACATATTAGATAGACAGTACTTAGAATTCATTATTTTAGGATTTATGTAATTGTAATGTAAAGCACAAATTTTAAGTTCAACCTATAATTCATTACAGATAGAAAAAGCAAATAAGAATCTTCTTTAACTGGAAAGTCCAATAATGCAATTCAAAAAATATTTATCTCTCTGATACTCTTTCCTGTTTTATATTATATATGTTAATGCATGCACTTACCTTTTGTCAATATTTGTAAATTGTCTACTATAGCCCTACAACCTTGATAAAGACTAAAAATGCCATGATTGCATTTTGTGGCAAGTGTATCTTGTGGCTAGTCAAACAAGCCCTCAATGAAACAATTCCAGTTAGCACTGCCTCTGGTCTATTGGAATCATACAATTAATGTTATATTATTAATTGTAAATAGAGATCATGAAGATGACATAACGAATATTCCTGTATTCATATAGCATTAGTGTATGTCCTATAGAAGGTAATAACTGTTATAATTTTAAAAGCTTAGCTGGAAAGCCACGTTCACATATGGCTTATTACCTATGTAACATAGGTAACCAAGCTATAACAATGTAACAAATTTCATTAAGGCCCTTCTCAGTTTCCAAATTCTCATTGACTTTGTCCAAATTACCACTCTTCCTCTTCCACTCCCACACATCTCACCCTGGTGGTTTGGAACACAAGTAGTAATATTATTCTTTTGCGATCTCCTTAATTTTCTTCATTGTCAAGAATGAAACTCAAGCAAAAATTATGTTCCTTTGAACGTGATTAATACCACTAGTTTTATTTTATTTTGCTGTAGATTTTGCGGCACCTTTGTTATTCTTTCAGTTCATTTTGAAGGGATATTAGATGCAGATAAAGAGACTTGCTGCTGAGATGAAGAAGTTAGAAGTAGTGTTTACTTACAGTGTATTTCGAGCACCTGCATGGCTACCTGAGGGGTGGCATTGAGGGATTCATGGTCTACTCTGCAGATTACAGCCACTCCATCGTCACTCCGGTCCACTCGGAAATCCAGTGTGCTGCTGACGGTGAATGTCTTGCGATTTGCATCCTCTTCTTTTAAATATTTTACATCTGAAAATGAGAGTTTAAAAATTGTAGCGTCTTTAATACTATAAATGTAATAACATAAATTTCATTTACATGAGACAGTGGAAATACCTTCTTTCTATCTTTATCAGTTTTTACAAAGCAAATATTTGTTAGTTTAATCCATTTCAATTTGATCAAATAGAATATAACTACTTCCAAACTAAATTGTAAGGGTTAAATGGAAATAAAATAAAAGACTGAGTCATCCACATGAATGTGGCCATGCATTCATGTGTTTTATCCCTCTGGTCAAAGCATTTTTAGTTCTTTTTTTCTCAGGCTTACCTAAATCGTAATCATGTGCAAGACACTTTTATAGACTGTGTTTTAAAAGTTCCATTTTACAAAAGTAGTCTTTTCTTCCTTCTAGGTTGAAGTTGACTAAAAGATAATCTTAATTACCTGAGCCATTAACATAGTTAAGAAGAGCAAATTCACCACTATCTGGTTCTGCCTAAAAAAAGAGTACAAGGTATTGGAGCTAAGATTTTAACATGAGCAATGAGAATGTAAATTGCTAAAAATATGTGCAATGAGAAGTTGTCACCTTTGGTAAAGAAAAGAAATAGCATAGTCACCTGAATATTTTAAATTCTTAAATATAAATTTGCAGAGAAATCCCCATTGAGATAAATGCTCTTCCCTCAGCTGAGTCTGAATGCGAATACTTTCTTCAAGATGGGAACTCCCTCCTCGATATTTAAATTACTGTGCGTGATTCAGATCCATCATGAAATGATATATATACCTAGGGATTATTTGTAGTTTGTGGAAAAGTGGTTTAATGATATCGTCATTTAATTTTTATTCTCTTAAGTCTAAAGAAGCTGACAAGAAGAGGACAATTTTAACAGATTAGAAATCAAAATGATAGGTTAAGGTTAAGATATTATAAGAACATCTTAAACATAGCTGAGTGAAAAATGAGTTTAGCTTTCTTATGCTTTCTCAAATGTTTTTCCATCATTCAGTCTCAAATGGACAATATTTTTAAGAAACAATTTCTTTTTCACAAAATATTTAATTTTACCAAGCCTGTATTAAATAATTTATTTTAAAATCCTTAAAATATACCTTGATGACAACAAATGTGTGATCTAAGTTCAGTGTCTCCATTTTTGTGCTTGATAAAAAAATTTCACTTTAGGAAAAATAGGAAATTTGATGTATTTGTTGAGTAGATATACAAGGGGTTCACTGAGTTCCACTTATTTCTAGAGAAGTATAATGTTATTTTGTTTGATTTTAAAAACAGAAATAACATGCATATTAATAAAAGATAAAGAGTTAAAAGTGTTATGTCTTGATCTTGAAAATGTATGTTTATAATTGTGTTCACATATTACCAAAAAAACCCTACCTAATTAACCCAATTAAGATTTCTACCGTAAAAATGTTTTAGATATCTTAGGCAGTTTTGGGGAGCAAACAAGTGTTTAACTTTTAGAAAATGGAAAGAAGCCTAAAATCTCAACTCTGTCTTTTAACTATAAATAAATCACACAGGATATGTGGTTTTATGTAGCACTTTTCATAAACACGTGAAATTATGAAATATTTCATTTTTACTGAAGTCATTTACTGAGATTTTGGCATTTGAACATCCGTTACAATTTTATTTTAAAAATATCAGCTTAAAGGATGGAATGGCTTTTATCTAGCAAAGATGTGTCAGAATAATACAGATATGCTTAAGGTTTGGGTAAAATTTTAAAAATTATGAAGCTCTCTTACTTTTCAATTTCTTATAGATTTAAACAAAAACATTGTCTAATTTTTATATTTAATTTTCGTTCTTATAAATCCATGCCCAATGCTTGCTTGGTCCTAGCTCTGCACGGTGTCAGAATATGAATATTTAGATTCCTTAACAAAGGACTTTTATATGTATAATTATACTATAAAATACATGAGAGACTATTCTCAAATATTGCCACTAATTGTTTAATTTTAGTAACAACTGAATTTTAAGAACCTACATCTGCCTCCTTTAGTTGTTTTCTTTACAGAAGTTTCATTTAATGTAATAATAATTGGACATATAAAATTTGATAGCGTTTGTACATAATGTAAAACTTTAATGAACATAAAATAAACAGAAGTGTAATTTGTGGCTTTTGCTATTGGCTCATGTGGTAGATTATCGTGTTACTGGAGGCCATAGATGAATAGGAAGGAACATTGGAGGAAAACAGTCACAAAATCTTTTCTCATATTTTTTATTCCCTGCAGTACCAGACAGATGAAAAATGGTACTTCACATGTTCCTCTATTTTTGCCTTCTACCTTTTCAAGTCACCGAGGTGCTCCAGTTATAGAACCAGTAGCAATTTTCTTCATGTTGCGAAGTTTATTTGCTGAGTTCATGTAAAGTCTTGTTTTATGTTCTATCTTGTTTTAGAGGCTTTCCACACACACACACACCCCACCTGACATGTCAAATTGTACTTCATTATGACCAGAAGGGTTTTTCAAAATGGAATATGCAGAGGGATCACTTTCGGAACTTGTCCAAATCCAGATTCTCACCCAACAAGCTGGGGTGTGGAGTCTACTGCTGTCCCACAGACCAAATTTTAAGTGGCAGGAGTACAGTGAGGACATTTGACACCAAAGATATAACCAAGGACGGAGAGGGAGTGTCAGGGCCCACTCCTCCCATCTTGCTCGCTCTTTCTCTCTTGCTTGATCTTGCTCTCATTTTCATTCTATTGCTGTTTTTCAAATTGCCTTTCTTCCAAATTTTTCACTCTATCTTTATTACTTTAAATATATATGTATATATGTGTATATATATATATATGTGCATGTACTAAATATTAGATATTGTGTTGGCATAATTGTTAGGTCTTAGATGTCCAGGGATCTGGGTCTTCTAGGGAAAAAAGGTAAGGTCATGGCCCACAGGTGCCTTCACCTTAATCCTGATTGTTCACACCTGGGAAGGAGGTAACACTCTCCCCCATCACCAATCCACCAGTCAGAAGTCAGTCTGACAACTGCAAAAGGTTATAGAAGACTCTAGCCCACAAGCCAAAGCTAGCACAGCTTTAAGGCTTATTATCATGTCATTAACTTAAATCTGCATTTTGGTCTCCACCCCACCGTGGGCTTTCAAAGAGGCTCATGAGAGGTCTGCACTGGTAGTTAGACACTAATTCCAAGATGAACTCTGAACCCTGAGGTGGTCCCAATCCAGGCAGTGTAAAACAGAACTCTGGGCTATAACCAAGACCCTTTTCTTTGTTGTGACAATGGGGGCCTCTTCTCTGGCTACGGTGAAGATATCTTGATTTTGTAAACCTTTACCCTGCTCTTACTCTGTAAACCTGTCTTGTTCTTCCTCAATAAACTTTGTTTCATGCTTGCCTTATTTGGGGGTATCTGGTCATTCTTAGGTCAAAACATACCAGGAACTAAGGTCACAGACATCTGCTGGGAACCTGACGTAATGACCAGCAGAACTGTAGGGCAAACAATAAACCGAGGAATTTACAGAATGCCTTTCCCGTATAATCCACACAGCCATCCATCCAACTTCCTTTGGGTCTGCTGGACACATAAGCACTTATTCCTAAATAACCAGAACAATGGTTACTTTTGGTAAGCAGTGGTGGAGAACTGGCTGAGGGAAGACACATTAAGTAGAGTTTTCTGGGGATGTGGAAATGATCTATAGAAAATAGAGGTGTAGGTTAATGAGGTGTAACTTTTACAATTAACATGCGAACTAAAGTAAACTATTAACCCTCCTCCCTCACTGACTGAACAGACCCCATTTTGGCCAAGAGAGCCCAGAAAAACCTTAAACCAAGAAGACAAAGGGAGATCACACAAGCCTGGAGCCTCGGTGTGCCCCTCCCTTAGAGTTACTCTTTATAACAGCAAGATAACAAGTCACTAACCGGCCCTGAGGGCATGCTAGACAAGGCAGTTAAATCACACCTGCAGGCCATCCATTTACTTAACAGATCGTTAGAGTGTAGGTGCTACCTGGTGGCTTATCTCTAACAAACTTCCTTAAAACATTCTAAGCCTTGGGCAGTGCCTGCTAGTAGGGCACCAGCCCCATATACCAGAGGTGGAGGGTACAAACCCAGTCCAGCCAAAAACTGCAAAAAAAAAAAAAAAAACAAAACAAAACTAAGCCTTTAGACAAAGCTTCATCTCTAACCAATTACAAATCAAAGACTCTTTGAACCTATCTCTAACCTGTAATCCCCTGCTTTGAGATGTTCTACATTGTAGGACCAAACCAATGTATACCTTACCATGTATTACTTTATGATTTTACACATAGTTCCTGCCTCCCTGAATCCATAAAGCCAAACTGCCACCCAGCCACTTACCACACACTTTTTCAGAACCTTCTGAGTCACATGTGACAGGTCACCCCCTGGTCACAAGCATTGACTCCTGGTCACATGCATTAAACCTCTTTGAATTATTTTACAGGGTTTTGTTGTTGTTGTTAACAATTAGTTCATTTCAATGTATGTTAAATTTTCTGTTAAAAATAAGAACTGTAAGATATTATACAATAATTGAGTGGTAAGTGGTAGACACAGGTGTAGATGAAACAAGAATGGCTGAACGTGGTGTCTCCTTCTACTGTTGTGCTTCCTTTGTGTTAGAAACATTTTTCAACTATTACTAGGAGAAAATTTCATAATCATGCCTCTCAGCAAAAATTATTTTCCTAAACATTTCTTGGTGAACTCTCAAAGTGAAAGACTTCATATTCGTTTTATTATTGCTGATCTTAATGAGACTTGGAGAGCAATCTCCTTTCATTTGGAATTTGAAGTCTTTGTCTCCCCAAGGTCTAAGGTGGGGAAAGCCTGTCTAACATAGGTGTGAATTAGACTGCCAGAGACCCCCAAATAAATAAAGTTAAAAGGCTTGATTTAGGTTAGCAGACAACACAGGGTCATCTGGACTTTTAGAGACTCACATCTTTCCATAAAATACCAGATCTCAGGAGATATCACCATATTCATCTTTCCTATATTTATAATATCAGGCCACCTGCCTCTTTATCTGGTGTCTGGCCACTTTTAGACTAGAGTTTTAGAAAAAGAAAGTCCGCTTACGTGAAGTTCCTGGAGAAGTTGCCCTATCTCCACAGTGTTTCTAACATACACCCTGACCTGTATAGTCAGAAGTATTTTGATTTCTCTTCTCTCTTCACTTTTGGGATTTTTAATGCCATCTAGACCTAAGAAGAAGATCCTTCCATTTTTATAGAGAGAAATCTTCTCCGTGGATCCTGAAGTCCACCTCTATATCAGGCATGTGCACAGAGCCGGCCAGTTCCTTCTTAATACATTACAAGGCCAATGGAGTCCGCACAGGGAACAAGGCAGGACTCAGATACAGCCTCTCCACACTGAAAGTGCTGTACTTTCTCACCATTTGGACAAATCTCTTAGGAATTCTATAGGATACGATGTGACTTCTATTATTTGGGCCTTGAATGAGCAAAAACAGTTGGGTCTCAGTGTGCTCCAGATATTAACGTATATATTGAACGTGAATTTTATTACTGTTTCAGGGTCAGGGTTTGTAATGGTGGGTTTTGCTAGGCAAGATGAAAATTTCAGCTGGAGAAATTGGGAAATTTATACTGAATCCACGTAGCTGTTGTTAACGTTACTTTGATGCTATTGCCAGTGGCCTGAATACAAACCCACTGTCGTAGGGCACAGAAAATGTGAGCATTACACGAGATTTGGCTTTATTGTCAAAAATTAGGTGTGACCTTATTGGAGAATTACATATGTGTACTTACTGCCTAACAGTTCTATCAATACAATTTTCTAGAACTAAACACATAACTTTTAGAAGATAAGCAACTCCAGCATCATTTTTTTCTTAATTGACATAAAGTGAGTATGTGGCTAATTCATTCAGGAACTTAGATACATATTTTAAAACCAATTTGTCTAGGAGCAAATGTCAATACTTCTGTTGTTCTTTCTTATAGATGTATTTAAAAGTATTTCAAAAAAAAATAATGTTCTTTAAAGTTTAAGCAAAGGTTTTCACTTTATATTTCCTTTAAACTTTTTCCAGATCAAACATCATAGTAAGGTCATGTCTTATTAGGATTTTTAAATTGTGGCAACTACATTCATTTGTGTGCCAGAGAAGACCTCACAACAAATTCTTGAGGCAAATCTCCTTCTTTCCTGTGAGGAGTCCTTCATAAAATTCCAGTGTAAAAGGGTTTGTATCCTAAAATCCTTCTCAGAATATTCAGCTTTTATAAGAGAGTTGCAGGTAGAGTCCTGGTATGGCCCCACGGATACTTCCTAACACAGAATAACTATCCACCTTGGCACTGACTAGTAATGAAACTTGGTTCTTTTTAATAGATCTCCAAAGGTCAGATGAGAGCAATAATGTCTATGGAGGGTTGATGAAGGGGAGGCACATCATTTATCTAAATATTCTAAAATCTCTCTTTCAATTTATTCAGACAAATAAAACACTTTTTATCAAACTTCTCTTAAATGTTATTTTACAGGTCTATATTCAGAGGTACTACATGAACTAGCTGTTGAAATCATGTTATATACACCCCAGGTTGGTCTATATTCATTCAGTACATGTGAGGTCAGACAATTAAATTTACAAACTCATTCTAGAAAAAGTGCTACATCACTCCTTACTGAATATCAGCACAGTCACCTTCGAAGCATCCCCCTTGGGAAGCTATGCACTGACACCAGTGCCTGGTCTACCCTTCAAAGCAACTTTGGGACTTTTTTCTGTAATGGCCATTAAAGCTGTCGTTGTACAAGACTTGACAATTAAGTTTGAGAACTCATTCTAGAAGAAGTGCTGCATGCTGAATATTACTAAGGTGACCAGAAGGCCAAGGGGAGAAATTAAAGGTGACTGTAGTGATGGTCGCAATGAAGTGTGTAGCTTGTTTTTCTCAGATGAATTCCTGAACTTTATTGTTTCTCCTTATATACATTGTTTAAAACAAGTGGACTCAGAGAGCAAATTTCTCTGTCTACACTCAGTTCCAGGAAATTTTAGACCTCTTACACAACTGTGGACCTGATTATTTATATATGTCTTTCTTTGTAGTAGCTAAGAAGTACTAATAAAGGTTTATGATGTGCCATTGATAAATGTGAACAGATTTATGAAAAGGACTTGCTTACTAATCTTGCTCTAGATTTTATCTTATTTTCCTACATTTGCTGGGGTGCAGAAAGCACAGATTAGCCACCGTAACGTAAAAGGTGATGATTTTTCTGTGTTTTCTGTACCTCTGCAAATCCCTCAGAAGAAAAATAAGTTATAAATCATTTCTCTTTCTCTCAAAATCACAGGAACAAGGTCAAATACTACCTGATGGCACAGGAGCAACTTTTGAATGTCTGTTCAGATTTAGCACCTTTGGAGGATGCAAAGAACAGTGTTGCTCAGTCTAAAATAATGAGTAAGGAAGAGAGTCATCTTCATTGACAAGTATTAAGCTAAAGCCAAGGTTCATTTTCTGTCAAGAGATTCATTAATCCCATATGTCTTTAAATGTCTATTTAGGTTTCAGTGCCTAAGAACTAGGTTGCCAAGTCTGGGAGATCATCTAGAAGAAAAGAGAGTTGATTCCTTTCAAAATATTAAGATAAACCCAGGGTCTCAAGGTTGGTTCCATATATGTAAATCTATAAATATAATACATCACATAAACTAACTAAAAAACAAAGACCATATAATTCTATCAATAGCTGCAGAATAAGCTTCTGACAATATCCAGCATCCCTTCATGATCAGAACACTTAAGAAAATAGGTATAGAAAGGACTTTTCTTAAACTGATAGAGGCCATCTACAGCAAACTTACAGCCAATATCATATTGACTGGAGTAAAATTGAAAACATTTCCACTCAGATCAGGGACCAGGCAAGATTGTTCATTATCTCCATTGCTTTTTAACATTGTAATGGAAGTCTAAGCCATTGCAATCAGGAAAGAGAAGGCGATCAAGGGTATAAAAATAGGGTCAGAGGAGATAAAACTTTCACTTTTTGCAGATTTTCCCTGGAAAAACCCAGGGACTTAACTACAAAACTCTTAGAAGTGATCAAGGAATACAGTAGCGTCTCAAGATACAAAATCAGTACTCACAAATCAGTAGCTTTTATATATATCAATAAGAGTCAAGCCAAAAAAACAGTCAAGGACTCTATTCCCTTTACAGTTGTGCCAAAGAAGATGAAATATTTGGGAATTTATCTAACAAAGGACATGGAAGATCTCTATAAAGAGAATTATAAAACTCTGAGAAAAGAAATAGCTAAAGATGTTAACAAATGGAAAAACATACCATGCTCATGGCTGGGAAGAATCAACATTGTTAAAATGTCCATGCTATCCAAAGCAATTTACAAATTTAATGCAATTCCTATCAAAGCACCACCATCATACTTTAAAGATCTGGAAAAAATAGTATTTAGTTTTATACGGAACCATAAAAAACCTTAAATAGCCAAGACATTACTCAGAAATAAAAACAAATCAGGAGGAATCACACTACCTGACTTCAAACTATACTGATCAAAAAAAAAAAAAAACTATACTGATCAAAACAGCATGGTATTGGCACAAAAATAGAGAGGTAGATGTAAGGAACAGAATTGAGAACCAAGAGATGAACCCAGACACTTATCATCATTTGATCTTTGATAAGCTTATCAAAAATATAAATTGGAGGAAAGATTCCCTATTTAACAAATGGTGCTGGGAGAATTGGCTGGTGACTTGTAGAAGACTGAAACTGGACCCCTACCTTTCACCATTAACAAAAATTGATTCTCACTGGATGAAAGTTTAAACTTAAGACATGAAATTTTAAAGATTTTTGGAGGGAGTGCAGGAGAAACACTTGAAGAAATTGGCCTGGGAGACTACTTTGTGAGGAGGAGCCCCCAGGCAATTGAAGCAACACCAAAAATACATTACTGGGATCTGATCAAACTAAAAAGCTTCTGCACAGCCAAGAACACAGTAAATAAAGCAAGTAAACAGCCCTCAGAATGGGAGAAGATATTTGCAGGTTATGCTTCTGACAAAAGTTTAATAACCAGAATCCACAGAGAACTCAAACTTATTAATAAGAAAAGAACTAGTAATCCCATTTCATTGTGGGCAAGGGACTTGAATAGAAGCTTCTCTGAAGAAGACAGATGCATGGCCTATAGACACATGAAAAAATACTCATCATCTTTATTCATCAGAGAAATGCAAATCAAAACCACTTTGAGATATCTAACTCTAGTAAGAGTGGCTCACATAACAAAATCCTAAAACTACAAATGTTGGCATGGATGTGGAAAAAAGGGAACACTTATGCACTACTGGTGGGAGTGCAAGCTGATACATCCCTTTTGGAAAGAAGTATGGAGAATACTCGGATCTAAAAGTAGACCTGCTGTTTGATCCTGCAATCCCTCTACTAGGTGTATATCCAAAAGACCAAATATCACTTTATAACAAAGATATTTGTACCACATTGTTCATTGTAGCTCAATTCATAATAGCCAATTCATGGAAAAAGCCCAAGTGCCCATTAACCCATGAATGGATTAATAAATTGTGGTGTATGTATACCATGGAATATTATGCAGTCTTTAAAAAGGAGACTTTACTTCTTTTATGTTCACATGGATGAAGCTGGAACATATCCTACGTAGTAAAATATCTCAGGAATGGAAGAAAAAATATCCAATGTACTATTATGAAACCAATTTACAATCACTCACAACTGTCGTATGAAGACTAGATCACAACTATGGCCCAGGATGAAGGAGGGAGGAGAAGGGGAATGGGAGGGGAAGGGGGAGGTCAGATTGATGAAGGGTGAATGGTGGGATCACACCTATGGTGCATAATGCAAGGGTACATGTCAGATCTATTAGTATAGAGTATAAATGTCTTAACACAATAACTAAGTATATATTAACCAGAGTGATGTAAGCATTCCTAATTCTACATTAAATCAGCACATTGTGCCTCACAAATACATTAATGTATACATGATCTATGTGGTTATGATATAATAAAAATAAAAATAAATTAAGATTAAAATCTGAGACCACTTTATCTCAAGTGTTTCATTAATTCTATGCATAGAAACCTTGAGTTCTTATTCTGGGTTTGAAATCATTCCAGATTCCACATGTAGAGTTAAATATGGAAATAAATCCTAGTTTGCTAAGGGAGAGATATGTAAAACAATTCTTCTTTTTTTCTAAAAAGACTAAGAAAAATAACACCCTAAATATTAATAATATCAAGTGTCCCCTCTTATCCTCACTCCTTCAAAAATCTCTTTCAAATGAGTATCGTGGATAGAAAAATAACTACTTGGGCAGCATCTGTGGCTCAGTGGGTAGAGCACCGGCCCCATATACCAAGGGTGGTGTGTTCAAACCCAGCCCCGGCCAAACTACAACAAAAAAAATAGCTGGGTGTTGTGGTGGGCACCTGTAGTCCCAGCTACTCGGGAGGCTGAGACAAGAGAATCGCCTAAGCCCAGGAGTTGGAGGTTGCTGTGAGTGGTGATGCCATGACACTCTACCGAGGGTGATAAAGTGAGACTTTGTCTCTACCAAAAAAAAAAAAGAAAAAGAAAGAAAGAAAAATGACTACTCAGGAGATTAGTTAATAATTTCCTAGGTTGTGATAACCTAGGAAAGAGATTATTTTGTGTTCAAGATAATCTTCCTGATTTTAGTTACCACTTTTCTTGAATAAAAAAACAATTACAGCAGCAATGTAAATATTTTTTATTATCATTTCTGCACACATAACGAGTTAAAAAGTAATATTTATCAGTTTATCAGTTCTTTCTTTCTTTCTTGATTTACATAGCTTGTTATCGAGCTAAGAAGGCACATTTTGCATAACGTGTAGAATTTATCTCAGACACTTTGACTAAGTTTACATTCTCCTAACTGTTTATAAATTAAAAAGAAAAATCTAAAGAGGTAGATATGGGAAGAAATAGCATCCTTTTTTAAGTCCATTTCCAGACCACAATATTTTATTGCGATCTATATAAAACTTTCAAAATAATTGTTTATTCTAAATACCAAAAGTATATACAAGTTATATCTAAATGTGAAAATAAATTTTTAGTCTTCTAAAGTTTCTGTACTTGACAAATTTGAACTTATGTGTCCCATAATGAGGTTTTCTCCTTACCAGGAAATTCTATATAAGTTCTTTTCTAGATATTCTTTGTCATGTTTTGTAATATGTGACCTTAGTCAGGCATGATTAAACCAATTAAACCAAATAATTACCTGACTCAAGGTTCCTAATCTCCAAGGTGACAAGCAGGAAAGTATAGATAGTTATATATGGAATTACCTGATTCTAAGCTTGATGCCTCAAGTGGGGCACTATATTTATCTATATTAGAATATCCTTTATCCTCAACTATATTAAAAATGAAGTTTTGTTTATTGCATGTACAATACATGATAAAATACAGTAGAAAAAAATTTCAGTCCATATATACCATACTGCATTATAAAAAATAAAGTATGTGTTTGAGCAAACTCTATAAATAGCAGGGAAGGGTGACTTCTTGAAACATCTATGATGATGCGATTTTCTAATAATCAAACAATTTATTTGATTCCTGTAACATTCATTTCTCCTAAGAAAATCAATGTGACCCCATCTACCACTGTGAAAAGAAACTATCTGCATGAGTAAAACAACTGTGGTAAACACAATAGCGTTCTAAATATGTTACGATGTTTCTGCTATGTGTCACGCCCTGCCAGAATTTGTTGATTATTTTTCAACAGGTTCCCTTGTTTTCTGAACAGCACATCATATGTAAGTTGCAATTACCCACGGAGATATTTACAGGATTAAACGTAATTCACATATTCATAAAATGAAGGTTAAACTGACAGCTCCACTTTCTCTCTTTCCTTCACATGGATTATTATAATTTTTCATTCTCCCTCTTCCTTCTTATTTCTTTCCTCAATTTCCTCGATAGGTATTTCTAATTTTGTATTTCTGTATAATTTTCATACCCAGTATCTAGGACAGTGTCGGAAATTTCGTAGATTCTTAAAAAGTATGTTTTAAATTAATTAAAGTAACGGCCGTAGTTAGGCAAAGCATTTTTCCCTTCTCGTAAGCAGGCTCATTTCGGGTGAATGTGTCCTATTTGTGGGCAGCTGTCACTTTGCTACTGATTTTCTTTGTAGTAGATCTTTGTAAAAATACTTTTATCAGCATTTATACTGGAAAGGCAAAAAAAAAAAAAAAAAAAAAAAAATCTAGAGGTAGATGACCAAAGTTTGAGTATGAGGGCAGACTAAATACAAAGTAAACAATCTTCACCTATACAGTTCTGTTGTTTTGGTCTATTTCCCCCCATTTGTCTTGACCACTGTGGACCCTCACTTTTTGTTTCAATCCGTGCTTTGCTTTCTTCTTTACTATTTTCCATAGCCATGAAAATTCGTAGTGCCAGCCAATGAGATTAGAGTCACATTTAGCATAATTTCCTGACGATGGGAGTTCAGACATATTTCACTATATACTAAAAGGGATAAAAGGAGATGGGCAATATCATTAAAGCAAAAAGCCTAAATTTAAAAAGTGACTAAGTTAAAAATATATCGAACTAGGAACATTTTTTAAATTTATATACAATTCTTTCCATATAAAGTGCATAAAGAAAAAAAGGAAAACAAGTTGCCTATATTTACAAAGTAAAGGGACATTATGAAGTAGTTTCATCTCCTATAGTGGCAAAAATTTAAGAAATCTTGATGGTAAAATGATTCCAAAAAAAAAAAATCAAGTTTCTTGTATGAAATAATAGCAGGAAACGAGAGACAGAGGACGAATAAGAAAAATAGAGGAAGATATTTACAAAATGATGAGTTAGAACAATCCATAAGCCAATATTATAAAAATACATAATTCTGAAAAAGAACTCAGGGTAAGGTTTCTGCAACATCACCATAAGTGGCTCTGCAGAACCTCTTGTGAGAAAAACAACCATCACTAGTGAAAAGTAGCTAAACATATACACACAAATACATATTTAAGCTTTCTGAAAATTGTGCTAAAGGCATACAGAAAATAAAGAAGCAATTATTAAAGAAAATCTATTAAATTTTAGTGAGCACAGATGAAGTCCGTGGCATGACTCGCTCCCACCACCCCATTCAGCATGAGGGAAACGGACCCAGGGTGAACGTGGCTAACAAGAAGATGGGATCCCTAGTCCTTCAATCAAGGGCTGCATTCATTTTCCAGCAGGGGCAGCCTTTTGGCATTTCTCTTTCCACTCATTCTTCCTCTTGGTTGCACAGATTAAAAATCTTGGCAGTGGGGTTAATCATAGGGGCTCTTTTCCTCTGCCAATCCTGACTCATACTGCAAGAATAGGGGAAGACCCAATAGCTCTTGTTGAGCAGAGGTTTCAAGCCAAGAAGACCATCAACTACCACCATTGCTCCAAACTCTGCTTGTGAAGCAGGGAGTCATGGTGAAGAGGATCAGGCCATGCCCCAAGCTCAGGAGACGTGGCATGAAGATTTTGTCTAGGGATAGAGGCCAGCCATGATATGAGAGTGTTCTGAAAGTCTGGCTAAGGAAAACAAGCATTTGGAACGGAGTTTGGGAAAGTTCAGACCAGAGGTGTCTTGAAAACATGGAGATTTTGGTGGAAAACAAGTAAGAAGGCCCTGGTAGCTCCCTGGGACCAACTTACACCATAAGGCAGCTAGTTCATGAGAGCAAATAGAGGAAGAAACAGCAAGGAAAGGCATTCCCATAGTCCAAGATCAAAGATTAGAGGGCACATGTCTCTCCTTTTGATTTTCTTTCAGAGAAAGAATTCTCTGTCAAAGAATTAACAATCTCCAGTTTACTTGTTAATGTTTTGCTCACTCAAATTAAGGTTTTGTACAACTGACATTAAATGAGTCTTCAGGCAAAAACTAGCTTTGTAACACCAAATTGAATATACAAATTAAACACAAAATCTACCACTTCTCGAAGTGGACTCCACATACTTCAACAAAAAAAGAATAATAAAAAAGAAAGGAAGGAAGGAAGGAAGGAAAGGAGGAGGCGAGGTGGAGGGACATGACGGACACAGAATGATATTGCTGAAGAACATTGCTAAGATGAAGGTTAAAGTAATTTCTGTTGTAATTCTCAGAAACATTATAATTGTAAAGGACATTTTAATTCAATTTTACAGAATTTTGAAGAACACATTCAGAAGGTACAATGAATGTTAACAATCATTTTGTAAACTTAGTAATTTCGGAATTCTTTTCCTTTCTTTCTAAAATACTCATGTGTATTAATACTTTGCTTACTAGTCTCTTTTCTAAAAGTTCGTTCAGGATAAGGATTACCAGAGGTATTGAGAAATATTTGACTCTTTAGGCCTAAAACCAAGAATGCTGATTTATAAGTCTGCTTTGAGACTAAGAATTTGCATTTTTTAAACTATCACCTAAGGTGATTCTAATCCAAGCCACCTTGGATTCTAATCCAAATCACCTTATAGTCACCATTGGGAAAACACAGCATTCAGAAACTCATTTCCTTCTTTCCGAGTGCTTAAGAGTTATTTACTAAGTAGCTTACAGTAAAACTATTCTAGATGTAGTCAACTCGAAAATTAGCGGTAGCACTCTTTGACACTAATGTGTATGGCAAAAACCTGTTCACACAGGGAATCAGAGCTAAGGTTAACTCAACTCAATGGGCAAGCATTTTGAAACACATGGTTTGTAATAAGAAAATAACACTTGTCAAGCTTTGATGTATTTAGAGGTTACTCTAACGCACAGCATAATTCTCAGAGTAGAGAGTACATACTGAAAGAAGTTCTGTGGAAAGTACACTGTACACATGAAGAGCAATGACTGTTTTAAAAGCCTAACACTTAAAATTTCCCTTATTATGGAATGATAGAGCTCGGTATGGTAAAAATCTCTTTCCCAGTTACAAGTCACCTAAGTTTAAAAGCCTGACATAAGTATAGCCTATATAGTCTATATAATTGCTTCAACTTCAATGTTTTAAAGAATAAACGTATTATCATTTGTTTCTGAATTACTTTCTCCTAAAGCTACTTTCCCCAATGAGAAAATATTCCTCATCCAAATCACTTTCAGGTACCCAAACTGCATAATCTTTGACCCTTGTTCTTGCCCTTGAGTGATCTTTCAGTGTCACTCATCAAATTCACCTTTAAATTATCTTCTCTTTCGTATTTATCCTCTTGTAAAAAATTCCTCTGTCACCCATTAGTTCAGGGCCTTATTAACTCATGTCTGTTGCCTTGTAACTACTCTGCTGGTCTTCAGACTTCTCCAGCTCAAGCACTGGGTCTTAGAATTGGAATATTCCAGGTGAGTCTTTGCCAGATGTGTAACTATGAGAAATTCTCCTTCTTCTCTACAGCTCAGTTTGCTGTTATTTCTCAAACAGTAGAATGAGAAAACAAATTATCATAGTTTTAGTGACTTAAAGCCACATGCATTTACTATATCATAGTTTCTACGGGTTGGGAATCCAGGTGGGGCTTAGCCTGATCCTCTGCTTAGTATCACTAGGCTAAATTAAGGTGTTGGCTGGGGCTACAATTTCCATCTGTTTTAGGGTCCTCTTCAAGTTAACTGTTTTTTTAAGCAAATCCATTTATTTGAGGCTATGTATCTTAGCCCCCCATGTCTCACTAGCTCTCACTGAGGGACAGGCTTCAGTTCCTAGAGTCACTCCCCGCTCCTTACCACATGGCCACCATAAACATGTTGCTCACTACATAGTGGTTTGTTTTCTTCCAGACCAGTAAAAGAATGCCTCTCTGATTTATTCTCCTTTTATAAAGACTTCACTTCATTCTATCAAGGCCACTTTTGATAATATTCCTTTAATGAACTCAAAAGTTCATCACTGTTATACCTGCAAAATCCTTTTTGCAATATAAGGTAACATATTCAAGGCAGTTACATCCTATCATATTCACAATTTCTACATTCAAAGAGAAGACGTTATATAAGAATAGGTGTCATTGCGGGTTATTAGGGAATTCTTCCTAACATTAATGTAAAAGCAAATTAACTGCAAAATAAAATCTCAAGATTTTATAAAAAGAAATGTTCACACTGAAAATAACTATACTTAGACATAGAATGGAAAATTTAAGGTAGTATAAGCTCTCAGAGAGCTGATGGATTTAGGAAGGCAACACACATCTTCTCTCGCACTAAATGGCAGACTTCCTAGCTATGCAGAAGATTAAAGGCTGCCCCCAAACCACATGTGGTTTCAGAAGCAGAGCCGGCCAGAGGCACCAAAGGGATTTCTGAATAAGATGCACAGAACAAAAAAAACAAGACAAAACAAAATAAAATACAGTTGAATGAAATTATAATTGTTTCATTCCATTGCTTAAAGCTGCTTGGGGGAAAAAATGGCTCACCATTGCCTAAAGTATAAATTTCAGACCCCTTAATCTGGAATAAAAGATCTTCTATGACATATCTGAACCCAGACTCCATATTTAATTGTCATTCCTACATCACACATAAAGTTTAGTACTTATTTCAAATACATGTTGTTATTCTGCTTAGATACATGAAGTGTTTTCCTTCAGAAAGTCCTTCTATTTTTAAGCCACACCCACTCCATAAACAGATATTGACTACACGTTGCATTCATCAGATGAACTGCTGAGGCTTCACCTCTCCCAAGAGTAGGGCTGATGTCTGCTTGCTTTGCACAAAACTGCAGCCAGTTCATACTTGTTAAATCTCATGTTTTTAATGTCCATCCCCCAAATGTGAATGCCTTACAGGAATATGTTTGTATTATTTATTTATATTTCTAGGATGAATTCAGGGATTGGTGGAACTCATCAATACAGTTTTCTGAATATAGTAAAAATAATGATAGTTACTCTACGACATATCTAAAATGCATTCAGTAATTTCTTAGACTCTAAAAACACTTCATGCTTATTATTTTATACGGAATTCTTGAAATAATACTTTGAGGCAAGCATTATTATCTTTATTTAGCTAATGAGAAAATTAAAGATCAGAGACAGAAGCAGGATTTCTACAAAGATCACTAATGTTCTACATTTTATATTCTTTATGTCATTGTGGTCCCCAAACAGAAACATCAACATCACTTGACATTTAATACAATACAGTTTCAGGCTCCACCCTAGCTCTATTCAGCTCAGACCTAATCGGGATTAAGGCTCTAAATGTGAGACTTGCTAAGCATTCTGCATGCTCATGTTGCCTGCTACAGTTTGGGAACACTGTTCTATAATTCAGGATTAACATAGCCCAGCCAAGAAAATGTGATCAACTGCTAACTTTCAAGTAATGTTTATCCAGTAACTCGGAAATACAATTAATATGGTAGGTAATGACAGAGGAAAGATAAATATTTGTAGGGACACTTCTCTTTACAGGAAAGTGTGCTTCATAACTTGTTTCATAAGCCCAAAGACATCTTACACATCTCAAGGTCAAGGTTCTGGGTTTCTTCATTGGGATCTTTACTCATGCACCAAAGAATACTGTGAAATTGGAAAGAATTTTAACACTTTTGTATTGAATTTAATTTAATTGGATTTGATTAGCCTATCTATTCCATTTGCTTTTCACAAGGGATTGTCTTTTTAAAAGGTGTCAAGTGATATTATAGTAAAAACAGTTAAATGGTAATGGCAAGTCAAATTTTCATCACTGAAATGACAGTACAAGATAAGCCAGAGAGCACCTTTCAGTGAGGAGTGCCTGCCATGGAACTGTAGAGGAAATTTCACTTAGCATATCCAGAGGACAGCGACCATAATGAATGCTCACTCTGTTCATAATATTTATGTAACTGTATTTACATATACACTTATAAAAATAAGCTTTACACACTCAGGAAGCCTGCCACCTTCCTATAGTTAGGGAGATAAACTATATAAATATCCAAGACTCTCATAAACAAAAGGGCTATAAATACATGTATAGAGGATTAAACATCACACTTACTACCACAGCCACCAACATCATAACTCATCTGAGGAATTACTGAGAACAAGACATTCTCCTGGCAAGCCTGGAAATCTCTTGTGACTTGGAAGGCGAGCCACCAAGTAACTCAGTAATCCTGGAGGAGCAAAGTTCAGTCCTGCAGTAATAAGGCTGATGTTAAACATCAAGCATTTTATGGCAGTTCCTTGAAGGATTAGTGGAGAAAAACTGCATGTAGTATTTTGAAGACCATTTCCCTTACCACCCTTGAAGATCATTTCCTTGAGTCCATACTCACTTGGCACCTAGGAGATCATTTTCCTTACCACCCTTGAAGATCATTTCCTTGAGTCCATACTCACTTGGCACCTAGGAGATCATTTCCCCGAGCACGCAGCCCCTGCGTGTCTATGCTTAGTAATGTTTCCACCCATTAGGTATCTTGTCAATAAAAGGACTCTGTGAGAAGTGCTCGGGGCTACCCTGCACCTATGGTTAGCCTCACCTCTTGCAGCGTGTACTGTCAATCTGTGTCTCGCGTGATCATTTATGTGGTTGTGACATCTGGCTTAAGTCACGACATACATGAGTGCAAGTTTACAAACAATAAATGCTCTTTAAATGGCTATGCATCAAAGACTATGGGGGAAAAAGGAAGCTTCACAATATCTCTGTACAGGAAAGAACCATGTGCTGATTCTGTATTGATTCAGGGGATTTTAAAATACAGTTGTGTGCAAGATTAAACTCATGTTTCTACATATGAAAAAAAATCTTCCTCCCCTCTCACTAATACTTGATTGTATCTGTTTGGCATTCATAGCAACAGGCCAAATTAGTCAAAAATTACGTTCTTATGTACAAAGTTTGAGAACACCATGGGTTTCTTGTGAAGATGCAGTGTTAAAAGCAATCCATCAGTGTTAATGAAGTAGTTAAGACTACATATGTTAGAGTCTGTGTACTCCCTGAAGCTATCAGAGAGATAAATACTTGCAGCACAAATAAAATACTAATAAATTTGACAACTAACTAACTAAGTAAGTAAGTTTGTCAGAAGGAAGAGAAACATGTTAATAATGTAATTCATTGAAGAAGAGTATTTGAGAAGAACAACCTGTCATAAACCAAGACCTTCACGCAAAAGGACATACACGATACATAATCATTCACTGCCAAGACCTTCTACTCAGAACGACATATGCGATATATAATACACTGCCTAGAGAATTCAGACAGACTACCCAAAGCATAATTTAATCTTATTCTAAGCTCAAGGATTTCTATCAGAAGTGCCTAAGCAGAAACATTCCTGGTTGAGATTTCTTGTCATACCAATATAACTTTGCAAACAGTGTGGAGCGTCCCCTAAGCAGAGGCCAACCAGGCCCAGAATTGCCTAACAAACACATCCTAGTAACAGAAGGGAAAGGAGGTCATGAAGCTTTGACAGAACCTAGAATCAGGTTACATAGTAGATTGAAAGTTTAATTTCACATAGTAAAATGTCCACCTTTATGTCTTGAGACACGTATTTCACAAAACTCGATCCAATAAAATATATGCATTAGAAGCTCTAAGGCAGGCATCCTCAAACTACTGCCCACGGGCACATGTGGCCTCTGAGGACATTTATCTGGCCCACCAGATGTTTTTGCTGTCACTGCCTGTCCTGCTTAGTAGCCGACTCATCCCGGGGTCCGCAGTCCGGCTCTCCAATGGTCTGAGGGACAGTGAACTGGCCCCCTGTTTAAAAAGTGTGAGAACCCCTGCTCTAAGGAAAAGACAGTGATTAGGCTTAAATTATAGATAACGCCTTTTGGGGGAAAATATACAGAAATAGAGTAATTAAAATAGAAAAGAGATAAAATAATTGTACGGATTATAATCTTGTAATCTCTTAGCAGTATAGGCAACCCTATCTCCTGAACTTGTGGTTGTAGTACACATATTACAAGTTAAAATAATCGGAATTGTTTTCATACTTGTCTCCTAGAAAATAACGTGGAGAAGAATGCATATTACTATCTCACAGGAAACATGATTTACAAATTAACATAAATAATTCTCATACATGAATATTAATGTATATGTGATATCAGGTCCAAGACATCTGTATAAGGGGTTAAAGAAAATCCAATCATCATACAAGCTATTCCCACATAAGCTCATTTTTACTTTAAAGGAAAGCATGTGTGAGTGTGTGAAGATGTTCAGGAATGTGTGTGTGAGAGAGAGAGAAAAAATTTAGGCATGTGAAGTATTTAAATTAATATGCATTTTCACTGAGGCAAGTGTACTTTTTTCCTTCTGTGAAAATTATTAGCAATCAAATAAATTGATGTTTGGCTATTTATATTCTCAAGAATGTGTTAGTCCAAGAAACCAAGAAGTTGAAGAAATTAATTCATGCAATTTTCCTGTCTCTAACCTATACGCTGCAGGAGAGTTCTGAAATTAGTATCTAACGCACGGTGCTTACTACTGTGAAGCATTCGCCTATGCCTTGTTTCCTATATCAGCTTATTTCTCCCCCCAACTGTCCCATGAGGTCCATACTATCTTTATGCTGGTTTCACCTAAGAGGGAAATGACGCACACCAAGATTACATTCAAACACTTTGTAAAATCACCTACCAAGAAACAGCTAAATCTGGTTCACATTCCACTTAATCAAAAAGCAATCGCGTGGTTTGAAAAAATGTGTAAAATGCCTTTTTCCTAACCATCATGCTGGTTTCAGCACATGACTTGTAATCTGGGGAACGTCTTCTACACTTTACCTTTGATCTCTTTGTCATTTTTGAACCACCTTATATCAGCTGCAGGTTTGCTACCAGACGTTTTACAAGTCAGCTGCATCAAGTCTCCCTCCATAACTGGTGATGAAAATCCACTAATTTGAGGCTTCTCAGGAACACCTGAAATTTAAGCAAATGAATGAAGTGAGTATCAACCTTTACGGCTGATTTGTTCTCATGACGGTTACTTTCACATATGAAATTAAACTGAGTGGTTAATGAACAATAAGTTTAACTGAGAATAACTAGCATACAATATGCATCACGTGTCTGTGTGCATACATACATATGTGCATATATTATGCACACATGTGCACATGTCCACCTACAGTAGTCAGAAAACATTTAAAATGCATGTAAGTCAAAGTAGTTTTTAAGATTAAATTGCAAAAATACTCTGAATACCAACCATTCAGTATTTCTTAAAATTTAGTGGTGTAAGGATTTAAGAAGGCAGATTGCATTGAAGAAAAAAATTCCTAAAACACATTTCTCTCTATTGATTAAATTATGATATAACTTCAGCACCTTCCTTTCCTGATTTCATAATTCTTAATGCTTAAAAAGGATATTATTATTATTCTCTGTTTACTTTGTTTAAGAAAATGAATTTTGGAATAGAGATTCATCAATAATGACAAGTATCCTGACTTTTCTGATTCCTGTCATTTAGAAATGTCTCTTGATATTGTTCGTGTCAGACATACAATTGTATTTTTGTGACACATTATATGTATATTTTTAATGCTAACCACTATGACCTTTTCTAGTCTAAATCATCATGAATAAACAGATAACTAAGATGGCTAATTAGTACATTGGTGAGTTAAGTCACAGAGAAACAAATACACATCCTTTCAGTAACTGGCTAGCTTTTTGTTGTTATTGTTTGTTGTTGTTTTTTTGTCTTTACTTTATGTTGCCTTTTTTCTTTTTCAAAAAATCTGTCATGTCACCATTTAATAAACTGAATTCAGCAGTCATCTCTTCTTTAAATCTCAAGTTCATGTTCTGCAGAACAATACATTCCCCTTAGCCAGTGGTTATCCTGAAATACTCCATTTTTGTGGTTATATTTTGTCCTTAATAGCAAACTGGTGAAGATTTTTATAAAATTGTCCCAGTGAGACTGGCAAAGAAACATATTTCATATCCTATGCACAAAAGCAATTCACCACCTGGATTAACTTTAATATTCCCACCCAAAAGAACAGCGTGGGTTAGCCCTTTTAAATGCACCGCGTGCCTTTATCTATCTAAAAAGCAAGGCAAGCTAGGGGAAAAAATCAATCTTTAAATTCCTCTAACTTGTTCAGTATACAGGTGTGTTTCAATGAACTGCAGCAATTTCAGCTGATTGGGGCACTGACGTCTGTGGAATCTCAGAGAGCTCTGAGCTGCAACTTTATTTCCTCAGAATCTCTATGAATGTATTGCTTTTTTGTGTCACTTTAACCTTTGGGAAAATGGCCCAATACTTGGAGAATAAAAGCACAAAGAAGTTACAAGCTACACGCACAAGTGACATTATGTACTGCATTTCGAAGCTAGAAAATATAAATTTAAAGGAGAGAGGACACGTGGAAATGTCAGGGTCATTTAGATGCACTAAAACACACAAAGGGGTCATATTTGAAAGCTTCAAATTAGTGGGAAAGGCCCCTGTCAGGTGACTAACATGATAAAACAGAGGAGAACGCTATGGTACACAAGTGGAACTCATTATGCTCTTTTTCTGTCACTTTAGAAAAGGATCAGAACATACTTAATATATAGATGATTCAATGCAAAACAGTTAAGAACGGAGGTGCATATCTCTGGCTGAGCAAGAAAACGTCTGGGTGCCTTCTGGAAGTCTTCTTTGTACCTTGGCCTGTCCTTTTATAAAATATTGAAAATGACTAAATGATCATATAATGTCTTTTGTTATCATGTAGCAGAAATAGGATTATATATATATAACAATGTATAATTGTGGTTGACTTAGTGTTGCTGTGGCAGTATGCATCTCTTTGGTTTTGTGATTACAGGATGTTAGCTCGTTGCACTTACCCAGGACTGTGAGATAGGCCTTGGAAGTTTTGACAGGCATGGTAAATAAAGAACAGGTGTACTGTCCTTCATCAGACAGAGACACATCACTGACGCTGATACTCAATTCGTGCCAGGAAGCACGGACCAGCTCGATCCTATTGTCCCTCAAAGCTGGAAAAAGAAAGTAATGAAAATGTGAATAGCAACATCAGAAACAATCAGTACTTTTAGACTACCTGTTTTTAACAGAATCCAATACATATTTTCTTTGGTCATACATCCATCGAACAGTTCAAACGAAAGTTTACATACACTGCAATATTTTATCAGATTTTTAAAAATCAAAGTATAATTAGGTGCTACTCCTTAATGTTCTCAGAAATAACTTTTTTAATTAAATGATTACATCTAGTGCAATACTTTGGCTGAGGTAGATGTTGATAGTGATAAAAACAGCTTTCTTCTGCAAAGTCGTTTCAGGGAAGGCCAGTACCAAGAAAAACTATAAACAAAATGGGTTTACTTTTGTAGCTGGATAAGCTACAAATGCTGCAGACCTCTCCAGATACCTACAAAGAATACTAGCGAATTAAAAGCTCTCTGCAGGACAGACACTTGAACTTCATTTGAACCTCAGCTGACATGCAGCCAAAAAGCACCTCTAAGCTCTCTGACTTTAAAATTTGCTCTGAATGGTTGGGGCCGCTACTGTGCTGCATGTTCCTATATTTTTTTGTTCAAATAACTTTTATCTATCACAGAACACTTGTTTTCACTGAATAACTCCTATTATATTGCTGAGTTATGCCCTTCTTGACTCATTTTGGGGAAAACACACAGAAAAGAAAGTTAAATCGTCATTATGTGCTCCGCTAAGTCTAGTCATGAAATCTGGAATTAAGTAAGAAACAGCTAAAAGAGTATCTGAAAAGAAAAAAGAGGAAAGAGGACTGATTAGGAACACCAGGATCTAAAGAACAAGACAAGGACTTGTCAACCAACAGCAAAAGATGATCTAGGCCTGGCTGCTTCCATCACAGCCTGGCAATGGAAGATGTCTTAGGCAGAATCACCTGTAACCTAAATCAAATGAGAGTCCCTCCAACAGTGTCAGGAGAGACCAGGTCACCTGCAAGCAGAATAAAGTAGAAGCCTTGCTGACAACAAGTGGTCAGGAATAGTGATCTCTTTCCCCATAAGGCCTGAGACTTCTGTTCTCCATCTAGAGACAATGAGCACAGGTAGCTCGGGCAGCGGAGGAATCTCTCTACCATTCTGCACTCCGGAAATCTGAAATAAAACCTCACTGGATTGGCTAAAGCATGCAGTGGCGATGACAGAGGATGGAATCCGTGACTTTAAGGGCAGAGAAATGGAATTTACACAAACTGAACAGTTGAGAGAAAATAAATTTTTAAAAAAAGAAAAGAAAGGAAACATCAGAGCCCAGGGACCCGGGAAACAGTAACAAAATACCTAAGACTTGTACGATTAGATTCCACTACAGAAGGAAGAGAGCCAGACTAAAAGAGTATTTAAAGAAATAGCCCTGGCAAACTTTCCAATAAGGCAAGAGACACAAATGTACAGAACCAAGAAGCTCAGAAAACTCCAAACAGGAAAAATCTACAGAAGTTCACATCATGATATGTCCAAAGCTTATGAAAAACAGACAAAGAGAAAACCTGGAAAGCAAACCAACAAAATGTCACGCTATGTATTACCTATAAGATAACACAAATTCAAATGACAATAGATTTCTTATTTGAAATCACGGATGCCAGATGGAGTGATACATTTTTCAAGAAAAGAACTGTCAACTATGAATTCTTATCTAGTAAAACTATCCTTCAGGAATCGGAGAAAATAAATATATTCTTAGAATAAGGTACGCTAGAACATTTATCTCTAGCAGACTTGACTTAAAGAAAAGTTAAAGTTATTCTAACAAAAAAATGATAAAAAGAAGAAATCTTGGAGCATCAAGAGAAAGAAAGAACAAAGAATATATATAGGGCTAAGTACAATAAACTACCCTTCTCCCCCTGATTTTTCTAAATTATATGATGGTTAAAACAAAAGATACATCAAATGATATAGTATTCAACATACATAGAAGCAGTACTTAAGACAAGTAAAAAGTGGATAGGGCAAAAAGACCTAATAGCAGTAATGTTTCTACACTTGAAATGGTATAAGGTCACTACGAGTAAACAATGATAAATCACGTACATATACAATAACCAGAACAATCACTGTGAAAAGCACACAGAGGGATACATTCAAAAACTAGAAAGATGGAATCCATTTATATATTTCAATGTTGTGAAATAACAAAATTATAGAGATGGAGAATAGAATGTGGGTTGCCCAGTGTTAGGGATAGCGGGGTAGAGGATCCTGGAGGGACACGAATGTGGTCCGAAAGAGACAGAACACCGCGTCCTTGGGAAGATGGAACTATTTTGTGTCTTGACTATGGTGATAGATTCATGAACCTACACACATAATAACAGTGTCTAGAACTAAACACACATATCTGTGTGAGCACACAAATGAGTATATGTGAGACTGGTGAACATCAAACATCCATGATTAGTGGACTATATCAGTGCCAGTTTTTTAGTTGTAGTGCTGTTTTACAGCTTTATAAGCTATAATTTGGGTGAAGAGTACATGGGATCTTTCTGCACAGTTTCTTACAACTGCATCTAAATCTATAATAAAAAACACATGAAAAAAATTATAATGCACATTTGATAGAGTAGGGAGCATGGTTATGATACCAGTGTTTAAAATTGATTGTACCCATTTGCCACATAAGAGATAGATCCCAAAGGTCAAGTATTTTAAAATTAGCTGCACTTTACTTATATACTTTTTGAAAGGAGCAGTTATAAAATATATAAGATTTAGAAAAATTCTAAATTTTCATGATTCTAAATGGTTTATAAAATTAACCCTTCATACACTCGAATAATAATTACCTAAACAATTGCAGTCCCTTTGCTATAATTTTTTATTTCATAGGAAGACATGTATTTACAAGCATTAAAAAAAATTTTAATTGGGGTGGTGCCTGTGGCTCAAAGGAGTAGGGCGCTGGCCCCATATACTGGAGGTGGTGGGTTCAAACCCAGTCCTGGCCAAAAACTGCAAAAAAAAAAAAAAAAAAAAATTAATTGAATATGAAAGTAAAGTAGGTCTGATTATGATTGTACTAAACTCCATTTGGTTATAGCACACAATTAAAAATATATATACACACACATATATTCTAGACTTATCTCTTGCATGACATGATATATATGCCTTATCCAGTTGCCAGAGGAAAACAATGGGACAAAAATTTATTCTTCTCACTGTAGGAACTCGTGCTATACCAACCACTTTTCAAAGCTGTGCTTTATTACTATATACTTATCACATATAAATATATTTAATATACTTTTTCTAATTTGTTTCTCTACATTAAAAGTATATAAAAATATATGTTAGATATGTATTTATAATAAATACATATCACATATTTCTCATTTTTTTAAAGGGGAAGCCAGAAGGGAAACCTTAAGTTCATGCCGTGACACTGTGGTAAAACATGTTACCCACCTTCTGTGTTGAAACTGATTCCTCCTGACCCAAATCAATCTCACTAACAGAGACAGAGCTCATAACTTTCAGAAAATCCTCACACAAGAAATTTAATTTTCTACTGGTCCCACTATTTTGTGGAAACTATATAATATGACCAAAGTCAAACTGAATTACTCAACACTTATGAACACAAAACTTGCATATTTAAACCATTTTCATGGAGTGAAGCCAAAAGCACAGACTTTGGAATCCAAAGACCTGGCTCTAGACACTTGCATGAGGTCAAGTTGCCAGTGGATAATAATTTCTGATTCCTTTCATCTTTAGATTAAGGGAACTGAATGATAGTATATAGTGTGTAAAGTGCCTTAAAATACATATACAATGATATTATTAAAATAGTTTGGATTTGGAATCCTTTAACAACCTAGACATTTGAGTATCTGCAATCTTTCAATTATTTCAGCCTACTAAATCATATACTGCTTGGAATTGTTTTTATGATTATCATCACCCTTGACTAAATCAAGCTAGACTTTGAAAATTAGGACACCTAAATTTTAATATAAGCTTTTAAAAAATAATTATTTTTAATTTTTATGGACATGTAGTAGTTATATATCTTTATAGGGTGATGTAAGTGTCTTTGTTGATTAACTGTATGAATCTGAGCAAATCACTTAAATATCATGTGCCTTAGTCTTATGTATGTTAGGTGAAGATAATAATTGCAATTCCACATGTCATAGTGAAAGTATAATAATAAAGTTTAGAATTTTAGAACCGGCATATATGCACGTCCATTTAAAAATTGATGATATATTACCAAATGTCAAAAATTGTCAGAATCAGTACATGGGATATATATTGTGTAATTTTTTTTAATACAGCAGAACCTCCATAGTTGACCACCTCCTGAAGTTGACCTAGTTTTCATAGACCAGACATGCACCCCATGGATGTCTCAGAACAGTAGGTCCCGCTCTTTCTGTTGACCACCCCTGCATGTTGACCAGCTTGTTATAGTCTCTTGGGCGGTCAACTTACACAGGTTCTACCATACTTAAAATAGGGCTATCTAATGAGATTTCACTGGACAGAATATTTTAAGCACATCCTATATCCATAATGTTAATCATTTCTAGTTCATAAATACTTATGATATTGTCCACAGTTCACTTTAAAACAGTATTTTGAGTCTGAAAGAATAAGGGAAACCCTTGAATAGCCCCAAGAGGGATAGACAGTACTGGAACTCAACGGGTACCCTGTGAACAGGAACCTTGTCATACTATCTCAGTATCCTGAGCTGTTGCTACCTGCCCAGTAGGTATTCAGTGGGCAGCTATTGAACTGAAATGGAGAGCTATACTCTATATATGAATTAAGAGCTATCCTTTATCTATATATGATGACAACAGAGCGAAAGTGAACTGAACTGGGAAGTCCTCTTCAGTATCTCTCCACAGGATCCCCCATGGGAGAGAAGTTGATGAAAAAAAAAGAACAGAGGAAATAAGTGTCCCTTTAGACACTGTTCAGCATGAAACAGCTACAAACATTATGCTACACGAATTTTGAACTACATGATAGTTCACTGAAAAATGATTTGAAATACCAAATGATAGATCTTCGAAAATATTGTCATTTTATTTGTGGGCACAAAACATTAGAAGGTAATCCGAGACCATCCATATTATTTAACTTTTCAATGCAGTAAGTCCCAAATATATAGTCACCTTAAAGAAAGAAATATAATATTGTCACTTGGAGTGAATTCAATATTTTAAAAAAAGTCTCCCTTCAAGAATTTATAATGTTTAAATGTTAGTGAAACATCTTTTTAAATATTAAATAACAACTCAAACTTTTCACTTAAAAATATTTTAAAACATTATGTTAGGATGACTAATTGAAGAGAAGAAATGAGCAAATATAATGACAAAAAAAGGAGATTCGTCCCATATCACAGAGATTAAAAATAAGCCAATGGGATAAGTGTCTTCCCCATACCATGCCTCCTGAGTTGTGACATGCCTGCCACCAACTGGTGAGGTGACTTAATGGTTCAAAACTCTTGAATTCTGGAGGATTTAACCTTGGCTGAAAATAAGAAGCACTGACCAAAGAATAAAACTCTATTAAATAGTGTTTTACTCAGATAAAATAAAATAGTTTTCCCTATATGCCATTGGTTTTAAATGATTCATCAAACACACAAATGCATATATATATATTTAGGATTCATACTGGGTGAAATAAAAATTTCTAAGACAATTACTTGGAGGATCTTACTCACATTTTATACCTATTTCTAAAAGAAGGTACTGGCATATTTAATAAATCATATGTTAATTAGTTTTAAAGCAAGTTAAATTAATAACAACAGTACTGTTGTATTTACATGGCATTATTTATTCATGAACCTGCTAGCAATTTGTGAATATTTGCATTTATAGTATTCCTTCCTCAAGTGTTTTATTTATAAAAGTGATTGTATATTTTTTGCCAGAAACTTTTTGAAACACCTTTTAATTTTAATTTGCTTCCAGTGAGTAATACTTTATGTCACATTTTAAGAAACTTACATTATTTTTTTAAATGTCATTATGTAAAAAATAAAGTTATAGCTTGGCTACCGATAGCTCAGCAGCTAGGGTGCCAGCCACATACACTGGAGCTGGCAGTTTGAACCCAGCCCAGGCCAGCCAAACAACAATGACAACTACAACCAAAAAATAGCCGAGCATTGTGGCAGGCGCCTGTAGTCCCAGCTACTTGGGAGGCTGAGGCAAGAGAATCGCTTAAGCCCAAGAGTTTGAAGTTGCTGTGAGCTGTCTCAAAAACAAACAAACAAAAGTCATTATGTAATCTCTTTTAAGAGAATATTAAAATGCAAGTAACAACTTTATTGCTTTTACAGTTTTTCTAGTTCATCCATTTGACATAAAACTTCCCCAAATTGAGATTATATTATATATCTTTGTATTTCCCATAAGGCCTCATTTATGCTATGGTACAAATAGACATCTAGTGGTAATTTATTATACCAAATTGAATATGCTGTTATCAATATTTTGTCATATATTAATATAACATTCTATAATTGTACACATTAACAGCATTTTAGACAATCCTGAATATTCAGTGAAATTTTATCCTGGATGATTTTATCATTATAATTCATTATGCTTTATAAATACTTATAAAAGCAAAAATATCATGATGATTGAAGTCACACAAGTGTAATTCTGGCTACTTAAGTTCTTGTTTTCAATATTAATATAACTAATGCCTCAAAAAGTTACCTTTTTACACCTATAGAAAGAATTTTAGCCAAGACAATCAATGCACACATTTAAAAGTATTAATAAACATTTATTCTCCAATCAGCAAGTTCCATTTTCTAAAGTTAGTTCCCATCACTGGTCTGATGGGATTTCACAAATCACTGGGTGCCAACCTTTATTCTGCTTGTCAATTCACACCTTGCCCTTCCCCACCCAGGAGTCCCAACTTGATTCCTACAGGGGGGTTGATGTGTCAGCACCGTGAGCCAAGTTCTACCTAGGGATTGATGTATCTAAGAACTCTAATCATAAGGCCTATTATTCTAATACTGAGTTTTGTTTTGCTGCCTTCTGCTGAGGATAGACTCCTTTTTGTGTTTCTGATTTTGTTTTCTAAGTTTGTCCAGACCGAGATTCTGCTATTTCCCAACCTCTGCAATAAGCCTCTCTGCACCTGGTCCACCCAGCTCTAACTGTCTGCTTTGCTCCCGTTGATTTCTCTGGAATTAGTTACTAAGCAAATGGACTCATGCACACCGCCAGCCCCTGTTTTTTCAGTTGAAATATCTACTTTCCCCAAGGGTCAGAACCAATACAAAAATACTGAAGCTTCAGGGAGCACAACTTTGCTATGCTATACTGCAATCATTTTTCTTCTAATTAAACATGTACGCTAATAAATCAGAAAGGGGAACTAAGTTGAGTGAAGTATAATAAAGCTTACAGATGGGCCATAAATCTAAAATTCACCTCTCACCAGAACTTACATTTTATATGTTGAAATGTATGATATTGTCAAAAAGAGAAAGGGGGTATTCTAATAACTCTTGTTGTTATCAAACTCTTATTTTATTTGCCGATAGCCGCATGTGATCTTATTTAATACATTAAATCATTTGTGTGTTATTTGTAGTAATACTATAGATTGCTAGGGGGGAAAATATTTCAACACATGGGCAGAATGAAATATCAAGCTAGTGAATACTTTTTCCTTTAGTTCTTTTACAGTCATACAGCATAAAATAATCTATATCAATCTTTTGTAAAATTGTTAAAAGCAAACATTGCTCCAGAGCTACTATTTGATATACCAAGTTTCAACCTGGACAGAATTTTTTACTGAAACCATAATAAATTTAGTTTTAGAACAGAAATGCAAACAGGACCTAAGAAATAAATCTGGAAACTGTCACTATTTGAAGAAAAGTTTTCAATGATAGAATTTTAATTTCTTTTTTTAAATCAAATACCAAAGTTATTTATGTTCAATAGGGGTAATTTTTTTTACAAGAGAAGACTATTACCAGTTAGTCACCCAAATTAAATAGCTATACAAGTCTAAAACACATTTTTATGTGTTTAAAAACATAATGGTTTGCAACACCTGCTTTTTTCTGCTTTCCATTTGCCTGGAATATAGATGACCACCCCTTCACCCTGAGTTTATATTTATCTTTTAAGGTAAGATGAGATTCTTGTGGCTCGGCGCCTATAGCTCAACCGGCTAAGGCGCCAGCCACGTACACCTAAGGTGGCAGGTTCGAATCCCCAGCCCGGACCCGCCAAACAACAATGATGGCTGCAACCAAAAAATAGCCAGGCGTTGTGGCGGGCGCCTGTGGTCCCAGCTACTTGGGAGGCGGAGGCAGGAGACTCGCTTGAGCCCAGGAGTTGGAGGTTGCTGTGAGCTGTAATGCCACGGCACTCTGCCCAGGGGGACAGCTTGAGGCTCTGTCTCAAAAAAAAAAAGATGAAATTCTTGTATGCAGCAGATATCCGACCTCAGTTTTTGCATCCAGTCAAACAGATTGTGCCTCTTTAGAGGACAATTTAAGCCATTCACACAGTCATGATTTAATAAAATAAAAAAGAAAGAAAGAAAGAAAGAAAGAAAACAATATAATGGCCTTATAATGACAAAAATGTTTCCTCTCCATCCACTATGAATAAAACTCCATGAATATTTTGTTTGCTTCTTCAAGACACACCATTTCCCTAGGTGTTTGTCACATTATTTCTTATTTTCCTTGAGAAAATATCTTTCAGTGTTTGCTACAGTTCACAATGTGACACTGCTCACTACTGGCCTGGATCTACCCAACAAGAAAATGATGTGGTATTGGGACCACAGAATTTTTATAAGCATTCATTCTTTCTAATGACTACATTATATTGGTCTCCACATAGACATATGAAATTTATTTTTTATATCTAATCATAAAGCCACCCTATGTAGCCACGTGGTATAACTCTCACACAGCATTTATATCAAAGAGACAAGATTATATGTCATGTTGTTATGAAAATGTATATGCAAAAGTACATTGGGAATAAAAAAAAATCTATTTTCATTTGATAGAGAAGCTAGCCCTTGATTTTTGTAACCTTATAATTTTACAGGATTTCATATTCTGTGCAAGCATTTCAATTGGTTCTTGCCACACAGGAAGGAAATGACTCCAGACTATATTCACAAGGCTAATAACCCTAAAGGTGTGTTTTTTATAGGCAAAAATTCCAATTAAATTTTTCACTGTTTTGTCTTCATTAAGGGGACTTCATTATTAGGTAAAATAAAAAAATTTTCTTTGACAAACAAAAACTTTGAAACCTTTTTTTATACTACAATAATGTGTATAGGTGTGTTATACAGTTAAAAAAATTTTTTATTCATTTTTTTCACTTTAAAAATGTAGACATAACCATAAAAGATACTGAACTAATATAAATTTCATTAATAGTAACCTACAGCTTTCTTTGAAACATGCTTATTATTTTTCTTTACCAATATATGTTTGTGACTTAAAGTTTAACCACTTAATTTTGGTCTTTCTTTCTTCTCTCAATTCCTCCACCTCTCATTAATTTTTCCTCTTTTCAGGGGAGGAAGCATTGGTGAGTCTTTCACAGAACAAACAAAAATACCATCTTCAAAAACTCAGTGAGTTACTGTGGATCATGAATGTTGTTTTTAAAATATCTTCTCGCATACATCAAGAATTTCATGAGAAATTGATAAACCTCAGAGTGTAATAAATGCTTCTAACAATTACAACTTACTATGTGGAATTTGAGAGATGGGCATACTACTTTTTAAACATAAATTGAAGCACTGTCTATAATGTTTGAATTTTCTTTCATTATGTATAATGTAATTTCATTTTTCTTTACTCTCGGGATCTAAATTGGCTCTAAAAATCTAATTTATATTATATTTTATACTAATAGTTAGAAGTTTGCCAATACTATTGTTTGAAAATCCCCTCCAAAACTCATGTTGAAATTCTTTGCTATTTTAACAGTATTAAGAGATGGGCCTTTCATAAGGTTTAACGTCTTTTAAAAATGGGAATTTTGAAGGTATGTTCTCTTTGTTTCAGATGCCTGCTTCCCCGTCTGCCTTCTGCCTTCTACAATGGGCTGATACACCACAAAGACCCCTACCACATGCTGGTACCACATGCTTAAGACTTTTCAGCCTTTAGAATTGTGAGCCAAATAAACAGACTCGGCACCGATAGCTCAGCAGCTAGGGTGCCAGCCACATACATTACAGCTGACAGGTTTGAACCTGGTCTGGGCCTGCTAAACAACAATGACAATTACAAAAAAGTAGCCGGGTATTGTGGTGGACACCTATAGTCTCAGCTACTTGGGAGGCTGAGACAAGAGAATCATTTAAGCCCAAGAGTTTGAGGTTGCTGTGAGCTGTGTTGCTACAGCACTCTACTGACAGCAACATAGTGAGACTCCATCTCAAAAATAAATAAATAAATAAATAAACAAATTTCTATGAGAGAAATAGAGAGACTCTATTTCTAACAGAGTCTCACTTTGTTGCCCTTGGTAGAATGCTGTGGCATCATAGCTCACAGTAACCTCAAACTCTTGTGCTCAAGGATTCTCTTGGCTCTGTCTCCCAAGTAGCTGGGACTATAGGCACTCACGATAATGCCCAGATATTTTTAGAGACAAGGTCTCCCTTCTGGCTCAGGCTGGTTTTGAACCTGTGAGCTCAGGCAATCCACCCACCTCAGCCTCCCAGAGTGTTAGGATTATGGGTGTGAGCCACCATGCCCAGCCAACTTCTATTGTTTATAAATTACCTAAACTGTGATATTCTGTTATAGCAAAATTAAACGGATTAAGACAGTCAATGTATAAAAAATTCGTGGCACTTAAATTTTAGTTATAACAAATTTTAGCAAAAGACAAGTGAATGAAGTGACTATAAAAAGAAGCAACATATCGTAATGCATTACTACAACTAAAACATAAAATTTTAGAAAATTTGAACATATTTATTTTACATATATGTATAAATACTACATAATTATGTATATAACTATATACAGTTTACATAAATACATGCAATTACATACATCCATTGAGTATATAAATAATTGTATAAATAGATAATAATTAGGAAAGGCAACTTAAGAGGGAATGGGACAAAACGCCAACATACCACTAAAATAATTGAAGTTGTGAGGCCTAGGACACAGGGAAAGTGACTGATGATAGTTAATTTGATAAAGGTCGTTCAGGAGCAAGTATAATAAGGACTTATTTTTCAATAATTCATATCAGAAATGTTCCAAAACTTACTGAAAAGATTAGGAAAAATGTACATTAAGTTAGACACATCACATGAACTCTATAAAAAAAGAGTACATTGTGGTACAGCAGTAACTGTGAATCCTACTTGGTAGCTAGGTTGAAATGAGATATAATATGGAGGTGGCTTGGGAAACCCAGAGAGGAAGCTCTGAACACACACTACTCTCATTAATTGTTGAGAGTGAAAGCCTAAGTGAGATATGTAACTGCTTCAAAGTTCCCCGTACTTGCTGACTCCACAGCTGTCACAGGAATATTAGAGATCTGTACTCACTGGCTTTGAGCTTGACTTGGCTTTGGATATTCAGGCAGTACAACAACTACCTTGCACTGTGGAAAAGATCCTACCTCTCTCTTAGAGTGCTCTCACTGAGATAATGAGGACCCCACGAAATGAAATATTATGTAAAACAGTCTTCCAAAGCAAGGGAAAACAAGAAAAAAATGCATGTTTTAGGTATAATTTACTATAAAACTGTACTTCCTGTATCTACTGCACAACATATTTTTAGAACAGACTCACCATGAAAATATCTCTGAAGATTTCCCAAAAGGTCCATAAATAATGACTTTAAAACAAGGGACTGAAAACAAATTGAGAGATTCTTAAAGAATTAGATGACCAGCAAGCATGTGCTCAATAGAAGAGCAGTAGATAGAATTAACGCCTCCTCAATGGTGGTCACAGGAACACGGTCATCTCAGGGAGGAAAAATCTCACAATGATGATGACGGTGATAGAGTAATGTGAATGGCTGCTAGAATTCATGGAGTATGCACTACCTGGCAAAATATTTTTAAGTGCTTATATAGATTTTTCACCTTCTATCCTCAAATAGTACACCAAGACAGAAGCCTAAACATCAAAGAGAATGGATAATGTGTTCAAAGTTACATAGCTAACACGTAGCAGGGCTCAGATGGGAATCCAGGCAGTGACTTTAGAACCTATAATCTCTTAAACATAACACTCAAGTAACTCCTATTTACTAATACTAACACTGGTATTCCATACCTTACCAAATATACATCTGATGATAGCATTAGACTTAAAAACAATTAGAATTAAGTCCAAACTAAAAGCTGCCAAAACCACAAATCTACTACAGAGCAGAACCTGATATAGATAACTGACTTGATATATCTCAGAAAGCAGAAGAAAAGGTAAAGCAAACAAGAGAAACAAAATTTACATACACACACTCAGAAATCACTGAGAATGATGCTATTGGTTGGAATCAAAGGCCTTTAGGCAGGAACAGGGACATGGGGCCCAGGGAAGAAGGAGGATGGAGGAGAAGGGACCAGGCACAACCAACAGGCCTGGAAAATACCCAGCAGAAAGTTTCATAAGTGCCACCGAGTGCCCAAGTGGCCCATGCAGACATTAATCAACAGCTGTAGCTGGGTGGGACATATCAGGAAGAAAGACCCCCAGGGGACGGGGCAAAGGGAACAGCGAACAGAGAAGCAATAACCACGAGCCACTTTAACTCCAAAGAGCCAAAGTGTGCCACCATTAACCAGGAGAGCAAAGCACTTTAGGCTTAAAAACCCATAATGTTCTCTGAGTTTTCTTTCTGCTGTAGGTCCTTGGTCTCAGATATTTGAAGAACCACCAAGATCAGTGATCAGATAGATTTATTAGATAGAAAGGAATAGAGAGGGAAGAAAAGGCACCAGAGCCTCTGGCAGGGGAGACACTCAAGTGAGATATCCCAGAGGGTCTTTTGTCTAGGGGACTTATGTTGTGTTTGTAGATAGGGAGATCTTAAGTTCCATTTGGCTGGGACTTGGCAGACTTCAATGTTGATTAGCAAGTAAATGAGTGAAATAAGAAATGAATGTAGTCCTTCCAGCTGAGGGCAAAAATGGCAGGAAGTCGACTCCAGAAGAAGCCCAGCTTACACGAAATACTGGGAAAATGGTTTTTCTGCTGTCTTACTTGTATTCAGAGAGTACAGTTTGGAGAGAAAAATCCTGTTTTCTTGGGTCTGGAGAAGGGGGTCCTTGTCTAGCCCTGAATGGGGGAAATCTGGTATCACCTAGACCAAGAGCCAAAAGGGGCAACCTGGCCGGGGCCACTTCTGCTGCCCTGGAGGCCTTCCTCTTTCCTTTCTTCTCAACAAATTCTCTTGTTTTCACTTACTTCCAATCCAGGAATTCATACTTTGATTCCTGAGACCAAGGACCTGGCAGGACAATTCTGCTATCTCTCTGACAACTTTAAGTGAAGACATATTTAGTAGCATAATTTCGGTGACGACAACTAGCCTGTGTCTTCATTATAAAAAACTATTAAATCTCAAAAACAACAGAGCAACTTCATCACAACCTGGAGGATGAAAGGTTATAAGAGGAAATGTTACAACCAATCAATTTCTCTTGCACTTGACATTGCAACAGAAAAACTTATAAAGGCAAGGTCTCAGAAAAATACCATCTGTTTAATTTTCTCAAGAAAATCATTAGCCAGAGAGGAAGAAAATCGAGGTAATAGACTATCAATTACAGGAAAATATTGATGTGGGCTCTCCATCCTAGTAGACATTCTTTCAGTTTTAATAAATATTTACACACAAATATAGTCATCAGAGCACTTTCATAATAACAAAAAGGTATAAGCATATTAATATCTAAATTTAAGAAATAAACTTTTTGATGGAATATTAGAAAATCTTCACATAAAAAGCATGAAAACCGTTACAATAGAGATCTGATATAACTTGCATTGAAAACCAGAAGGATGGGCTTGGCGCCTATAGCTCAACTGGCTAAGGCGCCAGCCACGTATACCTAAGGTGACGGGTTCGAATCCCCAGCCCAGACCCGCCAAACAACAATGACGGCTGCAACCAAAAAATAGCCGGGTGTTGTGGCGGGCGCCTGTGGTCCCAGCTACTTGGGAGGCGGAGGCAGGAGACTCGCTTGAGCCCAGGAGTTGGAGGTTGCTGTGAGCTGTAATGCCAAGGCACTCTGCCCAGGGGGACAGCTTGAGGCTCTGTCTCAAAAAAAAAAAAAAAAAAGAAAACCAGAAGGATGGAAAAACTAAGTGTTTATTATGGTGTTACGTCTATGATAACACAGAAATGAATCTAATGGAATGACAGAAGTTTGGACTCTTTTCCTATTTCTGTGAGGACTAGAAGATTTGTGAGCTTTCTAATTTTGATCAACTAAGTCATATTACATTTATTTAAAAAAAATTAAAGGAGAATACTTTAAGAAACTATAGAATTAAAAAGAGCAAAAATAGTACCTTATTATATGGTGATTGAAACGACTATTTGCTAGGTATAGAATTGTTGCAATTATTTGTATTTTAACAACAAACATACCATAAAATCTCATTGCAAAATGTGAGAACGAGACAATGTTGGAAGTAGTTGAAGTTCCAAGAAATATAATAAAAAGGAAAAGTCAGTTGTTATTTACCGTATTATTCAAGACAAAGTCTCCTTGCTCCTTCTACTTCACCATTTTTATCATCACTCAAGGTGAGATAACAAATTTCCGAACAAATATATGTTACTTCAGGAAATAGCACTCATAAAATAAGCATAGTTTAAATTATTGAAAAGTACTCTTCTTACAGCACTAAATACCTGGAGATTATACGATGAAGATGAAAAAATGCATTATGCTTGGTTCACATGTTATGCGGATGTAGAAATTCATTATAGTTTCCTCTTATTTTGAAAAAGAAAATTCTTTTATGTTTTTATACTTGCCTTTTCATTTATTTAACAAAAGCACACCTACATTCTGGAGATTTTGGCAGCAGCATAAATGTTATCATCTGTGAAGGACATTGTATTATCAGAAATATTTCCATAATAAAATAATATATACAATATGTGATCTGTGTATTTATTTGTCAGGATTAGAAAGAAAACAGTCTTTAAGACTCATGGGAGCATAAGCCAAATGTGACAGGCTTGAGTGATGACATAATACCCTCGTGTCTGTGATGGAGACACAAAACAGCAAAGGACACAAAACTGTCAGTCTTGTTGTTTATCTTCTATCTGAGACTAATAAAAGAAGGAAGTTGATGGACAGCACATAGACACTGCTAGACATGCACTGGTCACCTTTTATACATATACAGAAGTACAGTGCTGATGGTTTGAAAGATACCTTACTTCTATAGCTTTCTAAGATGTCTTTACCTAACAAAATAATAATAAGGGAATTTAAAATGTGAGTATATGGTATGTTCTTAACTCTCTTAGAAATGACTGTTTTCTTGAAGTACTATTTGTATAGAACAAATGCATGCCTGTGTGTGGAGGTGTGTGTGTTATATGTGTTTATGTACGTGTGCCTATATACAAACACACTTACGTGTTCAGGAAGAGAGAGAGTAGGAGAGACGTCATGGAAGAAAGCAGAAAAAAATTAGAGATAAACTAAGGGAGAGTAAAAAATCAAAGAACACCAAGCGTGTGAATTCTATTTCCTAATACATATTCCAAATAAATCAATCAATGATTAATGAGAACGTTCTCACAAATCCTTGAATATGTATGGAGGAAGTCCCGAAGAAGCAGTAAGTGCTTGCACTGATTTTTAAGAGTTTGCAATTTATTTGAAGGGGATTAAATGTACAGATATAAAATATGTAGGTGATAATTGCAAAGCAACATGAAAACAAGTGAATGATAATGTGGCATAAAATTCACAACTCAGAGCTAGGGATAGAAAGTAATTAAATAAGATCTGATGAGTTCAGAAAACTATTTTGGAAACTTTGTATAGGAAGTTAGGGTAGTGTCTACTGAAACAGGCTGAAGGAGATAAAAGGCCAAAGAGTTTGCTCCAGCAAAAGAAAGGACGCATCTAATAACACTGTGGCTAGCGCCGGAAAAGAAACATGCATTTTTATATATACAAATATATTCTGATCTCACCCGTTCTGCACTTATTTTGCCCTTCTTAGCAAAATGGAAGTAAGTACCAATATGCCTAAAAAAATTTGGCCACTTCTGGGGCTCTCTTCCTATGGCTCCCTCTGTCTGCAGGGTTTTGCCTGCAAACTGCCCAGTTGTGAATTGTTTATTTTGAAAAGCTATCTATCTCACAGTTTTTTGCATGGAAATATTGTTTTCCATTCTCATTGGAATACTTTATTTTTCTGAATCCTTTAAATATAGTTCTCATTTTATGTATGTATTTTATGATGTAATTACTGTTTACATCTAATTTTATGAAGTATTACTGTTTCCTTGTAATATCATCGTGTCCATTTACAAGTTCCCTAAGAGCGGCTTTGTGCACACACGAACCTGTGTCCATTTATAGCTTAAGTATCAGCTGTGAAGTAACATAGCTTAAGTCACAGCTTAGAGTCATGAAAAAATGGACATGGCGTATTCAAACATGTTATTTTCATATTATCATTTGGGAGAAATAAACTTTCCACATCCAACTGTAAAATTTTCAAAAGTTTTTCCTGAAAATTCCAATGCAATTCACTCAGAACTTATTTGTTTGTATCCTGCATTAAAATTTTATATTTTACCAGTAAACACATATCCCATCACCATTCAGATGTACCAGTGATTTTAGATGAGATGGTACAAGAGTTTATATTTTAACTCAATACATTTGTTACAAACACAAAATAATTAAAATATGAAGAAGAAAACAAAACACATATTGATCCTCCAAACAGGATAAGCAGAGAATAAACATATAATGGGTGAAGAGTGATACCAAGGAAGGCTCTAAGGCTTGCTTAGTTGTAGGTCTAAAGTTTGCTCCTGGGGAGTGAAAAGAGATTTAAATGTTCCAAGACACAAACAGGAATAGGGACAGAAAGTTTTGGAGTAAGTATCTCCAACTCTTACAAGGAAGCTAAATATAAAAGCTCACCACCACCTGGGCTGTGGTTTAGAACAGCTTTCAGATCTATAGGAGGGAGGACATAGTCTCAGCCTTGTAATCAAGGACTAACCAAACTGCCACTCTCTCCCTGTGACACAGTGTCTGTTTCTTAGCTTTGTGGATTTGGAAACTTATTTTTATAGGATTACAAAGAGTTGATTAAAATTTGGGGAACTGACACGCATTAACAAGTAGATGGATGGATAATAAACAAACAGAACTGCCTCCTGACTGGATCTTCACACCCTGGAATGCCATTGAAAAGCTGGCTCTGGGCTGGAAGCCTAAGGAGTTACGTAATAACAGATAAGATAGCATTCAACGGGACAGAAAGAGTGACCAGAGAAAGGAGAAAGTGAGACGTGGAATGAAGAGAGGAAGGAAGACAGGGGAAAAGACAAAAAGAATCCTCACTTGGAAGAGTATACAAAACAAAACTGAATGAAAATCATATTATGGATCAGGAGTACAAAGATTATAAAGCAGTTTTTAGATGCTTCTAGTAATAAAGGAATAATTTTTATTAAAATCAAGTAAGATCTTATTAAACAAAAACAGAAATGAAAAGGAAAAACCTATAGGACAATATGAAAAAGGCAATTTCAAATACTGTTAGACAGTGTAGTCACAAGAAATTAGCAAATTTATTGTTCTTTTTTTTTTTTTTTGAGACAGAGCCTCAAGCTATCACCGTGGGTAGAGTGCTGTGGCTTCACAGCTCACAGCAACCTCCAACTCCTGGGCTCAAGCGAGTCTCCTGCCTCCGCCTCCCAAGTAGCTGGGACCACAGGCGCCCGCCACAACGCCAGACTATTTTTTGGTTGCAGCCATCATTGTTGTTTGGCGGGTCCGGACTGGATTCGAACCTGCCACCTTAGGTGTACGTGGCTGGCGCCTTAGCCGCTTGAGCCACAGGTGCCAAGCCATATTTATTGCTCTTATTGAGGATTCAATGGCAAAGAGCTCAGAAAGATGAAGCTGTTCAAATCCATCTATCTATTATTTTTATAATATGGCAACAGTTGAGAAGAAGCTAAATTAAGAGCCTACTATATATATAACAGTATACCAAACCTGAATGGCATAGTAGTATTACTTGAGCAAATAATTGCTGAAACTTTACCAAAACTGAAGAAATACCTTAAGAGGGAAAGTTACAGGCAAATCCCTCATGAATAGAAATGCACAGAATGAAGAGGAACTGAAGAGATACATACAAAGGATCACATACCAGTACACTTACCAATTGGAGCTTATTCTAATAATGCAATGTGTTTATAACTATGAGAATATCAATGAATGTATTATTCCACACCAACAAACAAATGATGGAAAACTCATAATCATATTAAATGATGCATAAACGTATTTTTTGAGACTAATAACAATTATGATAAAACTCTTATAATGTAAAGTTTCGAAGACAAGGAAACTGATGACTTTAATTTTCATGTAGATAGTCATTCTAATTATGCTTCTAGTTCTTTGACTTGATCATTGAAATATCCCACCTTCTACGCTCTCTCAGCCAGTCTCTGTGGAGGTATTTTGCAGTTTTTCATAGACAATACATGCAGCCCTTCCATATTCCACACATCCTGCTGGCTGACACCAACTCTCACTCCTCCGTCCACTCCCTCAGAGATCCCTTTAATCCAACCAGAACCTTTCCTCTTTTGATGCTGCCACACTTTCACTGTTATCCTTGCCGTTCAGGTACTCTCTTCCAATATTGCTCAGCTTGGATTTCCTGGTCAGTTTTAAAATTCATTCACTCAGCCAATACGCATTAGCAAGTGCTGTAGATGTCCTTGGTGGCACATTGGGACCAAGACCACTTCCTGTTTTACTTAGGTTTCTGCTGCTGTAAAAGAATGCCACAGCCTAGAGAACTTATTAAAAGAGGTATCATTCTGGAGATTGGGAAGTCCCATATCAATGTGCCAGCACCTGGTGGGGGCCTCTTGCTACATGAGGCAGAAGGAAGGGCAAGTGAGCACGCAAGACAGAAATAAAATAAAGGGAGTCAACCTCCTGGGATAATTCACCTGCTACAGTGACAAGGGCATGGATATATTCAAGAACACAGAACCTTCTTGACCTAATCACCTCTTTGTGGCCTCACCTCCAAATACCACTACATTGACAATTAAATCTCAATATGATTTTTTTATTTTTTATTAAATTATAACTGTGTTCATTAATGGGTCTATGGGGTACAATGTGCTGATTTTATATACAATTTGGAATACTTACATCAAACTGGTTAACATAGCCTTCGCCTCTCTTACTTGTTGCATTAAGACATTTATAGTCTACTCTTAATGGATTTGGCATGGACCCTTGCATTATGCACAACCGGTGAGGTCCCGTGATTATTCTCCCTCCAACTGGCCTCCCCCTTCCCTTCTCACCCTCTTCTTCCCTCCTTCATTCTGGGCTATAGTTGTGTTTAAAGGGGACACGCCAACCACAGCACTGCCTTACACTCATTCTCATCTTCCTCACCTCTTGTTTACTTCAGCATATTCACTTGGGCATAACACACTTGAGTTAAATAGAATTCAGATTACTCCCTGACTCATGCCTATACCTGCATATAAAATGACTTCATCCTCTCTCCTGGGTTCAATGCCATCGATACACTGACAGCTGCCATATTTACATCTCTTGCCTGAACGTCTATCTTCTCTTAACCCATGACCCAGTATTCAATTGACTTGATGCTTCTACTGAATACCTAATAATCACTTCAGAATTAACATATTCAAAGCAGAGTTCTCCACACCATATCTTTCAGTTTTTTACACCTCTAAAAACTCCAGCTATCCAGTTTCTTGGGCAAAGCAACTTTTGAGTTCTTTTTATGCCTCCATTTTAACTTTTTACCCAGTAGGTATGAAATCAGCAAATGCTGACAGTTTTATAATCAAAATTCAAATTCACTATTTATCACACCTGTATTATACTGGTTTTACCATGGACTAAGCCATCCTTATATTTTACCTGGATTACTAAATATGTCACTCCATCCATATAGTTCATCTTATAAGAAAATAATTTATTGGGCCAAGTGCAGTGGCTCACACATGCAATCCTAGCACTCTGGGAGATCAGGGCAGGATGATCACTTGAGCTCAGTAGTTCAAAACCAGCCTGAACAAGAGCAAGATCCCATCTCTACTAAAAATAGAAAAACTAGCCAGGCATCCTGGTGCTTATAGTCACAGCTACTCATGAAGCTGAAGCAGGAGAAATGCTTGATCCCAGGAATTTGAGGTTGCTTGAGCTATGAGGGTGCCACAGCATTCTAGCCTGAGTAACAAAGTAAAATTCTGTCTCAGGCTCGGCGCCTATAGCTCAGCTGGCTAAGGCACCAGCCACGTATACCTAAGGTGGCAGGTTCGAATCCCCAGCCCGGACCCGCCAAACAACAATGACAGCTGCAACCAAAAAATAGCCGGGCGTTGTGGCGGGCGCCTGTGGTCCCAGCTACTTGGGAGGCAGAGGCAAGAGACTCGCTTGAGCCCAGGAGTTGGAGGTTGCTGTGAGCTGTAATGCCACAGCACTCTGCCCAGGGGGACAGCTTGAGGCTCTGTCTCAAAAAAAAAAAAAAAAAAAAAAAAATTCTGTCTCAAAAAAAGAAAAGAAAAGAAAAGAAAAAGAAAAAATAATCTATTACAAGTAGTTTGATGTCCAGTGGCCCCTATGAACTTCTATAAAGTTAAAATTTGGCATTACTCATAAATGATGGGTCATTAATGGATTAACTGAAAATTATAATTATTTAATGCAAAATTTGAGTTACTATGATTATTCTAGACCGAATAAACATTAACATATACATGTATGTTGTTTTCATTTTGGAAACTAATATTGTCACCATTCCCTTAATACGGATTATGTTCTCACAAGCTTGGAAATAGTCTCAAAATGTATTTCAATTATTGTGACTCAAAAACTTTCTCTAGGATTTTAGCTCCAATGTTCTACAAAAAATGTATAATATAAAGGATACCAAACTGTTTGGAGTTATCTAGGGAGAGAGATTTTGTCTACTGCTTTTATGAAGGTATTATAAAATTGTACTTTCTTGATAAGCATTCAGAAATAAATAGCAGTGGAGTAATTAAAAGGAAAATAAGAAGCATTCTAATTATGAGAACTACAATAGTTAGTGTCTTAGCGCTAAATAAAATAGTGAGAATGAATTCACTGAAATAACATGAGACATCATTATCTAAAGAAAGTTTTGAGAATAAAATATACAGGATCCAGATCAAAGTTGTTTCTCTGACCAAAGTAAAAATGGCTCTAACAAGCAATGAATAACTTACATAATTAATTTTTTGCTCATGCTACTTATTAATGAAAATTATTGCAATTGTGCAGCATGGAGTAGATTGGGTTGACCCACAGAAAAAAAAGTCCACCTAGCGTGAGCGATGAGGGTAAATATATATGTTTTTGATAATATACCCAGAAAAATATATTGAATTTTATTTCAAGCTACTTTTGACTTTTTATGATATTATCAGCTTTGAATTAAACTATACTCACTTATTAAAAGAAACATAAATTATAGCAAATGTAAAATATTTTATTCATTCCAATATATTTTAAGTTGGATAAAGTCAAGAACTAGATGTGCATTATTAATCATTATAACTCAGCATCTGACAAATAAGTATTCTTAAGTTGAGTTTCTCTTATTACTATCACAATTAACAAAAAATCTAATAAGTAAAACATCAGCTAGTATTTTAAAATGTGTAACCATTTTCTCAGATATTTATACCTGTCCAGGCCACAGAGGATAAAGTCTGATTTCCAGAGGATACATACATCTTCACGTACTCACTTGAACATTTGATGGGCATTAACATGTTCTAAACGGGATTGCTAATCGTCCTCCACAACATCTCCTCCCCATCCCATTTTACCTCAACTCCATCCTTGCACAGGCCGTAAACCATGACATCATCTTTAATTCCTCACGTCTAACAGTTAACAAATGCTTTTAGCTCTGATTCTAATTACATAGCAGGAATTTGACCTCTTCTTACCACCTCTCCTGCTAACTTCCTACTTCAAGACACAAATATCTCTCACTGAGATTATTGAGACTCCAAATTGATCTTTCTGGTTACTCCTATAGCTTATTGTCAATCCAACATCCAGAGTGATTCTGCCAAACATCAGCTTATATCATTCTGTTGCTTTTTTTTTAGTTTTGGACAGGGCTGGGTTTGAACCTGCCACTTCTAGTATATGGGGCTGGTGCTCTACTCCTTTGAGCCACAGGGCCGCCCACACCTCATATCATTCTTATGCTCAGACATAGTCTTTCCAATAGTCTTTAGTCCTACTCACTGTAAAACTCCAAGTTCTTATAATGGTCTACTGGATTCTGCACAATCTGCTTCTCTCACCACTACTTCTGTGACCCGTGATCACACTTCTCTCCCTTGCTCACTCTCCACTAGCCACACTAGCCTCAATGCAGCTCTTAGACGGCAGCAGCTACGCTCTCACTTTTCAGAGCTCTAACACATCTACATTGTGATACTTTTGCCCCTGACAACCACAAAACACGTTCTCTCTCTCCTTTAGGACTTTTCTGATCATCCTAGTTGTTATTACCTGAATGTTTGTGTCCCCTCAAAATTCACATGTGGAAACCCTAACCCCATAAGAAGGCTCTGCATTAGTGCCCTAATAAAATATGCCCCCAATAACTCAAAAGTTCCTCCAATCATGAGAGGCACACAGAGAGGGTGCCATCTAGAAGCAATAAGGCAGGACCTTACGAGACACTGAATATGTCAGCACCTTAGTCTTGAATTTTCCACAACCAAAACTGAGAGAAATCAGCTTTTTTTTTTTTTATATACTACCTGGTTTGTTATATTTTTTCATAGCAACCCAAACAAGACTAAGACACAAATTAATATTAAAAATCCCCCCAAAGTATCTCATTCCTGTTTAGTTTTTCTCCATAAAACAAATTACCATATAAAATAATATACATAAATGTTACTTATTTATCTTACTCTCTGATCCCTCCACTTCTATAAGCTCCATGTAGTCCAAGATTTTTGATATTTTTTTTTCCCATTTTGCCTCCTGAGAAGAACGGGTGGTGGGATATAATATGTAATCAAGAAATAATTTTGAATAAATGGATGGATTTCATACTAAGTGTAAGCAGTATCCAAAAGAATGTATTGAAATTATTTATGGTGCTTAATCACATTTCTATATTTCAAAATAAATACATAGATATCAACAGTCTCACAGTATACAAATTCAAAGAAGTTCACGATATAAAAGTTAAAAGATTTACTCAAATACTAATAAAAATAACTTAGAAATAGTATGTGCTTTTCGAAATCTAATACTTGAGTAGATTAAATGGAAATGAGAGGAAAATTAAATGAACAATTCACTCGTAGAATGAACACAATGGCTATTATAAATACGGCAATAGTTCCTTAAAGTTTAACACAATTCCAACTAAAATTCCACTAATTTCTTTTTAATTCATGCAAATAAGAATAACATAAAACCTGACAAAAGTACAACACAGGAAATGTTTAGGGTGTTTTGACAACATGTACTATAAGCAACTACACACCAAGAAAAGTCAGGAAAAGCATTCCTAAGAAAGTGATGATTGCAATTCGATTTAGAGAAGAGGAAAAAACAACAAGGTGAGGAGTATCTGGGGGCGGAGGCTAGTTGTCAAGTGAGAGCAATTTGCAAGAAGCTTTTATAACAGGAAAATTATTATGTCACTTAGACAAGTACAAGATAGCATGTATATTTTCCCAATTATGTTTAAACGTGGAAAAAAAGAAACTAAAATGACAATAGGGATTTTTATCTATACATACATATCACAGCAGTAATAAGCCCCTCTATGTGAAGTTCAGGTGAATGATTAATGTGTCGGCACGAAGGTGCTCGGGTAGCCTTTGGCATTCTATTGCAAAAGGTGAACTCAGCTAAGTCCAGCAAGGAACATTTGCCAATCCTATAAAAATACAATATAAACTGTTGACCTGCCAGTGCACATAGCCATGAGTAAAGTGTAATTGCATTCAACTCACGTACTTCAGGTAATAACAAGTAGTTTATTATCATTGCAGGTGCAGAAACCTGCCAACATTTCAGCCATCTGGGCTTCCTTGGGGGCAGTATACAAGTAAAATATGTGAATGAAATATGTGAGTTGAATTCAGTTTTATTCATGTTTTTTTTTTCTGTTATAGGCTCAAATGATACTGCTTTATATATTTTGGAAAAGTAATTCTGCAATGTTAGTTTACTTTAGAAAGCCATTGACTTTTACTAATTTAAGCCCATTAGTGTTCTCATTGAAGTGCTTGTGTCTGAATGATAATGGATGTTCAGATGGCATTTTATAACAAGAAAATTGTGTTAAATGTAATATAATTGAATAAACAAAAGTTATAATTCCTCAGGGGTTATTGAACGATCTATCTTTTAACATGTTTCATCAAATGCAGTATTAAGACACAGAGGTTCTATTCATTAGCAGTTAAGCATATGCTATCACAACTTATCAGAATATTTCACTTTTAGTAAAAGACACTAAGCCTTCTTATAGCTAAAGGCAGAGATGTTATGGGAGGCTCCACGCTACAATTTTACAACCGAAACATGTTTATTTCCCATCAACGGGCTGTCAGGTTTTTCTCCATTGCTAACACAAAACCAAGTAAAATAATTAGAACTGAAAGTTAATGGTCGACTCAATAGTTAGCTTTTGATTCTTCCCACTTTGTAACTCATTACCTATAAGCACCCAAGGTAAGCGAGTCTGGTTGCTTGGCTTTTTAATTTTACCTTGTCTTTGACCTGAGCTTTAACCTCTACAAGGAGCTAAATGCTTGTATTCCTCCAAAATTCAAAATATGTTGAAATGTGATGGTATTTGGAAGGTGATTGTGTCACAAGGATGGAACCCTCAAGAATGAGATTAGACCTGCCGTGGAAATGACCCCAGAAAGCTGACTTGCCCTCCTTGGGCTACGTGTTGGTACAGCGAGAAAACAGCAGTGGACAAGCTATTGGAGAGTCCCCCCCCCAGAACCCAACTGTGCCAGCACCTTGGTCCTGAACTGTCAACCTTTGAAACTGTAGGAAATAAATTCCTGTTGTTTATAAGTTAACCAGCTTGTGACACTGTGTCACAGCAGCCTGAACTAAGAGAACATCCTCCAGAAAATGTCTTGCATGTTATCACAGGAGCCTGACTTGCCTGTCCGTCCCTGACACAAAACCACAGGAACAGGCAATTTTTTCTTACTTTCCCAAGCATTGTCTCTTCATTTGTCCTAAATGTGATTTATAGATAAGCTTTTGGTTTTTACTATAATAATACAGACTAACAAAATATTTCTTTGTTTTGCTATTTCAGAATTCCAAGAGTTTTGTGCTCGCTTCAGCAGCACGTATACTAACATTGGAATGATACAGAGAGGATGAGCATGGCCCCTGTGCAAGCATGACAGAATTCCAAGAGTTAATTAAATTGAGCATTTTAAATATATTATTTAATGAAAAAAACCTAAATCATCTCAAATTTTCCATCTTCTCATTTCCAACCAACTTACTACTAGGCATAATATGTTGAGGCCTATAATTATTGAATATGTTTCTGATAGTAATTTAATGGTATAGAACACAAATATTAAGCAGTCTATCATGTTCCTGAAGAAATAATAAGTAGCATATAGGTTAAGGCAATCCATTACAATGAGGAAAGGATTCGATGAATTAGGTAAGTAAATAAATCATTCTTATAGCAAGTTAAGAGAAACTGGCCAAAATTCAATAAACTGTTTGAAAGAATACAGAGTAGTTAACTAAATGTGTGCTGCTTTATTTTATAATAAATATAGAATGTGTGTTAGCACCTGAACATTCAGAGATGAAATGGATTAACACAAATTTCTGAAACGAATAAACATAAAATACTGATGCAATAATAGGCTAATGAGTTATATAGAAGAAAGGTGCTATATTTATGTCTGCCTAAGTGGAACAACACAAGTGTTCGATTTCCTTACTATCAATGGCCACTCAACTCTAGTAAAGAAAATTAAATTTCTTTTTGAAACAGAGTCTTGCTCTGTTGCTTGGACTCTGTTGCCAGAGTACTGTGGCATCTTATGGGTATGATAAGAGGATTCAGCTTTGTTCCACCCCGCTCTGGAAGATGAGTGAGTCATCAACTAATCTGCCCCTGCAGGAAACAAAGGATTAACCGGGTGGCATCTAGCTCCACAGTCCATGCTCCCATTTCCTTTGTTTTCTTTAATCCTGTTTGTGTTTGGTAAGCATCTTAAGAAGTAAAAGTAGGCTTAGAGTCTGTAGCTCAGGGGCTAGGGCGCTGGCCACATACATCAGGGCTGGAGGGTTTGAACCAGCCCAGGCCTACCAAACAACAATGACAACTACAAAAAAAAAAAATAGCTGGGCATTGTGGCAGGCACCTGTAGTCCCAACTACTTAGGAGGTTGAGGCAAGAGAATCACTTAAGTCTAAGAATTTGAGGTTTCTGCGAGCTGTGACACCACGGCACTCTACCGAGGGCAACATGGTAAGACTCTGTCTCCAAAAAAAAGTAAAAGTAATAAAAATAGCTAAAGGGTTATTAGGTGGGTAATCCAGAATTAGGGCAGCAGAAACCCCAGAGATGATGTATGTTGTTGTAATTGCAAACACCCATTAACTAATCAAGAGAAATAATAAAAACTAAGTGCATCTGGAGTTCAAGGTTTTTGCTGTCTCTTTAACGAAGGGCATTGAGCTCCTGGGCCCAAATTCTACTCTGTGTCTATTGTCTTTTATTATTTTCATCATTCTCACATCACTATGAAGTATTAGGGACACTCACGGGTCACACGAGGGTTGGCTCCCTACACAGGAGTGGTGAATCTGTGGGCTTGGGGCCATTTGTATCCTTCTAGGTTCTTAAGTGTGGTCTTTTGAAGTCCTCACTCTTGGACTGTGGATGGGAATGTAAATTATATAATCTCTATGGAAAACAGTATGAAGATTTCTTCAGAACTAAAAATAGAAATATCATTTGACTCATCAGTCCCAGACCCATCCAGTAGTCCAAAAGAAAACAAAGCATTATAGGACTTTCTGTTTACCAAGCAGCAAGCTGAGTGGGATATCATGGTTATCCAGATATTTAGGTGTGGTGAAAGGCAAGGGACTTTTGTTGAAGACTGATGAAGTTTCCCATGGATCTAAGATGTAAACTTACAACAAAACATTTGGTAAATTTTGTACCCTGTGTTCACAGGCAGAATATTCTAGGTCGATGTGGAGAGTTACTAAAGTCTTCGTATATAGTGTCAAATGACAAATAAAAAAGTACAACAGTTGGATATGTTGTACACACACATTATTTTTATAAACACTTTGAGAATGGCTAGGATAAACAAACAAGTAAATATTTTTTGTAAATCTTTTTTTGTTTTTTAAAAATGTATAATACAACATCATGTCTTACTATATCCTGGAGCCAGGTAGTGGGAACCTCTACAGTCAGCAGACGTATGCACCTGTTGCCTTTCCTGGTCGTAAGGTCTTTGATGGGCACTAGATCATCACTGTGTCACCACAGAGCTCAAGGGTATTTTTTAAATGTGCACATTTCAACATCTACTAAATATAAAGGAAAGGGTGGGCACATAGAAAAGTCAGGCTTTGAGCAATGATTCAGAATAGATTATTCTGTCTTTTTCTAAAATTGGAATTTCAATCACTTTTATCATTTTTATCATCATACCAATAGTATTTACCTTTGCTATTTCCTTCATTCTCAATTTCCTATTAAAGAGATCTAAATAAACTACTGTATTTTCTCATGATTTCTGTTAAACAATTGTGTAAGTGTAATTTTTTTCCACTTCATAGCTGTTTTTTCTAATTTTTGTTTGATTAAAAAAGCATTTTACATTCCTCTGACTCACTTTGTCTCTCTTTATAGAAGTATTACATATATACAGGTTGGACAAATGAATTCCAAGGCCTTTTCAGTCAAGCCATTCTAGCAATTTAATAAACCACAAGGGTAAGAGAATTATTTGGCATATATTTTATAATTTAATAATATTAAGGCCTTGATATACTTTCTTAATTGGCTATTATTTTGAATTTTTTATTTTTAAAAAATTAAAACACAGAAATACTTAAAATAAATAAATGTCCTGTTCCTTATCATTATTTCTTATATTTTCTGATCTTTTTTTTTTTTTTTTTTTTTTGCAGTTTGGCGGGGCTGGGTTTAAACCAGCCACCCTCAGTATATGGGTCTGGCACCCTACTCACTGAGCCACAGACGCCACCCCTTTTTTTTTGATTCTTGTTGCTTTTGCACTTCTTGGCCTCTGATGCCCCTTTTAATATCTACACTACTGATTATATGGAAAATATGAATTCCTTCCTGTCTATGATGGGTAAGGGCTCTTTTTCAACTGCTCAGTCATCTAGAACGTCCACTTACGGTTTTAATTACTATTGATATTCTAAGGCAATGCTTGCAGAGAAAACATTTTTAAAGAAAGATTGCTTAAAAGCTAAATCATCAGCCCAGCTGGAGCTTTAAGAGTTGTTACTCACACACAGAAATTTATGCTGAAATTTTAAATGCTATCCCTTTATAAGATTTCTTTTTAATTTCAGAATAAATTTTATATAAATGTCAAATTAGGGGATTGAAAAAAGTAATTATTGGGAGTGTGCGTCATTCATTCAGCAAAAAAAGAATTGATTGAATGTTGTCTGTACCAAGTGATATGTTAGATGATGGGGCTATAAGGAGAGAGGTTTCCAGTTGGGGTAAATCAATTAAATACAATACAGAATACTTAGATCTATGCAAATTATGTACAAATTATGATGGTAATTAGATTATTTTCACTAAAATGAATTTACAAAATATAACTTTAGTTATAAAAGTTATTGCTAGACTTTTTTTGTCTTTATGCCCAAACGCTGTTTCTAGATTTACATCTTTATCCTAGTCACCCTCGCTGTATATTAATGCATTTTTCTCTCTCTCAATATTTCTTACGAAGTACAAAGAAGAATCAAGTAAGCTACATGACTTTTAGCAGACATTCTGGAACTGTTCGACTGATCCAGTGTATCTCACTTTAATATCCATGAATCAATGAGTATTTATTTAATGTCCATTAGAGTGTTACACATCTCAAAGGATCTGAAAGAAGATTAAGACAAGATCTCTGTCTGTAACCAGCTATCAGTCTTTTGTAGAGAGAAAAGACAAATATACATGTCTTGTTCAAGTCTCTAATCCATTTATCTATTCATTCGTTCATGCATGAAAGAGACATTTATTGAGTTCCTATTATGCACTTGGAGCTATAGTAGGGACATTTTATTTCCAAGAAAGCAGTCTAGAGGGGCCCACTAACATACAGATGGTATATTTAATAAGCTAACAAATGCAGTAATCACTTAGTGCTCTGTGGACAGAGAAAATGAAAATCCAACTCATTACAGGAGGTCAGAAAGATTGCATGCAGAAGGAAAGAGCAGATATTTCAAAAGCAATTTCAGCAATGCTGACAAGTTTCAGACTTCCATGTTCATGTGATCATGTAACATTGCCATGTAGATCTATTGAAAAAATCTCAAACTTAAACACCTACAATGAACTACTTAACTACTCAACTTCTTCTCCACCTCACCCCCTCCCCACATATGCCACGTATCTGTTGTCCTTAACTCTTTACCATCAGGAAACAGCACCCCACCCACTAAATTGTTCAAGGTAGAGATCCCTGGTGTCTTTCCATGTCCTCACCTCTCGCATAAGTAAGTTTTACAGAACTTCTAAAATCTCTTTAGCTTCTATCTATTTCTGATTATCCCCACTACCACCAGCCTGGTCTGAGTTTACCTAAATATTAAGAATCTTTCTGGTTTCAGTTCAAGGTGATTTTAAGCAGAAACAAACATTCACACCATCATATTCAATATGACAAGATTGTTGAGAGTAGTATGCAAACTTCAGGAAACGTATAATAATCTATGTTTACTGTAGGAGCTAAGTTTATGAAAAATTATAAAATAACTAGAATAATGGCTTAGAAATATGCTTGTTTCCTTTGTATTTTACACAGTTTTCTTTTCTTTTCTGTCTTTCTTTCTTTCTTTTTTTTTTTTTTGCAGTTTTTGGCCAGGGCTGGGTTTGAACCCACCACCTCTGATATATGGGGCCAGTGCCCTACTCCTTTGAGCCACAGGTGTCACCCTGTTTCCTCTGTATTTTAAAACGTGATAGTTGGTCCTGAAAATTGTTCTGGTTCCCAAGAAAAGACATGAATTATTTTGTAGACCTCAAACATGGTAGGTGGCTGAACTTTCACTGTTGTTTGTAAAATGATTTTACATGAAAAGACAAATAGAAGAACAACTGTGAGCAATTTAAGAAAGATCTCTCCAACAGAGAAGTCACAGTTGGAAAGAAGCTTCACCTTCCTACGCTTATTTCAATTAATCATGAGAAACAATTGCAAAATGTCACAACTGTCCTCTAGACTCTACATTTAAACAGGAAATAGCTCATTCAATTATGAATTGTCTTGCAAAAATAATCCAAACCACGATTTTATATTAAACAGACCAAATCAAAATGTTTGAGTATACTCTAATAAAATATTACACACAAAATGACTACAATATTTACAGGAGAGAAAAAACTTTGAATTTTACACTGAAAGTATAATCTATCTAAGTTTATGTGTAAAAGAAGACTGCTCTCAATGGGATCAAATTAGAAGACTCTCCTCCAAATGATTTTGAACGCCTCTGTATTTGCTACAATATGCTGGAGGCTTCAGTATCCAGTAAAAAAACTACAAAACTCAAATTATCTAGGCAAATTAAGTGACGGTATGTCCTTTACAAACTTACACAGCAGATAGCAAATTGTATACCAAATATATTGGAAGAAATTTCTACTTTCAGACAGCTTTCTCAAAATACTAAGATTAAACTTATATTAAAAATGAGCCTTTATTAAGTATTTGAAAATACAATAATAATAACTCTATGTAAACTCAAATAACTCAGAGACATCGATGCCAACAGATAAGCACAGGGCAAAAAATTCTACTGCCCACAAGGTAGGATGGTACATCTAATTGCACGAAAGTGGTATTCCGATAGATCAGAACAGAGAGCTGTCACATACCACACTGTTCAAGTTGGTGTTTAGTTTCCTTGTGTACCATAGATTGTTCTACTGTGACTGACAGGCACAGTGATAAAAATCTCCTCAACCCTTCTTTTTTTATTATTATTATTAAATGATAGCTGTGTACATTAATGCAATCATGGGGTACAGTGTGGTGTTTTCACATACAATTTGAAATATTTTCATCAAACTGGTTAACGTAGCCTTCATGTCATTTTCTTATTGTGTTAAGATGTTTGTATTCTACTTTTAGAAAGATTCCTTGTATCATGTTTAAATGGATGGAGCTGGAAAATGTTCTTCTTAGCAAAGTATCTCAAGAATGGGAGAAAAAAGTATCAAATGTACACAGCCCTATTATGAAACCAATTTATAACTTACATAGGAAAGATATAATCTAATTTTAGCCTTAGAATATGGGGAGGGGGAGGAGAGGGAGGGGAGGAGCGGAATGGGTGGAGGGAGGGTGATTCGAGGTGTCACCTCTATGGTTTATCCTCAACCCTTCTTAAAGAGGATAGATTCTCTAGACCTATCTCTAGCTTCTAGCCACGAGTAGTTTTATCTATCTACCCTACTTTGAGATATAAATTTTGTTATTTTTCAATCCGTCCCAAGACTTAAAAACATTTTAGAAGCATGGAATTAATGGACAGTAAAATATAGTAGGTTTTCATTCCTTAACGATTCTTGAAAATATCCTGAATTAAAAACACTTTTGACTATATTGGTGTAGATTAGCATGTCCCCAAATGAAATATCTACCTATTTAATCTTGGTGATCCTGTGTATGCAGGAATATCTGACAGTGAAGTTACTGAGAAGTCCTATAACTAATATTCCTTGTGGTCTCGTAAATCTGGAATTTACTAAATTTGGGCCCATCTTATCTCTGGAGACGTCTATTAAAGTCAAGCCCAAAATTGTTCCGCAAAAAGCAAACAAAATAAATACAAACTATCTCCTTAGTTTGAAAATCCTGGTGCTAACTACCTAGGGAAGATAATATAACAATTGATGTACCAAATGTGGTGCTCATGATGAGGGAACCAGACAAGTAACACAGAAAGCGTTTATTTTTAACTGAGTGTTCTGTATGTTACGTTCACGCTATTAAATTAGGCATGACTATTGCCAAATTATGAAGCTGGGTGTGTTCTTGGGAAAAGGTTATTCTGAAATTCCAGATATGTTTAACAAGGTAAGAAGGTTGGCTATATTTAGAAAAAATCATGGTGGATTAAATTTCTTCAGAAAATAGACTGATATCAAATTCCTTAAAGAGTACCACATATACACTTTCCAAGGTAACAGTATTTGTTCAGATGGATAATGCAATCATTATCCTTAAAACAATATATAATTCTACAAAAACATAAAATCTTCCTGATTTGACTAAGACTGACTGTAATCAGTGAATTGGTCAATAGAATTTCCCTGTATACATACAAGAAATTTAGTTCATATTTAGGAACTTTAGTTCATATTTAGAACTACATTCAACTGTAACAGAGATGGCGGACTGATGTACTGAAATCCAAGTTCCTTCTGACATTCTATGGAACTGTCTCTGGCTGTGGTGGCCGCAAGAGTGACTGTATTCTCTACCTAGCCTCTTCATTTCTTTAGGCCATTGATTAATTTTCACTTAGTGGAATATGATAACTGTAAAAATGCCTAAATTCATATTTTGACTCTTATAGTTATCAGCTGTTGAATTTAGTAAAGTTACTTAAGTACTTTGAGCCTCAGTTTCTCATCTATATTGTGTGCTAATAAAAGCCCCGACTTGGAGTTTATCATGAGGATTTAATGCAGTGGACTAGTGCCTGGCATACAGTAAACATATGAAATCATTCATTAAAACAAAGAGAAATATTTAGTCATCATTTCTTCAAGTTATTCCTTTGTTAAATTCAGCATTGGGGGGAAATTGTTTAAAATCACTAAAATAGTAAAGTAAAATTTATTTATATTTCATTAAAATTGTGAAAATTAAAAATTCAAGGAAAAGCTAACATGTACTAATATAAGGGTCTTTAACTTAATGACTACCAAAAAATAAAATACTAGTACTATGTACTATAAGAAATGTTTTATTCCCTTAACACAATTATCTTCAATTTGTTTTTAGGCAAGTCTAAAAACTCACTGAAAATTCAAATTCAGATCATTTTACTTTTTAAAATTTCTATTAGTTGCCTTATAATTGGATTATTGAATTATTTACTTTGAGAAATACTATACTACATAAAACTAAGGGGAACATAAAATACAATTAGTCAAATATATGTGTATTTATATATGTATATTTTAAGAAGGATACTTAATCATTATCCTTAGGGTTCAAAAGATTCTCTTGCTTTATTTTCCCAAGTAGCTGGAATGACAGTTACCCACCACAACGCCCTAATTTTTCCTTCTCAGGCTGGTCTTGAACTCCTGAACTCTAGCTATCTTCCTGCCTTAGAATCCCAGAGTGCTAGGATTACAGGCATGAACCACCATGGCCTGCCAAACATATATTTTTAAAATACAATAGGAAAATACAGAGGAAATTAGCAAAAATCTTTATAAAGTCACTCCTTAACATCTATCCTACAATACCAGGGATAAGTATTCACAAATCAAATACTGTGATGATAATTATTGATAATCCAAATGATGCCTATCCTGAAAATCAAATGTTTTTAAGTAAATGAATATTTATTTGAGATCAATAAATTTCTTTGCTGATCTATTCAGTTTTGATTAACTCCCCCAACTAGTCCACATAATTCATTGTTGTAAAGATTAGTTAATATGTAATGAGAAAAATGTTTCATAGGAGAAACAATCACCACTTTGTCAAAAATTTTTCTTTCATAGGTATTAAAAGGAAATTAACTACTGAATGAAAAATAAGCCTATTGATTTCATGCAGAAAATTAAACAAGGGAGCAGTTATGTGTTTATCCTGGATCCCATGAAACAATTAATTGAGTTAAGCATCATACAACGTACTGATATGAGAACAGGAAAAAATAGGAAAATAGAACTAGTTTGGCCAAGAAAACTAAAAATGGTAATAAGCATAGTTTTATGTCTGAATAGCATATACTCAATAATTTAAAGTTTACCTTCTCCAGAGTTATAACACTAAAGCAATTAAAAATATAATTGTTTATTCATTTATAGCTCTTTTGATGGATTCTGACTTTTATTATTATCAGTAATATGGTAGACAATTACACCCACATCCTTGTTTGGCCAAGTATTTTCTGAGAACAAGTTGACAGTTTCTATTGTGCCATTCGATATTCTAAAGGAAACTTGTCACTCATTAAAAAATGACAGAAAATATTTTTATATTTAAGAACTTTTTAAAAGATTTAATAATAAAATACACTCTCATACAAATGAGCATTTCCCAAAGAAAGCAATTTGAAAATTTAAATCTTATATTCTGATACCTTTCTTTTCCTGAAAGCCTGCCTTATATCAATCCCTGTGTAGGTGATTGCTTATGTTATTTTAGCAAATCTTACCTAAATGACTACAATGAAAATGTTGATTCTTTGAGATTCATATAGATATCAAATTAATAAAAACATATCATTGATGGTTTATTGTTTTTGTTTCACTTTGTTAATTTAGATGATTTAATAAGCTTCTTAATGTATTCTACATTTTGTTGGAGATATTATGCTAACAAATCCTATCTTGTGTAAATTAGTATGCTGGAGTGGAAGTTATTAACAGCCTGACATACTGTTAATATCAACATCATTACTGTTACTTTTTATTTTTCCTGGATTACATCAAGAGGACTCTCAAAGACATGGTGCTGATATCAAATACATTGCGACTTGCAAATCATATTCTGATTCATAGGGGTCTTGGCAGCACAATTGGGCACTTCTACCAACAAAGCAGGTTCCCATCCTAACACTAAACTCATTTTAGTGGTGTGGTATACTTGTTACCATACTTAGTGTGATAACAGTCAAAGGGAAATACAGGTACATAATTTTGAGTTATATTTTAATTGTCACTGAATTGTAAGTATTTATACACCTTTAAAACTCAGTAGCTTTGCCAACATATTCTAGGAATATCCTGTTTCTTGAACTTTTAAACCCAATTATTCTGGATAAAACAGTCTTGAATAGTTACAAATTGGCATAAAGGAAATGAGAACACAAAGAATCTATGTGTTCCCATGTTTCCCAGTGTTCCTTTATGGCTCTGTTGCTCAGTCATCCTAGGGGACAGAGGCTGGTCTACACACAGTGATTGAATGAGTATATGAATGAATGAATGTTGACTTTTCAAAATGAAGCATTCAGAAATAGAATTTTAAAATATAAGACTGGGAAAAATTCTAAATAATAATTTTTTCAGTAAAAATGCAGTAATATCTCCATTATTAAAATATTTTTACTCTTATGACCCTGTGTATACTGAAGTTTGACACCTAACATAAAATCATAAGACTAATCACAATATCTCAATTTAATTGCCTTTGCTATACTCCTCCTGGTCTCTTCTAAGGAAGGTTAGACTGTAATTTCTTTGTTTCACTTGGAGTTCTCCTGTGTCCAGTTACCCAGAGGCAGAACCTAGTGTAGTCCAGGCAATCTTACCCCCACCCCCATTAAGAACTCAGCTCTATAGCCATTAAGAGTTTAGTATGAGTCCAGGGCCACCAGTAAAACATGATTCTGGTACCGTGCCAAGTCTCAGAGGCACCACCAAGGCATTTTTGAAGATACTCAGATATCTCCCCCCAGATTTTTGACCACCATTTAAAAAGTTATGCTGTTCCTCATTATATACAGATGTAGAATACGTTTTAAGTAGCGTGTTGTGAATATAAGATTAATGATAGCCATAGGGGCCATTCAAACATCTCAGAGGGCCTTGCATTATTCTTTACTCAGCAACATAGTATAATCTGGCCTGGGGATTTCCATCATGGGCCCAGAATTACCAGGTCTTTAGAACAGTGGGATGTAAAAATGTGGTGCCTGTAAAATGTGGTACTTGTGTGCCTCAGCAGACACAAATACCATGAACTTTAAAACAAAGCTTACCCTTACAAGAACAGCTTAAACTTCTTTTTATAAAAAAAACACCTCATACCTGACCCTCTTTCAATATAGGTATAGTAAGGGGTGAAGAATCCTCAGACCCTCAACACTGAGACAGAGAGAGACCTTTCCAGTCACTCTTCTGACCCCAGACAGTATCTGGCCGGTGCCACCAGCTTGCTCCTGGCTGACCCTCTTGTAAAAGCCCCAAACGTCACAGTGGTTCTGTCACAGTGGTTCTTTCCCAGTGCTTGGTGGAGATGGGAGAATGAAGGAAAATGAAAAGACAGACACAGATATGAAGTTTTAGGAACAGCATGGGCCTAGAGATCTCTGCCCCTTATTGTGAGGATCCCCCAAAGCCCCTGACTCTGGGCTGGCTGTGAGTTTATTTCATACATCCAGTAGGGGAAGTCAACCCTTACGTCATAGTTACTGCATTTCCCAACTAAACTATGTCTTAAACTAGTTACTTTAATCAAACTGATTCACTTCTTGCTTAGCATGGAACAGAGTGACCCAGTCCAAAGGCAGGACACCAGAAGCAGGCCCTGTTCAGAGCACACACACAAATTCCTCAAGGAGTGATTAGACAGCTGGAAATTTGCGGGGGTGAGCCTGGACACACCATACTGAGAAACAGGAAAAAGAGGACACTGTCTCTCACCTTGGCAAGAGGTTTACTCTCAGTGAGACAAGGCGTCCTTGCTAGTCTCTAGCCTGTCTGTCCCCTTGTCTGTAACTGTCTCCAACTCCCAGCATCAAGTGTCCTCGACAGAGCAGCTATGCAGCCTCCCAGATTGTGCTCGGGGAGAGATGGAACTTTAACAATGCCTTTTTTAATGACTTTAAGGGGCCAGACCATGGCTGTGGCTCTTACAAACAGCTGGAGAAACTCAGTATTGCTGTCATAATCTGAATGGATCCACGCTGCTGTTGATCCACACCCCTCCAGTCTCTGGTCTCTTCTGCCCATCCTCTGCAGCCAGTTTCTTAATTCAATTCCTAAACTACTTGTAATAAACAATTGAATATTGGCTTTAAACTTACTAAATCGTTATTTCTAGCAATGTAAGCACATGAAGATGTGACTCTTCCCTTAAGTGCCCATATTCCACCCTCAGAAAAAGTGGTGCCAGGACAAACTGCTTAAACATCAGATGTTGCCTAAGACTCATCTTTGATGGGAATTATACCATAAGGAAAAAGTCACCCTTGAAGAAGCTTGTCAATGAGGACCACCGGAGAGCCCTGGAAATGATGTGTGTGTGTGTGTCTAAATTCATTATATGTAGTTTACATATGTGCACATTATTAATATAGAACTATCAGGGATAATTAGAAGATTAGATTCAAAATCAAAAGTTTACATTTTAGATTTGTTTTTCAGCTATGGTTATTTATATATAGTAATATATGAAAAACAAATGCTGGTTTTAATCAGTGATGAACCGAATATTTACTTTAGAAAATTGTGTGCTAAAATCTTTCCAAGTCTGACTAAACAGAAAGTTGCGTTTTTCTAATGCTTTACTCTCACTTTCATCTCTTTCTTCTCTCTTTTAGGAGTGTATGTTGTGGCTGTGTCAATTCCTTAAAGCTGGAGCAAAAATATGACTTTTATCTTTTTGATGGCATTTATTCTTTTAAAAAAATTTAAAACGTGGGCTTGCACAGTGGTTTATGACTATAATCCCAGTACTGTGGGGATGTCCAGGTAGGAGGATCACTTAATACCAGAAATTTGAGATCATCCTGAGTAACAGTGCAAGACCCTGTCTCTACAAAAAATTAAAAAAAAAAAATTACTGGTGCATGATGAGGCAGGAGAATTGCTTTTGTCCAGAAGTTCATAATCTAATTGCTACATTCCAGCCTGGGCTAAAAAGAACAAATTATACAAAAATAAAATAACATATAATAAAATTTCTGTGTTACAAAAAACTAAAGAAGGAAATATGACAACTGTAACTTGCCAAAGGACATAAAAACACAGAGAACTCTAAATTTAACCCATCAAACCATAACCTGTTCTTCAGGATAGGAAATTAAGTCATCTTCTTTAAACATCCATTATTCTATTAGATAGGAAAAAAAAAAAAAAAACTCTGGAGCTAAGTGGAAATGCTTTCAGACTTACTTCATTCGGTATGATATTGTCTGTGGGTTTGTTGTAGATGGATTATATGAGTTTAAGGAATGCCCCATTTATGCCTATTTTCTTAAGTGTTCTTGACATAAAAGGATGTTGAATTTTGTTGAATGCTTTTTCTGCATCTATGGAAAGATCATATGGTCTTTGTTTTTGCTTCTATTTATGTGGTGAATTACATGTATGGATTTATGTATGTTAAAACAAACCTGCATCCCTGGGATAAAGCCCATCTAATCATTAAATATAATTTTTTAAATATGTAGCTGTATTTGGTTTGCTAAGACCTTATTGAATATTTTTTGCATCGATATTCATTAATGGTATCAGTCTGTAATTTTCCTTTTTGTTGGGTCCTTTCCTGGTTTGGACATCAGGATGATACTTGCTTCATAGAATGTGTTGGGAGGTTTGCTGCCTTCTCTATGTTGTTTAATAGGCTCTATACTATAGGTACTAGCTCCTCTTTGAAGGTTCAGTAGAATTTTGGTGTAAAACCTTCCAGTTCCAGACTTTTTTTGGAAGGCTTTTAATTATTGTAATTTTGTTGCTAGCTATCAATCTATTCAAAATTTCTAATTTTTTCTGATTGACTTTAGGAAAAATCATTTTATCACATTCGCACTGCAATCTTTATTGCAGCTCAATTCACAATTGCCAAGATGTGGAAGCAAGCCAAGTGCCATCAACCCATGAATGAATTAATAAACTGTGGTATATGTATACCCTGGAATACTACTCATCCGTAAAAAAGATGGAGGCTTTACATCTTTTGCATTTACGTGGATGGAACTGAAGCACATTCTTCTTAGTAAAGTATCACAAGAATGGAAAAGCAAGAACTCAATGTCCTCAATAATAATATGAAAGCAATAGAAGAACAACTACACACCCCATGAGAGAAAAATACAAGCAAGGTGAGCTCCCACTTCACATGGATGATGTAAGGGTGTTCAGCACACCCCCGGGTGAAGGGCTCAACTACAATTTGAATTTACCTTAGAAACACAAACAATGTAACCTAATCATTTGCATCCTCATATTAATCTGAGAAAAAATGAAAATCTTTGGAGCTCTGAAATCTCTGATAAGTTGATTATCTCATGTGTTCCTCTCAAAAACTCTGAGAAGTATTATTAAAATTATTATCTGAAGTACAGAGATGAAGAAACTAAAATTCTGATAGCTTCAGTAATACGTTCAGTGATATGCAGTTAGGAAGAGGTGTTAAGGAGACTGGCCCCATAGTGCTTGGCTATAGAACCAAAATTCTTTTTTTCTTTTTCTTTTCTTTCTTTCTTTTCTTTCTTTTTTTTTTTTTTTTTTTTTTTTGGAGATAGAGTCTCACCTTTTCACCCTCTGTAGAGTGCTGTGACATCATAACTCACAGCAACCTCAAGCTCTTGAGCTCAAGTGATACTCTTGCCTCAGCCTCTCAAGTGGCTGGAACTACAGGTGCTCACCACAGTGCCCAGCTGTTTTTAGAGACAGGGTCTCACTCTTGCTCAGGCTCACTCTCTGAGCTCAGGCAATCCACCTGCTTTGGCCTCCCACAGTGCTAGGATCAGAATGCTTAAACCCTTTGCACTCCAGGATACAGCAATATCATTTAAATATATTAGGTTTGGTTTTGTATTAACTGATCCACCTAAACACCTACACACATAAATCCATACTGCTTTTTGTTTTGTTTTGGTTTGGTTTTTTTTTTTTTTTTTTGAGACAGAGTCTCAAGTTGTCACCCTTGGTAGAGTCTACGGCACCCATAAATCCATACTGGTTTCTGGAAAGATTTATAATGGAAATTTTTGTTCAAGTCTAATGTTTGGAATGTCATGGAGTACACATGCATTAGAGTTCCTCCTAGAGTTTTAGTTTCTTTTCTCTAACAGCAGCATTGGGTGATCTTCAAATTTATTGCTGGGCTTGGGAGAAAAGCCACATTAAACATCTATTGGTGATAATCCTATCTATGGTTAGTACTTCTACCTCCTTAATACTATAAAGGTATCTACACACCCTTAATTAAACTGATAAGAAAAAGTCCGATTAGCTATTTATTATTTGTACATATCAAGGTAATAGAATGGTTAGAAAAGGTTATATAAATATTTATTTGAAAAAAATTATTTGTATTAGGTTTTTTTTGTTTTTTTTTTTGTTTTTTTTTTTTGAAGAGACAGGATCTCTAAAACTCCCAGGCTGGAGTGCAGTGGTACAATCATAGCTCAGTGCTTCTTGTATATCTAAACTTCTTCTATCTCCTCTGTAAATATACATATATACTCCCAGTCTGTAATTAAATTAACCATTTAGGTTTTATTTTTATAGATAGCACCTGTTACTCGCTATTATATGAATACACGCCTACAAGTATATATCCTTTTTTATATTTTTAATCTGCTATCTAATATATGGGGATCAATGCATAAAATTTTTTTGTGTACATGATCTACTAGTTTATGAATCTGATATCTAATTAATCTATAACCATTTGTCATAGTCTTGCCTCCTATAACAGTAAGGTTAAAATTATGATAACTAAAAAAAAGATACAAGATTGATTTCTATGAGCAGCAGAGAAATTGGATTAAAATGTATGAAGCAAACTCTCTATCTTCAGTTCCTCAGTGAGCTTTGCAGAGAAGGAAGGGATTTGAGGCATGGCTTTCCTGCTTCCTAATCTTACCAAGAGGATATGTGATGGTGCCTGGTCTCTGGGATGGCTTTCCGAACAAAATTTAGATTTGAGATAAATTTAAGTAACCATGAACAGGAAATCAGTTGACCCACGAATCTCATTGATTCAAGTCTAGTTTTTCCATGAAGCTTTGAGGAAAAAAATAGCAGATGTCCTGGTCTGAAAGGACACATTTTTTTGAAAGAGGGTTGAGGAAAGAAGGCAAATATAACTTGCATTCAAGCAGAACATTTTATTTTCTCTATCACTTCAGCTGTTGTTCCTCATCTCCAGAGGCTGCCAGCCACGGCCATTTGGGAAGTCACAATGGATCTATTCTATTCAATCCTCTTGTGGGGATAGGTCATTACACAGGCAGTGTGGGACTTCCCTGAACAGATTTTCCTTCTAGTGCTAATTTGTTTTTCTCTAGAGCAATACGCAGAGGAACTAATCATGAGGGTTCATCATGAATGTTTTCTTGGTAGACATTTTTAACCTCTGTAGCAGCTGTAGAATTGGAAAATATATGCATTAAATCAGTTACATTTTTTTAAATTGTAAAATGTATAACACATTAATAATATGTGTGCAATAAAGCAGTTCATTACAGATAATAATCATGCATTAAAATTAGTTACAAGACAGAAACTATGATTTTACAAACATGTACCCTGAAAATTTTCTAACATTATTATAAGGGATTCTGAATAAAGGTATATCTATCTACCTAATAGATAGATAGATTACAGTCATTTAAAAGTCAAGGAAGTTTGTGATAGATTCTGTGATTGTCTGCTTAAATATTAATATTAAACAAAGAAAAAAATTATATGCATATATCTCTGTTGCTAGTGCCTTTACTGCTGTATAGTGATAAAAAGTCTTTCAATCTCAACAAGTATCATGTTATTCTAAATCTTAATTACGTGTGCTAAAGGCGCTGGGGACAGTCTTCCCCTTGCTCTAGCTACCAGCAATATGGATTGATTGGGTATCATTAGAATCCAAGGTCAAAATAATATATTGACAGATTTCAGCCTGAAACCTGTATTTCAGGATAGCAGACATGCACTACTTTCAAAGTTAGGAAGTTTCCTCTAATGGGAAGAGTCAAACAAATTTTAATTGAGTGTTTGAAAGAATATAGAAATGAAGGTTGCATCAGAAAGATGATAGGCCTGGATTAACTTTACTCACCTTCAAATGCCAGGGTTCACGTTTTCTAAAAAATTTACACTAAATTCATAAGACACTGGACTTGTGGCTCCTTCTCTGTATCTCTTTTTTGTCACACAAGCTTCTTTCTCTCCCTGTAGATAATTCTCACCTGGCACTGGAAAATGCTTTTAAACATGTGCCCAATCAATATCGTTACCTGTATCTGTATCGTAGTGGCCAATTTTAAGGTTTGCAATTGTCAGTTTTCTCCCTGAAGGTTTTCATGTTATAAGTGATTATACCGTAATATTCAATATAATTGATTCTTTAACTGAGCATTTACTTTTCTTCTCCTGAACTCCAATCATTCTATAACATTGATTAGCATATTATTTTAAATACCACATTACAATAAGAATTATAATATCGACTATTGTAAACTAATTTAGAATCTCTGAATGACTCATTTGAATGATGGTTATTCAATAGTAATAAATACCATATGCAGTGGCACTGAGGTTAGTTTTTCCTTTTTTATAGTAACTAAAAGTTTTAAAACTCTACATATGCCCAGGTCATAATTTAATTTGCATAAACAAATCTTGAGGAGCTAATTTTTATTATATGATATAAATTTATAACAGTTATTACAGTTGTACATATATAACTAAAAAGAAGTAAGTTTATCTTGAATGTTATCAAAGTTTATTTACATATAAATAAAAAATTAGCAGGAGTAGCATTTTATCCTAAGGGATACTGCAAGGAACACTGGTTGACTAAGACAAAATGGACAGTACATTTCTGAAAGGAGAATACAGATTTTTTTATTTCATATAATTGAATATATGGTGTGTTAATCAGTTTCTTTAACTAAACTGATGGACCAATTTGAATCCTGGTTGTTTAAAAAAAATCATTAGCCCTTTAAAAAACTGAAAATCAAATTATTTCATTTCTTTTTACATGATCAGAATTATAAATATGTGAATACATGAGAATACTCCTGATGCAAATGAAAAGACTACAAATAACCGTGATTTCGTGTGGTAAGTCTTAGAGAGGGCTTCTGGTGCATAGCAAGTTGTAAGTCATGGATATCCCTATCGAAACAAAGAAAGTGGGTGTTGTCATTTGTTTTCCCTAAAAATGGAAGGAAAAACAGAAACACAGCTCAAAAACTAATTAAACTTGCTGCAACAGAAATGAAAGCATTTGGTGCAACTTATTAAAGGGAAAATGCTGTGAAATTAACAGTAATCAAAAGCTAATTAAGGTTGATGCAATAGGAACAGTCAAAGAATGCTTGATAACATTTATTGAACTCAAGAAACATGGCTGTCAAAGAAAAGGGACATGTAGAATAAAATTCAAGTAATTATAAGAAAAAAGGTTGAAAGAATGCAGTAGCACTGTATATATAAACACAGAGAAATGTGAAATACACAATTTCTGCTAGAATCTTGACTTCACTCAATGAATGTGTTGCCAAGAGACAGCAAATGACACTATCTTTATTTTCTTCTTCTTTATTACCCATAATTATCTCACTCTCAGACGGCAATGATAGTTCTTTTGGACTACATGAACTATTTCATAAGATAAAGAACACATAGCCATTCACTTAGTCTAATACACGGTAACTAAATTCAATGTTTCTCCTGAAGGAGTAACGCAAAGGCCTGGGATTTTGATGCTTTCCTTCGCATCGTATAATGAGCGAGTGACCCTGACTTCCACATTTGCAATTATGAGATGTGATTGACTGTATTATTTCAGTCTCACTTCCCTTCCTATTTACTTATGCCAATTAGATAGAAAGCTTATTGTGTGCATGAGGAAAGGATAGCAATGGCAATGGGCATTCAATGAGCTCCATGACACAGGGCACAGAGGAGCGGGCACAAGGGAATAGGGCCAAGGTTAAGAGAGAACATTTTTGATTGTTTATTATTTATTATTAGCCTTTTTCATAAGACCTAAATACAGAGAAGCAAAATATATAAATAATAAAAACCACTATGATAAATATTGCAAAAAGGACAATGACATATAAGAATAGGAAATTCCATATAATTCGGAATACTCATCTTTAACTGAATGGGGCAGAGATTTGTCCCCTTTCAATAACCACAAAGAGGGCTGATGCTGCTACTATAACAAAAGAAAAAAAATCAAAGCAGCTGCTTAATTCTTCTCAGGCACTTTTGTTCCCAATGAGTTGTAGCCACCAGGTGAGCAGCAAAGTTAATTAGGGTACTACAGTTCTTGGCAGTTAGATTGGCTTCAGGGAAAAACAGCCGTGAGGAGGAGGCATCTAGCAGTAGACTATGATTCTTACACTTACATGCACGTGTTTAGAGAGGGGCTTGGTAAAACATGTTTTACTGAAATTCTGATTCAGTAGGTCAGAGTAAGTCCAAGACATTTGAAATTTTAACAAGCACTCCCAAGTGGCCTTGCAGTAGGGCCTTTTAATTACATTTTGAACTGTAGGTTATTAGTTCTTTAAAGGCTATAACTGTTTATTCAACTTTGGACCAGACAAGTCACTTTCATTACCTTCATAGACTTAACCTTATTTTATTATTGGAACTGGGCAAAAAAACCCCAATCTATGACTGGTCTTTTACATATTGTACATATCTAAAAACCATATAGTGTAAAATCAGTAAAAAGTGATCTAGTTAAATACCTGATGATTTTCAATCTTGGCTGCACGTCAAAGTTACCAAAGAACTCTTTAAAATACTATTACTAGTGTCAGGCTCCAAACCAGTCCAACCAATCTCCGGAGGTTGGCCCTGTATATCTGTAGTGTAAAAATCTGCACCGGATGATACTGAGGTACGGCAAAGATCACCCGTAGTACAGTGGTTAGAGCAATTTATCAACAATGTTTTCTAATAAGAAATTTTGAAATTTCTGATAAACTTAACCACTATAGGATCTGACTTACCTACTACATGTATCTCCTTTGTGCCAAGGTGATGATGGCAAGGCTTTGATTGATTTATTTTCCAATTTTTACTGAATTGCTACTTTAACTCTTTTGGGTTAATTTCTCTTCTCTTCTGAGAAGTTTATAGCTTGTTTTTGGTATTTAACTGCCTTCACAATGGTCCCCTAGTCCGGATACTTCTTCATCTCCCAATGACCATGTCTATACTTCGTGCCCATTCATCTCCCCCCGAACCATCAGTTAGTAGTATGGAGTGGACTCCCAGCCAAAGACCAAAGAAGAAAAAATCAGACCTCGTTCCCTAAGTCTTTCCTATAATACACATGTAATATTGCAATTTTAATAGCTTTTCCTTTATTTGAATTTTTAGCCTAGTCAAGTGAAGCAGTGGGAGTGGAGAAGGAACAAGGAATCTGTAACTGGTTGTGATCAATTAGTTGTAAATATCACTGCACTCAGACAAGCCATTTTTTCCTTTCTTAAAATGCATATACAATTTTTGGTACCCTCTCTATATAGACACACACATAGAAAAGATAAAGCCTACTCTATTCTTGGAAGTCAAATTTGAACACATAGCAAGTTGTTGGCAGCCATGTTTCTATCATGTTCAACAAGCCAGTCAGAACTTGGAGAGCACGAAGGCAATGAACATGAGCAAACGGCACTCAGAGCAAGATTGCAGTTGATTCTGAGATACGATTTTATCCCATTTCTTCTCACTGTTGAATTACCAATACATTGCCTATTATGTGAACCTGTGCCATCTTGGGTATTCATCACTTGCGTCCAAAACAGTCCCGAACTTTAGAACTTGTTCTACCTCTTCTCCCTACCGTGCAGCATCCCACAATTACGTTGACCTTCTCTAAAGATCTTCCACAGGAAAATCCTGCAACTCAACAGGGTTCTGCCCTGTCTCTCTCCATTCCATACTCCTCACATCTCCCAGGGATGAATAATAATGTCATTTGACCAAGTGTTTTTCAAAGGCACCATTCCATTATTATTTATAATAGCTTTAAAATTTCAAAACAAAAACTAAATATAGATGACTAAATTAGAATTCTTTACTTTTTGGGAAAAAAAACATACTACAGCCAGAGCACCTTAAATAAATATTTTCTAGAAACCATAGTAATTGTTTAAAAAACTACTTAGGAGTACTTAATATGAGCTAGAAAGTAGTCTAAAAACTCTCTTCCTCTTCACAAATTGCAAGCTGGGTTGCACAGCATTCTGTGTTTAGAAAAGTTTCATATTTGACTAAAAGCTTCAATGTGGTTCCACGTTCTACTGCTGCCAACTTGAAATAGGTCATAAAGTATGAACAGAAGTCCGCACATTTTTATTTTTCCCTGTGCCCATGGATTATATAGCCAGTACTGACCCATGAGATAAGTTTTTCTTTTTATTTATTTTTTATTTGTCACTGTTTAAAGATGCAGAAGCTTCACCTCTTTTTCAAATTCACATAGCTTGTAAGTCATTGAATGAAATTCCCACATTGGACACAAGCCCATGGACTGGTTCCTTGAGACAGAGATGTGAAATTCGAATTGAGCATAGAGATGAAATACTTACATAAAAAGTTGCCAAAAAAAGAATAAACTTGAAGCTTATCTGAATGACCATTTCATCTGATTTATGATTTATATGTGCAAGTGATAATATACCTGTGAATTGGTATCTGGATCTTCTAATAGTGGGTTGTCTATTAACGTACAATTAGCAATTATTGATGTGACTTACTTCAACCTTCTTTTATCCCAGTGTCTCAGGGAAATAATTTCTGAATACTACTCAGGATAGGGTCCCAGCACACTTTAATAAAATTTCTACCTTCCAGTGGAGTTTAAGGTCAAGAGTTTTACATTATGGTAAAACACACTCTAAGGTAATATATATGCAGAATAGCAACAGAGTTTAGCACTTTTTAGTAAAACATTATATTGTTTGTCAGAGTTCACTCAGGTATTTTCAAGAAAAGCTTATTGTTCTAGCCCAGGGTTCTCATGTGTCCAAAACCTCAAAAAGGATCCCTGAAGCACTTCAGTCAGTTCCAAACAATGAAGATAAAACAAACCAGACACGTTTAGCAAAAAAAAAAAGCCCACTTTGTACAATAATGTCTTTCCTGTGCTCCCTTTGCTCCACCCCTTCTTTGACACTTTAAACCCATCGTGATGAATTATTCTCCTAGTAGTATGGAATTTCTCCATAACTGGGTTTACCCACTATGATGAATTATTCTTCCCTAATAGCATGAAATTTCTCTGTAACTGTGTTTATTTTCCTAGTGGAATTTTAGACAAAAGGAGAAAGACCTTTCTTTTTAATATTTTCGTCACTTAAATTTATTGACAGTGATTAGATGGGTTTCTACTTCAGAGCAGCAAAGTATTACATACTTCAGTTAAATAACATTCTTGTTTTCCCTTTATTTTAGTGGCCTCGGGTCATTTCAAGGAGTGAAGCAAAGACTCCCAAATTTCATTCTATGAACGTAAAATCACAGAAAGTAGTTAACCAGGTTAATTTTAATTTGTGTTGTTAGGAGAGGGAGGAATAGCGTAACATGAATGTAATTTGTAAGTATTACTGTCATACCTCAAACCCTAAAACATCCCTTACTAGCCACTCTAGTAGATAGTAGATTATTGTCTTTTTTTTTTTTTTTGTCACTAATTCATTGAACTGTACCATAAGGAAACCGAGATCTTCATGTTCAGAGAAGATAACACTGTCTCATGTGCCATAATCAGTAAGTTCAAAGTCTTTCTTGAAGGGTGAATTAGAAGTCACCTGAAGTAACTTTGCTCATTTCCTGAAATGTGCTTGGACCTGTGCCTCACTTGTCAGTCACTAACCCAATTGAACTGATGCCATTTTGCTCCAATCAAAACCCTTAAACACAAACTCGGAATCAATAGATTGATACTCAGTTTCATGTAAGAGAAAGATAGCTTTGAAATACCTATTCAGTTTTAGTCATGCAGGAGGGATCTTCTTTGAAGTTTCCCTGGCCATCTTCTTCAGTGCACAACATAAATCACTCCAGTTCAGTTTCTATTACCCTCTATTCCAGGCCCATTAAAACTTTCCAAATAGATATCCTTTATGTCACACACGTACAGTGAAATTCAAGGCCCTTTTTAATCATATAGTTAAGGGGTGCCACATACTGCTCTCAAACACAGAGAGTAATTTCCACATTTTAAAGTAACAAATTAATCTTGACCTCTGCTATTGACTTTTGAAGAAGGAGCCTAATCTTCTAGGCCTTGATCAGTTTGCCTCTAAAAATTTCTAATTATCTTTAGCAGTCAGCAGAAGGTAGAAAGAATCAGAACCTGAAGCCATATGTGACCACAATATCTTTTCTTTCAGTGCAATAAATTATTATCTACACCAGCAGCAAATACCAAGTGATCAATTTTGCAATCATGCCCTATGGGCTTTTTAAAAACTATTCTCAGCTTACTACAGTAAGAAGATGCACTTCACTAGAGAGTTACTCCACTCTTAAAAGGAGTTTTTTTTTTCTTTCTCCCCAGAAACCTCTTTAAATAAGCACTGATAAAAAGGGCAGATGCTATCACAGTGCTTTAGTCCCTTTATTACAGGTCACTAACATTATTTTTATTTCATCTGGCATCTAAAAACTAAAACTCTTTTTCAAAGCTGCCAAGATGTGGCCAATTATAACATTTAAAACTTGACCATTATGCAATCTATGCATGTAACAAAATTACACGTGTATCCAGGAGATTTGTACCAATACAAATATATTATGGTGATGAAAGACAAAATGAAGTCAAAGAACTTTTCCAGGTTAGTAGAGACTAAAGACACAAGACCATTAAATACAAAGTGTGATCTTAGACTCGATCCTGGATCAGGGAAATGACACGGGACAACTGGCAACATTTAAACAAGATTTGTCAACTACCTAATAGAATTGTATTAATGTTAACGTCCTGATTTTGATAAGTGTACCATGGCATTATAGACTGAATTGTGTTCCTGCCAAATTCACATATTAAAGTTCTAACCACCAATAAAAAAATAAGATGAAATGAAATATCAGCTTGTATGAGAGCAACGGGTAAATATTTTCTTTATTTACAGTTTAAAAACACATGCAGTGTTTTATAGCCAGGCATTAACTATTAATGTGGTAACTCTCAATAGAAATAAAGGGAGTAACATGAAAAGACCCAATTTCAGAGAAATATCGCTAGAGATACTTTGATACCAGAGAGAATATGATATACTAGAATCAGTGTATATGGAGTATGCCTCCTGTAAGCAAGATACACACACACACACACACACACACACACAGGGTCCCAAAAAGTGTATACACATTTTAAGAAAGGAAAAACCTGTGTTAAAATTGTAACACTCAATATGTAGGGGTAACAAAAATGAATACAAGTTGCATGGAGCACCTCTTATAATCGCAAAAATTGTGATTTGAGTATTACAAATTTGATACTTTTTTCCTTTATTAAAATGTGTATTCATTTTTTGGTGCCCTGTCTATACACACATGTGTGCACATACAAAGATCTGACAATTAAGCTCACAAATTCGTCCTAGAAAACATACATACATCATTGCTGAATATCACTATGGTCACCTTCAAAGTATTCCCCTTGGGAAACTATGCCCTTAAGTCAGTGCCTAGCCCACCCTTCAAAGAAATTTTAGAACTCTTTTTTTTTTTGGAATGGCCATCAGAACTATCATTGTAATCCTTTGATATCATAAATGTCTTCATTTCAATATTGCTTATATCTTTAGCAAAGAAGAAAGTCATCAGGGGCCAGATTAGTAAGTAGAGAGGGTGTTCCAATCCAGTTATTTGTTTATTGACTAAAAACTCCCTCATGGACAGTGCTGTGTGAGCTGGTGCTATCATGATGCAAGAGCCATGAGTTGTGGGACAAGATTTTCAGTAAGATTTCTTAACTATTTCTCTGTCAATGTTTACTCGGGTTTGTAACACTTCTTATAGTCAGATGACAATTTCGATGCACAATTCAACAAATGATTGCAAGGTTTCATCAGTTTGGCTCATTACTGGCTGCCCCAACCTCTCTTCATCAGTAACACTTTCTCTCTCCACAGAAAAATGTTTAGTCCATTTGTACGCTGCCATTTTCTTCATGGCACTATCCTTATAAACTTGGATTAACACATTTCTGATTTTACTTCCAGTCATGCCAAATTTAACAAGAAATTTAATGTTTGCTCATTAATCTAATTCAAGCCCTGACATTCCTGAGAGGGCACACAAAACATGCAGCCATAATGATCACCACTCAGCAAGACACCACCTCACGTAGATACAAACACAGCTGTGAGACATCCATACACCAAGGTTTGAACCCTATGAGTTGTTTGTTCCAGGGCGCCAACATAAGCCGTGGTGGTGAGTTTGCGAACTTAATTGTCAGATAGATAGATTCTGTAGCAACTGTGGCACAAACAAATTCTTTAAGATTCCCTTTGGGAATTAAATTGCAAATTCCTTTACTAAGAAAAGCAATAAAATATTAAGTACATGGGGCTCCTTGGAAAAAAATACCAACAATAAAAAGAAACAAAACACATTACAGGTCTCTAAAATATGCATGATTTGTAAGGGAAACAAAATTCATTGAGAATTCAAGCCAAGAGTTTTGTGGCTGTCTTTTGCCTAAAGGTTCACACTGCCTAGCACAGCTTCTTGAAATTTCCAAAATGAAAAATGCCCCTGTGAACTTGACTCTTAGGCAATCTTTGATTATTTCCCTACAGCTCAGAGTAAACGGTGACTAACAGGATAAGGCCAGCAAGTCAGGAAAAAAAATGAAGCTGAATGTGTTCTCATAGTAGCTACTTCTCACACATTTCAAATTATGAAGTGTAGCTTTTTAAAAGCTATCAAAATATGTCCATCAAAACATTAATCATAAGTATGTGAAGAAAATTAAAGGCAACCCCAGCAAAAACACTAGAGCTCTGGTAAAGCCGAGTAAAGCTTTTCTCTTCTGTTTCTTATATTGCCCACTGCAAGTTTGACATCTTTAAACATGTTAAATATTTCTTTAATCTTAAATCCTCTTACCTCAGTGGGATCAAGGGGCCATCACACTCCTGATTTCAACATTCACACACGTGTGTGCATGTGCAAACACATTCCCACACACTCACACAATGAACAAGTATTTAATTCACTGATTTTAATTTCTTGGGTAATCTAGGTAACTTTCAGCTTAGTCAGTTAGGAATCTGTAACCGTTAATGACTTACTTAACTTCTTGATGCCTTTGTTTACTCCAATCAAGGAGAATAGGCAAGATGTCACCTGTGAATGCACAACCCTGTGGGAACTGTGCTTTAATCAGTGTGCACGTTCCTATGCTGCCTCTTCTTCTCATCAACTGGAACACGGAATTGTCCACAACCAAGTTCAACCATCCAGATGAAGGCAGAGCCTTGGGAACGGTGGGGCAACAAGATAGAAAGAATCTGGATCCCTGAGTGATCATGGGGTCTTGCTGACCTAACCCACTCACATTGAGTCCAATATTTGAAAAGAAAATAAACTTTTTATGAGTTAAAAATACATTTGAGAAAAATGCAGCCCAGTAGCATTAACTATTTTTCTATTTTTTCCCAATACTTTTATTAAAATAAGCCTCAGAGATACTTTTCTCTGAAACTTTTCACATGAATCTTTTTTATCAATTGTCTCTTTAGCAGTCTTTAGTTTGATTCCTGAACGACAAAACAACTGTGATTTCTAATGTCATAAAACAGGTAGAAAATAATTCATTTTTCTATTAGTAGAACAATTTCCCATTGCTTCATTTATTAAGAATAGGTAAATTTCTAAGGAGTTTTATAAGTTCCTTTTCAAATTATTTGATACTACAGGAAATATAGGGTTTTTATATAGCTACACATCCTACTACCCCATATAGTATATAACCTCCACATGCACCTGAAAAGTAATAAAAATGCGTATTTTTATGAAATGTACCAGAATTTAAACAGCCTTTATAATTTTCTACTGAGCTACCACCTGCTGTAACAGTTCTAAGAGATTGCTATTTCTACAAGCACTGCTGGAGGGCTATCCAGTTTTCGTGGTCATATATTTTCATTTTATTTTGTCCCAAACTGATTATTCATTTACTCAAATGTTCAATTTTATTCAATAAAAATAATTATCTCAATGAAATCTACCATGATGTCCTTAAAGCTCTCTTGAAGGTCATTAAAAGAGGCAGAATTAATGGTGCTTTTCAGCAATTTCTAGTCTGCATGTGTGGCCCTCCATTTGGGGGTCAATCTGCATCACTTAGTGAGATTAGACATTCTTACTTAATCTCTAGATCACAAAGAATTCAGTAGTTTCTGACTACATCTATCTTGCAATCAAACTATAACACTCTATCAATGTTAACTTCTACTTAAATTTGTAACTGCAGTGCTATTTCTTCAATAGTGATTGCTATTTTCAAATAAAGACCCGCTTCTGCAAATGGGTTAAACAGCTCTCAATTTAACAAAAACAAAACTTTTAATAAACGTTTTGAGGTGGGTTAATAGTCTTTTTCATTAGGATAAAGGAATGCACACTGAGAACATCGTTCTGCCATCTGAGCAATCAATGAGCCAGTATGATCGCAAATCTTCCAGAAATTCCCCATGGTTCCATTCAAAGAAAAATGTTGATTCTTCTCTGCCTCCTATTCTTCATTTACCCACTGTCATTTGGTAACTATAGGGGGAATCCGGCAATTGGGAGAGGAGGAAGCAATTCACACTTTCTCCTAAATCTGACTCATAAAACACTCTCTATTATTTGCATTTATGCTAATCAAGAAAGACTAAGTGATATAAAGAATTGTTCAGAAAAAAAAACAACTATGAAAACTTTACTATCAGGAAAACTATTTATTTTATTACTGTTATTTGATTGATTGAAATGTGAATATATGATCTGTCATTACTATAAGGAACTATAGTGCAAAGTAATAATTAAGTCTAAGTGTATTTGTTCATTAAACAGTACAGTGGGCAACTTTATACGAAAAGTAGGGTCGTGCCTGCCAATAATTATACATATGCCAGGATCAGCCCATGGATCCTGTGTAATACTCCAAGTAAAGTGATTGATAACGTACTGGGAAAATATACAGCAAACAAATCATATCAGAATGATTACATTGAATTTTATCAAAGTGTATAGTAAGATAAAAGGTCAGTAATTATACTGCCATGATACAAGTATAAAACTAACCTTTCAGCTATATTATTTTACTTGCAAAGATTTATTACTAAAATTGTAAAGTATTAGCAATGATTAAAATAGTATGTTTTTAAAATCAAAATTATTTTCAAATAATGTACATTACCAGATAATAAAGAAGACTGTATAAAGTGTTAGAAAATTTGAGAGTAAGCTTTAGTACCTAGTCTAGTATTTCAAGACATCTGTACACTGTGACTTAAAAAATAAGGTTCATTTAGAAACTATTAAACAACTCTGGCTTACAACCAGATTTAGCCAAGAAAGGCAGTGGTAGAGACTGCAGAGTGGGAGGAGACTGAGGCAGGTTTTAGCTCTGGCAGTGGCTGCATATTTGGGTTACAGCTTAAGACAGTCATGTGCCATGTGAGATTCAGGATCAGAAAGTAACAGCATATCACTGCCTTGGTCCCTGAGTCATTCATCTTCTGCTGGTTCCCTTAAGACTTGCACATATTTGTAATATAGTACATTCACTAAAACCCTTGAACTTGAAACTTCGGATGGTGCCATGTGCTATAATCGGACTACGTATCTGCATGATAATTTTACCTTAAAGGCTTATTGATTTTGTGCTTCTCAAAACCCAGGTCTACTGTACCTCCGTTTATATAATGCTGCACATGGATTTGTGTATGCATGCTATAATTTTCAATACAAATTCCCTCTCTTTTCAAAAACGTTCATTATTCCCCCGTCATTTTTTTTTTTTCATTTAAACCCTTCCCATCCCATTCATCTCCTCCACTGAAAGTCCCTTTTTTCTGTTCAGAGCATCACATTTACGGAGGTTTGAGACCTGAGTCATTGTTGACCCCTACTCACATCTTTCCTTGATTATACATTTATCCCATTTATTGCCAAAAGAAATTCACAATTCTCTGTTTTTCTCGCAGTTGCTTTTCCCTTGCTCCCTCACCCCCTATTTACCGCTACCTTCCTACCCTCCTTCCTCAGGTGAATGGCCTGGTCTTGTTCATTTAGGGAAAAGCTGCCAGTCCATCCATCCAGCAGATACCCAAGAACTGAGAAGAAGTAAAAAGAAGTCGCTTCTCCCATCTGGGGAAGATTTTAGGGATTTTCAAACAATTTAAACATTACAAGTAATTTTCACCTTCCCTGGACCCTTCAGACTTAACCCAGGAGTGAAATGAGACTCCACCTGCTTCCTGCATCGTTCCTGACCTACTTACAGCCCTGATTCCTCAGCCCAAGCAGTGCCAGCGGGACTTTCTCAATCCTCCTCCTGTACAGGAGGACAGTCATCCCTCTTTCGCTCAATCACCTTTCACAGCTCACCTTGTGCATATCAGCTCACCCTGAGTCTTGATGGGGAAAAAAACCAAAAAACAAAAAACACCCTCTTGGTCCATTATCTTCCCCATATAAATTGACCTTAACTTTTCCATTTTTAGCTTCCATTTGCTCTCCACGAAGCAGCTCTCTAAACTGCTGGAGAACAAAGACTATACGTTTAGACTGTCTAGGATTATATCCTGGCACCACCCAAGACATTACAGACTTGAGCAAGTTACTGAACTTATATGCAAAAATGTGTATAATAACACCTGCATTGTGAGCACTATAGGAGTTAATGGTTTTTAAGCACTCTCAGCTAAAATAAACTGTTTGCTACTGTGTGGGTGAAAAATACGTGGGATGGGATTATATTAATAACAGCAAAATGCATAGAAAGCTTTCAGCACTATCTTAAACTGGAACAACTTGTTCTGCTGTCTTTTTAAGCCAATCTCAAAGTTTATCTCCTGTTTTGAGTTTTTCTGATCCCCCTAATGGGCTATAATTTTTCTAGCTGTTCACTCACCCCCTTTTAGCAGCTTGTTAGCTTTTTTTCCACAGGAGATACTTTGTTAGACTTATAGATACCTTTACATATCTAAATGTAGATGCATAACTATAAACAGCCAGTTCATTTCTCTATAAGATTGTCTGCTTCTCAGTTCAGATACATTGTATTATCTATCCCATGTGCCAATACGATTCTGCTCAAAATGAAGTATATTTGTATGATGCAAATTAATAGGTCTTTCCAGTCAAATGTCTATTATTTGATAGGCACTTTCCTTTGACTGGTGGTATTCTTAACAACACCCCTGCAAAGTAGGCATTGTCTCTGCTTCATGTATAACAAACTTTCTCAAAGTGCCAGTTCACAACTGATTATTACTTAGCAGCCAAGGGATGGAAAATGAAGATGAAAAGTGAGAAAAAACACTTAGAAACTTCTATAGCAAATTGACATCGCCATGACTTCCAAGTGTATGATCTGTGTTAGCAAATGTGGTCTGTGGTTTAAGATTTTTGTAAAAGAAAACTGGCAGGCTACAAGAGCAGGGAAATTTGTGGAGTATTCTGACTCAGACACTCACGCAGACCACAAACCTGTGTACTGCTTCCTTTATCAAGGAAGGGCTTTCCCTGCTTCTAAAAGTACTACTGAAGAAGAGAGAGACAGAAAAATTCAAATGAAGGTCTCACTACATGGTAAGATGTGAGGTGAATATGAGTTCCGAGCCAAGTAGTAAAAAATCAAGCTTTATGTTTGTAAAAGCTAATGTGTTATATATATTATTCCCTTTATTGTATGATATAGAAATTGATTATAAGCAACTATGTTGCATGCTGAGGCACAAAGTTTATAGATGTAAAGATTTCTGATAAGAATTCTTAAATAAGACAAAACTATTATTTCTGCAAGATAAGAAACCAGTTTATTCTCTTTTTTTTTTTTTTGCAGTTTTTGGCCTGGGCTGGGTTTGAACCTGCCACCTCCAGCATATGAGGCCAGCACCCTACTCCTTTGAGCCACAGGCGCCACCCCAAATCAGTCCATTCTCAGCGTTGAGTATGAGCCCTAGCCAGCCTTCCTTATTGCTCTGATTTATTTGTATTTTTTCCGATCTCACTACTGTCGGCAAAGAATGAATGCAGCATGTTTTTCAATAATGTTTAAGATCGAAAGACAAAGGAAGAGTAAGAATCTCGACATGATTCATAAATTAAGTAAAATTATCAGTGAATTTAGTGATTGGATGTTGACCCTGTGCAACAAGTTCTATTTTACAACTCTGGCAGAACCTTTTTAATCGTATATCACAAAGTATCCACGTATAGAAATTCGTGAATCCTGAAATCAATTTCTTTTAGTAAAAACGTATTTAACTATAACTTTATAGGATAAATACTAGACTTGACTACTAATGCAGGATTGAAGATGAATTTTTTTACATTGTAGCAAAATTTGCCTCATTTGGGAAAAGCGTTTAAAATGAATATCCTAAGCTTGGTGAATGGCTTCAAATCTCTTTTTCCATTCCTGTCAACACACTTTTCTAATTCATTTCTCTACCATACCTCCTATTAATATTAGGCATGGAAATAAGTTTAGATTAAATATTATTCCCTGCAAGAAGTGCTATAGTCAATCCAAAGAGATTAGATACATTAATTAATAAGCAAAAAGCAAGTATGTGCATTACATTAAAATGTAAATATTTGATGTATATGATTTTTATTCAAAGTGCTCAGATATTTGATATGAACAATTGCTATTTATTTTATAACTGTATTACATTCTGATTGCAGAATAACACAAAATCATATGCCCAATAATAATTCCCTGTATTATTCTCAATATCCCCACCCTTAATATACACATACAACTTTGTAATTCTTGTTTTGTTCACCTATTATGTTTGATATAAATATTTGACTTGCCTTTTGCATGCCTTGTTTTCTAATAATTTGTTTTTATTCTTCTTTATAAAAGTATCATTTTTATTTGATGAGGGGAAAAATTGGTCCTCAAAGATATTTTGAGAGGAACTGGATTAGCTCCCTGAATGAGGTTAGTTTGGTCGTGGCTAACTATTACTTCTCCACACCTAGATCCTAGCTTAGAAACATGTTTGTTGCATAGATACCCTAATGGTAGCAAGAAGATAAGACAGTTTAATACAGAGTATATATTCTAAGTTCCTCTACATGCACCAAAACCAGCCTTCCTTCCTCCTTTCTACCTCCATAAAAAAATTGGATAAGGCTCAAGGGGAATTAGAATTTCGGGAGTGTTCTGCTTTCTTTGTGAGTATTCTTCTTTTCACTATTTTCTTCAATGACACATGTAAGAATAAAAGTAGAAAGTGGATGATTCAGACCCATCATAATGTGGAGGTGTTCTGAGATGCTTCCATTGATGCCCAGAGCCTATGTGTGTGTGAACTCCTGCCACTCTGAGGGTCTCATGTAGATGCCATGTCTCTGGCCAAGTTTCTAGTATCTGAGCCCTCACTCCCTGCCCTTTATAATTGTCTTTCCTTGAAACAGGGAAAGCATTTCTGTCTGGCAATACAGGATTCTGAGTCAAGAAAAGACACACATTGGGGAGAGAACATCATTTACGACGCTTGTAAGTAAAGAAATATTATATGAAGAGAAACACAAAAGCATCGATTTATTTTCTAGTTGTGTATGATAAGATAGGTAATCACCAAAGGAGGAAAAAAGCAATGAAGATCTCAATGTTTGCAACTTATAAACTGCAGGACAATGCCAGCCAAGATCTAATTCTATCATTGCTATTCAGAAATATTCTACATGCCAAATGTCACAATACAAGGAAAGTTCTTTTTTGTAAATTGTTTTTGAAAAAAACAAAAAGGACTACTTAAATTCATGATTTAAATGTTGTTTCCCCCTCAGTTCCCTACCTGTTTTTACTGGTGGATCCCAGGACTTAGTCCTTGGACTGCTTTTCTGTAGATCTTGGTAAAACCATCAACCCTGATGATGTGTGTACATTGTATGTGTAAGATTTTCAACTTGAAGCAGTCCCTAGACTCTAGACCTGTGGTTCTCAACCTTCCTACTGCCACAGCCCTTTAATACAGTTTCTGTGGGTCGTGACCCACAGGTTGTGAACCGCTGCTCTAGACTCAAATACTCAATTACCTATCATGTCCCTCCCACTATTAGTAGATTGAGGGACCTGGGGCTCTTCCAGGGAAGGAGGTATATGCCCTGAGAAAGTGGCACATATGAGGGAGAAAGGAATGCCTTGCCAACATATCAATTAGAACTTAGCACACCAACTGCAAAATAACGCAGAGGATTCCCCAGCCCATGGGCCAAGCAGTGCAGACAGAATAGGGTCTGGAGGGTGACTTAGAGCAGCATGAGGCTAATGATGAGGTCATTGGCTTAAATATGCATTGTGGTTGCCTGCTGAGCCCTGAGTGGCCTTTCAGGAAGCCTCAGGGGAGACCTTCATCAGCAGTAGGACCCAGGTTAAATAAGTCCCAGCTGTCCATCAAAGTGGGCAAGGCTCAGCCTAGGCAACTTACCTAGGAAATAGAAAAGAGGACCCAAACCATAATCAGGGTCCTCCTGTTCTGGTAGGGGCCTGTTTACTGCCATTGGCAAGAGTACCTTACTTTGCTCAATAAACTTGGCCTCACTCTGGCATTGCTGTTTGTGTGCCTGGTCATTCTTTGGCCAAGAGCACATCAAGAACCAAGAACATATTGCAGACCCAGTGACTCTTGTTCAGTTAACACACTCTAAGGCAATAACGGCAATTCCAAACCTTCCCCCTACTTACCACCCCACCCCCACAAGAATCCCATTTCCTTTTCAGTCTATTATTTTATATTTTCAAGCCAAAAGCCATGAAAGCACATATAAATTTTCTTTCACTCTTCAACTACACATTTGTGCCATCAGCTGGTCCTATTTGCTCTACTTTCAAATACACAGAGAATTCACTCTATTCTCCTCACCTTCAGTGCCACTTCTCTGAACCAAACCATCATCTTTTGCCCGGATTATGAACTACCTGCCTAAGCAATCTTCCTGCTTTGATACTCCCTCCCTGCCCCTAGTCTTTTATTCCCTATGACAGCCAGAATGATACCATGAAAACATTTATAAAGCCACCTCTCTCCTCAGATCAATACCTTCAATGGTTTCTCATATTAGTCAAAGAAAAAGCCAGAATTCTTCAATGGCTGACACTACTTACCTCTTTTTATCTGCACTTTCATATCCTCTTTTCTCCTCATCTGCTCTGCTCTGGACCCATGGCTGAGCTCTTCTGCCAACACGATTGCTTTCACTTGAGGCTACTTCTCTGATTGGTGCACTACCCTTGCAAGGTGGCACCCCCAGCTCCATTCCTTTAGAGATCTTTGCTTCAGTGTCAGCCTCCTAATGTGCCTTTCCCTCACATCTTATTTAAAATAGCATTTCTCTCCTTCCTGAGTATTTTACTTTTGTTCGTAGAACTTATCCCTTTCAAACTTCATTTTGCATATGGTTTCTTCCTACTTGAGTGTAAACTGTATGAGGGTGGAGCGGGTTTTGCTTGTCTTGTGCTCTACCCAATCCAAAGTGGCCTCGGCACAAAGCAGTTCAATAATTGTTACTGAATAAATGAATGACTCTCAAATAATGTATGCAGTGTCAATCTGTGAAGAAACAGTAAGTAAATGTCTACTAATTTCTCTTGAATTTGTAAACTTAGGATTGGACAGAAACGCAATTAAAATTAATTTCCTTTGTTATATCTTCTCTGACATAGAGATGGTGGGAAAAAAGGATGGTAGAAAACTTTAATTACCAATAATATAATCAATTGCATTGGCTACTCAAAATCAGAATACTTTGCTCCTGGTTTGAAAACTGGGAAGTAATTTTTTGCTGCTTAACTACGTCATGAAGCCCAGTAAATTCCTTGCCTCAATACTTTTCATATATATTCTTTCTTTCTATTGCGGTAGCTCTTTTTTGAGGCCATCATCATGTCCCACCTTAGCTGCTAAAATCATTTTTATCGTTCATTCCCTTCTTTGTCCTCAAAGCCTCTCTTTTCATAGCTGTTCAAACACTGAATTTTTTTTTTTCAATCCTCTAATTTTAAAAGAATTTATATTGTGGCTGATATACTAAGGCAGGAAATAAAAGTAGAACTAGGGCTATTGAAGGGCAGGAGTGCAATCCCGCATAGATGATACAAACACAACGTCTGAGAAAGCCCAAAGAAGTTACAGAACACTTTCAAACTAACAAGAGATTAGAGAGCATTTAGTGAGGAGGCGATAAACAGAACTGAGACGTACATTCTGACTGGCTAGGTAACCAGTGCACATATAAAAGGTGACAAATCAGTTAAAGTGAACGCCAGTTCCAGGCCCTGGTGCTGGCTTCTCCTCTCACTCTGTCATACAGACTCAGCAGCGGCTGCTCCGCTCCGCAGGTGGGAGAGCCACTTTTTCAAAATTTCTCACAAGCGCTCACACTCAATATAAAAAGCCAGAGAGTCAGAAAATGTGGGAAGTGAACTCTCCCTTTCCTCCTAAGCTCTCTTCCCTCATGGAGGTCTTTTTCCACCAAAGCCTTTAGATAGCAACTCAGCCTCCGAATTAGAAACCCGTGTTTTATTTTTACCTGCAATGTGTAGTGTGTAAGAAACTGTGGTGCTAACTATTACCTTTTAAACAGTGCCTTTGCTCTGTGTTCATTGGCTAAAGGCCTGTTTCAGGTATTACCCATATATAACCCAGGCACTTTCAGCCAAAGGGAGTGTATAAAATCTAAACTTCCTTGTTAGAAACTGTTTAAGATCTTGCTGGCAGACGACTTATTTTGCTTTTAATTTTATCTGATCTGGTAGCATTGATATTCTAAAGTTTCAGGAATCTCAAAACAAACTCTAAGGAGAGGGAGAGTCTCAGCCTACAAATATAGAAATAAGAAAGAGGGGCCCTTCAAAACATCTTGTGCTTAAAAAGTCTTAGAGGCTAGAACTAAGCATCCAGGTAGTTTCAGAATCACACACAAATCCACGGTGGAACTGGGACTCCAGTGCAACTTCCCTGACTATGGAGCTTAGAAACTTTAGACGACTAACTTATCTCCATGTCTGCAAATGTTCACGAGGCTGGATTATAAGTTAGAAAGAAATATATAATAACCAATCATCATTTTCTCAGGAGAATGTAGGTGCCGATCCCTAGATGATACCTTTGTCACAGTTCACTACTTGGGAAACAGTTGATTCTACCTCAGTATGTGCAATTTTTACCCTTTCAAAGATAAAAGTGACCGGTATGTGTTTGGAGGGACTTTAAAAGTGGAAAAGTTCGAACAGAATATTATGTACACATTTGTTTTGTTGCCATTCCTTCTGAACTATTACCCTTCTTTCTGCCACGTAAAAGTGAATAATCCAGAAAATTCAAAGCAATCACTCAGCATTTCCCTTCCCCAATTTCCATTTGTACTTCAATCTACTCACGAGTCTCATTATAAATAGATGCAAACCCAGGAGACTTAATTCTTACAAACACCCACACTTGCATACGAAAATAACACTGCCTCCTACATTTCCCCAGAGCTGTAAAATGCACATTTAGTGCTATACCCAAAGATCACGCACGGCAGCTGCTGAGATTAAAAAATAATAAATTGGGAAATTTGGAATACCTATATTAATTTATAACTTTTTTTTTGCTTACAAAATATAAAACACATTAAAAATATTTGTTCAGAAACTGGTTTTTCTAAGTTTCCTTATTTTCTGTGGATAGTGGAGGAATGTTTCCTGAAGAGGGGGAATAGAATCACTCACCATTTATGCATAAAGAAAACATTGAAGAAAATCAAGCGAATCAATCCAAAAGTACAGCAGATTCATTAACATTTTAACAAAAATAAATCCATAATTTAATACTTATGTGATTAGTATTGCCATCAATGGGTGATTGTGCCTGTTTTGACTTTGATTTTGTTTACATTTTTTGTGTACTTAAGACAATATTTCTAAGTTTATTTGAAAAAAAAAAATAAAACTGCAGTACTTTCTAGGGATATCCATGCAATAGTATATGAAATAGAGCCTTCTCTGGGGGCGGCACTTGTGGCTCAGAGGAGTGGGGTGCCAGCCCCATATGTCGGAGGTAGTGGGTTCAAACCCAGCCCCAACCAATAACTGCAATAAATAAATACGTAAATGGAATAGAGCCTTCTCATGTATTTGTGCTTCATGTTGAAATTATTTTCACAAATAATTTATTCTCTTAAGAGGAAATACACATATCCCACATAGATTGCTTCTATCTATCCAGCTTATATAATGGGACCTTTTCTGAATATAGAAGATGTAAGTTGTAGGCATTGCCTGGCTCAGTGGACACATACTCCAGTTCTAACTCAAAGCACAGTAGAAGCATCGAGCACAAAGGAAGCTAACCCACTGTTCTCTCCTGGGGTTTTGAAACTAGAAGAGAGAAATGCAGTGGACTTTACATTTTTGAGTACAATAACTTATGTTAGTCTTTTATGCACCAAGTAGAACACCTAATTTTCCCTGCCCTATGCCCTTTCTACCACTCCTACATAAAGAGGGTATGTGACAACTTGTACATGGGGCCAAAATCCATGTTTTGTTTATGTCGGTATTACTCCCTATAATACCTGAGACAGAGCAATATTTTAGATAGATTCATGTAATTGAACTGAAATTGTGACTTGGCAATTTTTTAAGTAGCAAATATACTTAGATAGTCATAGATGAAGGGCACCTGCTTAGTGAAGCCTGATTTTATAAATAACTACTAGTTTTCAAAATATAGAATTGGAAGTATTACAGAAGACACGAAGCATTTCCCCAGAAACTGGTCTGTTAGTGTTGCTTATTTGTTTTGGAAAAGGGTAATATATAACACGATGGTGGTACCCTTCTGCCCAGGCTAACTCTAGTCAGTCCATTATCCTGCTTCTATTGCCATGACCATCAAAAGTGATACTCCCAGATGACCTAAGGTCATTGTAATAATTGTTGACCAGGTACAGACTCTGCCTGTCTTACCAACATACAAATGTACATATACCATATGTGCCCAGAAACGTATATGATTAGAAGATAAGAATGTCCAATTTTAATCAGGAAAAGCTTCCTTTCAAGCTGCTCTATTCAATATGAAATATATCCCCCAAATATCAGTAAATTACAACTGCAAACAACCTAGCAGAGTGCAAATTACAAACAACTGCGAACAATCTGGCAAACAACCATATAGTAGATGCAGCAAATATTTGTTGAGTGATCAAATACATAAGTTAATTCCTAGAAGGTAGAATACAAAATTTTCAGTGTTATGGAAATAATTTTTCTTTCTGTAGAGTTTCAGCAAAATATGCATACATTAGTGAACAACAATGTCAAATAACTAAGAGGACTTAGTTCAAAAATTAGGTCATTTTTACAAAGGCGGTGGTACTTGATTTATTTTAAGAAAAATTAACTTTTATTTTAAAATAAAAACATTGCAGAAAGTAGTATTAAAAGTAATAATGTAAGAATGGCACCTATGGCTCAATGGGTAGGGACCTGGCCCTATATACCAAGGGTGGCCGGTTTGAATGTGCCCCCGGCCAAACTGCAACAAAAAATAGCCAGGTGTGCAACTGTAGTCCCAGCTACTCAGGAGGCTGAGGCAAGAGAATAGCCTAAGCCCAGGAGTTGGAGGTTGCTGTGAGCCGTGACGCCACAGCACTCTACTGAGAGTGACAAAGTAAAACTCTGTCTCAAAAATAAATAAATAAATTAGTAATGTAAAGAAAGTTAAGTTCTCTAAATTACAATATCAAGTATGGAAATTATGTTGACTTTTAAAATGTCTAAAAGTTGAAAATTGCTTAAAGTATTCAGACATGTGTATATTGTCTTGAATAAACAAAGTTCCAAATACTGATGGTGTTATAACTTAATGTGTTGTTATACATATAGTCAATATAATTTAGTGTATATTATTACCTTTATATATTCCCTGAAATTGCTGGAGCATAAAGAGTTAAAAGTGATAATTATTCAAAACTGAAGATATTTTTTCTTTCTTTCTTCCAATTATATATATATATATGTATTTTTTGTTGTTTGTTTGTTTGTTTGTTTTTGTTTTTTTGAGAGTCTCATTCCATTGCCCAGGCTAGGGTACCATGGCATCAGCCTTGCTCACAGGAAACTCAGACTTCTGGGTTTAAGCAGTCCTCTTGCTTCAACCTCCCAAGTAGCTGGAACTACAGGTACCACCATGCCTGGCTAATTTTTCTATTTTTAGTAGAGGTTTGGGTCTGTCTCCCTTTTGCTCAGGCTGGCCTCAAACTCCTCACTGCAAGTGATCCTCCAGCCTCGGCCAATCAGAGTGTTAGGATTACAGGCCTGAGCCATCATCCCTGGCCAGTTTTCTTTATGTTTAATGAGAATTTCCAATAACAGCTTCATCATTAGCAGAAATGAAAGTAACTTCTTTGAGAAGTCTGTGTGTTGTACTTTCACATATATATTAAATTTCTTCCCAAAAGAAGCAACATAATTGAAGGGAGTTGTGAACATGAAGTGATCAACAAGGTTTTCAGTGGAATTATATGAACTGAAATTTGGGTAGGTAGAAATATCTGTTTATATGTGGTAAGCTAGACCGATTCCTTTCTGATTATCTTCTGGATCCATGATCTTTACCTTAGGATACTACACTACCCAGAATCCCTTAACCCATGGTTTTCATTGAGGCTCAGCCCAGGGAAGGCACCGACAAGAGGAGGGAGGTTGAGAGAAAATAGATGTCTATGTACACAGTTTCCCCATCTCCCCCTTCTCAGCCAATCCCAGCTCCTAACTGGAAGTCTTGTCCACATTTGTAATTCAGCACCTTTTGTCTCGCTCACACAGGCCCTGAGACAGGATGACTTCCCACTGTTCCTCGCTCCTTCATCAGTTCCTCGCTGCATCATCGTGGCTAGTTCCCTTAATTATACGGTAACAATCTGCTCTCTCAACTCAAGTGTGCTATTTATTTCCTAATGGAAACTTGATTCATATTCATTTAATATGCATGCTTTCACTAGGAAATTTGCTAATACATATAAAATCATTGTGGTGCGGCAGACTTGAACTGTAGATGTATTGATGAGATCCATCCCAAAAGATGACTTTAAAATATGAAACTGAAAGGAGTTATAATTCCCAAAGGGAAAGTAAAAAACAAAGAAAATAAAAAGGAATCCTTCTCAGAATAACATTAGGAGGTGAACTAGACTTGTCATAAGAAAACCCAGGTCTCTGCATTGCTTTGCCATTTACTACTCAAGTTGTTTAAATCTGTGAACGGCTCCTAGGAACACTAGGAAGTCATCCTGTCTCGGGGCCTGTGAGCGAGACAAAAGAAGCTAAAGGTCTCATCATATGTAAGACGGGGATGCCTATGGCACAGGATTGTTGAGAAGCCCACAAGAAAAGGTAAACACGTTGAAACTTATTTAATAATTCTTAATATCATGTAGGATAAGCTAACATCATTAATTTTATTTATTACATGCTTACATATAATATCTGAATATTAAAAATAAGAAGGGTAATACTTTCCACTTCAATGGCCGCATTACTCAGGGAATCTAGAATATTTTAAATCCTGTCAACTTGATTGATACCAGTAGTGGAGACAGACATTCAGGTTGTATTGATTGGCACGGAGCCAGGAGAACTTGTATCTCAAATTCAGGTTCATTCTTCTTCTCTCTATCACTCCTTGTTTTAGGACAACTTATTCATGTTTTTCCTCTTCCTTTTTCCCCAGTAGTCATGAAAAATTACCAGCAGAATAATTGGCTAATTAACACTAGTGATTTGGGGGTAATACCCTCAATCGGTTTTATTTTCTTTAAGAAATTTTTAAGAGGTATTAAAGATAATTTTAAAAAGTAAAATTACTGTGGAAAAAGCCTCATAGAATCATATTTCACAGTTTTTTGTAAAAACAAACCCAAGCCCACAGAGCTGTATCTATGGAAGGCGTACACTATGGGCTCCTGAAGATATGTTTGTCTAAAGTATTTTTAGTCAATAATAGGAAGGAATTGAAGTGTTCTTTCCTGAGCATTAAGTGATTAGATTGTGCTACTTCAATTTTTTTTCCTTATACCTGCGGAGAAACAGACACTATGATCTAATTGGTTATTTTTTTGTTTGTTTCTGTTGCCAAATACCGCACAGCATTTATGTGGTGTTTCAATGACCGTTCCTCCCTCTTCTCTCCATCTCCCTGCACCCACTCTGCTGCAGACGTTTATCTGCTGTGTATAACAGGAGTGACCATATTTGTGTAAAAAGAAAGAGAACCATACCAAGTGAACGCTGCCTTCGCTGCATCTGTTCTCCGTCTCTCTGACTCATAAGGACCTATAAATTCTCCTCTCAATTTCTATTTTCCATTTCGTTCCTGCAAGTCCTTAAGTATTATAGAAAAAGATCTCATACATAAGTAATACAGAAACGAAATGGAACTGTAATTAAATTTCTACTTTGTAGGTTAATGACTTCCAAATTTTGGGTGCGCCCAAAGCAGGCAGGGAGCTGGTTAAAAATCCTGATTCTTATCCAGCCACCAGTAGTGGGTTATCTCTGAGCACCTCTATTACTCTGGTGGATGGGGTATGAAGCGGTTTTAAAAGGCAGATCTGATTCCCTGTGTCCTGTGCCATAATAACCACCTTGAGGCTGTACAATTACACAGCAAATTTTCACTTATTTAATATTTGATTTGTGGTTTTTGATGGCCTAAAATGTACATATTCTATCAGGAAAGCCTGCAATTGGGCAAGATCTATTATGATATCCAAAGAGTGACTTAGCATTTAAAACCGTGCTTCTGAAGAAGTACTCACTAGTCACAGGTGGCTATTGAGCACTCAAAATATGGCTAGGATGATTGAGAAAATAAAATTTGAAGTTTTACTTAGTTTTAATTAACTTAAATGTAAATACCTACATGCAGCAACTGAATTATCTGGTCCCGATATGGCGTATTTCTATCATCATGAAATGGATGTTCTCTGGGGCAGTGCTGACTTACTATCTAAAGCTTACATACCCCTCCGGCTTACTCTGTGTATATCTTCAACAGTTTGAAAGCTGCTGGTGTTCTTTAATGAAAAGACAGCTGCCAAGATGAATGACAGAAGTTGCCTGGGTAATGTCTAAAATGACTTGGTGCCCAGATGCCCCTGTTCTCAGAAAATTCCACTTTGAATTAAGGCAAAGGCTGCACCTGAATTCAAATTCCTTCACTACAAGTCTTAGCGGAATGTCTGTGGACAAATACCCATGTGGATTCGATTTCAACTTTTTCATTTATCAGTGGAAGAAAGCTACTGATCTGATTCAACATGCGAGCACTGCCAAAAGTAGCAAACACTTGAATTTACTGCCTCTTTATTTTACCTGAATGAGAAATATGATGACATAAGTTTCACCCTAGCTAATCTCTCTAATGGACATCTATCTTCCCTGTGAAGAAATGCCTGCATATTCACATTTAAACCCTCTGACAGAGACTCCTAGGGAAGAGAGGTCAGCTGATTTCTCCTTTAGCTGATCATCAATTGCACACTCATAGCATATTTTCTTCTAGTAAGTCCAAGTAAAGAAAGATTTTCCGATTCTAACAGGCCATGTGTGCTGCCATCTTGAATTCTTGGTTACCGGTGGGAACCTGAAGGTCTAGGGAGCATGAATGGCTACTCAGAATGCCCCTTAAGGCTCACACTGGCAGTGGCAATGGCAGTGACCAGCATTTACTTTGTTCTTCTGAGAATCGTGCCCTTTCTCCTTCCTTCCTTCCCCCTTGTTTCCTCCCTCCTTCCTCTCTGCTCAATAACCTATGTCAGGGCAGAAAAATTCACTCTTAGGCATGTGGGATTCTTGTGAGACTTGACTTGCTTAACCCAAACTATCTCAACCTCAACTATATTTATTTTATAATCAGTTGAGACATAATTAAATGTCTGATAACTGCATTACACTGAAAGACCCAGTTTTGAAAGTTCTTCAGGTGATTTTACTGTGTAATGAGGGCTGGCAACATAATCAGAGACACAAAGAATAGGGCGGGTAGACGAATCAACACGGTTTAAGTGTGGCACAGGAGCTTCTAGGTTCCAGTGTGCAGTGAGATGAAGAAGGTGGGAAACACTGCTGGCACCCATGCTGAGAGCTCAACTGAGGCCCCGGCACAATGTGTCATTTGTGTTTACTCAAGGTAAGTCTTAAAATCAGGGAGGGATAAGCAAGTATTTGCAGCTAAAATGATGTAGAAAACTGTGATATGAAAAATTTAAAAAATGTTTCTGGCATCTCCTTTCTCTTGCATTTGGTGGACATCACTGACCAAGGGTCCTTTCAACTAAAGCATCACATACCAATTGAACTTCTGACAGGTGAGGGGATAGACAAATTAGATAGCTATTTTTGAAAGAATTTCTTTATTAGTACTTTCCATGATTTTACTGCAACTGATAATTGGAACAATATGGTGAGAAAAAGTATAACACTAAAACACAAACCTGCCTGTTAGTCCCAGCTACTTGGGAGGCTGAGGCAAGAAAATCACCTAAGCCCAGGAGTTGGAGGTTGCTGTGACCTGTGATCTCACAGCACTCTACCGAGGGCGATAAAGTGAGACTCTGTCTCTAAAAAAAAAGAAAAAGGAAAACACAAACCTGCTATACAAAACACATACACAGGGTGGCACCTGTGGTGCAGTGGGTAGGGCGCTGGCCCCATATACCAAGGGTGGAGGATTCAAACCTGACTCCGGCTAAACTGCAACAAAAAAATAGCCGGGCATTGTGGCAGGTGCCTGTAGTCCCAGCTAGTTGGGAGGCTGAGGCAAGTGAATCACCTAAGCCCAAGAGCTGGAGGTTGCTGTAAGCTGTGACCATAGCTCTCTACCTAGGGCAACAAAATGAGACTCTGTCTCTTAAACACACACACACACACACACACACACTCACTTTTTTTTTTTCAGCCTAATTAACTGTTATATCATTACAAAAAGGAAAATTAAATTAAGCAAGTATATACTTCAATAATTCCTATTTTGTGAAGGTATAAAAATGCAGGAATATAGGAATACAATTCTGTTATAACCCAAATATTCCATGTTTATTTTTTCCTCCCTAAATTATCCCTCAGAAAAGAGAGGATTGGTTTGTTTCCAAGTCTGAAAATCTTGTATCATAAGTTTTTCCCTATTTTCTGCAGGAAGGATGTAGTTGCTTGAAATACCTCAAATCAATTTTTGTTTTTGATTTTTTTTAGTGGATAACTTATAAAGTCACTAAAAGAGGAGAGAAGGACATTAAATATAGATTTTGTCCTTATGCCTGAGGATTTGACCTCACAATTATAGATGTTACTGTAAAGATGACTCTCAAAGTTCTCCTTAAAAAGCAGTGCAAGGGTTGTTACAAACTGCAGATTGTTATTTAACAACAGCAGGATGAATGAAGAACAAAAAATGTTCTAGTGTTATAAAAACTCACAGCATTTTCTTGGGACAAATTTTTTGTTGATAGTATGTTATACATTCAAAAATTGCTACTAAGCAAGATTGTGTCAGTAGACACAGGGATGGATAAAAGTAAGATTTCTAAAATAAGGTAATTTATCTTACTTTAAATAGTACATAAGTAATCAAAGTGATAAGTTAAATAGTGTAACTGTAAATTTAATTGTCCCTGAACATTTTTAAAATGTTTTCTATTTTCCCTAAAACATTTTCTTTTGCATTATATAATGAGGCAAATCTTCATTAAAATTGTTGTTACATCATATTTGGACATATGTTGTCAATATTTATTTGCTGATATTTGTAATCTAATTCTAGAAACAAAAATATTGTTAAATCTCTTTGACTTTGCTATGCTTTCTTTTTTTAATTAATAGGACTTCATTTGTCAGAAAGCAACACAGATTACTTGATTTAAGACATCAGCAACAGCAACACAAAACACTTCCCTACACCGTGAGGGATTTAAAAACAAAGTGAACACCAGCACTTTTTTTAACTGTTTTATTTTTTGTGATAGCATCTCACCCTGTTACCCAGGCTACAGTGCTGCGGTGTCAGCCTAGCTTACAGCAATCTCAAACTCCTAGGCTCAGTTGATCCTCTTGCTTCAGTCACACAAGTAGCTGGGACTACAGGCACCTGCCATAATGCCTTGCTAATTTTTCTATTTTTTGGTAGAGGTGATGTCTCGCTCTTGCTCAGGCTGCTCTTGAACCCCTGAACTCAAGGGATCCTCCTGCCTCTGCTTTCCCAGAGTGCCAGGACTATAGGCATGAGCCTCCCACCCAGGTAACTTCTCTGTTTCAAAAGCACTAAGGTCAAAGTCAAGTCATAAAGCTTGTATAATGTTTGCATGATTAAGCTAAGACCTGCTTAATGCTAGAAATCAGTGAAATAAAAAACCTTTTCAATTAGTTACACATTCTGGGAGAAGGCCACACTTAGAACTTTGACCTGATATGTAGAAAAGCTAATTATATAACCAATTATAGAATATTTTGAAATAAAAAAATGAATAAACCAAAAATGTCTTCAAGCTTTATTTTCTACCTATATAATTTTCATTTTCATTCTATATACCCAGAATTAAAACTAGTTTAAGTGGTTATGGTTTTGAAATTTTAAAGCAGTTAATTAATTATAAAATCAATAGCTTATACTTGAATATTCTTTCTTTAAAAAGGCTTTAAAAATCACATTAGATATTCCTGTTACTTCCCAAATTGTTAACAGACACTTTATAGTTTCAATAAATGTGTTTAAAAATTTTTTAAATATGATATAAAAGGCCAAAATCAGAAACATTAACTAGTTAATACTAAGGATCTAAATTACATAGACAGTGCTATAGGGAGTGTTTAGCAAATAAACAATTTAGAATCCATTTTGTATCTTTTTAAAACACTTCTAAAGCAACAAACAAATAAAAATAAAAACATTAGCTCTGTGACTAGAGGTCTCTGTTAAACATGCCTGACTTCATCATCAAGGCCTCTAATCAAACCAGATATGTGGAGTCACAGTATTTGCTTAAAGTTTGGCCTATACAGTCGTGAGAACTTGAACCCCTTCCTTTCATGTGCTTCTGTGAAAATTTGGCCAGTAGATACATCTATTTACTTGTCTCCAAGATGGCAAATTAAATCAGTGTAAATCAAAACTCAAAATAATAAAGTTTTTCAGAGATACCAGGCATAACTCACCCTCTGTGATGTTTAATATATATATATATGTATATTTTTAATGTGTCAAAATGGCTTGGCCATAGCACCCAAGCTATTTGGTCAGATCCCAATCTGGATGTTGCTATGATATTTAGGTGAAGTTGACTTTTAAATTGGGAGATTATCTCTTTATTGTAGGTGGGTCTCACTCATTATTCCATCAGTTGAAGCCTTAGGAGAAAGTCTGAGGTGCCCTGAGGAAGAAGGCATGGCACCTCCATACTGCCTTTGAACTTGATCATCAACATAAGCTCTTCCCTGAGGCTCCAGCCTGCCGGTTTGACCTGAGTTTTTCAAAGTTGCCAACCTCCACAGTCACTTGAACAAATTTCTTAAGATAAATCTCTATCACATATCTATCTGTTCACCCTCCTGTTTTCATTTTGCTAGAGAACTCTAACGTACCTTCCATCCCTGATTCATTTTTCTTCATAAAACTTGTCCCCTACCAATGGACTCTAACATAGATATTGCTTGTGTCTTTGTTTATCGTCTGTCTCCTCTACTAGGCTGTTTGGTTTAAAAAGGCAGAGTGTCTTATCTTTTTGTTCTCTAACTTTAATACTTGGTACTCAATATACGTATGTTTGTCAAATCAATGGATTAGACATTTAATCAGTTCTTCATCATATATTTAACATTTAAAACAAATGAAAGATTTATTTAAATCTAGAGTTTATCAAAAAGGAAAAGCCATAGCAATGAACAAAATGTAATGAATGTTTCAGGTGAACTGGCATGTATTTACCAGACTGTATTTGACTACATTTTAATGGAAAAAAAGCAACTGATTTTTATCAATAAATTATTTTTACTGTTATCTACATAGATTCATAAAACCCAAATATTAACACTACGCTGAGAAGCTAATTTAAAAATAGATATTTACATCCTAGATAATTAAATTTTTCTAAAGTAACAATCCTGTATTTTCATCACAGTTTATGCACAATTTTAAACATTATAACAATAGATGCAGGTGTAGAAATTTGGTGTAACTTTTTAGTTGTTTGTTTGAATTACACAACGTGGATTTCCTTACTATTTTAGAAAAGTTTGCTCAATCTACATGTTAGCAAACTAGAAGCTAAAATCAATTAAAAAGTCTAATTCCACTTTCAGAAATATAATTTCTTTCTTAATTTTAGTTTATTTTGGAAAATGAAGTTATGTAACATTATTATGAGAATTATTTCTGCAATTATTTCTTTCAGATGCAATTCATGATAAAAAACCATCAAACTTCCCAAAATTATATTATACCTTTATGAAACTAAAGTTAATAAAAATGCTATATTATTACCAGTAATAAAAAAAAAATTCAATCTATACACAAGGCAGTTATACGAATGAAAAAATATTCTATCCAGAGAGAAGCTGCCTTGTAAGAGAAAGCATAAACCTATTTCTGAAACAGAATTAGACCTGTTTATTTTATTAAAAAGTTGACATAGGTTATCTTTAGTGTTTATGACTTGCAAACTAAAGTATTTAATATTTAAGATGTTTAAATACAAGCAGCAGTAGTTTGGTAATCAAAAGGAATAATTTGAATCATCTCAGAAAAATAAATTTATTATAATTAGGATATTTCAGAATATGATTAAAACATTCAAAAGAAAATGTATTCACCTTTCTTGTCATCAAAGTAGAGAGTCTGTTGAGCTGGATTTGACCACTGGAGGGAGGTGTTATCATTTTGATCAACCCTGCAGGTCAAAATTGCAGTTCCTCCTTCAACAACTGTTACGTTCTGTGTTAGTGGGAACTGCCCTTGGCTGCCTAAAAGGGGATTAAAGAAAACGTTGTTTAAATGAAAGTCAAAAAATGATTAACTTCCCAAGATCAACATTGGACTTAACTGCTCCCTCAAAATAAAATTTAAATCAGCCAAACATCAGCAACCAAACTATATATTACAAAAGAGAAAAATAATTGAAAGTCCTTAATCAGAGAACAGCAGTATTGACATGCAATCAAGACTCTTTTATATTTGCTTATATGTTTACAAAATCTTCTGTTTCTCTCAGGCACACATAAAGATTTATATGCAAATAATAATCCGATAATCACTAATATCTCTAGGTTTTGCATTAATTATATGGTATTAGACTTGGATTTAGGAATCTCTAAAGCAGTAGAGAAAACATAAAATACTTCCCTGGGAAATTCTATAAATGTTTAGACTCAATTTCTGGTAAAGAAAATAAAAAAAAAAAAAATTCTGTTTCGCCAGGGTTTCTTACAGAGGTAGCTGTTTTTAGAAATATAACATATGTTGGAGAAAACACTGTGCGTCTTCTGTAAAAAGTGTTCATTTGGTAGAATATCTATTAAACACCTAAAGTGATTACTCTAAACCAGGAGATATAGGTAATATCAACTCTTTCTACATATTTGTTATAATCACAAAGATGCTTATTTTTAAAGTGACCCTGGTTAATTTGGACATCAATTATACATAATCAAGTTTTTTTTATTTTCCTAAGTATCATATTAATTTATTAAAGTAATTCATATAATAAATTTTCTTATTAAGTGCACTTCTTATCATTAAAACAAAATTCATGCATGTAGAACTTAATACATAAATTTCACTCCACCAAGATGATCTGAAGATACGCTCATGCATGGCTCAGAACAATGATCAACATGGGTAAAAATGACTTTCTAGAGCCAGGTTAAAACACTAATCTGTAAACAAGATAGTTCATTAAGTCAAGCATAATTTCCATATGGAAGAACATTATAATGACTTACTCACACCCAGGAAATATCTTTCTTTTTTTTTCTTTAGTTTTTGTGATGATTTTATCATTATTACAAGCACCACTTGAGGTTACGTTGGAACTATTGGCATAAGAACCTTATTACTAAGAAGCTTGTTGATTGGCACCATAAGAGACAGAAGAGCCTGGAGGGGAAAATTTCTTTCCAGATCTAAATGACACAAGCACAGAGGTTCATGACCACCTTATATAATTAGGCCTATCAAGTAAAAAATCTGATATCAGTAGCTTTGTCTCCTCAATGCCAACCTCTTAGAGTCACTATGGCAACTCTCCAGGATATCCCCCTGTAATCTTTAGGGTGGAGTTTTTAAATTGAGGTTAGGAGATGTCTGGAATAAATTCTTTGATAGTTGACTTGAAAGTCAACAGGAGCCAGAGTGGGATGTGTTTTGCCTTCAGCTCAGAGGTGACCTCTAGCAGGGTGATGTGGAGAACTATCAATCTTGTGAAGTGAGGTGAGGCGAAAAACCACATCAGAGAAAACATTATCTAAAAAAAAGAATAATTACCAGACATTAGCAGCTAATAAATATGAAGCTCAAAATGGTTTTAAGACACTTTTTCAGATTCTCTGGTATTGACATAATGCATAAATTGAGCGATCTCGGAGTAATTCTTTAAGTAATAAAAAGCACGCAACTGCTAATAAAAATATACATACACAGTTCAACCCAGATGTCATTTCGATTATCAACTGGTACATAAATAATGCCGTGTGCTTCTTTAAAGAAGTGGAAAAAGGGCAGTGACGCTTGCAACAATTTCATCCACTACATTTGCAAAATAATTTTCAAAACATCCCCGTAAGAAAATATCCTTCTCATTTCACAGATGGGTAAACTGACACTGGGAGGTTAAGTGATTTTTCCATGGTTAAAAAAAGTCAATGAACTATCTGCGGTTTGTTCTGAAAGGTCAACATTTTTATTTTCCCCAAAGGTTTTTATCACTGTTTGTTTAAATGTGAATTAGACAACAGTTCAATTCAAAAAACTGAGTAATCATTTTAACAATGAAACTTACATTGTAAAATCACATAGGAAAGGATGTCAACATTAACTACCCTTGAATATATTGTGCTCTTGAAAACTTACGTTTGATAACTACTTTAGCCTTTCCTTTCTGGCCCACAGAAGATAGAAAGAAACTATGAGGACCTTGTACATGCCAGGAACTGTACGGACACTAGCAACCTGTATCCTTTCCTTCCAGATTGATAATCAGGACATCTTCCCTCCATCTTCTCCCCACATGGGATTTTGACTTTAAGGTATTATAACTTCAGTTTTCTGGGACCTGCAGCCTAAAACACCTGCAGTCTGATAATTTTGTTTTTCCCAATACAGAGAAAATTCATGTGGACAATCCCCTAATCCTAACTACCCTTAGGATATGTGGTTTCCAAACTCAATTCAAAAGTCTGTGTTGAAGGCAAACTTCTTGAAGCTTTGAAATGACTTACTTATGATTGGAACCTGGAAAGAGCATCACATTACCTGCTACTTTATTTTTTTAACTCCTCATAGCTCAAGAGTCTTTCCAAAGCAATTACTAAATTAGTAGGTTGGCAGATGACTGCAGCTAATAAAAAGGGACTGTATATTTCAAAAGAATAGACTTTTAATTTTCTTACTGAAAAAATAAGTTGATGAGGTGACGGATACATTTTTGGTTTGATCGAACCTTTTGGTATTGTCTACATAGATCAAAATAATTATATTATATCCCATAAATACACAAAATTATTTGTCAATTAATATAAATTTTAAAAAATTAAATACTTTATTCTCAATGAATTCATTACACAGATACTTGAAGGACTTACTATATGCTTACCCTAGAATCAATATTTAAAAGGTGGATAGAAGAAGAGAAATTTGCTAAGGAGTTTTCAAGGTAATTAGAAACCTTAGGAGAGGATACGATGACCAGGAAGAAGACAGCTTGAATACAGTGCAGTAGTGATATGGTTTACGATCCACAGGGATTTCTAATATGCACGTCATTGGTCATATCATTTAGTATAAATAATACTGGGTCTGAGTAAGCTCACTTCCATCCTGGATTTCAAAGGAGTCATTCTTATCAATCAAGGATCTGATAAGATTTTTTTTCTTTTTTTTTTAGAGACAGAGTCTCACTTCGTCATCCTCAATCGAGTGCTGTGACGTCACAGCTCACAGCAACCTCCAGCTCTTGGGCTTAGGCCATTCTCTTGCCTCAGCCTCCCAGTAGCTGGGACTACAGGCACCCACCACACCACCCGGCTATGTTTTGTTGCAGTTAGGCCGGGGCCTGGTTTGAACCCACTACACTCAGAATATGGGGCTGGTGCCCTACTCACTGAGCCATAGGTGCCACTGGACCTGATAAGATTTTAAAAAAATACAGCTTCCACATTGGAATTATACTAACTGGCTATTTTTCCAGACAAGCTACAATTCTCATTTTCTTCCTTCTCTCCTAGTTTCTCCTTCTTCTAATTATTTGTATAATTATCTGTCTCCCTTACACAATTCTAAGCCAATTAAGAAGATGGGAATGGGGCCTTCTTACTTACCTTTGAATCAGGTACACTACTTAACAGACTATATTTTCAGTGAAAGCACTAATGAATGTTCATTTGTCCAAAGTGAATGGATCCTCTTAGAGCAGGGGCTGGCAGGTGGAGGGGACCTTTTAAGAGTAGAATAACCAACATAATTCATCTACCGTATCAGTTCATGGGCAAAATGGAGGGGCAGAAGGAGTGACTATTTCTTCTCAGATTAAAAAAAAAACATGGAAAATTAAATCATACGATTTTTAAAGACATATTGGTATGATGTCTTAAGACATCTTTTTTAAGTTTCCACTCGAGGTGCATAAGGAGAATATTTAAAGAAGTGTACCAGATGGCAATCTAGAACGGATATATTTAACATCATTAAAGTCCTGAACTAGGACATGAAATGACAAAACTGTGCCAAATTTATTTCTCCAGAAAGGAGAAAAACAGTATACAGTAACATTTCTTGAATATTAAGTACAAGTCCTCCCCAAACCTTTGGAGGTTGACGGACATCTGTGAGTCTGAATCCGTTTTGCTTTCCCTTCCTTGTGCATTTTCTCTGCATCTTTAATAGTGGCTTTCCTATATCCCCTCATCCCTCAACCATCATTAAGACAGTGGCAAATGTGTGAAAAATACAGTTAACTTTAATTGAAGATGCACAATGTGTCAGGCGCTACTCTAAGTGCATTTCCTTTATCAACGATTTAATCTGCATGACAACCTTGTCATCGTCTTTACCTTGAAGAAGAGGGAACTGATGCACAGATACATTAAAGTAAGTGCCCCAGTCGTATAGTCAGAGATTATAAAAGCCAGGTTTTGAACTCTGGCCCTGTGTGATCAGACGGCTTAAACACAGAGTGGCCTTGAAAATAAAGTGGATTTAATTCTGAGTAAGTAACTGTGATAAATGAAGGATAGTGTGCAATCAAACATTTCAAAAATGCATTTAGACTTTCTACACCTATTTTTAAAAAGGGAATGAACATTTGAAATTCTAGTAAAAACATAATATGCCAGAGCTGGCTCATATCGGCTCATGAGAGTAAACGGAGTGCCACTCTTCCCAATTCTTTCTCAGTGACATACGTTGGTAGCTTGAAATTGACCACAGAGGGAGTATTTTCTCCATGGAAATTGGCAAACACTACAAGTCAATGATTTTCCCCGTAGTGCACGTTGTTAAATATTTATAGCGCACCACTAAAAACCATCCTTGATGTCTCTGTTGGGGCTTTTGTGCACATTTTTAACTTTCTCCCCCCTCCTACCCACAATTCTGCCAGTAAAAGCCCTTTTCTTCTACTCCGTAGACAATGATCTTAAACTAGTAGTTTTAATTAGGCTGCCAAGTTCATTTCTTTTTAACTAGTGCCAGTGTCTTAAAACCATTTAGGTTAGTTTCTTTAGTTATTCAGAAATAATTTGCCACTTTATTGCCACAAAAGACATTTTCCTGATGAACAAAAATTCGATATCCTGAACAGATAGCTCTCCTGGACCTATCTTTAAATAGCAGACAAAACAGCTGCCATTATCCCTCCAGTGTTTCCGTCTGTCATATAATTAGGAAGAGAATGCCAAAGTTTGCTTATCAACATTAGGAATTACCAAGTTCAAAATCAAGTGATCAAGTCCTGACTCCTTTTGACCTCAGTTAGTTAAGAGTCATCTTCCTTCATAATTTCATGATGCCTTCACTGTCTGACACCAAGAATCCTGAACACTGTCACACAACATGCAAAGAACAAATTCTAAGATTACGGCCACCCTCACCTTGGTTTTAGGCTATGATGTGCCAATAGGTAGGTAAGTGATAAGCAAAGTGGTGGAGAGAGATCTGAAACAAGCAGTATTGTTAAGGACAGCAGACAGGTAAATTGTATGCTTTAACACTGATCCCAAAGCATGGCTTTGCTTCTTAAAAATAGCATCATTCAAGCCTTGCTATTTTTTGAATGGACGATAAGTGAAGGCAATGGTTTTCTCCCTCTCTTGCTGGGCTAAAGATTAAATGTGGGCCACAGTAGTGGGTCAGCTCACACTGCACCTGAGTGCTACTTGCAGAGAGCAATAATCACTTAAGCTATATCTAGACACATGGGCAGAGGTTTAGCTTATAAACATTTGAGATCATTTCAGGATGGGATCAAATTCTGTTGGTTATTTAACAGAAATGGAGGACCTCTCATTATCTTTCTCTTCCTGAAAATGAGCAAAACTTTCAAAGGAAGAACCAGATTTGACAACAACGAAAAAGAATAAATGAAAACAAGATGTGAAGAGAATTTAAGATACAATTTTTCAATATGAAAGTATAAAAGTCTCATGAAATAAACAATATGGTGGATCTTGATGCTTCCTATTGGGAGGTATTGTATTTATACTTAGTGAAAACTGCCAACATAGTTTACCAAACTATTTAATTCGAGAGAGATACTGCCACCTGAATCAAGTAGCATACCTAATGTGTGGGTGGTTTGTTTTGTATTCTCTTAAGGACCACATGTAAACAAAAATACTGTCCTTCTATTAAGGTTTTCTTATATGGATCCATAGATAACAAGTGAGTTAAGAACTTTACCTTGGAAGTGAGAAGAATGTAACCGAAAAGTTTATACTCTCATATTAATTTGGAGCAGTTCTCAAATACAAAACTCAAAAAGATATAACAGAAATAGGCCACACAATTTTAAATGAAGTACCAAGTTCTCCTTCTTAAGGACTTCCCTTCAACTATTCTGTTTTTTTGTTCTCCCTCTCTCTTTCCTATTTTCCATCCACAGGTTAGGAGTATTTGTTTTAAGAATCTGCATCTTAGAAAGTTCAAGATCTTTCTTCTTGCCTAGAGTCTAAAAATATATCTAAATGCATACACAGCATGCTATTACTTCCACTAAATTACTGAAGGCGTTTTAAACAAATAACCTTCTAATGTGAAAGCTGTGGCTCAGTAGTTGTGTGGACGGAAGCACATACCGCATTCTGAAGTCCACTGGATTGAAAAGCACAATGTCATTAGTGTAGACTTGTAATTCCAAAGAGAAGTGCAATGCATGTTCCATCATGTGAGAAAGAAAATTAGAGAAAAATTTAAGACAGATAACTAAATACCAAATGTTTCCACTTCTGGAATTTCTCTCTGTTTTTTCACTCAGAACCCACTAGTGACTACCCTTGTCCTTTTATTTTGGCTTTGTATGCCTGAGAACTGCTAAGTTCCCTGTTTCCCTAGGCTACCACACATTATCTATTTTTCTTTGATTCCACAATACTTCGTACTCCTAGGATTCAGTCTGCCTTTTAGAGTACAACACCTGGTATCCACCTTCTGTGCCACCACTCTGCCCAGCCACTGTGGAGTGTGGCCATCAGTCTGGCGCTGCTTGCCAGTTTCCATAGAGACCGGAAGCACTTCGGAGACCTGTGTTCCAATGCATCTGCCAGACCAAGGCAGGGAAGAGACAAAGCTGGCGGGGAGCGGGTCTTGCAAGGCCAGGAAAGGTTGGAAGGGCTTTCGCCTCCTGATATCAGAGTGTAACAGTGCCAAATCGGCAACTTCAGCCGTTGCAATCCTGTAGACCAGATCCTGGTGTTCACTACGGCCTTTGTGAGCAGCCCATTCTCCTACCATCTCTGGGAGCAAAAACTCTTGTGTACTCAAAGGTTGGCCCTAGTCCTTTGTTGGCTTCTGAGTCATGACAAAAGGCTCTTTCAGATTTACAGTGGCTCCCACAGCTCCTGACCCAAAGAATCATAATTCTCCTGTAGCAATTTTACCTCTCTTTCTCTTCGCTAGAATGTGATAATCATTTTCCAGGCCGCTTCCATAGCCAACCAGGAAACCTATGGGATAACCATTGTATTATTTCCAGCTGACCTTCGCAGTGATTGTGTATAGGTGACGCAGTTACACATAATCTATCAAAACTACCTACCATTTCCTTGGTCTATGGTAGGATTTATAATTAAAATTAATTTTTAATTATCAGGATCAGAGCTAGGCCTGAAGACACTTGTAATGCAGATGAAACATACATACATTTCTTTGTAATTGTATACCTCAGCCTTGTCTATGATAATAAGCCAAGCATAGTTAATCTTCCTACATGAACTAGATTTCTCTAATTTCTTCTACTTTTTTTTGTTACTCAGTCATATAATTAAATTTTTCTGTTTCTAAATTTACAAAATCTGGTGTCACAGAGTACTTATAAAAATCTAGAAGCACTTTGTTTACGGATGCTTTATGTTTTTGCCCAGTAGTTGCTTTGCACAAATTTCCCACAATTTTTTTAAACCTGTATCTGTACACATTCTTTCTCTTTTTAGCTTTTCTGCTTACTGCCCTGCTAAAATGCAAAATGCACTTAGTGACCTAGAATAAATACAACTATACCTGGTAGATGGTTTTACAACCAAAATAGATTTTTGCAATAAAAATATTTAAAATGTATTTTTATTAATTTACCTATATTGAATTCATTCTTAAAAATGTTTAGAGTTTTCTCAAAAATTCAAACACTAGTTTATTCAAAGAACACCTATACTATCTCAAGGAAAAATGGAAGTGAATAAATTATTCATGTTTATATTCACCAGGCTACTTTTTTCCTCTATAAATATATCTTCAAGTATTATGGAAGAATAAAACCAAAGGAAAGCTTTAAAAATGAAAAGAAAACTGTATATCTCTCAAAGTAATATAAAAGAAAAGAGGATTTTAGAATTATTTCATTTATTTCTTATTTAAATTAGAAATAATTTTAAAATAGACTAAATAGGGTAATTATGCATATAATATGTACATAAAGCTATTTTATCTTTCCAGAAAACTGTTTTCAGGGTGAATGAACAAGACCTAGAACTCACGAGCTTTCCTTGCTAACTGATGAACATTTGAGAGGCAGCCTTCCAGAGAAACGAAATTTATGACCACAATCACAGTCTGGTTCGCAGGGAAGCTCAATCACGCTACTACATTCTAAATTGAGATGTCAAACTGGAGGAAATATTCTGGAAAGGAACACATAGATGGTAGGGCTCTTCTGAAGACAGGGTGAGGAATATAGCACTGAGCATACAATAATCAATTTTCTGGAGGCAAAAAAGAAAAAGAATTGAGTGGAGTGGGACATAACTGTTTAAAGTTTCTAGGAAGTCCCTGGGAAGAACTTCAGTTTGTTAGCGAAAAAGAGGAAAATGATACGTACATATTTGTTTCATCTGGCAGGTCTTAGAAGGTTAAACTATCAAACAAAGTAACAAACAAAACTAAATTGTAATATATGTCTAAATACTGTATAATTCATTTTGAATAATATGTGTAGGAAGAAATTAAATTAAAAAGTGGAAGACAATAAAGCAAATATCATTAACATCCTAACTTCAAAAATATCATTATTTCAAATATATAAGTACATATAAAATACAGGTAGCAAAATAAGATAAAGATTATGAGCAAAGGTATAAATTGAGAAGGTTCTAGGACTTCAATCTGGTTTTCATGATGGTTTTTCCTAACTGTAAAATGAATAACAAATTATACTAGCCCTTATTGTTGCCTGATTTTCATTTGGTAGTGATTTAACTTAGATAGAGCACATGTATTTTAGCATTATAATTATTTTGGGTTGGGTGACATATATGTACATTCTACAACCATAAAATTATATTGACTGTTACCCAAATTGCTTCTTCATTAATTTTTTTTCCTGTATTATTCTCTGAAAAAAATTAAATAGTTGCATTGGTGTACTGAATAGAGTTATTTATGTGAAAACGCTATTTAGATGTCTGCTTGAATTCGAACTCCAAATTACAGAATGCAGTAAGAAGTTCTGGAAGGACAGGCAGAAGCTACACATAAGAAAAAATATATCAAAGACAAGTCATCTAACAATGTATAATCATAATTTATATTAAGGAGATAAACTATAAATATAATGTAATGCTTTCTGAAATACCTTCTATATTTTAAATGAATTTAAATACCTTCTATATTTAAATGAACTAATATCACTTCAGTGATATTAGTTATTCAACAAATATATGTTTTCTACCTAGAATGTGCTTCCATGGTGAGTGATGAAAATATAACTGTGGATAAGCTAGAAATAAATCTTGCCCACTCGGAACTTACCGCTAAACAAGTCAGTAAAAACAAGAAAATATAAATAAATGAAGGTAAGACTTGCTAGGAAGGAGGTAACATTTCAACTGAAACATAAATGGTGGGAAATGGCCATTTAAAAATAGCCAGAGGACAAAAATGTTAGCGACTCAGGCCAGTATTCCAAAAAGTACATTAGCTGATGCAAAAAGTCCTGAGCCAGAAGAAAAGAAGAGGTGAGAGGAATTGAAAACCACAATGATAATAGCAGCAATGATGAGACTGGACTGTGTGAAAGGCAACAGAGGGATACAGGATAGTACAGCCCAAGGTGAGGTAGAAAAGAAAGGTAAGGCCAGGTCCTTCAGGACCTGTTATGTTATAATAAGAAGCTTGCATTTACTCTACAGGCAATGACAAACATTGGAAGAAGAGGTCTGACTCAATTTACATTCTCTGATGATCCTGTTTTTCTAATTATAGTTGACCCTTAAGCAACATTGCCTTGAACTTAGGAACAGATATTTTTCAACCAAGTGCAGATGCAAAATATAGTATTTGTAGTATGCAAACTCCACATACAGCAAGGGCTGACTTTTCCTATAAGTGGTTCTACCTTGTTCAGTCCTTTCATAACTTCTTATCGCATTCTGTAATTTTGTGATGACCCAGGCCCCTTGATTCCCCCTAAGACCAGTGGGGAACAAGCCCCCTACCCTTGAAAAGGAAACCTCTCCTAACTAAGCCTGTTAGTCCCAGCCCCCTCAAGGGTGGAGAAGCAATCTGAAATTAAGGAAGTATGCAGGGAGGGGTTGAGCCCTTGATGGAAAGTCCCGAGTTCTTTGGAAACTTTCTCAATTTGTGTTGAATTATGTACCCCCAGTTTGTGCCCTGTGAACTGTGTGACTCCCATGTTGTGATCTATGAGTTGATGTATCTTATGATCCATGAGGTAATATGTAACCCTGTTTTGAATTTTCTAACCCTTAATGTGATTTGCTTATATGAGCTAAATCAGCATGTACTCCCACCCTGAGTTGTGTAACCCTTTATGAACTAATGTATATACCTCTGCCTTGTGACCTTTGAGTTGTGGTGAGTTGTTATCAGTTAACTCATGTACTTTTACTTTGTGACCCCTGAGTTGCTGAGCTGTGCTTGCTTCAGCAACGATAGCAATATATAAACTCTTTGAATATGCCACTCGTGATTTCATAATTAGTGGCTGCATAGCCCACCTGCAGGTGCAATAAAATTTATCAATTATTACATCAAAGTGGGGACCATCTTTCCATCTCCACGGCGGAGGATTACTACAATTTAGAGTTTAGTGGGACTTTAGTATGCATGGTTTTGCTATATACAGAAATCCTAGAACCAATTGACTTAATTATTATCCCTAAATCAAGAATATTTAATCTTGGAGATGAATCATGGTAAAAATTATGTTCACAATCAAGAGACTTATTGAGAAAATATCAAAGAATCCATTAAATTCTGGGATAATTTATTTGTAAAGTAACATATATTTTTTTTCTGAATTTTATACTGTAAATAACTTTCTAGTACATAGAGGCCCCATATTTACTGGCTTGAGCTTATACTAAAACAGGGTTACTACCTATACTAAAACAGGGTTCATGTATTCCTCACTTCTACTTAAGAAGTCATTAGCTTTGCATTATTAATAATGGTGAACTTTCATTTTGTTGCTTGTTTTAAACTGGAATAGTTATTTTGAAAAAAGATAAGTATTTCTGATAAATTACCTATGGATGTAAATATCATATTTAAATCAGGTTTTTATGCAAAGATTTATTTTCCTGAGTGGATAACAATCCTATTCTTTCAAATGAATAATGAGTTCCCAAAAGACAGAAAAATGAGGCAAGAAAAATTGGAGTTTTCCCCTGGCATGAGTGTATTGTATAAACTTTATAAGTATAATTACTCTTTTGGCTAATATCATAGAATTGTCTTTTCCGATAACTAATTTTTTATCCCCAATGTAACCATTTGTCCATAAATCTGATATATGTACAAAGTTCTCAATCACAGGGACCGATATACATATGATTGTTCCTGTTTTGACAGACATAAGACATTGCCTTGCTTAGACATGATGGGAACATATTTTTTGAACACATGAACATTGTGTTCAAATGATATCATCTTAATTATTTACGTATTGATCAATATGTAGTAACAAATGAATCAGCGTGGAATATCCCTTAAGGAACAAGCTCCCTTTTGAAAAAGAATGTAATAACATCGTAGTTAATAGGATGTGTTTTTCACTGTTTGATCGTTTCTGAATGCACAAAGATTTCATTAATGTTGATTTCCTCCATCTTGCCCGTGTTTACATGCTTTGATGTTCAAGCCCTTTGTAGTGCCATATTAGATCTAGTGGAGCCCTACCATATGAAAATAAGTGGAAACTGCTGTGGGAAAATATTAAAATAAAACTTGATACTTTGTATAGATGTGTTCAGATAAATCAGCTCAAAGAATTATACTTCTGATGGAACAAAGCAGAAGTTAATACAATTTTCTCACATTCTTTTGGGGGGTTATTGCATTTTTAATCTATTAATTAGAAAATTATAATGAACTGAAGTGTTTTTAGTTTAAATGATAATAATAATCTTTGTTAAAAATTGAGGTGATATTAAAAATTATCTCATGCTTTAAAATTTAGAAAGGCTTAATCCAGAGAATGGTTGCAAAACAATAGATGGAAAAAGATACACCTTCATAGTAAAGACAATAGTCTCATCACTACAGTATTGGAACAAAAGAGTTACTACATGTTTCTAAAAAGTTAAATTTGGTGGGCTCAACTTGACAACTCTGGACCCCAAATAAATCAACTGGGGAAGTCTCTATATACTAGACTAAGTGTCTGCATGTCATTGCTGAGATCGTTTTTTGAATCACAAATTATCAGTATTGATTAAAAAATACTGAAAAGGCTGTTAACTAGCAAGACATAAAAGACGAATTAATCCCAGGGTTGAAGGCTTCTCATACTAACCCAGGCCAGTCTTGGGTAAGGGACAACTGTGCATATTCAGAAACATGTCCAGGAGGGACGAGTTCTCTGTTAGCTGTTAACATCCATGTTGTATCACCTTTATGACCTTTGGTAAATTTTATGTTGGATAAAGCTTGTTGTGTTACTGTATTCATATATCTGAAATGAAGAATTACTCTACTGCTCTAGCAATATGGGCATTGCAACTATAATATCAGATTAACCGAATAACATTTCTACCTAGTCTACCTGAGATGTGGTCTCTTTCAATAGATTAGTCACATTATTCATGCTCAAAACTATTCCTCTTTGTCTTGTTTCCTTTCAAGTTAGATTGCAATTAAATAAATCATGAAATAGTACATGAATTCAAAGATATGTGCTGTGGTGCTATGATAGATACATGATGGATTTAGATTTCTCTCTCTCTCCTCACTATGACACAATAAAAGCTGATTTTCATGCTGAAATTTTGAAATGCCCTCCATGTTGTGTTCCTGAAATCAGTCCACTGGACAGAATTTCAACTAAATTGTCCTTAATAAAATTCCTCACTTAGAGAAGATTAATAGAAAATTAGTCGTATTGCTTTGTAGTAACCTCTTTTTTTATAACAAAATGAATGGACCCTATATTTTCCTCAGGTAACAAAACTGTTTCTATAAATTTTAATAAATCCAAGGAAACTGAAGGCTCTTCAGTTGAGGCCACTGAATAGAATGAGCTAGAGACTTAGAGGGCCACTGTAGAAAGTTCCAGGTGTTTGGGTGATTGGGATAAGCATACATTTTGGATAAATATGCAATTAATTTTGAAATGAGAAATGTGCGTGTACATGTGAGAGGAAAGAAGAAATTAATAACTTTAGTTACTAACAATTCATTCAACTCATATTTGGTGTTAAATGTCAAGTTCCAGTATTAAAACTATTGACCAGCTAATCTTGACATAAACTACAAAGATAACCCATTAAACTAAAAGTGGTGCATATTTTTCTGACATCTTCTCACCAAAGAACCAACTCTATAAGATTCAGGGTCAAATATGCTACTCGAATTTGTAAACACATAGAATCTATCATTAACCAAAATGATAGATTATTGATAACATAACCTAATACACTACTTGTTAAAGTTTGAATTCCATTTAGTACTAAATTCATAGTTTATAATGCCATGATAGTTACTTTAAAAAGATACCCTATAAGGCTTATTTAATGAGGAAATTTTTGGCATGTAATATACTTCCTTCTTTTTTTTTTTTTCCTTGAATTAGCTGTGTAGCCCCAGGGCACAGGAAATATCGATTCATATGGCAGGGTTGATAAGCATCAACTCTCCCTGCTGGCTTGGGCCAGCAAGCTGCTCAAGAATCCAGCAGATGTTTCCACAGTCTGGGCCAATGGGAACCTTATGGACCTTTTTTCCTTCATCTCCTCCCAGGAGCAAATGTTAACACAGCAGAATTTTGGGTGCACGCCAAATAAGGAGCAGAAGGGTCGGTGAGAAATAGGGAACACTCTTATCTATGAATCGTGGTCATAGGTTATTCGAATTGATGATTAAGCCATTTTCACAGCTTATTTTTGCTTATTTGCTACTTCATTTAACCAAACTTTATAAACCGCACTGGTCTTATGTAATCACATTTATTTTAAGTATGTAAATCTAATCCTTGGCTATGCTATTCATTTCAAGATAGAAACAAAAAACGATTGGAATATGTAAAGTAGGAAAATGGTTTATTTCAAATTTTTATTTCTTATATAAAGGGAATAACCTCATCATCCATTGGTATATTACTAGACTTAATTTACATTTCAGAGATGTACCAATATTAGGCCTAATTTGGATACAAATTCTGAAGAAAAACATTCTAGGAATGTAAAGTTTAAACTTGGCCTTTTTGTTTACTTAAAATCACTTTTACACAGTTAATTTTAAATTCACTCTCTGAAGAATACAATGTGATCTTATTAATGTAGCTACCCCTCATCTGTCTCTTCTCCCATAACTGTGTTGATCCAGGGTGTGCCCATTGATTTTATAAGATTTGAGGTTTTAATGCCTGTATTGAAATCCTTTATTTTAAAATCGTGTATTTCCTTTGAACCAGTTTTCTCCTCTACCCAACACATTAACTTAAGAGGAGAAAAAAGATTCAAAAGGAGTGAAATGTGTCTCTTTGACTCAAACTATATACTTTCTTCATTTATTAGAGCACCATAGGTTATACTACTATTTTTGAAATAGTATTTCAAAAATATATTTTGAAAAAGAATTCAAAAACTAAGTTAGAAAAAAGTTTGAAGAGAGAAATACTTAATGTCTGTTTATTGTTATTTATTCTATTTATTGAACACCTACTATGAGTAAGTCACATAAAATTCAAATGAAAAGAAATAGCATGGTACCTAACCACACATACATAGTATAATAATGGAAATTGTTTTAATAAGGTCAGCACTGTTCTATTATACACTCAATCAACTTCAAAAGCTATACTAAGTGGCTGCTGGGAGGGAGGCTTGTTTCCATTTGTTTCCATGATGATTTTGGAAAGGGCAGGGTGGTTTTGGGTAAAGTAGCAATGCTTAAGTGGCCGAAAGTATTGACAGTGTTTCAAAATGCTCCCTGTGCATAACATTTTCTAGAGTAGCCATCCTCGAAAATTTCCAATGCCAAACATTTTACAGTTGTTCCCCCTTGTATTCTCGTTGTCTTGTCTTTAATTGTTAATTTAATTTTTTCCTTCATGGATTGTGCGGATGTTACTTAGCTTTGTGAATGGGAATCAAAATTCAGGTTTAGAAAGGTGGCTATTGTGGCCATGAGACAGGGCACCATGAAGATTTAATTTCCTATGAAAGTATTATTTGCAAGCTGTGCAAACAAGGAATCAAGAAGACGGAGATTTTACATCTCAGTAAAACAATTACAGATACAATTCCTAGTTTTTATAACAAAATACTCTCAACAAATACACTATTTTTGCCTTTTCTTTCTTTTTTTATTTTAGAGTCAGTTTCACTTTATCACCCTCAGTAGAGTGCTCTGGTGTCACAGCTCACAGTAACCTCCAACTTCTGGGCTTAGGCGATTCTCTTGCCTCAGCCTCCCGAGTAGCTGTATTTTTGCATTTTCTGCATTATCTCTTAGAAGACTACAAAAGGCTTTTAGAAGGCTCAGAATTCATTAGGCCTAACATAAAAGTGTTAACAGAACTTCCACTGTGCTCATGACCTGGTGCACCCTTGCACTCTATAAGACAATTAGAAGTACTGTGTTACAAAAGAGACATTAAAATATAGAACCCAAAGGAAATTGAGCACTTAATTCCATATTCCAAGATGACAAATCATTCTATTTCTAATTATTTGCTTAATAATTCTAGCATATAACACATGACAAATTTATGTTAATAAAATATTCAATTATTTTAATATTAAAATAATTTCAAGTTTAAAAAGAGCATCAAGAGTTAGAGGTCAATTGATGAAGGACAGAACAGACAGGAAACCATTGAGAATGACCTGGGTTTTCCATTTAGGTGATAGAAAAGGTGATGGTGCCATCTTAATCTTACTTAATTTAAGGTCTGGGCACAGAAGGAAAAGTAGTATATTCGTTAAATTTTGCCCCTTAGAAACTGATCTCCAAACCTGGTGGTAAATATCATAAAACATTTTGTAGTTGACAGTCCTGAGAAGTGGCCGAGTTAGACTGAACTCCCCTGGGCAGTTCTTATCTTGGCCACGGTCTCTAGCACAACTGCAGGTAGTTGTCAGCCTTCTGCTTTGGGGGCGCTCTGCTTCTGAGGATAGGCTGGCTGTCACCTGGGGTGACAGAGCTTTAGTTCATGTCTCCTGTGTCCCCAGAGCACCCCTTAAGGAGCAGGTACTTTCCACATCTCTTTTTGCTTTACATTTGTTATTGTTACATTGCCTAAATCAAGCCACATGGTCAAGCCCAGATTGTATGTGTAAAGAGAGGACACGAGGAATAGACACAAAGACCCATGAGCAATAGAGCAGCTATTGGAGGACGAGACTAAAGTAGCTGATTATCATAGAGAAAATTATGCATCTAATGGCGAAATTAAATAAAAAAAGTAACTTTTTTTTTTCACAGCTCAAAAGTTAGGGAGAAATCAAGTTTAAAATTTGAAACACATCCATGAGGACTGACCAACATATGCCAGAGAGACTTTGCTATGGACAGATTAATTGAAAAAATGACAAGAGAAAGCAGAATGCAGTTATTTTAAGAGTGAATGAGAAATGATCAAATGAAGATACGTGTAACTTAATACTTTTCAAAAAATTCAGCCCTAAGGGGATTTAACAAAAACTAAAAGAAGGCATCGAGCTTGAAAGAACTTTTTATTGATTTATTGTTTACCTTGCATAACTTAGTAGCAATAATGCCATATAAACTTCATTGTGACCCAGTTAACTTCTGAGTTTGCTTTGATCCACCAGGAAAACTGAGAAAAGTGGGTTTGACCAACCTCAGGTTTTCCACTTCAGGAAAAGTACCTCAAAACAGAAGATTTTTTTTTTTTTTTTTTTTTTTTGGCTGGGCTGGATTTGAACCTGCCACCTCTGGCATACAGGGCCTGTGCTCTACTCCTTTGAGCCACAGGCACTGCCCAGAAGCTCTATCTATCTTTAGGGCAGTAGCATTGCTCTTACATCAACAGCACATGTTGAACCCACATGCGCTCTAACGATCACTCTTATTTTTCTAATGTCAGCGTGAACACAACAAATAACAATGAGGAGTATTATGAGAGTAAACAAGAGGACGCTTCAACTCGATTGAGATGTGTAAAAAATAATTTATGGTCCTTATTCTTAAAATTATTTTTCATTACTTCAAGCTTATGGAAGTTCAAGAAATATTTCTACTCTATTTCCAAGAGTAGCTTTACAAATATGAAGTTGTACAAAAATAAACTTTATTTTATTAACAATTGACTGCAACAGTCATTGTGTTAACTGCAAAAAAAAAAAAATCATTAGGTGATTTGGGAGTATATACATTTTTTGAGCAAAAATATGACCTGCACAGACTTATGGTCCCCGATACTTAGAATCACTCTTAAGTATTATACGTGAAAACCAGAACAAAACAAAACAAAACCCCAGACTTTTGTGTTTGGACAAAAAATTTTGTCTTTGCGTTACCACTGTTTAAATCTAATCAAGTCCTAGTCCCCATGTGCTAAAGGAAAAGATCCGCTACCATGTCCATTTGTCAGGAGGGATTTCTCTAAAGCTGGTGTCAAACCCATCTTTGTGTATACACAATGTGTATAAAGTGCATGAAGAGGGTGCCTTTAGGATTTATGAAATAGTTTTGGTCAGATAAGAGGAAATAATCAAAAGGACAAGTAAAAGGGACTGAGAGCAGCCACCGGAGAAAGAGCGGGTGGAGCTAAGACAGAGTGACAAGGCAGCAGAGTAACGGTGGCAGGAGTGTGAGCTCATGTACACAAAAGACAGAGCACTTTATTCAGGATAATCAAAGAATGATTAGAATAATAAAATTATTTTATTGCTACCAACAGGAAATATAACTGGCACACACCATTTCTAAATAATAGCATATTTTTTAAGTCACCAGAAATAATAGAAACAGTGACCATTCTGCTTTCATCTTTACTTTCCCTGAACATTGCCCAAAGTTTTTCTCATGCTACAATTATATAGGGTAGGAGCCAAAACGGGCCCAGTACATGGGGATATCTCAGATCATGCCTTTTTGCCCTCACACAGAAATTAACAGGGATGTTCCTCCTGGACACCGGCAGAGGTGTTGAAGGGAAAATAACACTTAGGCCTATTTTCTGAAGAGGAAATAGTGTCTATGCACCTGACAATGAAATGGGAGTAATACCTGGGAGTTTGTCCACTTTGACTTTAAAGTTCCTTAGGAAGATCATCTATTATTTCTGATGTCACAGCCTGGCCTCTATTGCTGCTCTAAATTTCACAATCTTTTCTATAATTTGGTGTATCTATAGGTTAGAGAATTTGAAAGAAAATAGTTACGGAAGACTAAGTTTACACAGTTATATTAAATAGTGCACATTGTGGGAAAACTCTTCATCAACGGAATTTTACTTGAAACTGGCCATGTTGAAAAGAGAAAGAGTAAGAAGCTTAAAAGAATGGCAGAGAACTAGGAGAACAGGTGAAAGGAGACGAGCCGAGCACGGAAACATTAGTTTAAAATACAACAAATATGTTCTGTACAACTGGATACATTCAGAATGTCATGAGAAGAATGGCACAAGGAATAGATTTATGAAAATGATAATGCTGCAATACAAAATGAAAAATTTGCATAAGTAGATGAAAGTATTAGGAAGAAATATATGCATATTTATGTACATTTCAGAACTCTAACAAGCAATGAATTTGAGATGGTTTAAAAGGAAACATGAATAAATAATGTATAACCTGATTTATACTAGGGGAACAAATAAACAGGAATGCATTAAATTGAGATTCAAAGACCATATCAAATCAAGTCACATTATTTAGCAGAACTTTCAGGCATGTCGGCAGTCCATTCTGTTTTTCAAATACCTTATACCTAGTTATGTAAGATTCATTTTTCTCTTTCTATTTGGGAATTCTTGGATAAAAAAGATGTAACAAATTACCACTGCGTGTTTGTTTACATAGGGTATTGGAAAACAAATATGTATCAAAACTTCCTTACCACTTAAGTTGAAAGTTTATATATATTACATTACCCTGATACGACCCCTGATGATTAAAGTGCAAAAAATAATTTCAAGGCATCTATTATTGTCATCAGCAATATAAATATAGATAAGTAGTATATTCATAATTAAATAGCAAGACAAAGCAGGAGGGGAACTCTGAAGTCGATCTTATATTAAATAATTTTCTGTTCAACTCCCCATTCAAAAACCAATTTACTCAGTACCTATGCCAAATATTGTCACAGGCATGGGCTTTAAAATGATTTTAAAAATGAAAATGCTGATTTGACATCCATAGTGTACATGAGCTGGAGACACAATAGCGTTCTCTCTCTCTTTATGTGTGTCTGTCCAACTTTCTCTCATATGTTCCTTAGGATTCACCGTGTCTCAATTTTCACTTCTTAAATTATGTGCCTACCGTGTGTTTCGTCATAAAAAATTAAAGATGTATTTATCTGCCAACCCTTAATTTTTATCAGGAAAGACTACACCAAGCCCAAAATGAGTGATTTATTTTTTTCCATTTTCAATATTTTATTAATTTAAACTTCATTTGACTAGTAACAATGAGGACATAATTATGATTTTACCATAAAAATGACTGTGTCTTTCACATTATGCTAAAAAAGAAATTCACAGATTTTTTTCTAAATGGCTGAAATGTAAGCAACTGGCTTGTATATTGATATGTGCATTAAAGTAATTTTCTAGATCAGTGAATTCATGTTAGAAATACTTGCCTGCTCTAAAATTATATTTCTTTTTTTGCTCTAAAAATGCTTTAATAAAATTCTTTTACTTTTAAAATTACAGAATTATTTTAAAGGTAATTTAGTACCTAATAACACATAGACATGAGTAGATTTATCTGAATAGCAACTGTGTTGGAGCATGTTTCCTTATAAATTAGAGTATGATTCATTTTGCATGTCAGTAAGATTACTGTATTATACTGAATGGAACTGAAATAATAGCAGACTAGCCTGTAGGAATCTGTTCAAACACAAATGCATCTAGTATAGCATCAAATCTATTTCATAGAGTTGATTCTAAAGGAAGCAAAAATAGGTGCTAAATAACAAAAATGAGCATAGACAAATATAAAAAGCCATTTATAAAATTCTGAATGAAAATGATTAACTTAAAAAGTCATTCTGAATAAATTTATTTTCAGGTTTATAAAGCTACAAAAATAGTCATCACAATTTGTTGAATGCTATGCAAATTTCCTAAACTCTATGTTTAAGACAGGAGCCAGGGACGGGCACACTGGCTCACTCCTGTAATGCTAGCACTCTGGAGGCCGAGGTGGGTGAATTGCCTGAGCTCCCAGGTTCAAGACCAGCCTGAGCCAGAGCAAGACCTTGTCTCTAAAAATAGCCGGGTATTGTGCTGAGCGCCTAAAGTCCCAGCCACTTGGGAGGCTTAGGCAAGAGAATCACTTAAGCCCAAGAGTTGAAGGTTGCTGTGAGCTGTGATGCCATAGCACTCTACCAAGGGTGACAAAGTAAAACTCTGTCCAAAAAAAAAAAAAGACCTGAGTCAAGTACCTACAGAGTTTATTACTAATTCCTGTGTTAATATAATCAATAATAACAGTTGTGATATTATAATATACTATTCTAGGGTAAAAAGCTTTTAAAGTAGGATGATTTAAATTGTCTTGCAGAAATGAAACTGGAATTACTTTTTAAGATTGGAAATAATTATAAATATACAAAACAATTCTACTGAATGTGCTTTAAAGTTTGGGATTTTTAACTTCCCTTAGACACTGAGGATCCTTACTGTTCTACACAGGTGTTCAGCGTGGCCACCTAAAGTACATTAAATATTTTTGAATTTTATTTCTACCTTATAATTGATGTAGTTGATTAAAAACACATGATAAAAATGCTATCATAAAGGAATAATCTTCATCATTATAGGTGTGTATTTGTATGTGTTGGAATGAAAATATACAAGTATTTATATAAGATTATGTGTGTATGTATGTGCATTTTCAAGATTCAACTCATTGGTAATAATTTAGCTACAGACATGGAAAAATTGAATAAAAACTTCTGATATGTTTTTTGCATTATGGTGGCTATATTATAGGTAAGTGTTTCATATCATTTTTTCCTTTAACCTGTTGAAAAGTATTGTTTTTCTGTGATTAATTTGTTCTTTCCTGTGATAAAAAAAAATCCCACCATACATAATACTGTATAAAATACCTTTAGGTTATCAAATTTAAATTTATGAATATCAATATGCATATGGAAATCATATGGGTCATATTTTCTCTTGTTCTTCTAAACCAGAAAACCATACATGTATTTATTGAGAGACATTTCTCATATTTGGTCTTACATTCCTTTCACTATTTTCAGCTAGAGACACAAAATTTCTGTTCTTTGGCGTAAGTAAAAGGAAGTACAGAATAATGTACTTCCAGGAAGTTCACGGTAGGAGAGGGGGAGATGCAAACCTCAACATACAAAATGCTCCTGAGGGTCCACAAGAAAAATGCAGTGGACCCATGCAGAGTGAAAATGCAGAATAGAGTGCAACAAAAGTGCACCAGCTGTGTGCCAAAGGTAATGAAGACAACTTCCATAAATACAAAGGAGACTTTCAAAGCAAGAAGGATTAGCCCTAGAAAAATAATTTTATCCTTTTTCTGGCTAGGTAAAATGTTTTCCCTTTACAAGAAAATAACCAGCATATCAAAGTTAATAACTTAAACATGACGTAAGTTAAAATTAAACCATTTCATAAATTTCTAGTCTTTTTTATTCATTTAACACCTATTTATTCATGTTTATTTAGTACTTGCCATGAACAATTCCTTGTTCTTATCTCTGGGGATTAGAATGATGAAGATTGGCATGGACCCCGACCCACTTAAAGTATGGAAGATCAAAAGCATTAAGTGAGCATAAATTTCTAGTCTTTCTCCAAAAGATAACCTTGTTGTTGATTAAGTCACAGATGTAAATGTTCCTGAAAGCAATTTTATTGAATAGAAAAGTGATAATCCATCTAAGTCCTAAATAAGTGATTGTAGAAATGCTTATTTGACCAGTGAAGTTAAAAAAAAAAAATTGGTACATCAAATATATAAATCAGCAGAAGACTTTTTATGTGGCCATTCTCTTATCAGAAAATACAGATTTGGAAATACAGATGTTTTGTGGCAGGATTAAATGTAATAAACATAGTATTTAGTGTCAAGTTCTTTAGACACTAGTTATGAAGATAGTTTTCCTTTATTTCCCGCCCTTACAGCATAATTGCATTGCTCATCTTACTTTTCAATTAAATGTGAGCATATGGCTAAAAGACAAAGGAATTTAAGCTTAAGACATTGTTTGTATTGTAGGATTGACCAATTAGGTTCCACACCACGCTGCCGTGTTCTCTTCTGGCTGACCAGGATGGCCTTCTAAGAAGTCTTCATAGAAGACAACAAAGCCCTTGTTTGTCAGCTTATTTCTCTGAATTTCTTTGGGAAGGTGCCAGGATCACTCTTCAAATTAATAGGTAATCACAAAAAAATATTTGTATTTCAAATGTTTAAACCATTATGCATTCTGAGGTCAATCTGTTACAGCAACTAACATTACCTAACTAGTGTGTTTACCACAAGGAATCATCCATCAAAATGCTCGTGTTGTTAGCCGAAAACAGAGAAGTGAAGATGGATGAGGGTTTGAGGTAGGAAAGAGAAGAAAACCAGGGAAAAAAGATCAAAAGAAGATCTGGTTTGCTCTACCTTAAAGACTGCACCTAGCAGATGCGAGAGAAAAGGAAAGATTTGGCTCCTAGACGGTAATATAACAGAAGTGAAATCCAGATAGCTGCCTGTGGACCCTCAAGAGCATTTTGTATGTTGAGGTTTGCATCTCCCCCTCTCCTACCGTGAACTTCCTGGTTGTGAGTTTTCTAGTTGCTGAGAGAAAAAGGTAGTTTATATTCCCTATTTATGACCATTAATGAGTATTTTGAAAGTCTGTAATTAACTACATATTTTTCATTGGTCACCAGCACCAAAGGAAGTTAAGTAAGAAAGATGCAAAGCTTTTTTGGTTTTGATCAGTCTGTATCTTAATTTAAGCCTTATATTCATGAATCTAGGTATTCCATAAATTCTACGTAGAAAAACATGTACATGGAGAGGACAAGGACAATGTACATATACTTTTCACAAACATACAGATGTCAGAAAGTCAAAGAAAATTTCAACATGCAAATGCAAATTTCAAAATTTCAAAGCTAAGAATGGCTGGAAAGAGCTCCAGTTTAAAAAGAGAAAGATCAGTTAACACTCTGAGAGTTCTCTTTTTCCATATGAATGTATGTGAGTGTCTTATCCTGCACAGTTTTAAAACTGGTCCAACTTGTTTTATGTCTCATAAATGCTTTGGTTAGGAACGATCTTGCTAACCCCAACTTCGTTCTCTCCCCATGATATTTCCATTTACCTCCGATAGTGTCAGAGTGCACAGATTCTTTTATCAATGCATTTTACACACATACTAAAAAAAAAAAGAAAGAAAGAAAGAAAAAAAATACAATACTACGGTAGCTTGTAAAGGTTCAGGGCATTTACTATCCCTTTTGCTGAAAAACTTCACCTTTCTTGATTTGTGACATTTCTGGTTCAACTTGGAAAGAAATGGAACCCGTTCTTTCTGATCACTGACAAAACACTCTTAGGAAAGATCAAAATCCTCCTTCAGCTCATTATATTATAGATCAGCCATCTAGAGAGATGAAACTTAAAGAAAGACATCTGTCATTTTGGAAAGAAAAATGCTTTTCAGAAAGAATTCTATCAATATGCCATACATTTCCAGCTTGGTCTCCATTTCATTTTTAATATTTACCTGCAAAGAAAGACGCCTTTTTAAATTCTTTTGTGCACTCCCATCTAGCTATCTTCTGAATATTTCAAACATTCCCATCAAATGTTTAATATCTGCTCAGTTTAAAATGAAGGCTCACATCAGTATAGATTCAAAAGCTGAAAAGCCAATTTAAAAGTAGTAAGTATAATATAAATACTATCGGGGGATACACATTTTATTAAAATATTATACCTTATGATGCTTTATAATCAAGCTACGTTTTCCCCATCCAGACACTGAATTCTAAGCTCTCCCTTGAGAAACTTTTCAGTTTCTTCACCTGAATAAAGTAGTAAATACAAATTCTGTTAATGCGACTATAGGAAAATTAATCTTCTCCCTTCTCTGAAGAAATGTATAGGGACTGATTCATGAATTGACCAGTGAGTTTAAGAAGTTCAGGAAGTGCTGTTATTCCAACGTGATAATTATTTAATGTTGCTGAACCAATGAACTGTAGCCCATGCTTCACTGAACAAAATGCTTCTAGCCTAATTTAGACTGAGAAAAGGCTCACTTCCAAGGCTCAGCCACCTTTGCTGGAAGAAATGTTGTCTTCTAATTCATGAAAAAAAGAGAATTGTCTTAATCTGTACGAGAAAGGGGTTGGTAGAGCCTATGAGGAATACACAGTAAATGACATTTATCACATGCCGTAAAGTCTAAACACTACCTCATCACATTAACTACAGAAGTGCAGAACATCACACATCTGCCCTTGCACTGCAGAAATTGTCAAACTATTTAGGAAAACATGACTGGACTTAGAGGGCTAAAAAATATTATTATTATTTTTTTTGACATTAAGTAAGGGTGCTGCCCAGTTAGTTACAAATAAAGAATGAGAAAATACATCCCAGATATTACAATGCCACTATTTGCTATAACTTGCCACTTTTTACCTGGACAGAATTCGGACATATTTTTAGAATGATATTCATAAAGCAATCTTCATATTTGATTTTCCTATCATGCAAAATATTTGGGTATATAGTTAATTATGAAGATACTTAAATTTTATTTTCCCTCTCAAATAAGCACATAGAATTCAGTTTTTGATCTAGAAATGACATTGCTAATTGTGAGACCTTTACTTTGTCATCTTCCAAATGAGAACACCCAGGCCTGGGAAGCTGAAGTGACTACCCTCATGGCACAGCTAGATACCTCTAGAACTGTTGGAAGACCCAGGTTTTCTGCTTCCCCGGTCTGTTCCTTCCATCTATAGTTAATTAAAAGTGACTGAAGAAATGCTTTTTTAAAATTAGTTATATATAAATTTGTAGCACCTAATCACATTTTATCTGACCTCATATTCTTAAGTAAGTCATCAATATTTTATGTTCTAGCATCAAAATAGTAAAGTTAATTGCTACTTTATTTATTTATTTATTTATTTTTTTGCAGTTTTTGGCTGGGGCTGGGTTTGAACCCACCACCACCGGCATATGGGGCCAGCGCCCTACTCCTTTGAGCCACAGGCACTGCCCTACTTATTTTTCTCTTTAAGCTCATTGACATCAGGACACTGCAATGTAGATGTCAGAAAATACTATTTATATTTTTCACTTATAGAACAAAATCCGGCAAAACCAAGCATTGCTGTGTATTAAAATGAAATAAAGGAGAACTTCTTGTTCATATGTGAAAAATTAGTATAAACATACAAAACACATAAAGAACAAATTGAGCCTAGAAAGCAAGCCCAGCATTTCCTTAACAAAATACTTAATATAACTTACATAGGATAATCAACTGTGTGACCGAACATTGTCTGCTTGGGGGTAGGGAGGACAGAGCACACGCAGACACACACACACAGTGTGCGCTCACACATACACGCTCTCACTTCCAGTTTCCATTAGTAGCATGGACACATATAGATATAATTTACAACCTAGGAACTAAGATAGAATTTTATAATTTAGATGTTAGATTTGAACAGTGATAGCTATTGCACATGCTTATCAATGTAAACAAGAAGTTTTGCTCACCACTAACTGCCCCCAGTTGGAAAAACAAAATAAACTTTTAAAAAGCAAGTTACAAATATAATTTTTCGGCTCGGCGCCTATAGCTCAAC